>NC_064931.1:306187681-307387681 GCF_023897955.1 Schistocerca gregaria
TGTATGGGTTTTCTGGGTGGTTTCGAGACAATGTATCGTTGTGGAAACTGCTATAAGCATCTTGCATTGCAGTCCACACTAAATTTCGAGCTTCTCTAAAAGATCGACGCCTTGGGGATTTTGCCTTCTTTTAAATTTCGCTTACTTTTTTCGTTTTTGCTGCAAGAGTGTTCTGACCTATTTTGTGGAACAGCTGGGATCAGACCAGTAGATTATTTATTGGATACAAACCTCCCAATTTCCGTTGATACTATTTCTTTGAATTCAAGTCTCATCTGGTCTACACTTACCATGCTAATTTGGAAAGAAGCTATAGTGAGAGTGAATAATAAATGTGTACTTGCCTTAATGCCTTAAAATCATCTTCATTGTCTGACAGGGAGGAGTCAATGATCGGTCCCTCTGCTGACTGCGATAGCAGTGGGTCTGTCCCGTTGGATGTCATTGGATGTCTCCACAAATTTTCACAGCTCTCATATTCAGCTGTTTCTCCTTCCTCCCATTGTCCCCTGTAAGCATCAAAGCCCAATTAGTGATCATAATACAAGAATTATACTCCATATAATGTGCAGCAACTGATATAAATTGGCCATAACATTCAGGTTTATACCTCTGACAAGTGTAGTGAAATAAACAACTTTTA
Source organism: Schistocerca gregaria (assembly GCF_023897955.1). Taxonomy (NCBI): domain Eukaryota; kingdom Metazoa; phylum Arthropoda; class Insecta; order Orthoptera; family Acrididae; genus Schistocerca; species Schistocerca gregaria. The sequence continues at coordinate 306,188,325 of NC_064931.1, forward strand.
GCCGGCCGGTGTGGCCATGCGGTTCTAGGCGCTTCAGTCTGGAACCGCACCACCGCTACGATCGCAAGTTCGAATCCTGCCTCGGGCATGGACGTTTGTGATGTCTTTAGGTTAGTTAGGTTTAAGTAGTTCTAAGTTCTAGAGGACTGATGACCTCAGATGTTTAGTCCCATAGTGCTCAGAGCCATTTTTAAACAATTTTTAACTGCTTCCACTAAACTTGTAACATTACTTTTTGTCAACATAATGTCAATATTGATTAACGAAACACATTCCCGGTGTTCTGCCAAAACCTTTATTTTGTTATAAATTGGTCTTAGGTTTCGTAGACATAGTCACGCGGCAACTGAACGTTGCACACACGGTTAAAACGAAATGTGTCTTCCACGGATGTTCTATAATGGGGCAGAAGAAAAAAAACAGGCAAATCACTTTTTTTTTTAAAACTGAGCTATTGCTACTGCTCGATTCGACTGATCATAGGCATCTGTTGAGAGCTTACAGCTGGAAAAACCCAAACGAGAACAAAGATATTGGCATTAAAAATTTGCTATAAAGGGAAAACGACCAGTCAGTTCTTCATGGGAAAGAAGCACGCAAGTCAAGTCAGTAGTGACTCAGCTGGACACAAGAGGTCAGAGCAAACACAATTTTGATGCCATGTCCCCCCCCCCAGTGAATTGAAAGCAAGGAAAAACAAAAAGAAGTGGGCTATCTGCAGAGAATTTGTAAAAATTATTTCTCTGACACATATAGCAACCAATGACGTTTACTTTAAGCGGCAAAATTCATTGTGTTCATTCAATATCATTGTTCCTGTAAGAGACGAATCGTCTTTTTATGTTTATCCTTAGCAAGGAAGAATGGTCAGTGTTCGGGGATATGGTCATTATAATCAAAAAAGTACATTTAACATGGGCTCTAAAATATATACCTTAAGAGTTATGAGCACTTGTTTAGTAGACGAGATGTGTTTCACATAGCGAAGCTGAACAAGTGCCCATACCACTTACGGTATGCACTGGACACTTTTTTCTTGTTCTGTTCCATACTATCACCGCCCAAAATATGGAAAGCGAAAAGCTTGGAGTAAAGGAGATTTGTTCCACAGTATGGAAGATGCAGTGCTCATTGCTATGAAGATAGGCACTTTGGAGCCCAGAGCCTAGAGGCGATTCTGTATATTCTGTGATTCTGCTGGTGATCAAAACAAAAACATCCCTGTCTTCCCCTTTATTCATTATGTAGCTCTCCACAAATTAGTTGCTTCAAGAAGACAAAAATGACAGTTCTTGTGTGTCGCCATTCATAATTAGAGTGTGATAAAAATGTGGTATTATGGGATGCAAAGGCACTGATGGGAACACCTAAATATTTCAAGGAAATGATCGAAGAGTCCAGATATGAGCCATCACCGTGGCGTAATTGGAGTACTGTACCTGGCAGGTTGCTTAGTGAACAGAAGTGTTGTATGTGTACGAGTGGTAAATGGTGAAAAAATTGTACCTGTATTTGTGGATAATTTGAGTGCTGAGAATTGAAGTTTAACAAAGGGGTTGTCGATCCCTGACTTGGATATCCTAGAGGAGGAGGAATGGGACACTTGTAGTGTCAGCCACGATCAGTCACCGAAACGCCATTGACAAAACAGCATTACGAGGGGAAGTGAAGCCTCTAAAGCGGAGTGATAGGCATCTACATCTACATCTACATGACTACTCTGCAATTCACATTTAAGTGCTTGGCAGAGGGTTCATCGAACCACAATCATACTATCTCTCTACTCCACTCCCGAACAGCGAGCGGGAAAAACGAACACCTAAACCTTTCTGTTCGAGCTCTGATTTCTCTTATTTTATTTTGATGATCATTCCTACCTATGTAGGTTGGGCTCAACAAAATATTTTCGCATTCGGAAGAGAAAGTTGGTGACTGAAATTTCGTAAAAAGGTCTCGCCGAGACGAAAAACGTCTATGCTGTAATGACTTCCATCCCAACTCGTGTATCATATCTGCCACACTCTCTCCCCTATAACGCGATAATGCAAAACGAGCTGCCCTTTTTTTGCACCCTTTCGATGTCCTCCGTCAATCCCACCTGGTAAGGATCCCACACCGCGCAGCAATATTCTAACAGAGGACGAACGAGTGTAGTGTAAGCTGTCTCTTTAGTGGACTTGTTGCATCTTCTAAGTGTCCTGCCAATGAAACGCAACCTTTGGCTCGCCTTCCCGACAATATTATCTATGTGGTCCTTCCAACTGAAGTTGTTCGTAATTTTAACACCCAGGTACTTTGTTGAATTGACAGCCTTGAGAATTGTACTATTTATTGAGTAATCGAATTCCAACGGATTTCTTTTGGAACTCATGTGGATCATCTCACACTTTTCGTTATTTAGCGTCAACTGCCACCTGACACACCATACAGCAATCTTTTCTAAATCGCTTTGCAGCTGATACTGGTCTTCGGATGACCTTACTAGACGGTAAATTACAGCATCATCTGCGAACAGTCTAAGAGAACTGCTCAGATTGTCACCCAGGTCATTTATATAGATCAGGAACAGTAGAGGTCCCAGGACGCTTCCCTGGGGAACACCTGATATCACTTCAGTTTTACTCGATGATTTGCCGTCTATTACTACGAACTGCGACCTTCCTGACAGGAAATCACGAATCCAGTCGCACAACTGAGACGATACCCCATAGCTCCACAGCTTGATTAGAAGTCGCTTGTGAGGAACGGTGTCAAAAGCTTTCCGGAAATCTAGAAATACGGAATCAACTTGAGATCCCCTGTCGATAGCGGCCATTACTTCGTGCGAATAAAGAGCTAGCTGCGTTGCAAAAGAGCGATGTTTTCTGAAGCCATGCTGATTACGTGTCAATAGATCGTTCCCTTCGAGGTCATTCATAATGTTTGAATACAGTATATGCTCCAAAACCCTACTGCAAACCGACGTCAATGATATAGGTCTGTAGTTAAATGGATTACTCCTACTACCCTTCTTGAACACTGGTGCGACCTGCGCAACTTTCCAATCTGTAGGTACAGATCTATCGGTGAGCGAGCGGTTGTATATGAGTGCTAAGTAGGGAGCTATAGTATCAGCGTAATCTGAAAGGAACGTAATCGGTATACAATCTGGACCTGAAGACTTGTCCGTATCAAGCGATTTGAGTTGCTTCGCAACCCGTAAGGTATCTACTTCTAAGAAACTCATGCCAGCAGATGTTCGTGTTTCAAATTCTGGAATATTCCATTCGTCTTCCCTGGTGAAAGAATTTCGGAAAACTGCGTTCAATAACTCCGCTTTAGCGGCACAGTCGTCGATAACAGTACCATCGGCACTGCGCAGCGAAGGTATTGACTGCGTCTTGCCGCTTGTGTACTTTACATACGACCAGAATTTCTTCCGATTTTCTACCAAATTTCGAGACAATGTTTCGTTGTGTAACCTATTAAAGGCATCTCGCATCGAAGTACGTGCCAAATTTCGCGCGTCTGTAAATTTTAGCCCATCTTCAGGATTTTGCGTTCTTCTGAACTTCGCATGCTTTTTCCGTTGCCTCTGCAACAGCGTTCGGACCTTTTTTGTGTACCACGGGGGATCCGTTCCATCACTTACCAACTTATGAGGTATGAATATCTCAATTGCTGTTGCTACTATATCTTTGAATTTGAGCCACATCTCGTCTACATTCGCATAGTCAGTTCGGAAGGAATGGAAATTGTCTTTTAGGAAGGCTTCTAGTGGCACTTTATCCGCTTTTTTAAATAAAATTATTTTGCGTTTGTTTCTGATGGATTTGGAAGAAATGGTATTGAGCCTAGCTACAATGACCTTGTGATCACTAATCCCTGTATCAGTCATGATGCTCTCTATCAGCTCTGGATTGTTTGTGGCCAAGAGGTCAAGTGTGTTTTCGCAACCATTTACAATTCGCGTGGGTTCGTGGACTAACTGCTCGAAATAATTTTCAGAGAATGCATTTAGGACAATATCGGAAGACGTTTTCTGCCTACCACCGGTTTTGAACAAGTATTTTTGCCAACATACCGAGGGTAGGTTGAAGTCCCCACCAACTATAACCGTATGAGTGGGGTATTTATTTGTTATGAGACTCAAACTTTCTCTGAACTGTTCCGCAACTGTATCATCGCAGTCTGGGGGTCGGTAGAAGGAGCCAATTATTAACTTAATTCGGCTGTTAAGTATAACCTCCACCCATACCAATTCGCACGGAGTTTCTACTTCGACTTCACTACAAGATAAACCACTACTGACAGACACAAACACTCCACCACCAATTCTGCCTAATCTATCTTTCCTGAACGCCGTCTGAGACTTCGTAAAAATTTCTGCAGAACTTATTTCAGGCTTTAGCCAGCTTTCTGTACCTATAACGATATCAGCTTCTGTGCTTTCTATTAGCGCTTGAAGCTCAGGGACTTTTCCAGCGCAACTACAACAATTTACAACTATAATTCCGACTGTTCCTTGATCCAAGCACGTCCTGTAATTGCCAAGCACCCTTTGACATTGCAGCCCCTCCCGCACTTTCCCGAGGCCTTCTAACCTAAAAAACCGCCCAGTCCACGCCACACAGCCTCCGCTACCCGTGTAGCCGCCAGCTGAGTGTAGTGAACTCCTGACCTATTCAGAAGGAAGAGTTACTTTTGCAATAGGGTGTTGGCAGGAACTCATATACCTAACACTGGATACTTTAGGGAACTGAATCACCGACCTACTGCAAACTCTACAGAATACCAAGGTACTTGCAGCCGGTTCTGGAGCAAGTCAGACTTCAGCAGCTGAAGTATGGGATTATTGAGAAAAGTGATGGCCCACGGGGAGCCGGAATTGTCGCTGTCCTCAAAATATCAGCGGAGGGATCACGGAAATACAGGTTACGTTGTGATTATCGTCACTTCAATCATAAGACTATAACAGATGCCCACGCTCTGTTGAACATTATTGTAACCATCGACTATATATAATAGGGCAAGTATTTTCTGATGATGGACATAAGAGTGGATCCATGATACAGACGTTGCTCTGGAGAACCGGTCAAAACAGCATTTTGAGAAGGATGCCTTTCGAATGGGAATGGAACCTGCAGCCTTTCAGAGGTTGTTGGATGGAGTTCGCAGGGGGTTGAAACAATGTCAGTGCACGGTGTATTGTCACGATACACTGTCCTGTCTCATTAATATGACCACCACTTAGTTCGACAATTTTAGGCAATAATCATTCACACACGGAAAGTAGCAGCACTAGCAGTCTGCATGTTGCCAAACATGGAAAACGGTGCAACCATTGTCGTAATGCAGAAACGGAGAAGCATCTCCGAAATGGCTGGTTTGTAAATTGTTCCTGTGCCGCGTGGTTAAAGTATACTGTGCATGGTAAAATGGCACTATTCAGAATGGCACCAAGGGAACTGTGGCCCACCATCGACCATGGACGAGAGGGATGAATGACAGCTGCAGAGATGTGTACAGGAGAACGGACGTGCAGCCTTTGAGCAACTGTAGCACAGATGACCAAAGGCGCTACCAACAGTGTGTCTTCAAAGATCGCCTAGTGAATGTTGCGGTGCATCGGCTTTCGCAACAGGCACCTGGTTCATGCAACCGTGCTGACTGCTGTTCAGCAGCGACAAAGGCTGGATCTTGCACGCCAATACCGTAACTGGACGCCCACTGAGTGGCCACAGGTGGGCTTCTCAGATGAGTAACGCTTCATGCTCCATTAGACAGATGGCCATTGGCGTGTACGGCGTGAAACATTTGAAAGCAGACATCCTGTAACAATATGATGGGCTCGGGAATGTTTCCTGGCATTTCCTAGGTGATCTCGTCATTCCAGAAGACACAACAGAACAATACAAGTACACATTTACCCCTTGGCACCATGTCCCGTACATACAGTTTCACATTCCTTTTCATAATGGTGTATATAAGCAGGATAATGAAACATGTCACACAGCTCATACTCAACATGTTTGGTTTGCCCTCAACCTAGAAACCCAGCATAGCTGACCACGGCACTGAACTCGGTATAACTCAGCATCCATGTCGGTAACTTCGGGAACCTCTCTGAATCTCTCACCGCGGCGGCCCACACTGCAAAAGGTTTTTATTCAGCCTTTTGATAGGTGGTCACATTAATGTGACTGGACAATGTATAATCATCTATGAGATTTCTTTAAGCCGGAAATCCTAAAAGAAGTTCCATAAAAGGATTTTCGAACGGGTTCAAAATTTGTTTGATCAGAGGATTGTCAGCGTGATTTTGAGAAATTGAATGAAGCTTTGACGTCGAGTCCGATCTTGTTGTTTCCAAACATCAGTAAGGAATTCATTCTGTCATGTGATGCATCCAGCCATGCAATTGGCTGCGTGTTAACTCAAGACGTCAAGGGCTTGAAACATTCAGGAAACATTGAGCCTTATGTGTGGAATCACCTATTTCACATGTCGTCTCTATGGGAAAAAGTTTCAAGTGATAACTAATCGCGCAATGTTGAAATGGCTACTATGGAAACCACAGGCTGGGCACTATGATTAAGTGAAGTTGATTTTGAGGTCATACGTATGACTGGAAAGAAACATGGAAATGCCGATGAACTGAGTAGGAAAACAGCGGTATCAAAAATAGGACGTACTGAGCTTAAGGACTGGCGGATAGAACAGAAGACAGGTGACCAATTTAAGCAGTTACGTCGGCAGTTGCTGTTTTGTGTGCACGATAGGTTATTGTGCAGAGAAACTAGGAAGGTACCACGTGTGGCATCGCAAGCAAAGTTGAGATATAGCGTGTAACAGTAGATACATGATCACGTTTTAACAGATCATAAGGGATATAGGTCTACCGACAGAAGAGTTGCGGAGAAATAGTTACGCGGACGTGAAGCAATACGTACATAATTCGATACAGTGTGCTCATGGAGCAGATGTATGTCCCCCAAGAGTGCAATTGCAGAGGCTGCCTGCAGCATTTGCATCGTTTCAATTGCTAGGTATTGATGTCTAGGACATTATGGCGGAATTGTTCAAGGAATTTTGTAATCTGTTGCGTGCGAAGAACTGAGAAAAAGTGCTCTGCATCTTCAAACTAATAGAAGAACTCAACGAGATCATAGAACTGTAGGGAAGATGCTAAGATACTATGTGGATGCACTCCATATCAATTGGGATGTTTATTTAGGGTGTGTGGTCTCAGCGTACAACTCGAAACAGCACACGAATACAGGAATGTTACCATATGAGGTAGTATATGCACATCAGATGCTATCGTCATTTAACATGTCAACTTTGAAGAAGGGCAAGACACCAGAATGTGTTAAAAAGTTAGAGACAGTATTAAGGGAATTATGGGACAGGGTGTGCAAGGCTAACGCCAGGCACCAGGGAATCAAGAAGAAGCAGCCAGCAAGGATGCCTCAGTACAAGGTAGGCCAAAGGGTAATGGTACCGACGTCTTCAACTCCAAAGGGGAAGACGAAGGATTTTTGGAAAATATCGAGAGTCATATTAAGTTGTCAAGATCCATTTGCGGGTAAGGAAGACAGCTGTAGATGTGGGACGTTTGAACCCGTTTTGTGGGAGTAACGGAAGTTATTCCATAAATCATGGGGACATAACGGAAGAGAAATGTGAAAAATAAGGAAGATGCGGAGAATCAAGCGAGAACTTTTAGATGAATCAAATAGAGGAAGTCCATATTCGTTAAAACTAAGAAGAAAAGTGCAATTTATATTTTCTGATTGTTAAGTATAAATACAGCATAATGTATAGTGTAGCCGGAATGTAATGCAGCTAGGTTGCAGTGGACTTTTAGGGGGAGGATATGGTAATCGGTATTTCTGTCCTCAGTTTGGGTATGTCAGGAGAAATGATAGAGATTTTGCTGACCATAGATGTGCTGCCATTGCGTTGCAGAACCAGCAACTGGAAGGGGGAGTGCTGCTCGAGAAGCAGTCATCAGTCACCTCTGGGTGATACAGGTGGGGTTTAACGCGGAAAGAGATGAGGCGACTAGAGGTTGCATTTGACATATTCTGGCATGTTGCAGAGAAACATGGAGTGGTTAAACTAGACGACGGAGGTCCTGGGGATTATACTCCATGCAAGGAGGAGGAGACGTTGGATCGTCGTGGGAAGTCGACTAGTGAAAACTGTTTTTGAAACATCTGACGGGCCTCCTCAATGGATAAAAGGAAACAAGACAGTAACTGAGTAACATACCATACACACCGAAAGTATGAAGAAAGATGTTTTAAACAATACTCGGTTATAACGCTAGATGGATGGGAGGTAATCATGTGTCCGTAAGCTTTGGAAGAATTAGTAAACCAGAACATTAGGAGGTTACAAGCAAAAGTAGAAATATTGGATACGGAAGTATTGATAACAAAGGGGATACAGATCATGGAGAGCTATGTGTGAAAACCACGCAGGAAGGTATCGAAATTCCGGTGAATTGTACAACAGTTCGTGCAGGGACGAGTGGGAATAATCCTGTGGCGTCAGATCAGTGCTTGAAGAGGCTATGAAAGTGCACAAAGAAATACCATATGAATTAAAGTTAGTCTGGAACCTTAGATGTGAAAACATGCCTTTCTGTCGTAACCTAGCGACAGAGGAAGTAAGGACGAATGGAGCAAAGGTGTATATTTCAGCGTCCTTTCCATTAGCAGGGAAACAGAAATGATACCTACGTCATGTAGTCCACAAGCATCCAGTTAGGTGGTGAACGCTGAGGAAGGTTCTCAGGGTAAGGGTGCAGCGGTTGTTACTAATTGCATAGGACAAGATCGGGCAGCAGCACGTTAGTGAAAAGGCTAGAGCCAGACAAGACATCATGCCAAATAGTGGGACCTACTTTCCGTCGTCGTGTCACAATTTTGGGAATAACCCACCTGAGTATTTTGCAGCATCCACTGTATTGGCCAGAGAAACCTACATAAGTTTATATGCCGCGAATCTGAGTACGTCGAAGAAGACTTCAGGAGGACCCGAGTTCATGCAGTCTGTAGACGCACTCGTTGACAGGCAGGAGGGGCGGATCACTATAGAAACATTGGTGAAATATATGGATCAGATCTAGTGCCATCAAAGAGGAACAACCTCGACCATTGTTATATCAGTTACCGCAGTGTCACTCAATTTGGTAAAAGTTGTCCTTGTTTACATGTACAAGAAGCGAATAAAAGACGAAATTCGGACTCAGACAATGTTCAAATCCTGCTGGATTGCATTCCCAGAGGCTAAGAGGTAGTAGCGACAAGTATAGCTGTAAGTTAAATGTAGCTAAAAATAGCTAACGGAGGTTAGGAAAAACAGCGCAAAAGACAACATAGTGGTGAGAGCAATCTCGTGTGAACAGCAGCCTAAAGTCAATTCGACCAACCGCCAGGGAACTAATAACACAAGATTCCATACGGGTAATCTGGTTTAGTCGGCCCCAGAGTGCTGTGTGTTCTTAAAGATTTGGTCAATGAAGTGATCCGACAATATTTGGCCGGAAACAAGCAAGTAGCAAGTTCTCAGCAGTAGTGCCAAGTGCGGGCTAGTGCAGGTGTTATGTCTTACAAAATATAACAGCCACCAAAACGTTTCGAGGCAGCAATACGTAAGAGGGCGGAATCCTTTCCACACCTGTGGCCGCCGACATGTTTAGTATATGTGCCGCAAGACGTAGTAAAGCCCAAGCAAGTCCTGTTCGGATATGTATAAATACCTTGCCATTTTACATTAAAGTCACCTCTATTAGTATCGCTGCTCTATCGCCGCGGGGCTGTGATGCTTTCACTCCATCCACAATGCTGTTTGTGGAACAAAGTTCTGCTCTGCATCAGGGCACACCGCCCGGAAACCACGGGGTGTGAAGCCGCACCTGAAGCAGCAAGCACAGACCACCCGGAGCCAGCATCACAGCAGAGAGAGACAGTTCCACCACAAGTCACTGCCTGGCCAACTCTGTGCTCTGTTAGCATTGCGGAGCAACAAAACACAGTCACGCTGCCACCTTCTATATTGAGCCACGGCCAGAGTGGTTTAGAATTTCAGGAATTTTGAGTTGTACTTCGAGGCGTCCACCCTGCACCCCATATCCATTAGTTATTACACTCAGGACGAATATATTCGCTGTATTGAGGATGAATACTAATTCTGTACTTGCCTTAGTGTATTTAACTCATCTTCTTTCGCTATTTGGGAGAAATCAACTTTTGGTGTCCCAGGATCCTCAGTTGATGTTTGTGACAGCGGTAGGATCAATTCTATATCTTCAGCTGGGCTTATCCCAGTGGTTGTCACTGGATGCGTGCTGCTGTCTGTACAGCTCTGAGTTTCAGTTGCGATTATAAACAGTTTCGCTGCTTCTGCACCCTCACCCTTTTCGCTGCAAGCATCAACAAATCAATTAGTGATTATTTATCACAATATTCAATAAAAAAATTTTCTTTATGCTCTGCCATATTTTAATTTAGTGTCACAATCTGGCTTTCAACTTCATGGCATTGTCTTGTGACAACTGAATGTTGCACATATCGTACAAGTCACATGTGACTTAAACACATATTATATATATAAGATATAAAAATGATGACATACTGAGTGTTTAAAAAGGAAAGTACTACATTTACATTTCACGCAGAAACAGCTGCAGTCAACTAAAGATTACATTTAACACAAAAGGAAAATACAATTGAATCTGTAATGTTTACTAAATTTTCAGTTATAAAAAAATTAGATTACAATTAAAAATGAAACTTTATTTATCATCTATTAAAGTTAACGATATCCACATGAAGAACTATATTTCTCGTTTCTTAGTTTAATAAAACAAATTCCATGTGAAATTAATATTTGCTACTTAGATAATCTATATTTCATCGATTTGCACTTCTGTATATGGTAAATGTGTACTACAGAGGTAATTTAGCCTTTATTTGAATCATTTACTTACCATCTGACAGTAGTTGAAGACTGAAGTTGGGTCGTGTTCAAGTACATAACATTTTACGTTATATCAGGATAGTATTTTTTATTCAGTACTAATGGCACTGTAGTTCGATTGTCTTCTGTAATGAATAATAACTCTGTACTTGCCTTTGTGGATGCATGTCACACTCCTCCTTTAGTCTGGACAAGTCAGAGGTTGGAGAATGTGTGTCCGTAGCTGGCACTGTCGATAGCAGTGGTTCCACTATAATATCAGCATCTGCACTTCCCCCTGTGGATGACGTGGGATGAGTGCTGCTTTCCTTAGAGAGAATCTCTTCAGTTGTGATTCTAGACGGATTCCCCGCTTCTCCAACATCTTGCTGTTCACTGTAAGCATCAAAAAATGAGTGACTGTCTGTATATACACTCCTGGAAATTGAAATAAGAACACCGTGAATTCATTGTCCCAGGAAGGGGAAACTTTATTGACACATTCCTGGGGTCAGATACATCACATGATCACACTGACAGAACCACAGGCACATAGACACAGGCAACAGAGCATGCACAATGTCGGCACTAGTACAGTGTATATCCACCTTTCGCAGCAATGCAGGCTGCTATTCTCCCGTGGAGACGATCGTAGAGATGCTGGACGTAGTCCAGTCGAACGGCTTGCCATGCCATTTCCACCTGGCGCCTCAGTTGGACCAGCGTTCGTGCTGGACGTGAAGACCACGTGAGACGACGCTTCATCCAGTCCCAAACATGCTCAATGGGGGACAGATCCGGAGATCTTGCTGGCCAGGGTAGTTGACTTACACCTTCTAGAGCACGTTGGGTGGCACGAGATACATGCGGACGTGCATTGTCCTGTTGGAACAGCAAGTTCCCTTGCCGGTCTAGAAATGGTATAACGATGGGTTCGATGACGGTTTGGATGTACCGTGCACTATTCAGTTTCCCCTCGACGATCACCAGAGGTGTACGGCCAGTGTAGGAGATAGCTCCCCACACCATGATGCCGGGTGTTGGCCCTGTGAGCCTCGGTCGTATGCAGTCCTGATGGTGGCGCTCACCTGCACGGCGCCAAACACGCATACGACCATCATTGGCACCAAGGCAGAAGCGACTCTCATCGCTGAAGACGACACGTCTCCATTCGTCCCTCCATTCACGCCTGTCGCGACACCACTGGAGGCGGGCTGCACGATGTTGGGGCGTGAGCGGAAGACGGCCTAACGGTGTGCGGGACCGTAGCCCAGCTTCATGGAGACGGTTGCGAATGGTCCTCGCCGATACCCCAGGAGCAACAGTGTCCCTAATTTGCTGGGAAGTGGCGGTGCGGTCCCCTACGGCACTGCGTAGGATTCTAGGTCTTGGCGTGCATCCGTGCGTCGCTGCGGTCCGGTTCCAGGTCGACGGGCACGTGCACCTTCCGCCGACCACTGGCGACAACATCGATGTACTGTGGAGACCTCACGCCCCACGTGTTGAGCAATTCGGCGGTACGTCCACCCGGCCTCCCGCATGCCCACTATACGCCCTCGCTCAAAGTCCGTCAACTGCACATACGGTTCACGTCCACGCTGTCGCGGCATGCTACCAGTGTTAAAGACTGCGATGGAGCTCCGTATGCCACGGCAAACTGGCTGACACTGACGGCGGCGGTGCACAAATGCTGCGCAGCTAGCGCCATTCAACGGCCAACACCGCGGTTCCTGGTGTGTCCGCTGTGCCGTGCGTGTGATCATTGCTTGTACAGCCCTCTCACAGTGTCCGGAGCAAGTATGGTGGGTCTGACACACCGGTGTCAATGTGTTCTTTTTTCCATTTCCGGGAGTGTATTACACTAACGTAATATAGATTACCCGACATAAATTCGCCTTGAGGTGCTGGTGTATACTTTTGTAACGTCTAGTGGAAAGAAACAAGATTGTAACTGCCTACAAAGCCAGTAACATCAATTTTTTCATCACATGAAAAAAATATTTCGTAGGAAATGCGTTCCTGATTGTCTCCAATTTATTTTCTGTTCCCTCACAAACATGCCTTTGGCTTCTTAGACCATCATTATGTCACTGAATGTCGCAAAATACAGTTAAAATCACGTCCGACTTACACGGATATTATATAGAGAAGATGCGAAAAATGATGAGATATACAGTGTTTAGAAAGCAAAGTACTACATTTTTATTTCATGTAGAAATAATTGCATTTAACTAACGTTTATTTATGTTAATCCCGTTACATTTAACAACATATGGAAAATAAAGTTGAATTCACAATTTCTTTAAGTTTCAGTTATCAAAATATAAGATTACAACTGCAATTAAAGTTTGCTATTCATCTGCATCGCCTAATGCATGGAAACTGCCGAGCTGCAGGGGAGGAAGGCAATGTTAGTGTACTTTATTTATTCTGGATGGGAAACTGAGGTAAAGATGGGTCCTAATTACAAAACTATATTCGTAGCACTACACAAGGAGTGCTTAAAATCACAATACAGCTGAAAAATTGACGATGTCATACAACTGGTATTATACTGCTGGGGAAAAAAATTCACACTACCACTCGAAACTAGTAGCATGTGTACTCAAAATAAATCCCTTCGCATACAAGATGACGGGAAAAAAGGCTGGAATGGAAATGTGTTCACCTGACGACATGTTGGAGTAGGACAGAGAGGATTTTAGTACGTGTATTACCTGTGAGCATATACGAGTAGCTGAGAACTGTCTATCGCTGCTTGACGTCGGAGATCGCTACAGTCGCCTCCCACTGCATTGGTTGACAAACAGCCAGCCATGGTGCTCCAATAAAATATGTTCTCTTTATTTCTTAACGACTTCACCCTATTCCACTGCCTGAAAGATCACCTCAGTACAGTTGCTGAGTAACTTGCTCATAGTAAGAAGGGATAGGACAGCAAACCATCACAAAAGTGTTGAAAGGTTGATAAGCACTACCACAGCTGTTCGAAAATGCTTCACTGTTCAAATTAAAACATCGAATTCGTCGTGAAAAAACCAGAACTTGTAAACAACTACCCATAATGCAACATATGTACTGGAAATTGGGAAAATTCGTTGCAATAACACAGCTACCGCAAAAACCGACCACCAAAAGATCACACCAGGAGAGAGGGGCTACAGCTGAATATGTGTTGATCTACAGTCACAGACTAACCAACTCAGAACCAGTCTTACCGCCCCTCCTACCACCCCTCATCCCTCTCTCCCCCCACTGTAGCTAGGGGTACAGGCCTGTTCTAGCTTGTCGTTGATGGTCCACAAAGAGATCTATCAGCTGGCAGCGATATACTATCTACAATCTGTAGAAATCAGTCACAGGTGGACCAAAGACTCAAGAACATGATCCTTCCAGCAAGATGTTGAACTTATTTCTCAGAAAGAATGCAGGTGTGCCGCACTCATCCTACCGTGACTGACTGCTTCCGCTGCAGCCCACCATCCAGCGAGGGAAGACATTTCAGTGTAATAGTTGTTTCTAACGTCATTTTAACGTCAAAGCACCTCATTTTTTTAGTTTTATGAGCTAAATCGATACCGTGAGAATTTAAACTCTGAAGAGAAAAAAAAATCCAGTCCAACGAAACATCTATGTTAATCGATTTCCTTCAGTTTCACAGACAAGCTTAAATGGTTTGTGAACCTCCCTGGCGTCCATATCACTATCTGTAAATAAATTGTCATGTATGTGGTATTGAAAAAATTTCAGACACGTGAAATAACATTGCAGAACAGTCTTTCACGTTGTCTGTTCACATGTCAAAAAATACACAATCATTTTACATTCAGCAACAAGAAGTTACAATTCAAGATGATGCTGTTGTTTTGTACACTATGGCAGATCTCGTTTTACCAGTGCAATGTTGTATCATGCTGGCGTTTACGAAATATAAAAACAAACCATGGGAGCGTGCTTTGTAACAGACCCTCCTAATGTCACACAGTAGAAAACCCTATAAGATCCCACTAATACATTGAAAACAAATACTGTCTGTGTGTTGATAGCTGACATTTTTGCTCAATAACTCGCCTCTACCGACCTGATCGCAAAGTTCCTGTCACCTGTTCTTGAAAAGAAGATTACATCTGGCAGACCATCATCCGCAATTGCAGCATATTCTTGTGGTGTAGTTTCATAAGCAATTTGATAATCACATAACATTCTGTTTCGTGCAATCTAATCACATGTTGGGAGAAACACTATCATTTCTAGGTTCAACAGTGACCAATTATTCAAGTGGTGGCTACATTATAATTAGAGATTATGAAGTTTAAAATAACACAAGACATGGGGTAACACATATTTTTAAACACACAATTGTTACGATAGTAATAAAAACAATTATGATCCCATGAGAATAGATACTGTCGATTTCTATTAGTTTTACAAGCAAACTGGTGTCATTTCAGAGCATTCTGTGTGTTCAATCTACAAATCGTCATGCAAGTGGTCATTACATTAATTTCAGACATATTAAATACCGATACAGATCAGCATCTACACAGTCATTTATTAGATTTGAGAGCATTCCTCATCATTATTTTGTAACATCCAGAGGAGGTAAAAGAGCTGTAACAATCTGCATCCAAACATGAACTAGTCATACCACTCCTTGTAATAGAACCTCCTAACGTCACCCTGAAGGATTTCACCACATCTGTCTCTTCTGATACATCAAAAACCAATACTGTCTGCATGGTGACGTTCACTATATTACATATACATGTATTGTTTTGGCCAGTGATCGAAGTCACTCACACAGACCTCACAGACCTATGTAAAGTTTTGTCATCTGTTTTGGAGGAAGACCATATCTCACAGACTATCAATCAAAAGAGAGGGTTCCTGTGTCAGTCTTTCATAAGCAGTTTGATAAGTTGTTTTTCTGCTGTAACACATCCATGCTGTGTATGACTACAGCTTTGTTCACCGCCATACATTTTGTTTTTCTACCATGACTTAAACGTCGGTGTTAGGTGCAATACCGACATTAACGCCTTTTGATCCATTGGCTCCCACGGAAAGCTTGACAGTACATGGTCCAAACTATTCTGCTCCCACACCACACAGAATGGTAGAAATTAAACACAGAGGCGATGTTTCTTATTGACAAAAATGAGGAAGGGATCGCAAAATATGGAAACTGTAAGTGTTTGTGGCATTGTGAAGCGTTTACAGACAGTTGTAAAAAGGTGATCACCTATACATTGAATCTCATCTTCCACAGTGATAGGGTATCAGATCTGTCAGTGGTTCATTTAGAAGAGACCAAGAGCACTGTTTCCTTATGATGCTCTCATGTACATGATCAACGTTCCAATGAGGTCCATTCCTGGAATGTGCTGTTCACAACACATGCGGGCCATGCTTCCACTAAACTTGTAACATTATTTTTTGTCAACATGATGTCAGTCTTGATTAAAGAAACACATTCCCGGTGTTCTGCCAAAACCTTTATTTTGTTATAAATTGGTCTTAGGTTTCGTAGACATAGTCACGCGGTAACTGAATGTTGCACACACGGTTAGAACGAAATGTGTCTTCCATGGATGTTCTATAATGGGGCAGAAGAAAGAAAACAGGCAAATCACTTTTTTTTAAACTGAGCTATTGCTACAGCTCGATTCGACTTATCATAGGCACCTGTTGAGAGCTTACAGCTGGAAAAACCGAAACGAGAACAAAGATATTGGCATTAAAAAATTTGCTATAAAGGGAAAACGACCAGTCAGTTCTTCATGGGAAAAAAGTACGCAAGTCAAGTCAGTAGTGACTCAGCTGGACACAAGAGGTCAGAGCAAACACAATTTTGATGCCATGTCCTCCCCCCCCCCCCCCCCCTCCAGTGAATTGAAAGCAAGGAAAAACAAAAAGAAGTGGGCTATCTGCAGAGAATTTGTAAAAAATATTTCTCTGACACATATAGTAACCAATGACGTTTACTTTAAGCGGCAACATTCATTGTGTTCATTCAATATCATTGTTCCTGTAAGAGACGAATCGTCTTTTTATGTTTATCCTTAGCAAGGAAGAATGGTCAGTGTTCAGGGATATGGTCATTATAAGCAAAAAAGTACATTTAACATGGGCTCTAAAATATATACCTTAAGAGTTATGAGCACTTGTTTAGTAGACGAGATGTGTTTCACATAGCGAAGCTGAACAAGAGCCCATACCACTTAAGGTATGCACTGGACACTTTATTCTTGTTCTGTTCCATACTATCACCGCCCAAAATATGGAAAGCGAAAAGCTTGGAGTAAAGGAGATTTGTTCCACAGCATGGAAGATGCAGTGTTCATTGCTATGAAGATAGGCACTTTGGAGCCCAGAGCCTAGAGGCGATTCTGTATATTCTGTGATTCTGCTGGTGATCAAAACAAAAACATCCCTGTCTTCCCCTTTATTCATTATGTAGCTCTCCACAAATTAGTTGCTTCAAGAAGACAAAAATGACAGTTCTTGTGTGTCGCCATTCATAATTAGAGTGCGATAAATATGTGGTATTATGGGATGCAAAGGCACTGATGGGAACACCTAAATATTTCAAGGAAATGATCGAAGAGTCCACATATGTGCCACCACAGTGGAACTGTTGGGCGTAATTGGAGTACTGTACCTGGCAGGTTGCTTAGTGAACAGAAGTGTTGTATGTGTATACAAATACAGGTTACGTTGTGATTATCGTCACTTCAATCCCAAGACTATAACAGATGCCCACGCTCTGTTGAACATTATTGTAACCATCGACTATTTATAATAGGGCAAGTATTTTCTGATGATGGACATAAGGGTGGTTCCATGATGCACACGTCGCTCTGGAGAACCGGTAAAAAAACAGCAATTTGAGAAGGATGCCTTTCGAATGGAAATGGAACCTGCAGCCTTTCAGAGGTTGTTGGATGGAGTTCGCAGGGGGGTTGAAACAATGTCAGTGCACAGTATATTGTCACGATACACTGTCCTGTCACATTATAATAGGGCAAGTATTTTCTGATGATGGTCATAACGGTGGTTCCATGATGCACACGTCGCTCTGGAGAACCGGTCAAAACAGCAATTTGAGAAGGATGCCTTTCGAATGGAAATGGAACCTGCAGCCTTTCAGAGGTTGTTGGATGGAGTTCGCAGGGGGTTGAAACAATGTCAGTGCACGGTATATTGTCACGATACACTGTCCTGTCACATTAATATGACCACCACTTTGTTCGACAATTATAGGCAATAATCATTCACACACGGAAAGTAGCAGCACTAGCAGTCTGCATGTTGCCAAACATGGAAAACGGTGCAACCATTGTCGTAATGCAGAAACGGAGAAGCATCTCCGAAATGGCTGGTTTGTAAATTGTTCCTGTGCCGCGTGGTTAAAGTATACTGTGCATGGTAAAATGGCACTATTCAGAATGGCACCAAGGGAACTGTGGCCCACCATCGACCATGGACGAGAGGGATGAATGACAGCTGCAGAGATGTGTACAGGAGAACGGACGTGCAGCCTTTGAGCAACTGTAGCACAGATGACCAAAGGCGCTACCAACAGTGTGTCTTCAAAGATCGCCTAGTGAATGTTGTGGTGCATCGCAACAGGCACCTGGTTCATGCAACCGTGCTGACTGCTGTTCAGCAGCGACAAAGGCAGGATCTTGCACGCCAATACCGTAACTGGACGCCCACTGAGTGGCGACAGGTGGCCTTCTCAGATGAGTAACTCTTCATGCTCCATTCGACAGATGGCCGTTGGCGCGTACGGCGTGCAACATTTGAAAGCAGACATCCTGTAACAATATGATGGGCTCGGGAATGTTTCCTGGCATTTCCTAGGTGGTCTCGTCATTCCAGAAGACACAACAGAACAATACAAGTACACATTTATCCCTTGGCACCATGTCCCGTACATACAGTTTCACATTCCTTTTCATAATGGTGTATATAAGCAGGACAATGAAACATGTCACACAGCTCATACTCAACGTGTTTGGTTTGCCCTCAACCTAGAAACCCAGCATAGCTGACCACGGCACTGAACTCATTATGAATCAGCATCCCTGTCGGTAACTTCGGGAACCTCTCTGAATCTCTCCCCGCGGCGGCCCGCACTGCAAAAGGTGTTTATTCAGCCTTTTGATAGGTGGTCACATTAATGTGACTGGACAATGTATAATCATCTATGAGATTTCTTGGAGCCGGAAATCCTAATAGAAGTTCCATAAAAGGATTTTCGAACGTTGCCAGATCACTGACGCAGTTGCTGAAGAAGGGTTCAAATTTTTTTTAATCAGAGGACTGTCAGCGTGATTTTGAGAAATTGAATGAAGCTTTGACGTCGAGTCCGATCTTGTTGTTTCCAAACATCAGTAAGGAATTCATTCTGTCATGTGATGCATCCAGCCATGCAATTGGCTGCGTGTTAACTCAAGACGTCAAGGGCTTGAAACATTCAGGAAACATTGAGCCTTATGTGTGGAATCACCTACTTCACATGTCGTCTCTATGGGAAAAAGTTTCAAGTGATAACTAATCGCGCAATGTTGAAATGGCTACTATGGAAACCACAGGCTGGGCACTACGATTAAGTGAAGTTGATTTTGAGGTCATACGTATGACTGGAAAGAAACATGGAAATGCCGATGAACTGAGTAGGAAAACAGCGGTATCACAAATAGGACGTAATGAGCTTAAGGACTGGCGGACAGAACAGAAGACAGGTGACCAATTTAAGCAGTTACGTCGGCAGTTGCTGTTTTGTGTGCACGATAGGTTATTGTGGAGAGATACTAGGAAGGTACCACGTGTGGCATAGCAAGCAAAGTTGAGATATAGCATGTAACAGTAGATACATGATCACGTTTTAACAGATCATGAGGGATATAGGTCTACCGACAGAAGAGTTGCGGAGAAATAGTTACGCGGACGTGAAGCAATACGTACATAATTCGATACAGTGTGCTCATGGAGCAGATGTATGTCCCCCAAGATTGCAATTGCAGAGGCTGCCTACAGCATTGGCATCGTTTCAATTGCTAGTTATTGATGTCTTACGACATTATGTCGGATTTGTTCAAGGAATTTTGTAATCTGTTACGTGTGAAGAACTGAGAAAAAGTCCTCTGCATCTTCAAACTAATAGAAGAACTCAACGAGATCATAGAACTGTAGGGAAGATGCTAAGATACTATGTGGATGCACTCCATATCAATTGGGATGTTTATTTAGGGTGTGTGGTCTCAGCGTACAACTCGAAACAGCACACGAATACAGGAATGTTACCATATGAGGTAGTATATGCACATAAGATGCCATCGTCATTTAACATGTCAACTTTGAAGAAGGGCAAGACACCAGAAAGTGTTAAAGAGTTAGCGACAGTATTAAGGGAACTATGGGACAGGGTGTGCAAGGCTAACGCCAGGCACTAGGGAATAAAGAAGAAGCAGCCAGCAAGGATGCCTCAATACAAGGTAGGCCAAAGGGTAATGGTACCGACATCTTCTACTCCAAAGGGGAAGACGAAAGATTTTTGGAAAATATCGAGAGTCATATCAAGTTGTCAAGATCCATTTGCGGATAAGGACGACAGCTGTAGATGTGGGACGTTTGAACCCGTTTTGTGGGAGTAACGGAAGTTATTCTATAAATCATGGGGACATAACGGAAGAGAAATGTGAAAAATAAGGAAGATGCGGAGAATCAAGCGAGAACTTTTAGATGAATCAAATAGAGGAAGTCCATATTCGTTAAAACTAAGAAGAAAAGTGCAATTTATATTTTCTGATTGTTAAGTATAAATACAGCATAATGTATAGTGTAGCCGGAATGAAATGCAGCTAGGTTGCAGGGGACTTTTAGGGGGAGGATATGGTAATCGGTATTTCTGTCCTCAGTTTGGGTATGTCAGGAGAAAGGATAGAGATGGTGCTGACCATAGATGTGCTGTCATTGCGTTGCAGAACCAGCAACTGGAAGGGGGAGTTCTGCTCGAGAAGCAGTCATCAGTCACCTCTGGGTGATACAGGTGGGGTTTAACGCGGAAAGAGATGAGGCGACTAGAGGTTGCATTTGACATATTCTGGCATGTTGCAGAGAAACATGGAGTGGTTAAACGAGACGACGGAGGTCCTGGGGATTATACTCCATGCAAGGAGGAGGAGACGTTGGATCGTCGTGGGAAGTCGACTAGTGAAAACTGTTTTTGGTACATCTGACGGGCCTCCTCAATGGATAAAAGGAAACAAGACAGTAACTGAGTAACATACCACACACACCGAAAGTATGAAGAAAGATGTTTTAAACAATACTCTGTTATAACGCTAGCTGGATGGGAGGTAATCATGTGTCCGTAAGCTTTGGAAGAATTAGTAAACCAGAACATTAGGAGGTTACAAGCAAAAGTAGAAATATTGGATAGGGAAGTGTTGATAACAAAGTGGTTACAGACCTTGGAGAGCTATGTGTGAAAACCACGCAGGAAGGTATCGAAATTCCGGTGAATTGTACAACAGTTCGTGCAGGGACGAGTTGGAATAATCCTGTGGTCGTCAGATCAGTACGTGAAGAGGCTATGAAAGTGCACAAACAAATACCATATGAATTAAAGTTAGTCTGGAAAATTAGATATGAAAACATGCCTTTCTATCGTAACCTAGCGACAGAGGAAGTAAGGACAAATGGAGCAAAGGTGTATATTTCAGCTTCCTTTCCAGTACCAGGGAAGCAGCAATGGTACCTACGTCTAGCAGTCCACAAGCATCCAGTTAGGTGGTGAACGCTGGGGAAAGTTCTCAGGGTAAGGGTGCAGCGGTTGTTACTAATTGCATAGGACAAGATCGGGTAAGCTGAAATGTAAGAAACGAGGCTGCAGAAGGCATACGATGATGCAGTTACAGTTTATACTAACAGGGTAGTGAGAGGGTGTCAGAATTCTTTCGCAGTAAATTTCACACTGTGTCAGATAACAAGGACTGCAATGAAAAGGTGATGCCTGTGTTTTACTTCCTGCACCCTGAGGCACACTGATGGCGATCCACTTGCGTTATAATGATAGCAGTACCCAGCTGGTAGGGACAAGGGAGGCGCACGTTAGCGAAAAGACTAGAGCCAGACAAAAATGGATTGCTAACAAATTGGACATCATGCCAAATAGTGGGACCTACTTTCCGTCTTCGTGTCACAATTTTGGGAATAACCCACCTGAGTATTTTGCAGCATCCACTGTATTGGCCAGAGAAACCTACATAAGTTTATATGCCGCGAATCTGAGTACGTCGAAGAAGACTTCAGGAGGACCCGAGTTCATGCAGTCTGTAGACGCACTCGTTGACCGGCAGGAGGGGCGGATCACTATAGAAACATTGGTGAAACATATGGATCAGATCTAGTGCCATCAAAGAGGAACAACCTCGACCATTGTTATATCAGTTACCGCAGTGTCACTTAATTTGGTAAAAGTTGTCCTTGTTTACATGTACAAGAAGCGAATAAAAGACGAAATTCGGACTCAGACAATGTTCAAATCCTGCTGGACTGCATTCCCAGAGGCTAAGAGGTAGTAGCGACAAGTATAGCTGTAAGTTAAATGTAGCTAAAAATAGCTAACGGAGGTTAGGAAAAACAGCGCAAAAGACAACATAGTGGTGAGAGCAATCTCGTGTGAACAGCAGCCTAAAGTCAATTCGACCAACCGCCAGGGAACGAATAACACAAGATTCCATACGGGTAATCTGGTTTAGTCGGCCCCAGAGTGCTGTGTGTTCTTAAAGATTTGGTCAATGAAGTGATCCGACAATATTTGGCCGGAAACACGCAAGTAGCAAGTTCTCAGCAGTAGTGCCAAGTGCGGGCTAGTGCAGGTGTTCTGTCTTACAAAATATAACAGCCACCAAAACGTTTCGAGGCAGCAATACGTAAGAGGGCGGAATCCTTTCCACACCTGTGGCCGCCGACATGTTTAGTATATGTGCCGCAAGACGTAGTAAAGCCCAAGCAAGTCCTGTTCTGGTACTTATAAATACCTTGCCATTTTACATTAAAGTCACCTCTATTAGTATCGCTGCTCTATCGAAGCGGGGCTGTGATGCTTTCACTCCATCCACAATGCTGTTTGTGGAACAGAGTTCTGCTCTGCATCAGGGCACACCGCCCGGAAACCACGGGGTGTGAAGCCGCACCTGGAGCAGCAAGCACAGACCACCCGGACCCAGAATCACAGCAGAGAGAGACAGTTCCACCACAAGTCACTGCCTGGCCAAGTCTGTGCTCTGTTAGCATTGCGGAGCAACAAAACACAGTCACGCTGCCACCTTCTATATTGAGCCACGGCCACAGCGGTTTAGAATTTCAGGCTGTTTGAGCTGCACTTCAATGCGTCCCCCCTGGACCCCATATCCATTAGTTACTACACTCAGGACGAATATATTCATTGTATTGAGGATGAATACTAATTCTGTACTTGCCTTAGTGTATTTAACTCATCTTCTTTCGCTATTTGGGAGAAATCGACTTTCGGTGTCCCAGTATCCTCAGTTGATGTTTGTGACAGCGGTAGGTTCAATTCTATATCTTCATCTGGGCTTATCCCAGTGGTTGTCACTGGATGCATGCTGCTGTCTGTACAGCTCTGAGTTTCAGTTGCGATTATAAACAGTTTCGCTGCTTCTGCACCCTCACCCTTTTCACTGCAAGCATCAACAAATCATTTAGTGATTATTAATCGCAATATTAAAAAAAAATTCTTTATGCTCTGCCATATTTTAATTTAGTGTCACAATCTGGCTTTCTACTTCGTGGCATTGTCTAGTGACAACTGAATGTTGCACATATCGTACAAGTCACATGTGACTTAAACGCATATTATATATTGAAGATATAAAAATGATGACATACTGAGTGTTTAAAAAGGAAGGTACTACATTTACATTTCACGCAGAAACAGCTGCAGTCAACTAAAGATTACATTTAACACAAAAGGAAAATACAGTTGAATCTGCAATGTTTACTAAATTTTCAGTTACAAAAAAATTAGATTACAATTAAAAATGAAACTTTATTTATCATCTATTAAAGTTAACGATATCCACATGAAGAACTATATTTCTCCTTTCTTAGTTTAATAAAACAAATTCCATGTGAAATTAATATTCGCTACTTAGATAATCTGTATTTCATCGATTTGCACTTCTGTATATGGTAAATGTGTACTACAGAGGTAATTTAGCCTTTATTTGAATCATTTACTTACCATCTGTCAGTAGTTGAAGACTGAAGTTGGGTCGTATTCAAGTACATAACATTTTACGTTATATCAGGATAGTATTTTTTATTCAGTACTAATGGCACTGTAGTTCGATTGTCTTCTGTAATGAATAATACCTCTGTACTTGCCTTTGTGGATGCATATCACACTCCTCCTTTAGTCTGGACAAGTCAGAGGTTGGAGAATGTGTGTCCGTAGCTGGCACTGTCGATAGCAGTGGTTCCACTATAATATCAGCATCTGCACTTCCCCCTGTGGATGGCGTGGGATGAGTGCTGCTTTCCTTAGAGAGAATCTCATCAGTTGTGATTCTAGACGGATTCCCCGCTTCTCCAACATCTTGCTGTTCACTGTAAGCATCAAAAAATGAGAGACTGTCTGTATATATTACACTAACGCAATATAGATTACCCGACATTAATTCGCCTTGAGATGCTGGTGTATACTTTCGTAACGTCTAGTGGAAAGAAACAAGATTGTAACTGCCTACAAAGCCAGTAACATCAATTTTTTCATCACATGAAAAAAATATTTCGTAGGAAATGCGTTCCTGATTGTCTCCAATTTATTTTCTGTTCCCTCACAAACATGCCTTTGGCTTCTTAGACCATCATTATGTCACTGAATGTCGCAAAATACAGTTAAAATCACGTCCGACTTACATGGATATTATATAGAGAAGATGCGAAAAATGATGAGATATACAGTGTTTAGAAAGAAAAGTATTACATTTTTATTTCAGGTAGAAATAGTTGCATTTAACTAACGTTTATTTATGTTAATCCCGTTACATTTAACAACATATGGAAAATAAAGTTGAATTCACAATTTCTTTAAGTTTCAGTTATCAAAATATAAGATTACAACTGCAATTAAAGTTTGCTATTCATCTGCATCGCCTAATGCATGGAAACTGCCGAGCTGCAGGGGAGGAAGGCAATGTTAGTGTACTTTATTTATTCTGGATGGGAAACTGAGGTAAAGATGGGTCCTAATTACAAAACTATATTCGTAGCACTACACAAGGAGTGCCTAAAATCACAATACAGGTGAAAAATTGACGATGTCATACAACTGGTATTATACTGCTGGGGAAAAAAATTCACACTACCACTCGAAACTAGTAGCATGTGTACTCAAAATAAATCCCTTCGCATACAAGATGGCGGGAAAAAAGGCTGGAATGGAAATGTGTTCACCTGACGACATGTTGGAGTAGGGCAGAGAGGATTTTAGTACGTGTATTACCTGTGAGCATATACGAGTAGCTGAGAACTGTCTATCGCTGCTTGACGTCGGAAATCGCTACAGTCGCCTCCCACTGCATTGGTTGTCAAACAGCCAGCCATGGTGCTCCAATAAGAGATGTTCTCTTTATTTCTTAACGACTTCACCCTATTCCACTGCCTGAAAGGTCACCTCAGTACAGTTGCTGAGTAACTTGTTCATAGCAAGAAGGGATAGGACAGCAAGCCATCACAAAGGTCGTTGATGGTCCACAAAGTAATCCATCAGCTGGCAGCGATATACTGTCTCCAATCTGTAGAAACAGATCCCCTGTAGAACAGACGCAACAGGCGTTGCTTACAAGAGTGGAAGGTTTGGAGTCGCAGCCTGCCGTAGCGTCTCCCCTACAAATTAAACTTCCGCTACCACCGTTCGCAATTTACAACAGCAAGGAAGAAGCGTGGCCAGACTATGCAGACGCCTGGAACAGCACTTCCTCACACAGCAGATATCAGGTGACGTAGAAAAAAGATATTATTTTTTGGCAAGTTGCGGCGCAGCTATCTACAACCTTCTCTTAAAACGGAGTCCGACTTGGGAACCGACAAATTTGTCATTCCCACCTATTAAAGACTTGCTCGAAAAATACTTCGACAAGCAAACGCATGTCGCTGCTGCAAGGCATAAATTTTACTTATGCAAGAAAACGGTACAGCAGACATACACAGAATGGATTACACAGTTTCAAGGATTACCTAGGAACTGCAAATTTATTTGCGAAAACGAAAAGTGTAAAAAGTCGTATGCAGATTCTTTAATACGTGATATGCTCATAATGCATTCGCCAGACGAGAAATTAAGGAAAGAGCTCCTTAGTTTAATCAATGCGTCCTTGCAAGATTGTTTACCAAGCATTCGAGCACACGCACAAAGCTACGGTTCGAATCCAGCCTCGGGCATGGATGTGTGTGATGTCCTTAGGTTAGTTAGGTTTAAGTAGTTCTAAGTTCTAGGGGACTGATGACCACAGATGTTAAGTCCCATAGTGCTCAGAGCCATTTGAACCATTTGAACACGCACATAGCAAGCTTCTGTGAGTGTGGCACAAGACGACGGCTGTGACGTTCACGACACAGGCACGCGACACGGGGCGAGGAGGCCCGCGTACCCAAGTCCGTAAACAGAACAGCAAGGCTAGGCTCATGCGCTCTAAGAACGGATCACACACCCGAACTCAAAGACTAAAGTTGAAATCATGTGTTAAATGTGAAATCAATCATCACAGAGACAATTGTTACTATCGTAACGCACATTGAGACTTTTGCAAACGAAACGGGCACAAATCACAAGTGTGTAATAAGAAAAGGGTACGGACTAGAAATAAGTTTAGCAATAAGAAAATGCTTCATTTTAAGAAGTATACCTCCATTGCGTGTGACGATATGAACAGGCAAAACTATATTCAGGTTTCAAAAGTTAAACATAAAGTTAATGCTATTGTACAAAACCGGAACAAATCTTTGTATGTCACATTACTGGTGAACAAAATATCTATAAAATTCCAGATTGACACAGGATCGTCGATCTCTATCATAAATCTGCACACGCATAAACGGCTAGGTTTTCCTAAATTTCTCACTGTACAGCTACAGTAATGAACAAATTCCAGTCAAAGGTGCACTGACGAAGGAAGTAACTTACAGTTTTCCAAGACAGCTACTTTAGCAGTAGTTAACAGTCATAAGGCATCAAACTTGCTGGGTCTGGGTACTTTAACGAATTAGGCTTCACAATCCATGAAGCGAAACAGGTCACACATGAAGTTCCGAAAGGAAAATTACGAACACCGTTGCAGAAGTACGACGATATTTTTTCCTCCGCGACAGGCAGTGTAATACATTACCAGGCACACATTACGCTGACACCGAATGCAGTGCCGAAGTTTTGCAAAGCTCAATCCGTCCCTTACGCAATGAAAGAATGCGTAAAACAAGAACTTGACCGTTTAGAAGGCAATGGTATTATCGAACCAGTCACATGTAGCGCGTGGGCAACACCAATCGTTGTAATAGAAAAGCCAAATGGATCGTTACGTATCTGTGGAGATTTCAAGAATACTGTCAATTCACAGTGCATTATAGATACATACTCGATTCCGAAACCGGAAGAACTGATGTATAAATTAGCAGGGGGGGGGGGGTGTATTTCGCCAAACTGGATTTAAAGGAAGCATATCTGCAGATCCCTTTAGACAAAGATACACAAAAATTTATGGTAATAAATACTCCATTTGGATTGTACAGATACAAGCGCTTACCATTCGGTATCGCAACTGCACCTAGCATCTTTCAACGTTACTTGCAACAATTAATTAGAAACTGTCCTAACGCAGTTAACTATCTCGATGACATAATCGTCTCGGGAAAAACTCCACAAGATTTACTAGATAACCTGGAAGAACTGTTCAAGGTTCTCAGAAAGGCCAATCTCAGGTGCAACAGGGAGAAATGTATAAATTTTATCAAGAAAATTCAGTATTTAGGACATATATTGTCAAATGACGGAAGACACCACAGCATACAGACGCAATACAGAAATTACCAGCTCCGAAAGACTTAAAGCAACTAAGAGCTTTACTAGGCCAAATTAATTATTACCGGAAATTCATACCGAAAGCAGCTGAAATTTCGAACCGTTGCACAGATTGCTTCGCAAAGGACTCGCGTGGAATTGGTCCAAAGAATGCCAGCGCGCATTCGACAAACTGAAACAAAGTTTAGTAGACGCAAAATGTCTTACGACATATGACCCCCAAAAGTTGATCACTATTGCAGCGGACTCGTCAGATTACGGGATCGGTGCAGTCATGTCCCATAAACATCAAGGAATTGAACGACCGATTGCATACGCGTCGAAAACATAAAACTCAAGTCAACGAAACTATAGCCAAGTAGAAAAAGAGGCACTAGCAATTATCTTTGCAGTGAAGAAGTTTCGTGACTACATATAGGGACGAACATTTCTTCTGCTCACAGACCATAAGCCATTGGTGACAATATTCGGACCACATAATAGTGTATCCACTAAGACAGCACAGCGTTTACGACGCTGGGCATTGCTACTGTCTAATTACAACTACGAGATCTTATATATATAAACGGCAAAACATGCCAACGGCGATGTACTTTCACTTCTACTGGCGGGTCAAGATGAACATTTTGACACATCAGAGGACGTATATATTCAGATAGACGTAATCAGTGAGGAAGTTGTAGAAAATTTCCCCGTAAATGCCACCTTAATAGCTAAGTTAGTGCCCAAAGATCCAGTGTTATCAGAGATAAAGCAGTATATTCTTATGGAATGGCCAACCGATAAGAACATGTTAGCTCAGCAGAAGTGAAATCTTATTGGAACATGAGACATGCTCTCACAGTGCACAAAGGCATCATATTAGTTCACAGTGAAACGGGAAAAACAAGAGTAGTTATACCCAAAGCTCTCAGGATTAAAGTGCTAACAATGTTACACCAATCTCATTGGGGCATAGTACGCACGAATCGCTTGGCCAGAGAACATTGCTACTGGAAGAACATTGATAAAGATATTGACACAATGCTTTATAACTGTAAATTATGTCAGACGCATCAATCAGCTCCACGGCCACAGCCAACGGAACCTTGGTCAAGATTGCATATTGACTATGCAGGTCCTTTTCTTGGAACTTCTTGGTTAATTGTTATTGATGCATTTTCAAAATTCCCTTTTGTGCTACAAATGCGTACAACTTCTTCAGCGACAACGATTCAAGCGTTGTCAAAGATCTTTTCCATTGAAGGATTGCCTCAAACCATAGTGACCGATAACGGCACACAATTTAAGTCGCAAGAATTCCAGTCATTCTCTCATATGAACGGAATTGCACATTACAGGACGGCATCATTTCACCCTGAGGCTAATGGACTCGCCGAACGATTCGTAGGAACGTTCAAGGCACACATGACAAAGTTGATGCAACAGTACAACAAAGATTTCCTTATTAATTTTTCTATCGCAATACAAAGCTACTCCGCACGGGGCACAGTCAGCAGCAGAAAAACTGCACGGGCGACAACACAGGACTTTGATGTCTATCCTAAAACCCACAATGCATCCAGAACATGATCAACGAACGTCGAAAGGACGACGATTCAACGTAAACGACAAAGTCCTCGTAACTGTCTACAGTCGAGGAAAACGTGCTTGGACACAATGAATCATTGTAGAATGCATTGGAAATGTTATGTATAGAATAAGAACGCAAAGCGGCATAGTTATTCGCCATACTAATCAATTACGGCAGCAAAGACAGCAGTCACATATAGGCAGAACTCCTAGATTGTTTCATTTTGCAGACTCAGTAGCAGATGTCAACCCCGAGCACCTCGCAGGATTCCAGACGCCGTCACCGGCAGCCGCCGACGCCGACGCAGCCAACGCCGACGACGCCGGCGCAGCACCTTCATGGGCAGCCGACTACACCAGCCGTCCACAGCCGACATCCCCAGAGAAGATGGACGTCGAAGAAGAATTAGATTTAAGCTATGACCAATGTACCGATGCTGAAATGCAATTATGTAACAAAACTTTTGCTTCTCCAGTTCCATGTTCAGGTTCTGAGAGTGTTTTCCTAGCGGACCGCGGGCGAATGCCATGGGGAGCAACATGTGTGCACCCACAGACATACGCACGCCAGAAAGCAAGGACGCAGAAAAAAAGGCTTTTCAAGCAAACTTCAAAAGCTCTTTTTCTTCCCCCGGAAGGGAGGTATGCTGTGTACATAGTTCCGCGTAGTCAGCGCGTGCACAACTTTCCCACTAGAGCGCGCCCCGCTAAGTACAATAGCGCAGGCACAGCGCTCGTCCACCTACGTACTACCAGATGGCGCTGTCTTAGAGACGGACTAAATTCTGCTTCCGCCGATCCGCTTATTAATATGTCTCGCAGCCAATGAGATTGCTGCTAACGTAAAACCTTTTCTCCTCGCGTATCACACTCGCGCAGTGATACCTGAATGCTCGAGGTATTATAGCGAGTGTACAGACCTCTGATTAGTCAGTCTTCATTCGTCTGCATTAGTCTGCAGTCAAGTTTCAGACTGTGCCCAATAAGATTACCATATTCCTATACATAGCCATGAAGAGAAATGTATAGACACTTTGTCAAGTATCACAGATATGTGAGAATAAGATTAACATACCAAGACCAAAGGAACTTCAGAGTGTCAATTGTAAACATCATCCAGAATCTAGGTACGTATATCTATGCTTTTTATTTTTTTAATAAATTTCTGTGAAAATTAGTCAAGTTCTGTTTAAGGTGGGTCACCTTCAATCTGCTACTCTAAGGGTGCAAGTGGCATTTCTATCGTCTGACCTAACGGCAGAAGATAAACACGTCACAATAAGAACACGAGACATATTGCTGACACTCGCCTACTTCGTTAGAGCGACAAGTCAAATAATCTGATGGTGTGTGTACCGAAGGTCTTACAGTACACAGACCACATATGGACAGAATATACAAAGTATAATGAGATATAGAGTTTTACAAAGAAAATTATAAGAATTGTATTTTAGTCAGAAATATGTACATTTAAATAAAAATGGAAAAAAATTATTTTTTCATGCCAATTTCATTAGCAACAGAGGGAAACCCAAGTTTAATTTACTATTAAGTTTTTATTGTTCATCTCTTATTAACTACAACGATATCCACATCGAAAACTAGATTTCTCCTTTTTTAGTTAAATGTAACAATTTCTGTGTGAAATCAAAATGTGTAATTTTCCTTCTTAAGCATTTTGTATCTTCTGTATAAAGTATATGTATGCTTCACTGATCATTTTATCCATGTGTGGATCATTTAATTCGCACTTGATAACCTCTTAAGAAGACGACAGTGGATTCTAGACTAATTAAATAACATGTTACAGAACATCATAATAGTAATTCTCATTCAGTACTAATAACACTGTCGTTACAATTATCTTCTGTAATGAATAACTACTCTGTACTTGCCTTTGTGGGTTCGTATCATCTTCCTCAAACAGTAGAGAAAGATCAAAGACTGAGGGATGTGGGTCTGCAGCTGCCCTCCGTGTTAGCAGTTGTTGCACTTCAGGATCCACATCTGTACTATCCCCTTTTGACTTCTTGCGATATGATCTCCTTTTCGTAGACCTCCTGTTTCCATACCTCTTCTTTGTTCCACTATAAGCATTAAAAAGCCATTCGTGTTGATACTATAAGCATTATACTTAATATAGATTAACTGATATAAATTCTCCTCAAGATGAAGCTTTAAACTTCTGTAACGTATACTGGAAAGAATCAAAAATATAACTGTATACAAAAAAGTATAGCATTACTTTTTCATCACTTGACCATAATATTGCATGGAAAAAAGTTCCTGATTCTGTAACACTTTAGCTGTTGGTGACCAACTGTCTTTTTACTTATGAGGGCATCATCTGAATGTCACAAATACAGTTGTTATGTAAGGAAGATAACGAAGGATGAGATACAGAGTGTTCACAAAATTAAATATTACATTTTTATCTTACACAAATGTGGTTGCATTTGAATAAAGTTGATTTATGTGAATTTTGATATATTTAGCAGCAAACAAAAAATTAACCTGAATTTACAATTTATTTGAGTTTAAGGTGTAAGACTATTAGATTGCAGCTATAATTGAAACTTCATTTTTATGTGTGAATAAAGTAAAAAATATCCACATAAAGATTTCTCCTTACATAATTGAAAGTAACAATACCTGTGGATTAAAAAGTAATATTTGTCTGCTTAAACAATCTTTATCTCATCAAACAATCGCTATCTCATAACTTTTTGTATCATCTGTATATACTATTTACAAGTATGTAATTCACAGATTTTACCTGTGTTCACACCATTATGCCGCCACCTGTCAAGAGCTTATGAAGAGCAAAGCCAGTTATTAAACAAGTAAATAACATTGTAAGAACATCAGGCAGTAATTTCAATTAAGCACTGATAATATTGTAGCTACATTGCATTCTGTAACGAATGACACTATTTTATATCATTTACAGATAATACACATTGTTCCATACTATTTATACTTTGAAAAGAATTTTTACATAAATATACTTATCATAATGTAAAAGCAAGACCCTCTTTCATTACACTCAAGGCATCCTTAACACTCACAAACCATGCTTCCTTTCCCCTCTGCCCATCACCGTAGCTCCATTTTCCCTTGTCCCTACTTACGCAGTTTCTACACGAATGTATAATTCTTTTCTACTTACTGTAAAATATTAGACGGTACATGTCTAGTCATAGTTTGTTTTAGATCTGATGCGATCCAGAAACATCGAAACATTCGTGTAATTAAAAATATGCAACTGACTCTGAAGAATCATCGAGATTTGTTTTAAATATCAGTACAGTTGTTGATTCACTCTGGAAGTACATGTTGACTATAGTGGGAATCAATAATGACTCTGTACTTGCCTTACTGCATTTACATTTTCTAGTAATGTGAAGTCATCAACAGGTGGCTCCAGGTCTTCAGCTGCCGGTTGCAACAGCACTTGGCATACATCTGCATTTTCATCTTGGTCTGTCCAATTGGGTATCTCATTTTCAGTGGCGCTTCTAGATGACTTCACTCCTTTTCCACCCTCCTCCTGTTCACTGTAAGCATCAACAAACCAATCAGGGAGCATAAGACAAGTATTCTACTCTATAATGTGGAGCAACTGACACAAAATCGCCTCAAGATGCAGGGTTATATCTCTGAAACATGTAGTGGCATGAACTAAATTATAGCCCCATACAATTTCTAACTTTATTATTATGTCAATATCAACAAAGGATTTAGTGAAAAAACACATTCCTGATTTTTGGCAAAAATATTGTTTATTTGATCACAAATTGGCTTTCTACTTCTTAGGCGTCGTCATGTGACAATTGAATGTTGCACACAGTTACAACGACATGCGACTTACACACACTTTATACAGGGAGAAGAAAAATTGGCGCACTCGGATTTCGAAGTGTCATTCCTCACTTACTAGCAACACAAAAATGTCTCTCACAAAATTTGGTCCTATGTATCTTTCTGGCACTAAATTGACGTTAAAGATCGGCAGTCTGGCAACACTGTAATTGAATGTACGGTAACAAGCTCTGCCAGCAGAACAGCTTCGTGCTGTGCAGTTGGCGCAGTTGATAGCGTTTTGGGTTAGCATGCAGGAGGTCGAAGGTTCCATCCTAGAACGACACGTATTTGTTTTTATTTGCTAAACGTTCTGCGTGGTACGGTGTGTGACGTCTTCATCGTCATACAGCGATCGTAGCACGAAACATTTGCACTTGCATAGTACGAACAGTGACACGGAAGTACAATCGTTTTCATTGGTCTGATTTGAAAGAAGCCTTTTGCAAGTTGCGGACGAAAATTATTTTGCATCACTGAATCTACTAGATTCCAAACGTGTTTTCTGTGTACCCTCCCCAAACAGCACAAATTATTCTTGCAACGTTCAGGCCTATTACATTTCGTCAGGGCCTTACGTCACCAGTAAGGCTACCAACGTGCTTTGCAAATAATTTCCAAACTCAATTACCATTTGTATGTATTATCACCACGGAACTACTTTTTGTGTCTTTCAACACCGAGTCTGATGAGCGCATGCTGTGTAGTAAGTATCTCCATGAGTTACTGTTGTTATTATTATTATGATTATTATTATCATTATTATTACCATCGATCGAAATGTGGAATCATCACACCATTACCGTTAGGGAAACAGAGTAATTCGAAAACCAACATTTCACAATTAGCAGTGTCGGAATGAATCCTGCAGAACAAAAGCTGTATGAGGGATGATGCGCGTTAGGTGGAACAGCCCTTTGCGACTGATGACGTGTTTATACTGTAAGTGATGTTCAGCAGACAACTACTAGTTGTTCGTGGAGTAAAGCGCCAGTGGCAGACTCCACGTACTTTGGTACACATACCGTATTTTCTGCTCGTGTTATTCCAAAATATTGTGGCAAGCATTTGGTATATGCATACAATGAATGTGGGGTATGCTTCCGGTCCTTGGTGCGTCTGATAACGGGGCTGGTGTTGCCACTCGTGAATATGCTGCTACGTATCCTGGTCGACGTCATACAGATAAAAATGTTTCGTCGCCTTGAGCTTCCTCTTCTTCCTCAAGGTTTCTCCTTCCACGAACACGTGTTCGTCCACGGGATCGCCGTAGTCCAGCTACTGAAGAAATCATTGTGAAGGTCATAAACCTAGAACCACTGCGAAGTACACGTAGATAGCTGCATGCCTCGCAACGGACGGTCGTTGACGTGCTGCACAATCATGGGCTGCCCCCCTATCATTATTCTTTAACACGATACTTGCATTCAGCAGACGCTGTCTGCGGATGTAATTCTGTGCATGGTTCCAATAACAACAGGAAGGCAACGACGACTTGATAAACACTGTAATATGGTCGAATGTAGCACCGCTCACTCGTGAGGTTGTCTTGAATATGCACAATGCCCACCATTGGTGTGACGTTAGCCCGCACATCACCTCACAAACGACTTCAAATCAAGTTGCGGGACTATGGGGTATCGTCTCAGTTGCGCGACTGGATTCGTGATTTCCTGTCAGGAAGGTCGCAGATCGTAGTAATAGACGGCAAATCATCGAGTAAAACAGAAGTGATATCAGGTGTTCCCCAGGGAAGCGTCCTCGGACCTCTGCTGTTCCTGATCTATGTAAATGACCTGGGTGACAATCTGAGCAGTTCTCTTAGGTTGTTCGCAGATGATGCTGTAATTAACCGTTTAGTAAGGTCATCCGAAGACCAGTATCAGATGCAAAGTGATTTTGAAAAGATTGCTGTATGGTGTGGCAGGTGGCAGTTGACGCTAAATAACGAAAAGTGTGAGGTGATCCACATGAGTTCCAAAAGAAATCCGTTGGAATTCGATTACTCGATAAATAGTACAATTCTCAAGGCTGTCAACTCAACTAAGTACCTGGGTGTTAAAATTACGAACAACTTCAGTTGGAAAGACCACATAGATAATATTGTGGGGAAGGCGAGCCAAAGGTTGCGTTTCATTGGCAGGACACTTAGAAGATGCCACAAGTCCACTAAAGAGACAGCTTACACTTACTCGTTCGTCGTCTGTTAGAATATTGCTGCGCGGTGTGGGATCCTTACCAGGTGGGATTGCCGGAGGACATCGAAAGGGTGCAAAAAAGGCAGCTCGTTTTTTATTTTCACGTAATAGGGGAGAGAGTGTGACAGATATGATACGCGAGTTGCGATGTAAGTCATTAAAGCAAAGACGTTTTCCGTCTCGGCGAGATCTATTTACGAACTTTCAGTCAACGATTTTCTCTTCCGAATGCGAAAATATTTTGTTGAGCCCAACCTGCATAGGTAAGAACGATCATCAAAATAAAATAACAGAAATCAGATTCGAACGGAAAGGTTTAGGTGTTCGTCTTTCCCGCGCGCTGTTCGGGAGTGGAATGGTAGAGAGACAGTATGATTGTGGTTCGATGAACCCTCTACCAAGCACTTAAATGTGAATTGCAGAGTAATCATGTAGATGTAGATATCAAGTGCGCTTTGGCATCAACGTCTGGGCCAGGAAAAGGGAAACAGGAGTTTGGGTCCCTACTTGTTGCCTGACAGGTTGACTGCACGAAAGTATCATACATTCCCCTCAAACTATTTGCCTAACGCACTGACAGATGTCCCCCTTCATGTTCGGCAGAAGTTATGGTTTTGCGATATCGGCTGCTATTTGGTCGGCCGCACTTTCTAATACGCGCGCCGCCAGTTACACCGCGTTTCCTTCAGCCAACACTGCGGCACCAGGGCGCTGCCACGAACGATTACACCGTTGCAAGTATTCCTTATCTACAGATTTACAGATTTTCATAGTGGCCAGGGCTCGACATCTTCTGAATAGACATTGTATTGAAGAGTGACAGATTTGTATATATGTCTACATTCAGATGTACTGTTAGCAACTGATGCTGCAACTACAACAACGAAGTTATGTATCATTTTTTCATTTGGTATTGGATGTGAATTCTCTTTTCATTTACTGCATCTGTCCCTCGCTTCTGTCTCTCGCATCTGCTCTGATGACAACGTTTCCTTTTGTAAACGCCATGCAGTCATTAATGTGAAAATTATTATTGTCACTGGTTGCATTTACGTTACATCTGAGCGGACGTACTGCATGTAGTATCACTGACCAGTGGATGTCGAGTTATTTAACTCTGAAATCACCTTTAGCATCTCGAAACTGATATTGTTTTCTGTAGTTATTCTGTTCTACGACAGGTCATTTCTTTCAACTACCTATTTCTGAATGTCACGTTTTTGGTAAGTTCACTATTACAAAACACTGTACTACGTAAATGTCGGATACGTCTGGCTCAAGATACGATATAGACTACAGTATTATATGGCAGAATGAAACTGGCAAATAAAAAAAATACGCCTAAAAACGAAAACTAAAGACTTTATGTGAATTTCGTTACATTTAACTAAAAATGGATTTAAAGTAAAATGTACACTATACCACAATTACAGTTCCAAAAATATTAGCCACTATTTCAAAATTCCACATAATTTATCATTTGTTATAAAATGTAAATATGTCCGCATAACGTGCTGCATTTCTCCGTTTTCAGTTACATTTAGGAATTTACGTGTTAAATTTAAAAGTAAAAGCAATATTTTCCTACCTAAACACTCTCTATCTCATCAATTTTCTATATTCTCTATATAGTGCATCTCTAATTCGCAAGGCATTTTATTTGTGTTTACATCATTCATTTGTCACCTGTCAATGGCTTAAGAAGACTGAAGCATGTTAGTGAACAATTAAATTAAGTTCTACAGAAAATCAGCACTGTAATTTCCAATCAGCATTGATAATTTTGTACTTTCTAAACATTCATGGTGGTGTCTGTTTGTTATATATCGTGTCTCCCTACCACTTTCGCGCAACGATGCTGTGAGCGTGTTTTTTAGGGAATTAACTAGTTTGAACCTGCGACCTGTTGCTGGTAAGGAGACGCCAGACCGTGAGACTAGCAGTGATATAACGAAATACTTAATGATCTCAGCGTCAGCTCCACTGTACTCCCTGTAAAAGAATCTTAATACTAAGTAAATTTAGTGAAAGGGGTTCAAGGCATTCCTATTTTTAGTTAGCTGGTAAAATAACGTCGAAAAAGCAGTTAAATTGACCATTGGACATTTTATTCTACTCACAAAACATTGTTTATAAATTGCACTATTGATAAAGGAGATGTTTTAATACAGGATGGTAAAAACCAACTGCGTTCAACAAAAATGTGAACGAATATTCCCTGAATCGGTTTCCAAGTTCTACAATCGATCGAAGGATGACCTATGCCATATCACACCTATAATCTAAGTTTAATTTAAGTTTCACAAAAGAGAAAACTATCAAAATGGTCTACAGTGACCCTCAATTATCTTTAATTACTTATCTAACTTATCGTAAATTACAGTGGCTGATGTGGCTTCTCAATAACTATATAAAAGAAAAATCATCGCGTTTCAGATCTGTTCTTCCAGTGGCAAATGTGAAGACCATGAGTTTTAATTAACGATCGACACTAGTATTACGTAAAAAAGGGGGTGTAACAGATGAGACTTCTGCAGTTCTGAGTGAAGCCTTATGCGCTCAAAAATGCGGCATCGCGTGCGTTCATTACCTTGTTGGTGTTTAAGCTGCGTCAGGGCAGCGGCGGGCAGCACAGCTCCGCTCACCTCGCCATCTCGGAATCAACTCTCTTCTCCTTCTCCTTACTACAATTTACCGAAGTTTGTTTAAAAGAAACTATCTGGCTGTGTTTTCATCTGACCAATCAGGGTCTCAATGTCAACCTTAAGCTCCGCCTACAAAAATTCTGTCTATCCAATGAGAAATTATACTTTTCGTGGTGGGGCAATGTTTTTAAAGTTTGCAACGTAACAGCGACGCGAAAATCTCTCACGCTAAAACCTGCAGCTGGTTTCACGCTAAAACCTGCAGCTGGTGTGGTCCGTTTAGCGTTATCGTAAGATCTATACTGTTTTCCTGGAGGGCTGTATCTTTTAACATGGGCTGGCGAGTGGTCCTAATATAACAGACACGCGCAAAGGCTCACGCTAAAACTTGCGGGTGGTAGTGGCCCTTTTTGTGTTATCGTAAGATCTATACTGTTTTTATGGAGGGCTCTAACTTTTAACATGGGCTCGGGGGTGGTCCTTGACGTAACAGAGACGCGAAAAAGTCTCACGCTAAAATGTGCGGGTGGTAGTCTTAGAGGTAGGCTGGCGACGTGGGTGTCCAGTCCGTCCCTTATCGTAGGGCCTTCCAGCTTAACACGGTTCTGCACTCGGCTTCTGTTCTCGTTTCTCCCCTCGGAAATCCGTCGGTCTCACGGTGGGAAGGTACGACATGCATTTAGGCATTCTTGTGTTAGTCGTTGTTATTCCATTTCCTCACTCGTTACTTGTATTACTTTGTTTAATTTAATGTCACTATTTATTCGGAGCTATGTGACATACTACTGGATTTACTTATCATGTCAGGGTTTTCATGGAAGGTGTTGGATTTGCCTGACACCTTACAACTTGCAATTGAATTCTGTAATGAATAACCAATAGTAAATAATGTCTAATCTTACTATTTTATGCTGTTTATAGTTTACATACCTGTTCTTCCACATGATTCATGTTTTGATGACAATTTTTCCATAGTTCTAAATTTCATAATTTTAGAAAGAGAACCTCCCTTATGAAAATCATGATATTCCAACAACTCCCATTTTCTTCACCTGTTCCCATCACCCAACCATCGTCACTTTATTCACTCTTGCTCCTCCTCCTCTCTTTCCCTCTCCCCAGTCCCTTCAGCAGATAGATTGCTGATATAGCTTCCTAGATGAATTCTACATTTATGTAGAATTGTTTTATACTTATTGTGAAATATTAGATGGTACATGTTTACCTTTACTTTGTCTTGGATCTGAAGACGATCCACAGAGATCTAAAAAGTTATGTAATTAAAAATGTGTAACTGATATTGAATAGTAAAGACAATTGTTTTAGATAACAATACAGTTTGCTGATTCTTGTAGAACAACGCTAA
Source organism: Schistocerca gregaria (assembly GCF_023897955.1). Lineage (NCBI taxonomy): Eukaryota > Metazoa > Arthropoda > Insecta > Orthoptera > Acrididae > Schistocerca > Schistocerca gregaria. The sequence goes on from NC_064931.1 coordinate 306,228,030, forward strand.
TATTTGGTATGAAATTCACAAAGTAGGTAGTGGCTTGCAGTAGCGACAGCCACAAACAAGCATGGGTGTTCTGCCTTTAAGAAATCTGATACAACCGTCGCATCATTGTGAGACGATATGGCCTGGCAAGGTGTAATACAGCAGCACCTAAGCGAAAGGGCGGCACACTGCCAGTCACTGGAATGTTTAGTTTATGTGCTGCAAGGCACAGCAAAGCCCAAGCGAATGCAGCTTGGAAGCATATAAATACCTATCCATGTTGTACTGAAGTCACTTCACTTACTATCACAGCTCCAATACCATGGGGCAGTGAGCACCGTCTGGAATACTGTCTCTGAACCACAGCTAGACGTTGTGTCACGTCAGTCCACTCTGAAACTATGGGATCTGGAACCACACGACACTGGTCGGAACCAGCCCTGGAAGTCAACTTCTTGGCCATGAACGCTGGGCAATGTGTCACGGTCAAAATATTACCTGCCTGGCGGCCGCTGGACAGTGCAGGTTGCACGAGTCACGCCACAAGACATATAGCCACAGCTTTCCAAGACTATCTGGAATCTGAGTCCCTGCTGGCACAGGAAGTGCGTCGCAAGTCACGGCTAGGTTAAAGCTACGCTCTTTCAGTGTTACAGGACATAGTGTCCCCCTTCCCCCAAAGCCACCAGCTATTACAACTGTCAGAACACTGACATAGCCTATTCAGCACATCGTTTGAACCTATGGCCTATAGAATGGTGAGTCAAGTAATTTAAGTGTTCTGCCAAAGTTTCTTGGTCATGCAAAAAATGCTTACTGCTGTAGCCTTTGTAAGCTTAATTTTGTTAGACGTAAGCAACTAGTGGATCTGCCACACTTTAGAGGTGTTGGAAGGCACCAGTAGCTAGTACCTGTCAGATTTACACAGCGTAATTTGGTAGGTAATTCTGTAGCATGTGCAAAATCACTATTAGTAGCCTATTTACCGTGTACGTGTTATGGATACATGGCCAGACAGTGCCTCAAATAAAGATGGATGATGATTACACGTAAGAATTAAGTTAATGTATTTTATTTTTGTGTTTCAAGAGGGAAAGGCTTTGTCTGACTGAGAGACACAAAGAGTATCAGAACCAGAGGGAGTTCATATATCGTATGAAAGGATAGCATAATTAACAGTACCTAATAGTGAGTTGGATGGTCTATCAGAAGTGCAACTGTCGCAACGAAATATGTATTGGCTCCTTTCTGTAGTAAATCAAGTAAGGACATGTAAGCTTTGTAGAGCATCTTAGGAATTTTGCAGAGATGTAATGGTAATCTGGCACAGAACCTTTGCCAGTAGCAACATTAAGGTTATTTGAAAAAGCAAAAGCTTTTGAAAAATGTATGTAGGCTCTCAAGGGAACTACAACATTTGCAGGCTTTAAAAAAGGGTTTGTCCTAATGTATACGAAGCGGAACGTTGCCAGGTATTTTGGTGAAACAGTTGGGCATAGTAATAAGGATGCATACAGAGTCAGTAGAAGAATTTGTGGATAAAATAAGGTAGATCAATAGTTGTATATATGAGTTGGGGCAGAATGCTATTGTGAAAGAAAGAAATGTACAGGAGTCTGAGGAAATGGTGCATGACGCATTTTTAAATGGATTACTTCAGAAATGCAGAGGAGAGTATGATCAGGGGTACTGACTCATTTACCCACATATTTACACTGGCAGTAGAAAGTGTCGATGTGTCAACTGGGTTGCAAGGTAGACGACCATTTTTTTCAGCTAATACAAGGTCTTATAGAAGTGGACAGATGGGACATATGTGGAAGCAATGTCACCACTCGTGAGACAGTGGGAGTAGAGGCAGAGATCAGCATAATGCTAACTGTAATTTAAGGGATGATGGCCAGTGTGAAGCCAGCGTTAAACGTCAAATGGAATCTGAGGTCTGCATCTGGGCGTACCAATAAAATTAAACACTACAAAATCATATGCATAGATCGATTGTGTGATCAGAGGAGTAGTGGGGTAGAAGAATTTCAAGATTTTGTCGGTTGCCAGTGGATGTCTGCTGGAAAATTAGCAATGGATGCGACCACAGTATAGATTGTGTGGGGTGGACAGTAGTCACACTCCAGGTACACTCCTGAAAATGGAAAAAAGAACACATTGACACCGGTGTGTCAGACCCACCATACTTGCTCCGGACACTGCGAGAGGGCTGTACAAGCAATGATCACACGCACGGCACAGCGGACACACCAGGAACCGCGGTGTTGACCGTCGAATGGCGCTAGCTGCGCAGCATTTGTGCACCGCCGCCGTCAGTGTCAGCCAGTTTGCCGTGGCATACGGAGCTCCATCGCAGTCTTTAACACTGGTAGCATGCCGCGACAGCGTGGACGTGAACCGTATGTGCAGTTGACGGACTTTGAGCGAGGGCGTATAGTGGGCATGCGGGAGGCCGGGTGGACGTACCGCCGAATTGCTCAACACGTGGGGCGTGAGGTCTCCACAGTACATCGAGGTTGTCGCCAGTGGTTGGCGGAAGGTGCACGTGCCCGTCGACCTGGGACCGGACCGCAGCGACGCAAGGATGCACGCCAAGACCTAGGATCCTACGCAGTGCCGTAGTGGACCGCACCGCCACTTCCCAGCAAATTAGGGACACTGTTGCTCCTGGGGTATCGGCGAGGACCATTCGCAACCGTCTCCATGAAGCTGGGCTACGGTCCCGCACACCGTTAGGCCGTCTTCCGCTCACGCCCCAACATCGTGCAGCCCGCCTCCAGTGGTGTCGCGACAGGCGTGAATGGAAAGACGAATGGAGACGTGTCGTCTTCAGCGATGAGAGTCGCTTCTGCCTTGGTGCCAATGATGGTCGTATGCGTGTTTGGCGCAATGCAGGTGAGCGCCACAATCAGGACTGCATACGACCGAGGCACACAGGGCCAACACCCGGCATCATGGTGTGGGGAGCGTTCTCCTACACTGGCCATACACCTCTGGTGATCGTCGAGGGGACACTGAATAGTGCACGGTACATCCTAACCGTCATCGAACCCATCGTTCTACCATTCCTAGACCGGCAAGGGAACTTGCTGTTCCAACAGGACAATGCACGTCCGCATGTATCCCGTGCCACCCAACGTGCTCTAGAAGGTGTAAGTCAACTACCCTGGCCAGCAAGATCTCCGGATCTGTCCGCCATTGAGCATGTTTGGGACTGGATGAAGCGTCGTCTCACGCGGACTGCACGTCCAGCACGAACGCTGGTCCAACTGAGGCGCCAGGTGGAAATGACATGGCAAGCCGTTCCACAGGACTACGTCCAGCATCTCTACGATCGTCTCCATGGGAGAATAGCAGCCTTCATGGCTGCGAAAGGTGGATATACACTGTACTAGTGCCGACATTGTGCATGCTCTGTTGCCTGTGTCTATGTGCCTGTGGTTCTGTCAGTGTGATCATGTGATGTATCTGACCCCAGGAATGTGTCAATAAAGTTTCCCCTTCCTGGGACAATGAATTCACGGCGTTCTTATTTCAATTTCCAGGAGTGTATCTGTACATAAATTGGCCTGGGTATGGTTAATTTCAGACAATGTGAAGAGATTGTACCATTCGTGCTTGAATCTTATGACATGATTTTGTGGCTGGACTTTGTGGATTAATCTTATGCCAAAATCGACCTACGGCAATCCATGATGGAGCTTGATGGGAGGAAACTGTTCACTGCCAGTCTAGTGACGTAGCGTGGGGAGGCTATCGAGCATGACATACCGTTTCAAATGTGAATAATCACACTAAGACACGATTCACACAACTGTGTACGTAAGAATTCAAGAAAATGGCTTATGGTTAATTTTAAGTCCAATTTACTGGTTGCGTGCCATATAAGTGGTGGGAGTAAATAATGTATGGGATCAGGCAGGCTGCTTAGTGAAAAGAGGTCTTGTAAGTGTAAATGGTGATAAAATAACGTGGATGTCCTGGAGGAGGATGAGAGCGAAACAGAGGTGTAAGTCACACACAATCGCCCAACGCCATTGAAACTCAATTACCAGGCAGAATGATGCGCCGAAAGGGGATTGATAAGAAGCAGATGGTAGAGTTACTGTTGGAATTTAGGTATTTGATCTTTTCCACAAGGGCTGTTGGCAGCAACACAATTAGGCACCACCAAACACCGTCGGGAAATGAATTACAGATTCACACACAAACCATGCAGGATACTAGATCCGTGTAACCGTGTAGTCTATCCACATGGCCCACACTCGCCTCTGGTGTGCGAGTGAGAGCGGTAATATGCTTCGCGAGTGTTAGCGGAAGTTGCCAAAGATTACCGATGCTAATGACAACTGCGTGAGCGTATGTGCACCGTGCCAGCCACATGTCCACGTGGATTTCACACACCTGCATTCACTTGCACATAGGATGCGAATTATTTTGTGTGCGCATGGATGACGTGCTTCGCTTAGCACTATACTTGGGCGAAATGTATGCGAATGAAGGATAACAAGTATGATTACAAATTACTATCTGTTATTCATCAGTAACAAATACTGTTTGACAAATTATTTACTTACAAGAATAAAAACACTTATTCGTCATCCTTGTATAAAAAGTGTTAAGTGTAATAGGTAAATTTGAAATCCGAAAGGATTTATAGCTCCAATTTTTTGTTATTTATTAAACTTTTAGTTTCTATTAAATTAGTTTCAAGAACAACTCTTTTTTTTTAAACGTCTCATTAGAACCTTTACTTGATTTACGGAGATTTATAGTTGTCACGCTAAAGAAACTACGTTCTACACAAGCAGTGCACTCCTGAATTCATCTTTAATCATGGCATGTATGTATGACTTTCAGCTCGAAATCTTCTTCAGCAAAAATTGATAAATTATCAAGCATGCTGAAGTTTTTGGCAAATAATTCGTTGCGATTTCACTTTAACTTCACTTCTCAAATCACATTCCAAATAAAACCTTCTTTTTACGTTATAATGTCATTTGAAACTCGTGATACAATTTCTTTGATATTTCTTTGGGTATTATGTTTCTGAAGTTTGTTGTAAGCCTGCCTTCGTTATGAACAGCAGTAGAGGTGAATTACGTGTTTTTAAAGCATGGGTAAGACTTTGCTGCAATAATTGCAGTTGGCATAGAAAAGCGAAAAGCTTCCTAAAATCGTCTCTTGTCACTTTCACGATACACACATTGCAAGTGTGTTGCAATTTTATGAACTATTTCATATATTCGAACCCAATCTCCCTTCTGTAATATTTGAATCTAAAGCTCTACGTAACTGCATAGACGGATGGAAAAATTATGCCATAATCTAAAGGCAAGCTCACTGAGAGTTAATCCTAAAACACTTTGGACGACTTCAGACATCTAGCAGCATTCCATAAACGCTTCAGGAGACGTTGGATTAAAAGTCTGGTCATACTGATTTCTTGCTTGGCCCACTCATTTTGTAGCAATACAGTCACGAACTGTGTAATTATATCAAGCATACAGGCATATCTGATAGTGTTAGCTATATAAGAAAGGTGTTGAGAAATGAGAGTTTTTTTCGACTGCATTCTCATCGTTGGCTAGTTACACAGAGCTCTTTCACCATGTTAGCAGTGGGAGGCGGAAACGTATTGCATACGGTAAGTGGGCCCAAACGTGGTATACGCGATCGCAACGCACCCCAGCGGCAGTTGAGGGATGTTTCTAGTTCATGAATCACACTGTTTACTCAACGGGCGTTCGTAAAATTCCCATGTTAGCTCTATTAAAACGCACATTTCCTCCATCGTCCACGAAAAGGAAAGTACCACGTCCAATCAATAAGGACACAGGCTTATAAAAGTTCCATTACAAACAGTGCGGTACAAATTTGGAATACTTCTCCGCATAAGACAAACATTGTTTCATCATTCCCACATTTTAGTAAAATCCCAAGGTCAGTCTTACTTCATCACTGTTCCTACCCAGTAGCAGAATCTTTGCAACATGTGAATTACGAAGCGTAAAAGAAAAATGAGCAAAATATCTTTATACAAGTAGCGCAAGCTGTCCTGTGGATTAAGCCAATCCAACAAAGTCACCCTTCAAAAAAAGGTGAACTTATATTTACATAACATCATATATTATAGCATATACTTATATTAAACTAATAATAAAGTATCAGAATCTAATAAATGTTAGGAAAAAAATTGGATGTGCTAAGGTGCGAACCACCGCCCCAACAAAAACTCATTTTTGGACAGAGACTCTACTCATTACACTATACAAAAACCGCGGTCCTTGTACTTAATCATATTGTTTTACGCCGTGCTAAAAACGTTAATAGTAGCTAACTATGTTACTAATTGGCATTTAATTATAACAAATTGTACCAAGAAAAATGCGTTTTGGGTGGATCTTCAGTGTGTCGCTGCCTTCAAATAGCCTACTCTCATAGTACGCAAGTTACAATAATTCTTTGCCACGAATATGATGTTTCTCATTATTTTATTGGAACGGATCACACAAGTAACAACGTGCTTTCCAGTGAGTCTCTCTTTGCTGGTGCTCAGACGCACGCTCAGAACATCAGACATGCCACATATTGCTCTGCACGTTCAGAAAGACTGCCGAACGTGCTGTTGCACGCTATGACGTCAGTAACTCGGCACGCTCAACGCTCAACATTCGGATGCACGGTCCGTGAGACGACGACTTAAGGGCTGTATAGCGCTAGGAAGACAGTCTGAGGCACAAAAAAATGACGTGCATTGTAGCCTGCGCGCTGGGCAGCGGTCCCAGCAGTGAGCTTCAGGCACGTGGAGAACGTATACGGCTGCCTTCAGTCTCCGTGCACTTGTCGAAGCAGGTAGACGTTTCTTGCATCCTGAAACTAAATTCGTGATTGCTTTCGACTGCGAGTAAGACCTAGGGGAAATTCCAGTTCTGGAGAAACGTACAATATGTCTTCAACTTTATCAAACTATTTTGTAAAACAGAACGTGCCTTTATTATGGCAATCGCAAATTCTCTTCATTTATTGTTCATTAAACTGCTTCCTCCATAAGGATGCATTAATTATACAGATATACCAACTCCGCCCGGCGGATTAACAATGAGGGCCGGTGTGCCAGTCAGCCTGGATGTGGTTTTTAGGTGGTTTTTAACATTCCACTAAGTGAATACCAGGCTGGTCCCCACCTACCACCTCAGTTACACGACTCGCAGACATCTGAAAAACGTTCGCACTATTTCATGGCTTACGCTAGACACAGACAGGTGGGGTACACTTATTTCGGTCCCGGGGGGTGTGGGGTCGTGACAGGAAGGGCATCTGGTCCCCCTCTGACGCTTACATTGCCAAATCCATAGTAACAAGACTGACCCAACGTTGAAGTGGGACAAAGGTCCTAAGAAAATGATGATGATCCAGATAGAAATCTATTCAAAAAATAGCCATCTCTTTTAAGCATTTGGCTTTACGTTTTGTGAGATAACGGGCGATTTGTGGCGCCCTGAAAATATTCTAAGTTCGGAGTTTGCGTGGCCGCACGGGCCGCTCGCAAAGCTGGGGCTCATCAGCAACCGTGTGGTGCCGAGTATTAGCCAGAGCAAGAGGAGTAGCCCCAGCACGTGGTCCTGGCTGACCACGGGCCTGCGAATTCCATGTTGACGCTTTGTCGAGAAATGGGTTTTGCGTCGATGAAGGAGATTTGTATGCTAGGAGTGCCAAAGATGGCGGACTGTGTGAAACCATAATGGCAGACATTTCACAGCTCATGCAGAAATTAATAGTAGCCATAGGAATCATGAACCCTTAAAAAGAAACATGTACATTAACATTATTTACACAACGATTCTGATGGTGTAATCAGATTTTAGTTTAAAGTTTAGTATCTGACGGTAAATTATCCGAGTAACACCCAGTAACGAAATTTCAAAATCTAAAAGGCTATTCCGATTTTGTCAATAGATGTGTCTTTAGAAAGCTACTAGTATAAACGTAAATTGGTATGAATTACAGTCATGTAAGTTGGATAGTACATGAGTTATTGGAGGTCAAAGAGGCCGATTACTATTGATCGCGTCAGACCATAAGTACTCCACAGTTACACGAAGAAACGGTAGCAGCATGCTTATAAATATATTTATTCGTCTATGTCTTTGTCTATATCTGATATATTCATTATGAAAAAATTAGTCAAATATATACTGCGTTTTAGAAAGCACAGAGACATTAGGCTACTGGCCTACTTTTGTTCCTATTCCTTTGATACATGTTTATTTGATTTGTTTATGTATTTAATAAAGTGTGTTAGAGCGTGTTTATGGTGCAGCCATAGGAAAAATTCATGTTATTGAAATGTAAATCCAGCATTTCGTATGTGTTTCAATATGTTTGTGAGTGTGTGTTGGCTTGAAGACATTACAGGAGCGCTCTAGCCAATCACAGCGCTCATTACTACTGTAGGCGACTACCGAAGTCAATGGGGAGACTGGATGGAAGTGGAGGAGGAGAATCGGATCGCAGAGGACAGGTGAATGCTGGATGGGAAGGCGCGACAGACGGTCACAGCAAATTCTTGGAGAGAGTTGAGCAGTTTTCGCGTGGTTGCGGGAGACACAAGTGGTTTGTAGTGCCGACCGGTGCACTTGTGAGATTTCAGTGGCTTCTGCAGCGAAGACGTAGTATGCGTTTAGAAGTGAATATCTCAAGAGCTATCTTGTTGCTCATAACTAATTACGTGAAGTAGGAATCTATTGCTTCCATGTTATTCAACTTCCATTTAATTGCTGAAAATCGACACCAATAAGGGATTTGCAGTAATAAATGGCATTCTTAAAGGTACTTCTGAGATGGTACTCATCATATATTTTAGTTAATTATAGTACCTGCACATTTTATTTTATTGCAGTCTTTCATTTATAAATTTCTATGTTACATTAAAAATACGCAAATGCCGAGTGATAGGATCCTTCGACCATTCGATTCATGTGTATATTCATATTGTATACTGTAGACTCAGCAGTATTTGTCTTGTAATGTGTCAACTATGTATCCCAGCCCCTATACAACGAAACCACCCAAAACTTTTAATATTTACCTCTCAGTCTGAGGGTACATAGTAGAGGGCCATAATTAATTTATTTGAAAGCCCGCAAATGGGGGCTCAACCGGAATTTGTGTCCTGCAAAGTGGTAATTCCTTTGCTCTCTGTTATTTAGCGTACTATGCGAAGTGTAAAAACCTTTGCAAAACCAGTAGAGTTATCTGTAGAGTGAACCTCTCACAAAACAGAGCGTGAGATCGTTTTTTTTTCACAATTAGGTATCTGGAAATAGTGAAATTACTCAGTAATTTTCACAACTAAAACATGCGACCGATAGGGGTCCTAATCTATCACTTTAACGGCAATTTGCGTGGGTGCTCAGAGTCTAAATAAGTTGAGTGCAGGTAACGGTATCGGTTAGCACGACTTACAGACAGCGGTATTGCAGATTGCCGTAACCAACAGCACCTAAAATTACTTCAGGGGACTTGTCCAGTGGTGGACACAATTCAACAGCAGTACGACGGCAGCGTGTTCGAGTACTACAGGGCAGTCTCGATTGTCGACTTCCACTACAACCGACTGCATCACCATGGAGTGAAATTGGGGAACATATGATGTCTCAGCTAATCCAAATGGTCATCGGATCGGGAAATATTATGAATACAATGGCAAATAATATCAGTACAATTCGAACAGATATGGGAACATTACGAACAGATACGGGCACATTGCAAACAGTTACGGTTACAATTCGGACTAATATGGGTACAATGAGAACTGAAATAGATTCCGCTGCGAAAAAGGAAGTTGGAAAAATTGGGGTAACCTTGAAAAAGCTATTGATGATAAATTAAATCGTGCCCGAGTGGATATGGGGAAAATTAGAGATGAGGTTGTAATAGTAAAATCTAAAATCTAATCAGTGGAAAAAGATCTTGGGAAAAAAATGGATAAGATACAGATGGAAATTGGGGGCAAGGTAAGCGACAGTATAAAAGTGAAAGATGCTCATAAAAGAGATATAAATTTGGCAATTAGTGACATTGCCAAGCGTGTAGAGGAGAGGGAGAAAGAAATGTGTAAAATTAAATATAAATTAGAGTCCAGTATCATTAGTGAAAATGAATTTAAAAAACAAATACAACAGATAAAAAGTGATTTAAATTCGTTAGCCTCCCAACAGGCCACGCATATTATACATATCCCTTGGGCAGATACCGGATCTGTGAAATGTTGCCGACCAGTGTGGCCGAGCGGTTCTGGCACTACAGTCTGGAGCCGCGCGACCGCTACGGTCGCAGGTTCGAATCCTGCCTCGGGCATGGATGTGTGTTATGTCCTTAGGTTAGTTAGGTTTAAGTAGTTCTAAGTTCTAGGGTGACTGATGACCTCAGATGTTTGAGTCCCATAGTGCTCAGAGCCATTTTTTTGTGACATGTTACACACATGACGGAAGATATCACCCAGTAAATTTCTTGGCTGCGTGTAGAGACGCATTTGTTCACGGCATGTCGGACAAAGCGAAAATAAAATACGTTAAATGGCATTTGGAGGGAGACCAACAATCTTGTGCAAATGTTAAATACAGTTGTTCCGAATCGTACGAAGAGCTCACAATGTGTTTTTTGAATAAATTTTGGATTGAGGCAAAACAGACGCGGATCCAAAATTAATTTTTAAACGGGCCCAGTTACAGGTACTGTAATGGAACAATGAGAGATTTTTTGCAAGCGCGAACTTGGCAAGCTAATGCATGCGAAACGTCCGTTGGGGATTTTAGCGGAAATGACCAGGTTAAAAAGTCGATTACCGGAAAATTAGCTGTGGGATCTCGTCCATAGTCCATGTGATCCGTGGACGAATTTCTAGAATTTGTTGAAAAATTTGAGAGGACTTTGAAGTTCAAACCTCAGAGCAAATCAGGTAGTAGTTACTCAAATGGGAATCCAAATAATCAAAAAATTGCTCTGAGCACTATGGGACTTAACTTCTGAGGTAATCAGTCCCCTAGAACTTACAACTACTTAAATCTAACTAAACTAAGGACATGACAAACATCCATGCCCGAGGCAGGATTCGAACCTGCGACCGTAGCCGAGGCGCGGTTCCAACTGTAGCGCCTAGAAGCGCTCGGCCACCACGGCCGGCACCATATAATCATCACCAAAATAATAATCGTGAGAGATATCAAAGGAATTCTCATGGAGATAGTAGCTGGAACGAACAGATTGGTCAGGGAACGAACGGGAGTGATAACTTCCGTGAACGGGACCTAAGTAAAGAACACAGATTTGACGGGGGAAATTCGCGCGAAGTGCAATCGCGTAACGACCGGTCGGGAAACTGATGTTCGCCACATCTCAGGTCCGGGGATGGCGATGAAAAAGACTGGAGATAGTAGTGATGGTAGAAATGTTGATAGGTTTGGACAACGACAACAAATATGTAATATGGAGTATATTAAAGAGGAAGGCTATATAGGTGGCTCGTTCAATAAAATCAGGCGCGAACGGCGGAAGCATAGATTGGTGAGAGATTTAAGTGAAAGTAATGGGAATAAATTTGCTGGGAACGATGTAAGTTATGAATGTGTAATGAATGAGTGTGTGACTGGTGATGAATGGAAAGATTCAGTGGTTCAAAACGAAGTTAAAGAGGAGATAAATTTTGTGAAAGCAAATTGTGTGGAGAGTTCTGAAAAGGTATTAGCAAATAGTATCAATTGCAGTAAGGAAGGTGTGGCACTAGCAAGCATTTGTGAGTCGGCAAAAGGCGTCGATGTTAGTGAAGGCGGTTGCAAGTGAGGGTGATTGTGTTTCGGCGGAAATCGTTAATGTTACTAAGGTTGGATAGCATTGGTCTCGCCAGCAGCTGAAGTTAAAAATGTGTCGACGAAGGTAGATGATTTCTGTTTAAAGGAACAGAGTAATGGTAATTTATGTAATGGTGTAAAAGCTACTGGTATTGATACTTAGAAGGAAGAAATTTATGCGATTCTAGTTACGAATGAAGGCGACACGAAAGTTATTGATAAATGCGTAGATCTAAAATGTTTGTCATAGTTTGAATGTGAGAATGTATGTAAAGTAGGATCGGGGGTTAATCCGGACGAAACGTGTGTAGAAATAGCAGTGTCTGCTGATTTTTATCCTATCACAGCGGAATGTAGCTAGTCTGGAAGTCCCAAAATTGTACTACAACGTAGCAGCAATTTGTGTAATGTAGCTGCGGGGGATAAAGTTGTATACAATGCACGTAAAGTTAATTTCTCGACAGAGGGATGTAAGGGGTCTGATGTAAATTTATGTAGTGATTTAAATGGTGTATCAGCAGATAAGGTTGCTGAGATGAATATTTATGGTGATGATGGCTTAGGCATCGATGTATTATTTCAGGACGATAAAGTCTTTAACAGTGAACTGGTGTATAATTTTTTTGAAGCTGTTAGGTGTCGATATATTTTTGGAGGTCGACGCGGGAAGCTGACTTCTAACAGCTGGGTTTGGGACAGCTGTGAGCCTCCTCAATGGGTAAAAGGAAACAAGGCACCAACTGAGTGGCACACAACGCATATCAGAAGGTTTGGAGAGAAATGTTTTAAACACTACTCGTTTATGGCGCCAGCTGACTGGGAAAGTAATTAACTGTGCATGAACTGTGGAAGGATCAGTGATCCTGATCATTAAGGCGTTACGAGCAAGAGTGGGAATATTGGCTAGGGAATTAGTTATAACGGAATGCTTACTGTCCTGCAAGAACTGTGTGTGGGCAGCATTCAGGGGCGTATCGAAATTGTAGGCAGCTACGCTACAGGCTGTGCACGGACGACTGGAAATAAACTTGTTTTTCACCAGATCAGTGCCTGAAGGCGCTATGGAAAACAAAAAAAGAACTATCTCCCGAATTAAACTTGATCACGGAACCTAGCCATAAAACCATACCTTTATATTTCAGCTTCTTTTCCAGAATCAGGGAAGCTGACATGGTATCAACGTTACGTAGACTAAACATATTCCGTCTAGTGGGAGATGCCGAGACAGTTTGCAGGGCAAGTGTGCTGCGGTTGTTACCAACTGCAGAGGATAAGAGCGGGAATGCGAAAAGGAAGAAGCGGGATTGCAAAAATAGAACGATGCAGCAGTTACAGTTTGCCCAACCAGGCTAGTGAGAGGGGTCAGAATATCTGTTCAGTGAAGTTTCTGCTGGATCATAAATCGGAAAAGGATTGAAGGAAGAGGTGATTAGGCGTGGGTTTTACTCCCAACAGGTTGAGGAACACGAATTCTGTGGATTCTATTCTACCTTCGATAAAGTGATAGTAGTAGCGAATTACAACGGACAGGGGAGACTGACAGCAGGGAAAAGACTAGAGCTAGACAGAAGTGGACCGCTAATAAACGCGTAAACGGTATAGCATGTGAATTATTGCGACCTACTTTCCGTCTACCTGCCACAATTTTGGGAATATACCTTCTCAGCATTTTGCATCCTCAATTGTATTATGCCTGAAGTACCTATGGGCGTGTTACCACCAGGTACTGTAGTGACACTTACTTTGCTAAGTGTAGCTCTTGTTTACAAGTACAAGGAATGAAATGCAAGGTTTGGAAGCAGCCATTGTTCAGATCCGGGTGGATTAGATTCCCATAGCCTAAGAGGCAGTAGAGCGAGCTACAACTCTAAGCTAAGGCGAACCAAAAGCAGCTAACGGAGTTTATAACAAATTGTGCATAAGGAAACGTAGCGAATAGACCTATGTTAGATGCAGAGCAGGCTGAAGCCAATTGGGCCAACCAACACCTCAGTTTATATATCGGTAATGTAGATTAAGGCGATCTGAGGGACTGGATCTCATTGAAGGAAAGGGAAACGTAGTGCACTGGCCCCTGGAATATTTCGTATACGTTCCATAACGCGTAGCAAAGCTAACATGGACTCGACTAATGTATGAAGTAGGGCTGGAGGGAGCTGACACCATGAATCCTGCATGGCTATACATGATTCCGTAGAAGTAAGAGGGTGGGAGATCTCTTCCGAGCAGCACGTTGCAATGCGTCCCAGATGCACTCAGTAATGCTTATGTGAGAGAAGTTTGCTGGCCAGCTGAAGTGTTTAAGCTCAGAAGTGTGTTCCTGGAGCCACTCTGTAGAAATTCTGGACAAGTAGGGTGTCGCATTGTCCTGCTGGAATTGCCCAAGTCCGTTAGAATGCCGATGGACATGAATGGATGCACGTGATCAGATAGGATACTTACATGCGTGTCACCTGTCAGAGCCGTATCTAGACATATCAGGGATCCCACATCACTCCAACTGCTCACGCGCTACACCATTACAGAGCCTATACCAGCTTGAACAGCCGCCTGTTGACATGCAGTGTCCATGGATTCATGAGGTTGTCTCCATACCCGTACTTGTCCATCAGGTCGATACAATTTGAAACGAGACTCGTCCGACCAAGCAACATGTTTCCAGTCATCAACAGTCCAATGACGATGTGGAAGGTCCCAGACGAAGCGTGACGCTTTGTTTTGTGCAGTCATCAAGGGTACACGAGTGGGCCTTCGATCGATGATGTTTCGTTGAATGGTTCGCACGCTGCCACTTGTTGATGGCCCAGAATTGCAATCTGCTGAAATTTGGGGAAGAGTTGCACTTCTGTCGCGTTGAACGATTCCCTTCAGTCGTCATTGGTCCCATTCTTGCAGGATCTTTTTCCGGCCGCAGCAATCTCGGAGATTTGATGTTTTACCGGATTCCTGATACTCACGGTACACTCGTGAAATGATCGTACGGGAAAATCTGCACTCTATCGCTACATTGGAGATGCTGTGTCCCATCGCTCGAGCACCAACTTTAACACCACGTTCAAACTCACTTACATCTAGCTGCCATTGTACCAACAGTAACCGATCTGACAACTGCGCCAGACACTTACTGACTTATATAGGCGTAGCCGACAGCAGCGCTATATTCTGCCTGTTTATATATCTCCGTATTTGGATACGCATGCCTATACCAGTTGCTCTGACGCTTCGCTGTAGTATTGCAGCTCTATTGCCTAGGGGCTGTGATACTTGGGCGCCATCTCCTAACTGCTGTTTGACCCTGCATCAGGGCATTCCACCCTGAAACCAGCGGACATGGAGCCGCCACCACAACAGGCCAGCACCAACGCTGAGAAGCAGCTTGCTGGCCATCAACGCAGGGCAAAGAGTCACTGCCATTACGTAAGTTGCCTTCCGGCTGCTGGACAGTGAAGGGTGTGTGAGCCGCGCCTCGATACATATTGCTGCAACTAGCTGACACCGAGAATTTCCTCCGACCGAGGCACTTTCATCACGAGCCACTGCCCTCTGTCAGAGTCGTAGCATGACAGTACACAGGATGCCACTGGCTGCCTCAGCCACACTGCCACTTGCTGCAGTAAGCCTGAGCAAGAGCCATGATAAAACAGGTTTGAATGTCAGACCGTTACTCCTCAAATCACACTTAACTGCCTCGCAGAGGGTTCACCGAACTCCTTCACTCAAATTCTCTATTAATCCACTCTGTAACAGCGCGCAGTAAAAACGAACACCTTTGTCTTTTAATCACGAGCTCTGATTTCCCTTATTTTATTAAGATTCAGAGAAGGAAGGTGGCGTTCGAAAATTCGTGAGAAGCATCTCCTTTGTTTCAACGATGTCCAGGGGAAATCACGTATCATCTCCGTGACACTCTGCCCCCTGATTGGCGACTCCATGGCGTGTTGTGTGCACCACGACCAAATAGTGGATAGAATTGCTAGGAAAATCAGGATTGGCCGGTTTTTTGTTGTTTTATTGTCAGCAAAATCGATTTCAGTTCACTTAGTGACCATCCTCAGTGCTGTAATATACAATTAAAATTGGTAGGCACTGGTATCAACCAAAACCTTAAAGCGATCACATAAACTCAGTCATAAATCATTAGGCAAACAACCTAAGACCGCTGCTCCCAAATAGTTTATATAGATAAGGAACAGGAAGAGCCTGTAACACTACCTTTGGGAACACCAGGAATCACTTCTATTTTACTCAACGACTTTCCATCACTAACTACGAACTATGACCACTCTGATAGGAACTCACGAATCCAGTCGCGCAACTGAGATGATGTTCCATAAAAACCCAATTTGATTTTAGGCCACTTGTACGGTGCGGTGTTAAAGGCCCTCTGAAAATCTATAAAAACGGGATCCATTTCAAATCCCTTGTCGATAGCACTCATCACTTCGTGTGGATAAAGAGCTAGTTGTGTTTCACAGAACGATGTTTTCTGAATCCGCGTAGACTATGTGTTAATAGACCGTTCTCTTCGAGGGTAATTCATATTGTTCGAATACAATAGATGTTCCAAAATCCTGCTGCATATCGACGTTAATGATATGTGCCTGTAATTGAGCGAATTACTCCCATTTCCTTTCTTGAAAATTGGTGTGATATATACAGCGTTCCAGTCTTTGGGTATGGATCTTCGTAGAGCGAGCAGTTATATATGACGATAAGTATCGAGCTATTACATCAGCATACTCTGAAAGGAACCTAGTTGGTATACAGTGTGGACTGGAAGACTTGCTTTTATTAAGTACGGCGATGGAATTGCTGAAGGCTTTGTTTAGTAAATCTGTTTTAACAGCACTGTCATCGATAGTATTTCTATTGCTATTACGCAGTGAACGCATCGATAATGTGTTTCCGCTAGCCTATTATACATACCATCAGAATCTGTATGGGTTTTCTGCGTGGTTTCGAGACAATGTATCGTTGTGGAAATTGCTATAAGCATCTTGCATTGCAGTCTACACTAAATTTCGAGCTTCTCTAAAAGATCGACGACTTGGGGATTTTGCCTTCTTTTAAATTTCGCTTACTTTTTTCGTTTTTGCTGCAAGAGTGTTCTGACCTATTTTGTGGAACAGCTGGGATCAGACCAGTAGATTATTTATTGGATACAAACCTCCCAATTTCCGTTGATACTATTTCTTTGAATTCAAGTCTCATCTGGTCTACACTTACCATGCTAATTTGGAAAGAAGCTATAGTGAGAGTGAATAATAAATGTGTACTTGCCTTAATGCCTTAAAATCATCTTCATTGTCTGACAGGGAGGAGTCAATGATCGGTCCCTCTGCTGACTGCGGTAGCAGTGGGTCTGTCCCGTTGGATGCCATTGGATGTCTCCTCAAATTTGCACAGCTCTCATATTCAGCTGTTTCTCCTTCCTCCCATTGTCCCCTGTAAGCATCAAAGCCCAATTAGTGATCATAATACAAGAATTATACTCCATGTAATGTGCAGCAACTGATATAAATTGGCCATAACATTCAGGTTTATACCTCTGACAAGTGTAGTGAAATAAACAATTTTTAGCCGGCCGGTGTGGCCATGCGGTTCTAGGCGCTTCAGTCTGGAACCGCGCCACCGCTACGATCGCAAGTTCGAATCCTGCCTCGGGCATGGACGTTTGTGATGTCTTTAGGTTAGTTAGGTTTAAGTAGTTCTAAGTTCTAGAGGACTGATGACCTCAGATGTTTAGTCCCATAGTGCTCAGAGCCATTTTTAAACAATTTTTAACTGCTTCCACTAAACTTGTAACATTACTTTTTGTCAACATAATGTCAATATTGATTAACGAAACACATTCCCGGTGTTCTGCCAAAACCTTTATTTTGTTATAAATTGGTCTTAGGTTTCGTAGACATAGTCACGCGGTAACTGAACGTTGCACACACGGTTAAAACGAAATGTGTCTTCCACGGATGTTCTATAATGGGGCAGAAGAAAAAAAAACAGGCAAATCACTTTTTTTTAAACTGAGCTATTGCTACAGCTCGATTCGACTGATCATAGGCATCTGTTGAGAGCTTACAGCTGGAAAAACCCAAACGAGAACAAAGATATTGGCATTAAAAATTTGCTATAAAGGGAAAACGACCAGTCAGTTCTTCATGGGAAAGAAGCACGCAAGTCAAGTCAGTAGTGACTCAGCTGGACACAAGAGGTCAGAGCAAACACAATTTTGATGCCATGTCCCCCCCCCCCCCCCCCTCCAGTGAATTGAAAGCAAGGAAAAACAAAAAGAAGTGGGCTATCTGCAGAGAATTTGTAAAAATTATTTCTCTGACACATATAGTAACCAATGACGTTTACTTTAAGCGGCAAAATTCA
Organism: Schistocerca gregaria; assembly: GCF_023897955.1. Lineage (NCBI taxonomy): Eukaryota > Metazoa > Arthropoda > Insecta > Orthoptera > Acrididae > Schistocerca > Schistocerca gregaria. The sequence goes on from NC_064931.1 coordinate 306,246,245, forward strand.
TTGTGTTCATTCAATATCATTGTTCCTGTAAGAGACGAATCGTCTTTTTATGTTTATCCTTAGCAAGGAAGAATGGTCAGTGTTCAGGGATATGGTCATTATAAGCAAAAAAGTACATTTAACATGGGCTCTAAAATATATACCTTAAGAGTTATGAGCACTTGTTTAGTAGACGAGATGTGTTTCACATAGCGAAGCTGAACAAGTGCCCATACCACTTACGGTATGCACTGGACACTTTTTTCTTGTTCTGTTCCATACTATCACCGCCCAAAATATGGAAAGCGAAAAGCTTGGAGTAAAGGAGATTTGTTCCACAGTATGGAAGATGCAGTGCTCATTGCTATGAAGATAGGCACTTTGGAGCCCAGAGCCTAGAGGCGATTCTGTATATTCTGTGATTCTGCTGGTGATCAAAACAAAAACATCCCTGTCTTCCCCTTTATTCATTATGTAGCTCTCCACAAATTAGTTGCTTCAAGAAGACAAAAATGACAGTTCTTGTGTGTCGCCATTCATAATTAGAGTGTGATAAAAATGTGGTATTATGGGATGCAAAGGCACTGATGGGAACACCTAAATATTTCAAGGAAATGATCGAAGAGTCCAGATATGAGCCATCACCGTGGAACTGTTGGGCGTAATTGGAGTACTGTACCTGGCAGGTTGCTTAGTGAACAGAAGTGTTGTATGTGTACGAGTGGTAAATGGTGAAAAAATTGTACCTGTATTTGTGGATAATTTCAGTGCTGAGAATTGAAGTTTAACAAAGGTGTTGTCGATCCCCGACGTGGATATCCTAGAGGAGGAGGAATGGGACACTTGCAGTGTCAGCCACGATCAGTCACCGAAACGCCACTGACAAAACAGCATTACGAGGGGAAGTGAAGCCTCTAAAGCGGAGTGATAGGCATCAGAAGAAAGAGTTACTGTTGCAATAGGGTGTGGGCAGGAATGCATATACCTAACACTGGATGCTTTAGGGAACTGAATCACCGACTTACTGCAAACTATACAGAATACCAAGGTACTTGCAGCCGGTTCTGGAGCAAGTCAGACTTCAGCAGCTGAAGTATGGGATTACTGAGAAAAGTGATGGCCCAAGGGAACCGGAATTGTCGCTGTGCTCAAAATATCAGCGGAGGGATCACTGAAATACAGGTTACGTTGTGATTATCGTCACTTCAATCATAAGACTATAACAGATGCCCACGCTCTGTTGAACATTATTGTAACCATCGACTATATATAATAGGGCAAGTGTTTTCTGATGATGGACATAAGAGTGGATCCATGATACAGACGTTGCTCTGGAGAACCGGTCAAAACAGCATTTTGAGAAGGATGCCTTTCGAATGGGAATGGAACCTGCAGCCTTTCAGAGGTTGTTGGATGGAGTTCGCAGGGGGTTGAAACAATGTCAGTGCACGGTATATTGTCACGATACACTGTCCTGTCACATTAATATGACCACCACTTTGTTCGACAATTATAGGCAATAATCATTCACACACGGAAAGCATCTCCGAAATGGCTGGTTTGTAAATTGTTCCTGTGCCGCGTGGTTAAAGTATACTGTGCATGGTAAAATGGCACTATTCAGAATGGCACCAAGGGAACTGTGGCCCACCATCGACCATGGACGAGAGGGATGAATGACAGCTGCAAAGATGTGTACAGGAGAACGGACGTGCAGCATTTGAGCAACTGTAGCACAGATGACCAAAGGCGCTACCAACAGTGTCTCTTCAAAGATCGTCTAGTGAATGTTGCGGTGCATCGGCTCTCGCAACATGCACCTGGTTCATGCAACCGTGCTGACTGCTGTTCAGGAGCGACAAAGGCTGGATCTTGCACGGCAATACCGTAACTGGACGCCCACTGAGTGGCGACAGGTGGGCTTCTCAGATGAGTAACGCTTCATGCTCCATTAGGCAGATGGCCATTGGCGTGTACGGCGTGAAACATTTGAAAGCAGACATCCTGTAACAATATGATGGGCTCGGGAATGTTTCCTGGCATTTCATAGGTGATCTCGTCACCCCAGAAGACACAACAGAACAACACAAGTACACATTTATCCCTTGGCACCATGTCCCGTACATACAGTTTCACATTCCTTTTCATAATGGTGTATATAAGCAGGACAATGAAACATGTCACACAGCTCATACTCAACGTGTTTGGTTTGCCCTCAACCTAGAAACCCAGGATAGCTGACCACGGCACTGAACTCGGTATGAATCAGCATCCCTGTCGGTAACTTCGGGAACCTCTCTGAATCTCTCCCCGCAGCGGCCCGCACTGCAAAAGGTGTTTATTCAGCCTTTTGATAGGTGGTCACATTAATGTGACTGGACAATGTATAATCATCTATGAGATTTCTTGGAGCCGGAAATCCTAATAGAAGTTCCATAAAAGGATTTTCGAACATTGCCAGATCACTGACACAGTTGCTGAAGAAGGGTTCAAAATTTGTTTGATCAGAGGATTGTCAGCGTGATTTTGAGAAATTGAATGAAGCTTTGACGTCGAGTCCGATCTTGTTGATTCCAAACATCAGTAAGGAATTCATTCTGTCATGTGATGCATCCAGCCATGCAATTGGCTGCGTGTTAACTCAAGACGTCAAGGGCTTGAAACATTCAGGAAACATTGAGCCTTATGTGTGGAATCACCTACTTCACATGTCGTCTCTATGGGAAAAAGTTTCAAGCGATAACTAATCGCGCAATGTTGAAATGGCTGCTATGGAAACCACAGGCTGGGCACTATGATTAAGTGAAGTTGATTTTGAGGTCATACGTATGACTGGAAAGAAACATGGAAATGCCGATGAACTGAGTAGGAAAGCAGAGGTATCACAAATAGGACGTAATGAGCTTAAGGAGTGGCGGACAGAACAGAAGACAGGTGACCAATTTAAGCAGTTACGTCGGCAGTTGCTGTTTTGTGTGCACGATAGGTTATTGTGCAGAGAAACTAGGAAGGTACCACGTGTGGCATCGCAAGCAAAGTTGAGATATAGCGTGTAACAGTAGATACATGATCACGTTTTAACAGATCATGAGGGATATAGGTCTACCGACAGAAGAGTTGCGGAGAAATAGTTACGCGGACGTGAAGCAATACGTACATAATTCGATACAGTGTGCTCATGGAGCAGATGTATGTCCCCCAAGAGTGCAATTGCAGAGGCTGCCTGCAGCATTAGCATCGTTTCAATTGCTAGGTATTGGATGTCTTAGGACATTATGTCGGATTTGTTCAAGGAATTTTGTAATCTGTCGCGTGTGAAGAACTGAGACAAAGTGCTCTGCATCTTCAAACTAATAGAAGAACTCAACGAGATCATAGAACTGTAGGGAAGATGCTAAGACACTATGTGGATGCACTCCATATCAATTGGGATGTTTATTTAGGGTGTGTGGTCTCAGCGTACAACTCGAAACAGCACATGAATACAGGAATGTTACCATATGAGGTAGTATATTCACATAAAATGCCATCGTCATTTAACATGTCAAATTTGAAGAAGGGCAAGACACCAGAATGTGTTAACGAGTTAGCGACAGTATTAAGGGAACTATGGGACAGGGTGTGCAAGGCTAACGCCAGGCACCAGGGAATCAAGAAGAAGCAGCCAGCAAGGATGCCTCAATACAAGGTAGGCCAAAGGGTAATGGTACCGACATCTTCTACTCGAAAGGGGAAGACGAAAGATTTTTGCAAAATATCGAGAGTCATATCAAGTTGTCAAGATCCATTTGCTGGTAAGGACGACAGCTGTAGATGTGGGACATATGAACCCGTTTTGTGGGAGTAACGGAAGTTATTCCATAAATCATGGGGACATAACGGAAGAGAAATGTAAAAAATAAGGAAGATGCGGAGAATCAAGAGAGAAGTTTTAGATGAATCAAATAGAGGAAGTCTATATTCGTTAAAACTAAGAAGAAAAGTGCAATTTATATTTTCTGATTGTTAAGTATAAATACAGCATAATGTATAGTGTAGCCGGAATGAAATGCAGCTCGGTTGCAGGGGACTTTTAGGGGGGGGATATGGTAATCGGTATTTCTGTCCTCAGTTTGGGTATGTCAGGAGAAAGGATAGAGATGGTGCTGACCATAGATGTGCTGCCATTGTGTTGCAGAACCAGCAACTGGAACGGGGAGTGCTACTCGAGAAGCAGTCATCAGTCACCTCTGGATGATACAGGTGGGGTTTAACGCGGAAAGAGCTGAGGCGACTAGAGATTGCATTTGACATATTGTGACATGTTGCAGAGAAACATGGAGTGGTTAAACGAGACGACGGAGGTCCTGGGGATTATACTCCATGCGAGGAGGAGGAGACGTTGGATCGTCGTGGGAAGTCGACTAGTGAAAACTGTTTTTGAAACATCTGACGGGCCTCCTCAATGGATAAAAGGAAATAAGACAGTAACTGAGTAACATACCATACACACCGAAAGTATGAAGAAAGATGTTTTAAACAATACTCGGTTATAACGCTAGATGGATGGGAGGTAATCATGTGTCCGTAAACTTTGGAAGAATCAGTAAACCAGAACATTAGGAGGTTACAAGCAAAAGTAGAAATATTGGATACGGAAGTATTGATAACAAAGTGGTTACAGATCTTGGAGAGCTATGTGTGAAAACCACGCAGGAAGGAATCGAAATTCCGGTGAATTGTACAACAGTTCGTGCAGGGACGAGTGGGAATAATCCTGTGGCGTCAGATCAGTGCTTGAAGAGGCTATGAAAGTGCACAAAGAAATACCATATGAATTAAAGTTAGTCTGGAACCTTAGATATGAAAACATGCCTTTCTGTCGTAACCTAGCGACAGAGGAAGTAAGGACGAATGGAGCAAAGGTGTATATTTCAGCGTCCTTACCATTAGCAGGGAAGCAGCAATGGTACCTACGTCATGTAGACCACAAGCATCCAGTTAGGTGGTGAACGCTGAGGAAGGTTCTCAGGGTAAGGGTGCAGCGGTTGTTACTAATTGCATAGGACAAGATCGGGCAGGCGCACGTTAGCGAAAAGGCTAGAGCCAGACATAAATAGATTGCTAACAAATTGGACATCATGCCAAATAGTGGGACCTACTTTCCGTCTTCGTGTCACAATTTTGGGAATAACCCACCTGAGTATTTTGCAGCATCTACTGTATTGGCCAGAGAAACCTACATAAGTTTATATGCCGCGAATCTGAGTACGTCGAAGAAGACTTCAGGAGGACCCGAGTTCATGCAGTCTGTAGACGCACTCGTTGACCGGCAGGAGGGGCGGATCACTATAGAAACATTGGTGAAACATATGGATCAGATCTAGTGCCATCAAAGAGGAACAACCTTGACCATTGTTATATCAGTTACCGCAGTATCACTTAATTTGGTAAAAGTTGTCCTTGTTTACATGTACAAGAAGCGAATAAAAGACGAAATTCGGACTCAGACAATGTTCAAATCCTGGGGGATTGCATTCCCAGAGGGTAAGAGGTAGTAACGACAAGTATAGCTGTAAGTTAAATGTAGCTAAAAATAGCTAACGGAGGTTAGGAAAAACAGCGCAAAAGACAACATAGTGGTGAGAGCAGTCTCGTGTAAAGAGCAGCCAAAAGTCAATTCGACCAACCGCCAGGGAACTGATAACACAAGATTCCATACGGGTAATCTGGTTTAGTCGGCCCAGAGTGCTGTGTGTTCTTAAAGATTTGGTCAATGAAGTGATCCGACAATATTTGGCCGGAAACACGCAAGTAGCAAGTTCTCGGCAGTAGTGCCAAGTGCGGGCTAGTGCAGGTGTTATGTCTTACAAAATATAACAGCCACCAAAACGTTTCGAGGCAGCAATACGTAAGAGGGCGGAATCCTTTCCACACCTGTGGCCGCCGACATGTTTAGTATATGTGCCGCAAGACGTAGTAAAGCCCAAGCAAGTCCTGTTCGGATATGTATAAATACCTTGCCATTTTCATTAAAGTCACCTCTATTAGTATCGCTGCTCTATCGCCGCGGGGCTGTGATGCTTTCACTCCATCCACAATGCTGTTTGTGGAACAGAGTTCTGCTCTGCATCAGGGCACACCGCCCGGAAACCACGGGGTGAGAAGCCGCACCTGGAGCAGCAAGCACAGACCACCCGGACCCAGAATCACAGCAGAGAGAGACAGTTCCACCACAAGTCACTGCCTGGCCAAGTCTGTGCTCTGTTAGCATTGCGGAGTAACAAAACACAGTCACGCTGCCACCTTCTATATTGAGCCACGGCCACAGCGGTTTAGAATTTCAGGCTGTTTGAGCTGCACTTCAATGCGTCCCCCCTGCACCCCATATCCATTAGTTACTACACTCAGGACGAATATATTCGTTGTATTGAGGATGAATACTAATTCTGTACTTGCCTTAGTGTATTTAACTCATCTTCTTTCGCTATTTGGGAGAAATCGACTTTTGGTGTCCCAGTATCCTCAGTTGATGTTTGTGACAGCGGTAGGTTCAATTCTATATCTTCAGCTGGGCTTATCCCAGTGGTTGTCACTGGATGCGTGCTGCTGTCTGTACAGCTCTGAGTTTCAGTTGCGATTATAAACAGTTTCGCTGCTTCTGCACCCTCACCCTTTTCACTGCAAGCATCAACAAATCAATTAGTGATTATTAATCGCAATATTAAAAAAAATTTCTTTATGCTCTGCTATATTTTAATTTAGTGTCACAATCTGGCTTTCTACTTCATGGCATTGTCTAGTGACAACTGAATGTTGCACATATCGTACAAGTCACATGTGACTTAAACGCATATTATATATTGAAGATATAAAAATGATGACATACTGAGTGTTTAAAAAGGAAAGTACTACATTTACATTTCACGCAGAAACAGTTGCAGTCAACTAAAAATTACATTTAAAACAAAAGGAAAATACAATTGAATCTGCAATGTTTACTAAATTTTCAGTTATAAAAAAATTAGATTACAATTAAAAATGAAACTTTATTTATCATCTATTAAAGTTAACGATATCCACATGAAGAACTATATTTCTCCTTTCTTAGTTTAATAAAACAAATTCCATGTGAAATTAATATTTGCTACTTAGATAATCTATATTTCATCGATTTGCACTTCTGTATATGGTAAATGTGTACTACAGAGGTAATTTAGCCTTTATTTGAATCATTTACTTACCATCTGTCAGTAGTTGAAGACTGAAGTTGGGTCGTGTTCAAGTACATAACATTTTACGTTATATCAGGATAGTATTTTTTATTCAGTACTAATGGCAATGTAGTTCGATTGTCTTCTGTAATGAATAATAACTCTGTACTTGCCTTTGTGGATGCATATCACACTCCTCCTTTAGTCTGGACAAGTCAGAGTTTGGAGAATGTGTGTCCGTAGCTGGCACTGTCGATAGCAGTGGTTCCACTATAATATCAGCATCTGCACTTCCCCCTGTGGATGGCGTGGGATGAGTGCTGCTTTCCTTAGAGAGAATCTCTTCAGTTGTGATTCTAGACGGATTCCCCGCTTCTCCAACATCTTGCTGTTCACTGTAAGCATCAAAAAATGAGTGACTGTCTGTATATATTACACTAACGTAATATAGATTAGCTGACATAAATTCGCCTTGAGATGCTGGTGTATACTTTCGTAACATCTAGTGGAAAGAAACAAGATTGTAACTGCCTACAAAGCCGGTAACATCATTTTTTCATCACATGAAAAAAATATTTCGTAGGAAATGCGTTCCTGATTGTCTCCAATTTATTTTCTGTTCGCTCACCAACATGCCTTTGGCTTCTTAGACCATCATTATGTCACTGAATGTCGCAAAATACAGTAAAAATCACGTCCGACTTACACGGATATTATATAGAGAAGATGCGAAAAATGATGAGATATACAGTGTTTAGAAAGCAAAGTATTACATTTTTATGTCATGTAGAAATAGTTGCATTTAACTAACGTTTATTTATGTTAATCCCGTTACATTTAACAACATATGGAAAATAAAGTTGAATTCACAATTTCTTTAAGAAGAACTGCAATTAAAGTTTGCTATTCATCTGCACCGCGTAATGCATGGAAACTGCCGAGCTGCAGGGGAGGAAGGCAATGTTAGTGTACTTTATTTATTCTGGATGGGAAACTGAAGTAAAGATGGGTCCTAATTACAAAACTATATTCGTAGCACTACACAAGGAGTGCCTAAAATCACAATACAGCTGAAAAATTGACGATGTCATACAACTGGTATTATACTGCTGGGGAAAAAAATTCACACTACCACTCGAAACTAGTAGCATGTGTACTCAAAATAAATCCCTTCGCATACAAGATGGCGGGAAAAAAGGCTGGAATGGAAATGTGTTCACCTGATGACATGTTGGAGTAGGACAGAGAGGATTTTAGTACGTGTATTACCTGTGAGCATATAGCTGAGAACTGTGTCTATCGCTGCTTGACGTCGGACATCGCTACAGTCGCCTCCCACTGCATTGGTTGACAAACAGCCAGCCATGGTGCTCAAAAAATCCAATAAACGATGCTCTCTTTATTTCTTAACGACTTCACCCTATTCCATTGCCTGAGAGGTCACCTCAGTACAGTTGCTGAGTAACTTGTTCATAGCAAGAAGGGATACGACAGCAAGCCATCACAAAAGTGTTGAAAGGTTAATAAGCACTACCACAGCTGTTCGAAAATGCTTCACTGTTCAAATTAAAACATCGAATTCGTCGTGAAAAAAACAGAACTTGTAAACAACTACCCATAATGCAACATATGTACTGGAAATTGGGAAAATTCGTTGCAATAACACAGCTACCGCAAGAAACGACCACCAAAAGATCACACCAGGAGAGAGGGGCTACAGCTGAATATGTGTTGATCTACAGTCACAGACTAACCAACTCAGAACCAGTCTTACCGCCCCTCCTACCACCCCTCATCCCTCTCTCCCCCCACTGTAGCTAGTGGTACAGGCCTGTTCTACCTTGTCGTTGATGGTCCACAAAGAGATCCATCAGCTGGCAGCGATATACTGTCTACAATCTGTAGAAATCAGTCACAGGTGGACCAAAGACTCAAGAACATGATCCTTCCAGCAAGATGTTGAACTTATTTCTCAGAAAGAATGCAGGTGTGCCGCACTCATCCTACCGTGACTGACTGCTTCCGCTGCAGCCCACCATCCGGCGAGGGAAGACATATCAGTGTAATAGTTGTTTCTAACGTCATTTTAACGTCAAAGCACCTCATTTTTTTAGTTTTATGAGCTAAATAGATACCGTTTTGGAGCATTCGTTGTGTAAAATATGTAAATTGTAATGCACAAGGGCACTGCATCCTTTTCAGACGATTGAATTATCAATATAGAATGGAATTTATACAGTTATTCTTTTACACTCGAGTGCAAGGTACAACTAACATATCTCTCTCTCTGACATATGTATTATCTCACATATCTTATATATGTCCAACCTGCATAAAATCGAATCTTCCACTATTTTGCTGTGAAAACTACCGGTCACTGTAGAAGGTTCTCATTATTTCTAAACTTTCATCAGAGTAAAGGGACAGTGAGAATTTAAACTCTAAAGAGAAAAAAAAAATCCAGTCCAACGAAACATCTATGTTAATCGATTTCCTTCAGTTTCACAGACAAACTTACATGGTTTGTGAGCATCCCTGGCGTTCATATCACTATCTGTAAATAAATTGTCATGTATGTGGTATTGAAAAAATTTCAGACACGTGAAATAACATTGCAGAACAGTCTTTCACGTTGTCTGTTCACATGTCAAAAAATACACAATCATTTTACATTCAGCAACAAGAAGTTACAATTCAAGATGATGCTGTTGTTTTGTACACTATGGCAGATCTCGTTTTACCAGTGCAATGTTGTATCATGCTGGCGTTTACGAAATATAAAAACAAACCATGGGAGCGTGCTTGGTAACAGACCCTCCTAATGTCACACAGTAGAAAACCCTGTAAGATCCCACTAATACATTGAAAACAAATACTGTCTGTGTGTTGATAGCTGACATTTTTGCTCAATAACTCGCCTCTACCGACCTGATAGCAAAGTTCCTGTCACCTGTTCTTGAAAAGAAGATTACATCTGGCAGACCATCATCCGCAATTGCAGCATATTCTTGTGGTGTAGTTTCATAAGCAATTTGATAATCACTTAACATTCTGTTTCGCGCAATCTAATCACATGTTGGGAGAAACACTATCATTTCTAGTTTCAACAGTGACCAATTATTCAAGTGGTGGCTACTTTATAATTAGAGATTATGAAGTTTAAAATAACACAAGACATGCGGTAACACATATTTTTAAACACACAATTGTTACGATAGTAATAAAAACAATTATGATCCCATGAGAATAGATACTGTCGATTTCTATTAGTTTTACAAGCAAACTGGTGTCATTTGAGAGCATTCTGTGTGTTCAATCTACAAATCGTCATGCAAGTAGTCATTACATTAATTTCAGACATATTAAATACCGATACAGATCAGCATCTACACAGTCATTTATTAGATTTGAGAGCATTCCTCATCATTATTTTGTAACATCCAGAGGAGGTAAAAGAGCTGTAACAATCTGCATCCAAACATGAACTAGTCATACCACTCCTTGTAATAGAACCTCCTAACGTCACCCTGAAGGATTTCACCACATCTGTCTCTTCTGATACATCAAAAAACAAATACTGTCTGCATGGTGACGTTCACGATATTACATATACATGTATTGTTTTGGCCAGTGATCGAAGTCACTCACACAGACCTCACAGACCTATGTAAAGTTTTGTCATCTGTATTGGAGGAAGACCATATCTCACAGACTATCAATCAAAAGAGAGGGTTCCTGTGTCAGTCTTTCATAAGCAGTTTGATAAGTTGTTTTTCTGCTGTAACACATCCAAGCTGTGTATGACTACAGCTTTGTTCACCGCCATACATTTTGTTTTTCTACCATGACTTAAACGTCGGTGTTAGGTGCAATACCGACATTAACGCCTTTTGATCCATTGGCTCCCACGGAAAGCTTGACAGTGCATGGTGCAAACTATTCTGCTCCCACACCACACAGAATGGTAGAAATTAAACACAGAGGCGATGTTTCTTATTGACAAAAATGAGGAAGAGATCGCAAAATATGGAAACTGTAAGTGTTTGTGGCATTGTGAAGCGTTTACAGACAGCTGTAAAAAGGTGATCACCTATAGATTTAATCTAATCTTCCACAGTGACAGGGTATCAGATCTCTCACTGGTTCTTTTTGAAGAGACCAAGAGCACTGTTTCCTTATGTTGCAGTCATGTACATGATCAACCTTCCATTGTTGACCATCCCTGGAATGTGCTGTTCACAACACATGCGGGCCAGTAGGAATAAAATGATGTACTGTTACCTTATTGGTGAAAAAAATGTGGTGGGCATCACAGCATATGAAAATAGGATGAGTCTGCTGCATTGAGGAACATATCCAAGCAGCTGTCTGAAGGTTATGACCTTACATTTAATCCCATGTAGTGTTCCACCAAGACTCTCTTATCTCAAACAAGTGGTCTCAGTCAATCATTATGTGGTAATCAACAGCATACCAGTGGATGGATGGGATGGGAAAGACACAGTCAATATGAGATGATGTACTGTAGTAAAAACACCACAGTTGATCGTACAATCAATTTTAGAGATTTTAGCAGTTTTTCCGTAATTTCAACACCAGCCAGTGACAAAACAGAATGGTTTCCTATTGTTGTGTCGCCCACTAAATCATCCCTCCAATTCTTTGTGAGCATCATATACCAGACTGTGAATGCAGATAGATGGCTGTGTAGTACATCAATTGGGTCATATGCACCAAAATATACCAGGCAGCGTCCTATACCAATGCAGTCTGGTTATCTGCATATTCCTAGAACATCGATTATAGTGCAGAATTTGCATTACGACTGGCCATATTTCCCAATATGGACGGGAATCACAGAGTATGCTGTGTCCATGACTGCTGTTCAGCGAAAATTTTTCCACACCAGTCTTACTCACGGCACTTATCTAAGAGCAGAAGACCTCTCCAGATGCATGCATGTCGAGGAGGTTAGTACCCTATATAGGTGTATGGTAGACATGAGAGTGTTGTGATGATATAACTAATGGTTAAGAATAAATGTGTCCAGAATGTGTCATTTGTGAATTATGGCGCTCCAGACAGATAGAGTTAGAAACATTTTCGACTGTGCTATCAATTCTGGAATATTATTCCAACGTCTGGAGTCATTATCAAGAAGGTACTGACAATAGAGCCATGACCGTAGATCATAAACAAACGCACTCCTAAGGCTAGACGGTTCTGCACCTAAAAATACTATATTGTTAACACCATATGGTTTCTGAAGTATTAATCATATGGATTGCAATGCTCTTAAGACTCTAGTGCAAGACATGTATTTCCAACATCTGACATACAACCACACACAAGTTTTCTACCCCAATCACTATGGTGACAAACCTTTAGATGATAAAACTACTTCCTTCTACACTATCCTGGTGTCCTAAGAAGTGACCAAGCTGTTCCTTACTATGAAGTTATCATATATCTGCCTGTCGAACTGCTTATAGGCCAACTAGAACGAAGTTGTGTATCTTTGCAAATTGACAGATTTTATATGTCTTCTTAAGTCAGAAACTTATGTACCCTCAATCACATTTCCCGCGTCAATCGCGCTTATTATTATTAGTAGTAGTAGCGGTTTTTACGGATGCGGCCACACCTCACTAGGAAATAGAGTAAGGAAAAACGTTATGAACATTTTCGATAGTTGGTGGGTTGAGTTACCACCCGCGTCCTGCTGCATGAAAATGTATACAAGGAAACAGCGACTTCTTATGAGGGAGAAAACGCCACAATCAGTAGCCAAAGGAGATGTAACGGTCTTATTGCTGTTTACAGTAGCATCATCACGGCCCTGGCAACCTCCCTCTTGCACACATGTCATGGTTTGATGTTAGATGGCTTTGCTCATGTGTAGGATAATATAGCAATTTCGTCCTAACACCATGTCTCTAGGGTACATACTCTTCACACTATCAAAGCAGATATGTGTGGCATCAGTTCACTCCCATAATACTTATGGAATAACAATGCCTGTGAGAACCAACCTTAATTAGTATTATCATTTTTCGACTGCATGTGTGTGAACACTGTCCTGGATTGGGATATACCATATATGTACCGCGTGCTTTAATGCAGCCCTTCTGTCTAAGACTTATATCGCCTTTGTTGAAGTATGTGTTACGAAAACTCACATAGTTAGCAGGGGGAGGGGGACAGCTAAAACTGTATACAGACAGAACAATTTTTAAGTTTTTCTCTGTCTTGAGTGGCCAGGTACATCGGACCCATCTCAGTTCCCTTCATTTCACGGTATTTTTTCTCTAATTTTATTATTCTTAATCAATTTACGTATTTTTGTTAGATTTTCTCAATTTTACATATTTCGTCGTATTTCCCTCAATTTTACGTATTTCCAATAATTTGTTGTAATTATACCAGGTTTTCCTCAATTTTTCCCGATTTTATGTCGTTTTTCACAATTTTGTTAGTTTCCCATCTGTATATGGTCATACTGCTGACATATCCATGCGTTGTTTGACTTTAGACGAGGATATTTGCGTGTCTTATACACCAGCCTACTTAAAAAACCCTAAGAGTACCCCTCCCCAACCACTTCCCGATGATCTACATACATGCATTTTGGATAGGACGATCACGAAAAGTACAGTAACACTCACTTCGTACCTAGACAGGGCTCAACAAGTGGTGCAGATGATGAGGAAACTCTAAGTCTATAAACAATGCCCTGTACTGCTATGACACATCAGAGAGCTTGTCTGCAGACTCATGTAGTGATACACTTGATAGAAACTCAAAGTCAGGAAACAGTTCTACATGTTCATTTGACTCTGACTCTATTTGTAGGGATCTGCAACAGGGAGTTGACATGTGTACAGAGTTGATTTCTGTTGCTGCTCTAATATTTTTCGCATATTTATATGTTCTTATTGATTACCAGATGAGCTTCGCTACTTTTGTTTATACCTTCCAACTCCGAAATCTGATACGTTCCCACAACCCTGTCAGGACATCTACAAACTTTAGGCTCCGGTTTTTTTTTATCCGAGTAATAACTTATTCGTTTGTTGACAGTGTGTCTACTGCACTTAGCATCCTGGACCGTACATAAGGTTTTCCCTTATTCCTGTCTACAGAGTGCGTCTCCCCGGCAGTGTAATTTAGAGACGAACAGGTAGGAAGTTATGCATTCGAACCGCAACCGTCCGTAGCTGACAGCTCTACACACATGCACATAGAGACTCTGCATGCATATTACCAATCGCGAAATCTCGATTTCGACTAATTGTACGTTATTTTCCATAGTGCTACGGCTCTGCAATTAGCGAAAAACTCGCCTCAAAACGATTCTGTAGGGGATGTAAGCACATTTAAATTCCTCCTGCTAAACAGCGTAACATCTTCAATGCAAGTTATACCACCAATATTTCGTAACAAGATTGTCTACATTCTCCGGTAATGTAATCAAAACAAGGCATCCTGCTGCACCTATCACACGTTCTCTTATACTGTTATAGAGACACGATGATGGCAAATGATCATCCCATTTCTGTTATTTCGTGTGCTAGATGTCCGTTGGATGGAGGGACACGGTATTATTTTCATGTACGACATAGAACAGCACATTAATCGGATGGTATACTTTAGCACTGTACTCAAATGCACCCAGTCACTTATAACCATATATTCTACAGAGGCAGTGCATTTGCTCCATTTTCAAAACGGTATGATAATTGACTTTGAGACCAAGAGTGGAACCATTTCAGGAATGGCTAAGTTAGTGTGCTACAGTGGTTAAAGCACACTGATACTTCCTAATATCATGTCGGAAGTTGTTTTACCTGACGTGAGGCATCAACTTGATGTGGCACGAACGCATTTCTTTTGAAATCCCCTTCAGAACTATTGAGGGATGCTGCCTGTATAGCCGTCCATACTTGCGAAAGTGTTGCCAGTGCAGGATTTTGTGCACGAACTGACCTGTTGATTACGTCCAATAAATGTTCGATGAGATTCATGTCGAGCGACCTGCCAAATAATTTGATCGAGTTGTTCAGAATGTTCTAAAAATTATTGGCGAACAGTTGTGGCATAGTTACATGGCGCATTGTTACTCATAAAAATTCCATCTTTAAATGGCTGCAAATGGCCTCCAAATAGCCGAATATAACCATTTGCAGTCAATGATCGGTTCCCAGTATATACCATGTAAACACAGTCCAAACCATTCCAGACCGACGAGCAACCTGCACAGTGCCTTGTCCACAACTTGGGTCCACAGCTTCGCGGAGTCTTCCTTACCAGGTGAAATCGTGACACATCTGAAAAGCCCACAGTTTTACAGTTTTCTAGGGTCTAGCCAACATGGTGACGAGCATAGGAGAGGCGCTGCAGGAGATGTCGTGTTGTTAGCAAATCCAATCGCATCGGTCGTCTTCTCCCACAGGCCATTAACGTCAAATTTGGGCGCACTGTCCTAACGGATAGGTTCATTGTACGTCTCACAATTATTTCTGCTGTTATTTCACGCAGTGCTGCTTGCCTAGTAGCTGTGATAACTCTACGTAAACGGCTCTGCCCTCGGTCGTTAAGTGAAAGCTGTCAGCCACTATATTGTCCTTTTGGTGAGAGGTAATGCCTTAAATTTGGTATTCTGGGCAGACTCTTGCCACTTTGGACACTGGAATACTGAATTACTTAACAGTTTCCGAAACAGTATGTTACATGCGTCTGGCTCTATCAAACGTTCCACTTTCAAAATCTATTAATTCGTGTCGTGCGGCCATAATCAGGTCGGAAATCATTTCATATGAATCACCTGAGTACAAATGACATCTGTGCCAATCCTCTCCTTTCTTATACTACCACCGTCTGCATACGTGACTAGCTCTGCTACCCCAATGCGTACCACACATGGCAGAATGGCACTATCTAAAACCGGCGCTGAGGCAACTGTGGTCCACCACAGGCCATAGATGACAGAATTGAACTACGGCTGCGGAATGATGAGTACAGGTGAATAGATGTACACCTGTTCAGTAATCGACCACGCATACTAACCAAGGGATTACGAATAACGACCACTCAGCGAACGTTGCTGCATATGGCCTTTCACAGTAACTGCCTCGATCATGCACTCTTGCAGGCTGCTGTTCAACAGCGACGAAGGTTGGAATTTGCATGCCAGTAACGTAACTCGACGCCAGTGGAGAGGCGACAAGTCACCTTTGAGCCCAGTCGAGAATCTGTGCAAACACTTCGATCCTACTGTTTGCGCCATGTATCCTCAACTACGGAACATACCGTAGTTCGCCGCGCCACTGGAGGCAGCTTGACTCCACATCTCCATTGGTACCTTACAGAACCTCACTGACACTCTTCCTGCACTTGTCAACTCACTGACACTCCTGCACATATTGTTGTAGTAAGCTTTTGAAAAGAGGCTACATTAACGTTATTGGAGACTGAACAATCGTCTTTGCGAGCGATATGGAGCTGTACGTGGAACGCCTTAGGGAAGTATCCCTGAGACTGGGTGCCACTACCTTAATACTGACTACAGAGAATTGTAATTTTTTTATAGAAGGGGTGAGAAGCCTTGGCCACACTATTAGTATGGATGGGTTTAGCTTAGACGCGAGGTTAGTTAAAGCCTTATATGAATTTTCAGTACCTCAGTTGGTGAAGGAACTGCAGTCATTTCTCGGAGTCTCAAATTATTATAGAAGTTTCGTAAAGGAATGTACGGGTATTAACCGAACATTGACGCATCTGCTGAAGAAGGGTTCAACATCTGTTAGATCACAGGATTGCCAGTGTGGTTTTGAGAAACTCAAAGATGCTTTGATGTTGAGCCAATCTTAGTGTTTCCAAATTTCAATAAGGAATCGATTATGACATCCAATGCATCCAACCATGCACTTGAATGTGTGTTGTCTCAGTAAGTCCAGAGCATAGAACTTCTAGTGGCCTATGTGTCAAGACAAATGAACACAGCAGAGAAGAATTACTCCACAACGAAAAAGGAAATATTGAGCTTTATCTATAGAATCACTTACTTCAAGCGCTATCTCAATGCAAAAAAGTTTCAAGTTATAAAGGATGACGAAGCGTTGAAAAGGATGCTGGGGTTGAAGAATTCATCTAGTAGGTTGACAAGATGGGCAGTACGACTGAGTCAATTTGATTTTGAGATCATACGTAAACTCGGAAAGAAACATGGAAACGCTGATAAATTGAGTAGGAAAGTAGAGGTATTACAAATAGGACGTAATGAGCTTAAGGAATGGCAGACAGAACAGAAGACAGTTGACGAATTTAGGCAGGTACTTGAGCAATCGCTGTTTTGTGTCGGTTGCCGGGACCAAACCGTAGGTAGGGACTACGAGTGGTGTTCCCAGCAAAGGTGAGATGTAGAGTATAACAGCAGACACATGATTACGTGTTAGCAGGTCATGGGGGATGTAGGTCTACCGACGGAAGTGTAGTGAACAAGTACTGGTCGAGCTGCTGGAAGGTAGACGTGGACCTGCATACAGTGTGCACAGAGAGCGGATTTGTGTCAGACAAGAGATCCATTGCAGGCGTCACGTGAAGCATTAATGGTTCAAATGGGTCTGAGCGCTATGGGACTTAACATCTGTGGTCATCAGTCCCCTAGAACTTAGAACTACTTAAACTTAACTAACCTAAGGACATGACACACATCCATGCCCGAGGCAGGATCCGAACCTGCGACGTAGCGGTCGCGCGGTTCCAGACTGAAGCGCCTAGAACCACTCGGCCACGTCGGCCGGCACGTGAAGCATTAGCATCATTTTAGTTGCTCTGGAATGATGTCAGAGGTCCTTAGAACAAAACGCATCTAGGGAATAAATCCGTTCCCTCGATTAAGGACGAGTTTTCTAAATACATGGAGACCATCGCAATACCCAGCCAACAGGCAGTAACAGAGGCACACGCGCCAGTAAACAATCGGATAATGAAGTTTGGGGTACCTGTGACGGATCAAGGAACCAACTTTATGTCGGATGTATTCACTGAATTGAGTAAGCCGTTGCATGTGAATAAATCGAGAACGAGTCCTCCAAATCCTCAAGCTAACAGAAAAAAAGAAGAGTTCATAGAACATTATGGAAGATGCGACTGTAATGTGGTGGGTGCACTACATTCTAATTCAGACATTTATTTAAGAATGTGGTCTCAGCGTACAACTCGAAGTAGCACACGAACACAGGAGTGTCACCGATGAGGTGATATGTGGATATATGATGCTATTGCCATTTGACATGTTAAGTGCTAAGAAGGATATGACCAAAAAGTCTGTTAAAAAGCTAGCGAGAGTGATAAGGGAAATATGGAGGAAGGTATGAAAGGCTAATACCAGGCACTTCGTAACCAAGAGAAAGCAGTGAGCTGTACAGCAAGAATGCCGCAATACAAGGTTAGTCAATGGGTATCGTTATCGACTCTTTGCACTGCAAAGGGGAAAACGTAGAAATTTTTTTGCAAAATACCAGGTGGCATATGAAGATGTGGAAATGACATTACCAGTGATCGACACTATCCAGATGCTGATGAGGATACAAGTTGTAGATGAGGGACGTCTGCAACCGTTTCGTGAGAGCAGTGGATGTTATTACAGGAATTGTGAGGTCGGAACGTAAGGGAAACGTGAAAATAAAGGTGCTGAGTAGCGAATGAGTAGTTTTAGATGAACCAGTGAGAGGGAGGGCGTTAAGACCTAGGAGATAAAAGTAAATTTATGTTTTGCGTTTGCTACGCATAAGTGTAGCATAATGCATAATATAGGTGGGCTGACATACTACGAGGCAGCAGGAGACTTTTAGGAGGGTAATCGGTCTCCCTGTCCTCAGATTGGGTAAATATTCCAGAATTCGAATCAAGAACAGCTGCCAACATGAGTAACTTAGAAGCAAAGATCCTCGGAATAGTGAAGCAACTTAGATCACTTAGTAAAAGCAAGTCTTTCGGGACAGACTTTATACCAATTAGGTTCCTTACAGAATATGCTGACGCAATAGCTCCGTGCACAACAATCATTTACAACAGCTCTCCCAACGAAAGTTCCGTACACAAAGACTAGAATGTTGCACAGTTCACACGAATATGCAAGAAAGGTTATAGGAGTAATCCACTAAATTACTGGTCCATGCCACACTATTGGCTTGAAGTGGAATTGCGTGCTTGTGGAATATCATCACAGTCAGCGTTGTCACAGTTCACAGCAAATGACGGAAAGTCATCGAGTACAACAGAAGCGATTTCTGGCGTTCTCCAAAGTAGTATTAGAGACCCTCTGATGTTCCTTATCCACATAAAAGATTTAGGAGACAATCTCAGCAGCCGTCTTAGGTTGTTTGCAGATGATGCTGCCGTTTGTCGTCTATTAAAGGCATTAGAAGATTGCAAAATGATTTAGAAAAGATACCTGTATGCTGGGAAAATTGGCAATTGACCCAAAATGATGACAAGTGTGAGGTCATCCTCACGAGTGCTAAAAGGAATCCCTTAAAACTTCGGTTACACGATACATCAGTCAAATCCGAAGGCCATTTAATTCAACTAAATACCTAGGAATTACAGTTAAAAATTACGTTAATTGCGAACATCACACAGAAAATGCTGTGGGGAAGGTGAAACAACCACTGTGTCTTATTGGCAGAACACTTTAAGATGCAACATATCTAATAAATAGGCTGCCTACACTACACTTGTCCATCTTCTTTTGGGATACTGCTGCGCGATGTGAGATCCTAGCCAGATTGAATTAACGAAGTACATAGAGAATGTTCAAAAAAGAGCAGCGCGTTTTCTATTATAGCGAAATAGGGGAGAGAGTATCGCTGACACGATACAGGATTTAGGGTGGACATCACTAAAACAAAGGCGGTTTTCGTTGCGGCGGAATCTTCTCATGAAATTTCTATCACCACCTTTCCCCTCCAAATGCGAAAATATTTGGTTGACGCCGGCCTACATTTTTTTCTTTTTTTTCCGGGCGCTGGTTGATGTTGGAATAACAGAGAATTATTGTGAAGGTGGTTCGATGAACCCTCTGTCAGGCACGTAAGTGTGGTTTGTTGAGTATCCATGTAGATTTAGAGGTAGACAGGATATCTCAGGAGACATGATGGAGGTGTGGGCCATAGACGTGCTAAAATTGTACTGCAAGACCAGCACATAGAAGGAGAGACGAGAAGACGCAGTTTCTGGTAATTATACGGCACACAAGGAACCGGAGATATTGGTTCAACGTGGGAGGGTGACTTCTGAAAGCAGGGTAGTAGCTGTGAGCCTACTCAATGAGTAAAGGGAAACAAGGCACCAAGTGAGTGGCACACAACGCAACGCAGGTCAGAAGGTTTGGAGAAAGATATTTTAAACAATACTCTTTTATGACACCAGATGATTGGGGAAGTGGTTGGCTCTGAGCACTATGGGACTTAAACTGCTGAGGTCATCAGTTCCCTAGAACTTAGAACTACTTAAACCTAACTAACCTAAGGGCGTCACACACATGCATGCCCGAGGCAGGATTCGAACCTGCGACCGTAGCGGACGCCCGGTTCCAGACGGTAGCGCCTAGAACCGCTCGTCCACCCCGGCAGGCGATTTGGGAAGTGATTAGCTATGCATAAATTGTGGAAGAATCGGTGAACCAGAATACTAAGAGGTTTCAAGCCGAAGTCGGGTTATTGGATAGGGAAGTAGTGATAACGAAGTGGTTACAGTCCATGGAGAACTTATCCTGCGAAGCATGCTGGGACCTACCGCAATTGCAGGAAGCTACGCAGCAGAGTGTTGGAAACTAGCCATTAAATATTGCCTTTCTACATTAACCTAGCTATGGTGGAAGTACGAAACGATGGCGCAGGGAATCACGCATGGTACAAACGTTACATCGTGGTGTGTCTAAAACGTTCGGTGAACGGTGTCATATCTGAACGGAAACTTGGCTCATGTATGTGTGTATGATCATGGGTTTTCAGAGACTTAAGTAGAAGCGATACACGGTATGCACTGCATGTGACTAGCTGTGTAAACAGCCTGTGACCAGTTGAAAGTAGTCAGCGTGAGAGGAAGTGTCACGACGCAATGGAGTAACGTGTAAACATCAAGTTGTGCTACAAATTGGGGAAGACTGCAACGGAGGCACTTGGGATGTTGGTGCAGATGTACGGGAGGAAAGAAAATGTGTTTACGAATGGATTAAACGCTTCCGTTGGGGGAAGGAAACAACTGAGGACGAGCCACGTTCAGGTCGGCCATCGACAAGGAGAAACCCGGAAAAGATCGAGGAAGTGAGACAAATTCTGGCACAACATCAGCGAATGACTCTCATATTAATTGCGGAGGAATTGGGCATAAGCAAGGACACAGTGCACACCATCGTCCGTGACGATTTGGGTAAGCGAAAGATCTGCTCCTGATTTGTGACGCGTAAGCTTACAGACGAGCAGAAAGCAAAACGGATAGAAACTGCTGAGACTTCATTCCCATGTGTAGCCAGGATCCATTACTTCTGAACACCATCGTCACGGGAGATGAGACTTGGAGCAACTAGTTCCATCCGCAATCAAAACGGCAGCCGATATCATGGTGTTCACCGTCTTCCCCGCAACCAAAGGAAAACCGTCTGCAAAAATCCAAGGCGAAAACTTTGTTGATCGCATTCTTCGAAAACAACTACCTCATCCACAAGTAATTTATTCCTGCAGGTCAAGCCATTATTGCTGAATTTTACCTGAAGGCTTTGAATCGATTGCTACATTGTATCCGGTGGGTTCGACCAGAGTTGCACAGAACTTGCCGCTCCACACTGCACTATCCGTGCGCGTGAGTTCCTGGCGTAGAAGACGGTAACTGATCTTCAACACGCTCCGTACTCCCCTGATTTGGCTCCTGCGGACTTCTTCCTGTTTCCCCGCTTGAAGGCGGCCATGAAAGGTTGCGGATGTGAATGCCATCAAAGATCGTATGAAAGCCGTTCTGTGATCGATTCTACTGGAGCCAGATCATTTGTTTGTATATTTTGTTTTGTTTGTTGTCTGATAGCATTCACCGAACTCTTTACACTCACCCCGAGTCCACACATGTCCCGTCTAGTGGAGGATGCTGAGGAAATAAGGGTAAGGATGCAGCATTTGTTATTAAGTGCAGAAGACAAGAGCGGGTATGAAGAAAAGAAAGAAACTTTGTGGCAATAGTAATACAGAGCTGCAGTCACAGTCTGTCCAAACAGGGTAGTGAGAGAGGGTCAGAACACCTGCGTCGTGAAGTTTTTGCTGCGTCAGAAAACGGAAAATGATTGAAAGAAAGAAGTGATTAGGCCACAGCTCTACTTCCAGCGGGTTGAGGCACATTGATTCTTTTGTACCTTAGATAAAGTGATAGTAGTAGCCACTTGCTATGAACAGGAGAAGGTCACTGTAGCAAAAAAAATTGAGCTGGACAAAAGTGGAATGCTAAGAAATGGGACATCATGTGAAATGGGGGAACCTACTTGCTGTCTACCTGCCACAATTTCGAGAATACCCTATCTCAGCGTTTTGCAACCTAGATTGCACTGGTTAGAGGAACCTGTGGACGTGTAATCAGCTGCGAATCTGACTACGTTGAACCAAAATTTACAACTCAAGTAGATTCAATCTATCGACAAATTCGCTAACGAGCAGGTGAGACTAATCACCATGGAGACATTGATGCAGCGTGTGGTTCATGGAGGGAGAACCACAACCAGACAAAATATTATTGACTATTGCCGTACCTGGTACTTCAGTGTCTCTTATTTTACTAAGCATACTTCTAGTTTATATCTACAGGAAGTGAAACACAAGACGAAGTTTGGAACCAACCAATGTTCATATCTTGGTGGATTGGATTCTCAGAGCCTAACAGGTAGTAGTGGGAACTACAACTCTAAAATAAGTTAAGCAAAAAAAAAATTAAAGGAGCTTAAGAAAAATAGTGCATAATGTGATATAGTGGTAAGAGCACTGTTGAGTGCAGATCAGATTAAGGGCAATTGGGTCAACCACCAGGGAACCTGTCACCCAAGTTTGCACAAGGGTAATTCACTTTAATACAGCATGAGAGACTGACTCTTATTAAAGAGAAGAGAAATGTAGCGCACTGGACGCTGGATTGTTTAGAATGCACTCAGCAAAGCATAGCAAAGCTCAAGCAAGCACTGGTCGGAAGCGTATAAATACCCTGCCATTTTACAATAAAGACACTTCTATTAGCATTGCAGTTCTGTCGCCACGGGGCTGTGGCACGTGGGCGCACTCCGAACGACTGTTTATGGACCACCGCGCCAGGGCATTCCGCTCTGAAACCAGGGCACCTGGAGACACCACCACCTCGTGTAGGACCAGCCCTAGGAGGCAGCGTGCTAGCCATCAATGTGGGGCACCGAGTCACCGCTGTTACATCAGCTAGGGACTGTAGGATGTGTGGGGCATGCTAAAACACAGATAGCTGAGGCAGCCCAGTCCCGGAGTCACCACTGACATAGCACTTACATCACAAGCTACTGCCTGGCTGATGCTGTGATCTTTTATCACTGCAGGGTAACAACGCACAGGAGGTGGCTGGATGCCTCAGCCACGCTGCCGCTACCTGTTTTGACTCAGATTGAGATCTGTAATAACGCAGTTTAGAATTTTGGGCTGTTTCATTGGCGCCACATAAAGTCTCCACTACATTCAAGATAAACCAGCCATCACACTTGGGACGAAGACATCGGCTATAGTGAAAGTGAATAATAAATCTGTGCTTGCTTAATGGATTAAAGTCATCTTCATTCTCTAGTAGAGACAAGCCAACGATCGGCCTGCTGATAACTGCTACAGCAGTCGGTCCATTCCCACATCTTCATCTATGCCTGTCCCATTGGATGTCACTGGATGCGTGGTGCTGTCTGCACAGTTCTCACTTTCAGTTGTGATTCTAGACAGTTTCTCCGCTTTCCCCCTGTTCACTGTAAGCATCACCAAGCTAATTAGTGATCGTGATACAAATATTGTACTCTGTATAATGTGAAGCAAATGACATAAATTCGCCTCGACATGTAGGTTTATACCTCTTAAACATGTAGTTGAATAAACCAAATTTCAAATATTTACGCTAAACTTGTAACACTATTTTTGTCAACTTGACAAGAATATTGAATAAAAACACATTCCCAATGTTCTCCCAAAATATTATTTATTTTGTCACAAACTGGTTTTAGGCTTGTCACGCATCATCATGTGACAACTGAATGTTGCACACATTAAGTCGCGTTGAGAACCATAACAATGCAATTTAGAATTTCAGGCTGTTTGATTGCCAATGATCACATACCCGTTTCACTTGTCATTGCCGAAGATTGATGTTAGTTCCGCCACAGTACGCCGTCTGCCCTGTTTTACCAGCGTGCCTAGCCTTCGACGATCGACATCTGCAATGAGGGATGGCAACCCAACCCCACAATCTCAGGCCATGGTTTCACTTTGGTTTCGCCACGTGTTTAAGACACTCACCACAGCACTCCTCGAACACTCGACAAGTCGTGCAGTTTTTGAAATGCTTGTGCCGAGCTTCCAGACTATCACAGTCTGCCCTCGGTGAAACTAAAGTAGATGGCGCGTCTTCCCTGTTCTACACATGGACAGCACACTCAATGATACTACATGCACCATCCGTGTGTCTGAGCAGTCATACGTCGATAGGTAACGCTGCTATCGCCTTGACGGGATTATGTCGATAGTAGGTCGGTGGTCATAATGTTCTGAATGATCATTGTATGATCCTACTTTAAAATTTTATATGTTATCTTTCTTGTACCTTCTGTGTTCAGTATATGTCCACTTCACACATAATTTTATGTGTGTTTTCATCATTCATTTGTCGCCTGTTACTGCTTTCAAAAGATAAAGACGATTTGTGACCAAAAAATTAACATTTTACGGAACATCATGATAGTAATATCCTCAGTGCACTGATAATATTGTTGTTGCAACTGAAATCCTCTAACCAGTAACGAATAATAAATAATAATTTATAGTTTACATTCCTAACATCATTTTTATGTGTTTTTGCATCGTTCAGTTGTCCTCTGTGTAGGTTAAGTAGACTAAATCTTGCTTGCGACCAAATAAGTAACATTTTACAGAATACCATGATAGTAACATCCGTTCAGCACTGATAATATTGTAGTTGCAATTGAAGTCTCTAATAAATAATGAATAATGCACAAATTTAATATTTCGTGGAAGTTATAGTTTACATAAATTATTCATTTTCAAATGACAATTTTTCTGTAATTCATATTTTTATAATTTTTTAGTTATACCACCTTTTGCTAAACTAATGACATCCCTACTACTCCACTTCCCCGTATCTTTTCCCCTATTTCAGTCATCCTAGGTAGTTTGCTCCCTTCGCACTCCTCCCTTTACACCACTCAGAACACCCCAACATGCAGTGGATACCACTTTAAAACACTTATCTGAAGGTGATCTACATATATCGAAAAATTCATGTAATTAAAAATGTCAGTTGAGATTGATGACAAATAGCGAATTGTTTTTAATATCAGTACAGGTGTATATTCCCTCAGCATGCATACGTCATCAATACTGGGAATTAATAAAAACTTTATACTTACCTTACTGGAATAATATCAGCTTTAGCTACTAGCAGCGGTAAGTCAACGATCGGTGTCTCCTCGTTCACATCTGTGCTTTGTGACAGCAGTGTGCTCACATTGAAATCTTCATCTGGCTCAGACATCGGATATATGCTGCTGTCTATTGAGCTCTCATTTGCAATTGCGATTGTAGAGAGGTTCCCTGCTTCTTCTTTATGTCCCGGCACGCTGTAAGCGTTCAGAAATTAGTTGGTGAATACAAGTATTATACTCTATTTAACCAAACAATAGAAACTCCAGGTAGGAATATCAACAATGCTGGAAAAGATAGAGTCCTAGTTACCGTAAAGATTATACGTTAAGTTGCACATAGGCACAATTAAAACACACTAACACATAAAGCTTGGGCCACAGCCTTCATCAGAAAAAGAGAAACACACACCCTTCATTCACACAAGCAAGCACACTCATGCACACCTAACCGCCAACCCTGGAAGGTCGGGTGAGACTACAATCCTGAGTTACATTCTGTCCTGAGCTGCTGGAGTTGCTGGTCATGTGTGTGTACTAAGTCCTTGCTTGTGTGAGTGAATGGCGCGTGTTTCTCTTTTTCTGACGAAGACAGTGCTCAAAAGCTTTATGCGCAAGTGTCTTTTAATTATGAGTGTTGCTGTTTTAATCTTTACATTAAGTAGGAATCTATCTTTCCCTTGATTGTTGACAATCTAAGTAGTGTTTACCAACAGACATATATTCGCCCTAACATGCAGGGGTTTACCTCTGAAAGCTGTAATGCAATAACTAAATTGTAAATGGTTGCTGTAAACTTGTAACATTATTCTTCTGTCAACATGGCAACAGTACTTGGTAGAAAATACGTTTCTGCTGTTATGCAAAATATTACTTACATTGTCACATACAGGCTATTTTTTTATTAAGCCATCATCATGTGACAACGGAATGTCATAAACAGCATGTGACGTGGATATTATGTAGAGAAAGTATAAAAAATTATGTGTTTACAAAGGCAAATATTGCGTTTTATTTCATGGAAGAATACTTACATTTAACTAAAACTGAAAACTAAAATTTTATGTGCATTTCGTTACATTTAACAAAAGGTGGAACATATAGTCGAATATGCGATTTATTTAAGTTTCAAAAAAATGGTTCAAATGGTTCTGAGCACAATGGGACTTAATATCTGAGGTCACCAGTCCGCTACAACTTAGAACTACTTAAACCTAACTAACGTAAGAACATCACACACATCCGTGCCCGAGGCAGGATTCGAACCTGCGACCGTAGCGGTCATGTGGTTCCAGACTAAAGCGCCTAGAACCGCTTGGCCGGCTAAGTTTCAGTTACGAAAAAATTTAACAATTACAAGTAATATCTTTCTACGTACACAATCTGTACCTTATCATTTTTTGTATCTTTTGTATATAGTATACGTGAACTTCACACAGCATTTTATGTGTTTGTTTCATTTAATTGTCACCTGTCAGTGGCTTAAGAAGACTAGAAGTGATTCGTTTCCAAACAAATGGCGTTTCACAGAACGTCATGAGAGTAATATCCATTCTCCACCGAGACTTTAGTAGTAGGAATTGAATTCTTTAACCAGTGACGAATAATAAATAACTTTCCTATTTTACGCCATTTATAGTTTACATACCCATTCGTCTACATTATTCAAGTTCTAATTAGACTCTTTACGTAGTTATACTTTTTATAATCTTAGAGTTAGACTCTCTTGTGTTAAACTAATGAAATCCCCACCATTCCCACTCCCTGCATCCGTTCCTCTGTCTCAATCACTCTACATACATTGTTATTTTCTACCTCCTCTCTGCGCCCCCCTCACAACACCTCTACTTCCAGCAGATACATTTTTAAAACACTTATCCGAAGGTGATGGAGACAGATAAGAAAATTCCAATGTCAACTGATACTCAGGATTAAATGAGAACTGTTTTAAATATCAATACAGCTGCTCATTCACTAAAGACAAGTATGTCAACTACTGTGAAAATTAATAATAACTCTGTACTTACCTTATTGGAATAATGCCATTTTCATCCAGCATTTGGATGAAGTCTCTAACCGGTATACGCTGTGACACGCCTTCCGTTTGTGTCCCTTTGTCTCTTTTATGATGTGTTCTGTTATCTGCAGAACTCTTATTTTCAGTTCTGATTGTAGACATCTTCTCCAATTCCCCATCCATCATCTGTCTACTGTAAGTATCAACAAACTAATTAGTGATCATGATACAAGCATTATACTTTACATTATGGACCTATATTCGTCTCAACATGCAGGGTTATAGCTCTTAAATGTGTATTGGAATAATCTGTATCGTATGTCGTTATAATGAAGTTGTAACATTATTTTGCTCTCAACACCGAAACAACAATGAGGAGCAAACACATTCCTACTGTTCTGCAAAAGGTTATTTCTTTGCTCAAAAACTGGCTTTTCGCTTATTAGGCCATCATCATGTAACAACTGAATGTCACAGACACAGTTAAAACGACATGTGACTTACACAAATATTATTTGGATAAGATATATGTCATTATGAGTTATAATTGTTTACAAAGGAAAATACTGCACTTTATTTTCATGCAGAGATAGTTACAATTAACTAAAAGTAAATACTAAGTTTTTGTGTTAATTTCGTTACATTTAACAACAGATGGAAAATAGAGTTCAATATACAATTTACTTAGGCCTAAGTTTCAGTTATGAAATTGTTACATTTCAGTTTTAAATTCAGTTTTACCTGTCTTCTGTTATTAAGTACACTGACATCCGCATAAAGAACTGGATTTCTTTTCTTGATTAGATGAAACCACTTCCATCCGAAATTAATAAAAACAAGTAATATCTTTCTACGTGAACGATCTATATCTCGTCATTTGTTGAATCTTTTGTATACAGTATACATGAACTTCACACATCTTTTTATGTGTTTGCGTCATTTGATTGTCGCCTGCCAGTGTTTTCAAGAAGCCTAAAGCTGGTTCATTACCAAACACTTAACATTTCAAAGAAAGCTATTTAAAAAGAAAAGCTATTCTGTGCTGAGAATTTTGTAGTTGCAATTGGATTCTCTAGCCAGTAACGAATAATAAATAATTTTACTATTTTATGCCATTTATAGTTGACATACCCAGCCTTCTCAATAATTCATGTTTTAATGATAATTTTTACGTAGTTATACTTTTTATAATCTTAGATTTAGACCCTCTCTTCTTAAACTAATCACAGCCCAACCACTCCCACTCCCTGCATTATTTCCTCTCATCCAATCACCTTGTTTCCTTCACCCTCCACTGCGTTCCCTGGTCAGAACACCTGTACCTCCAGCAAATACTTCTTTAAAACAATGAACTGAAGATGATCCAGACAGACAGAAAAATGTCGGGTAATTGAAAATGTTAACTACCACCAGTAAATAAATGGGCAGTTTTTAAAATATCAATACAGTGCTGATTCTCTCAGGACAAATATGTCAGCCATAGTGAGAAGGAGTCATAACTAAGTACTTGCCTTAGTGGAATAAACCCATCTTCTTCGAGTACCAATCCCAAATTAATGAGGGGCGACTCCTCATCCACAGATGCGGTTTTTGACAGCTGAGAGCTCAGTGTGTTCACTTCCACGTCTTCATCTGGCCCTCTCCCTTTGTCTGGCATCGGATGTTTGCTGCCACCTGTACAGATCCCATTTGCAGTTGCGATTGTAGACGGCTTGTCTGCTTCTTCGTCGTGTCTCAGCACACTGAAAGCGTAAAGAAAGCAATTAGTGATCATAATACATATACTATACTCTATGCAATATTTATCAGTAGACTTAAATAGGTCCCAAGATGCAGGGTTTTTCCTCTGAAACGTGCAATGCAATAAGCTAAATGTAAGTGGTTGCAGTAAACTTGTAACATTATTTTTCTGTCAACATGGCAACAGTACTGAGTAGGAAACACATTCGTGCTGCTCTGCAAAATATTGCTTACATGGAACAAACTGGATATTTGCTTATTACTCCATCACCATATGACAACGAAATGTCACAAAAACAGTTAAAATAGCAAGTGACTTACTCAGATATTATGTAGAGAAGATATTAAAAAAATATGATATTTAAAGTGCTTGTAAAGGAAAGCATTGCATTTTACTGCATGCAGAAATAGTTACACTTAATTATAAATGAAACTGTAGTCTGTATGTGAATTTCGTTATATGTAACAACAAATGAAAAAAGTTGATTTTACAAGTTTCTTAGATTTCAGTTTTAAAAATATTAGAATACAATTGTAAATTAGATTTTATTTTTCATCTGTCAGTAAATGCAACGTCCACATAAGGAACTGGATTTCTCAATTTTTAGTTAAATGTAACCATTTACATCTCAAATTAACAAGTGCAAGTATATTTTCCTTCTTAATGAATCTGTCTCTAATCATCCCTTTGGACTTCTGTATGTAGTGTATATGTAATTGACACATCACTTTTATGTGTGCTTGGATCATTCAATTGTGGTCTTCAGTAGCTTATGGAGACTAAAGATTGCTTGTGACCATATAAATAACATTTTACAGAACATCAAGATAGTTATTGCCAATCAGCTCTGATAATATTTTAGTTGTAATTGAATTCCCTAAAGAGTAATTAGCGAATTTATTACTTCATGGTATTTAAAATTTAAATACCTATTGGTCTACATTACTCACGTTTTAATGTTACTTTTGACTTAATTACAATGTTCATGATTTTAGCATATGGCACTCTTGGAAGCTAATCACACGCCTACTACTTCCGTTCCCTGGATGCTTTCCCTCTCCCAATAACCCTAGCTCCATTTTTGCGCTCACCCTCCTCTCCCTAACGCCTCCTCGACACCCCTACCTCCAGAAAATGAGAATGTAATTCACTGATCACTTCTGCTAAACATTGTACTCAGCATTAGGTTCTGACGCAAATAAGTCAGTTTATTCACGCACCAATGATGTGTGTCGCTATGGATCGGAGGAAATCCTCTCTGACTTCCGGCGGCTATCTGATTTGGTGAAGACTGCCAGTCTCGCTAGCGGCATGAAAGCGGAGCTCACTATCTGCAGCATCGTCGACAGGACTGACAGCGGACCTTTGGTACAGAGCCGAGTGGAGGGTCTGAATAAGAGGCTGAGACGGTTCTGCGACCGTGTGGGCTGCAGATTCCTCGACTTGCGCCATAGGGTGGTGGGGTTTCGGGTTCCGCTGGATAGGCCAGGAGTCCACTACACGCAACAAGCGGCTACACGGGTAGCAGGGGTTGTTTGGCGTGGGCTGGGCGGTTTTTTAGGTTAGATGGTCTCGGGCAAGTACAGAAAGGGCAAAAGCCTCAACGGGTGCGGGACAAAGTCAGGATATGCGGGCACCAAGCAGCAATCGGTATTGTAATTGTAGACTGTCGAAGCTGCGTTGGTAAAGTACCGGAACTTCAAGCGCTCATAGAAAGCACCGAAGCTGAAATAGTTATAGGTACAGAAAGCTGGCTGAAGCCAGAGATAAATTCTGCCGAAATTTTTACAAAGGTACAGACGGTGTTTAGAAAGGATAGATTGCATGCAACCGACGGTGGAGTGTTCGTCGCCGTTAGTAGTAGTTCATCCTGTAGTGAAGTAGAAGTGGATAGGTCCTGTGAATTATTATGGGTGGAGGTTACACTCAACAACCGAGCTAGGTTAATAATTGGCTCCTTTTACCGACCTCCCGACTCAGCAGCATTAGTGGCAGAACAACTGAGAGAAAATTTGGAATACATTTGACATAAATTTTCTCAGCATGTTATAGTCCTAGGGGGAGATTTCAATTTACCAGATATAGATTGGGACACTCAGATGTTTAGGAAAGGTGGTAGGGACAGAGCATCGAGTGACATTATACTGAGTGCACTATCCGAAAATTACCTCGAGCAATTAAACAGAGAACCGACTCGTGGAGATAACATCTTGGACCTACTGATAACAAACAGAACCGAACTTTTCGACTTTGTATGTGCAGAACAGGGAATCAGTGATCATAAGGCCGTTGCAGCATCCCTGAATATGGAAGTTAATAGGAATATAAAAAAAGGGAGGGAGGTTTATCTGTTTAGCAAGAGTAATAGAAGGCAGATTTCAGACTACCTAACAGATCAAAATGAAAATTTCTGTTCCGACACTGACAATGTTGAGTGTTTATGGAAAAAGTGCAAGGCAATCGTAAAATGCGTTTTAGACAGGTACGTGCCGAGTAAAACTGTGAGTGACGGGAAAAACGCAGCCAAAACCTCTCAGACAACAGAAGCTAAACGATGTCAAAGTTAGCGTAAGGAGGGCTATGCGTGAAACGTTCAGTGAATTCGAAAGTAAAATTCTATGTACCGACTCGACAGAAGATCCTAAGAAGTTCTGGTCTTATGTTAAATCAGTAAGTGGCTCGAAACAGCATATCCAGACACTCCGGGATGATGATGGCATTGAAACAGAGGATGACACCCGTAAAGCTGAAATACTAAACACCTTTTTCCAAAGCTGTTTCACAGAGGAAGACCGCACTGCAGTTCCTTCTCTAAATCCTCGCACAAACGAAAAAATGGCTGACATCGAAATAAGTGTCCAAGGAATACAAATGCAACTGGAATCACTCAACAGAGGAAAGTCCATTGGACCTGACGGGATACCATTTCGATTCTACACAGAGTACGCGAAAGAACTAGCCCCCCTTCTAACAGCCGTGTACCGCAAGTCTCTAGAGGTACGGAAGGTTCCAAATGATTGGAAAAGAGCACAGGTAGTCCCAGTCTTCAAGAAGGGTCGTCTAGCAGATGCGCAAAACTATAGACTATATCTCTGACGTCGATCTGTTGTAGAATTTTAGAACATTTTTTTTGCTCGAGTATCATGTCGTTTTTGGAAACCCAGAATCTACTCTGTAGGAATCAACATGGATTCCGGAAACAGCGATCGTGTGAGACCCAACTCGCTTTATTTGTTCATGAGACCCAGAAAATATTAGATACAAGCTCCCAGGTAGATGCTATTTTTCTTGACTTCCGGAAGGCGTTCGATACAGTTCCGCACTGTCGCCTGATAAACAAAGTAAGAGCCTACGGAATATCAGACCAGCTGTGTGGCTGGATTGAAGAGTTTTTAGCAAACAGAACACAGCATGTTGTTATCAATGGAGAGACGTCTACAGACGTTAAAGTAAGCTCTGGCGTGCCACAGGGGAGTGTTATGGGACCACTGCTTTTCACAATATATATAAATGACCTACTAGATAGTGTCGGAAGTTCCATGCGGCTTTTGGCGGATGATGCTGTAGTATACAGAGAAGTTGCAGCATTAGAAAATTGTAGCGAAATGCAGGAAGATCTGCAGCGGATAGGCACTTGGTGCAGGGAGTGGCAACTGACCCTTAACATAGACAAATGTAATGTATTGCGAATACATAGAAAGAAGGATCCTTTATTGTATGATTATATGATAGCGGAACAAACACTGGTAGCAGTTACTTCTGTAAAATATCTGGGAGTATGCGTGCGGAACGATTTGAAGTGGAATGCTCATATAAAATTAATTGTTGGTAAGGCGGGTACCAGGTTGAGATTCATTGGGAGAGTCCTTAGAAAATGTAGCCCATTAACGAAGGAGGTGGCTTACAAAACACTCGTTCGACCTATACTTGAGTGTTGCTCATCAGTGTGGGATCCGTACCAGATCGGATTGACGGAGGAGATAGAGAAGATCCAAAGAAGAGCGGCGCGTTTCGTCACAGGGTTATTTGGTAACCGTGACAGCGTTACGGAGATGTTTAACAAACTCAAGTGGCAGACTCTGCAAGAGAGGCGCTCTGCATCGCGGTGTAGCTTGCTCGCCAGGTTTCGAGAGGGTGCGTTTCTGGATGAGGTATTGAATATATTGCTTCCCCCTACTTATACCTCCCGAGGAGATCACGAATGTAAAATTAGAGAGATTTGAGTGCGCACGGAGGCTTTCAGACAGTCGTTCTTCCCGCGAACCATACGCGACTGGAACAGGAGAGGGAGGTAATGACAGTGACACGTAAAGTGCCCTCCGCCACACACCGTTGGGTGGCTTGCGGAATATAAATGTAGATGTAGAACTACTCAGTCAATTACTCATTTATGTACGAGGTTTGGAACTTAAATAGTGACAACTATTTATTTTCAACCGGTACAAAAGAGTTACAAGTTTGCACCTGTTACTATCCTTCAAAGTAGTCACCAGCGTGTGCAGAACCCGTTGCCAGCGGTGTGGAAGACGTACTATACTGTTAGCAGAGCCTGTTCTACTTATTCTACTTATTGTAAACTACAAGACAGTACATGTTCAGTTGTGCTTTGCTTTAGACAGGAAGATGATCCAGAGAGATCGAAAAATGTGCAAGTGAGGCTGAAGAATAAATGGGAATTATTGCAAATATGAATATAGTTGCTGATTCTTTCAAGATGAATACGTGAAATCTAGTGCTAGTGAGTTTAACTCTCTACTTGCCTTATTGGAAGGAAGCCGTCTTCGTCTAAGAGCATCTGGAAATCAATGATCGGTTTCTCGTCTACCAAAGGTTCCGTTTGTGTCCCTTTGTCTGACATCAAATGTGTGCTGTCGTCTGGACAACTCTTATTTTCATTTCCAATTCCAGACACTTTCTCCACCTCTTCATCTTCCCCTTGTTCACTGTAAGTAACAACAAACTAATTAGTGACTATGATACAAGTACTATACTCTACAGTTAAAACGACATGCGACCTAAACAAATATTATATAGAGAAAATATACATCATTGTGAGTTATGATATGTTTACAAAGGAAAATAGTACATTTTAAATTCATGGACATATATTTGCCTCAACATCTAGGGTTATACCTCTGAAATGTGTAGAGAAATAATTTAAATTGTAAATCATTTTAGTAGTCATACAATGAAGGCTTTCACGACCGGATGGTACTGTTGTTGATAATTCTTCCGGGTTATATGGCCGTGGTCCATGGATTTCTTCTATTCCTAACGTTTCGTCCAATGCTACGTTGGACATCCTCAGAGGTATGGCTGGTCCTGGTGAGTCCTGCCGACTGACTGACCACGGTCATATAACCCGGAAGAATTATCAACCACATTATAGTAATGTTGTAACATTATGAAGGAGGAAACTAATTCCTGCTGTTCTGTAAAAGGTTATTTCTTTTGTCACAAACAGGCTTTTAGCTTCACAGGCCATCATCACGAAACAACTGAATGTCAAAACCACAGTTAAAACGACATGCGACCTACGCAAATATTATATAGAGAAAATATACATCATTGTGAGTTATGATATGTTTACAAAGGAAAATAGTACATTTTAATTCCATGCAGAAATAGTTAAATGGTTGAAATGGCTCTATAACTATGGGAGGCAGTCGGCACGACTCACCAGGACCGGCCATACCTCTGTGGATGTCCAACGTAGTATTGGACGAAACGTTAGGAATACAAGAATTCCATGGACCACGGCCATATAACCCGGAAGAATTATCAACAACATTATAGTAATCTTTTAACATTATTTATCCGTCATTATGGAAACAATATTAAGGAGGAAACTAATTCCTGGTGTTCTGCAAAAGGTTATTTCTTTGGTCAAAAACAGGCTTTTAGCTTCATAGGCCATCATCACGTAACAACTGAATATCACAACCACAGTTAAAACGACATGCGACCTACACAAATATTATATAGAGAAAATATACATCATTGTGAGTTATGATATGTTTACAAAGGAAAATAGTACATTTTAATTTCATGCAGAAATAGTTAAATGGTTCAAATGGCTCTAAAACTATGGGACCTAACATCTGAGGTCATCAGTGCCTTATAACTTAGAACTACTTAAACCTAACCAACCTAAGGACATCACACACAGCCAAGCCCGCGGCAGGATTCGAACCTGCGACCGCAGCAGCAGCGCGGGTCCAGACTGAAGCGCCCAGAGCCGTTCGGTCACCGCGGCCGGTCAGAAATGGTTACACTTAACTAAAAACGCATACAATAGTTTTTTATCTTAATTTAGTTTTAGGCCTAAGTTTCAATTACGAAAATATTAGATTACAATTATAAATTCAATTTTATCTGTTTTCTGTTACTAAACACATCGACATCCACTTAAAGAACTGGATTTTCTTTCTTATTTATATGTAATCACTTCCATCTGAAATTAACAAATACAGTAATATCTTTCTACATAAACAATTTGTATCTCATCATTTTTTATCTTACGTATGCAGTATATGTGTACTTCACACATCATTTAATGTGTTTTGCATAGTTAAATTGTCACCAGTTATTTGCTTAAGTACTCTAAAGGTGGCTGATGACCAAATAAGTAACATTCTGCAGAAACGCAGGACAGTAATTTCCATACTACTCTAGTAGGAATTGAGTTCTGCAATGAATAATGAAAATGTTTACCATTTCATGTATTTTGCGGTTTACGCGCCCAACGTTCTACACTACTGATATTCTAACGAGAATTTTTACATAATTATACGTTTTATAATTTTAGTGCCCCCCCCCCCCCCCCATGTACCATGGACCTTGCCGTTGGTGGGGAGGCTTTCATGCCTCAATGATACAGATAGCCGTACCATAGGTGCAACCACAACGGAGCGGTATCTGTTGAAGGACCAGACAAACGTGTGTTTCCTGAGGAGGAGCAGCAGCCTTTTCAGCAGTTGCAGGGGAAACAGTTTGGATGATTGACTGATCTGGCGTTGTGACACTAACCAAAACGGCCTTGCTGTGCTGGTACTGCGAACAGTTGAAAGCAAGGGGAAACTACAGCCGTAATTTTCCAGAGGGCATGCAGGTTTACTGTATGGTAAAATGATGATGGCGTCCGCTTGGGTAAAATATTCCAAAGGTAAAATAGTCCTCCATTCGAACCTCGTGGCGGGGACTACTCAGGAGGACGTCGTTATCAGGAAAAAGAAAACTGGCGTTCAACCGGTCGGAACGTGGAATGCCAGATCCCTTAATCGGGCAGGAAGGTTAGAAAATTTAAAAGGGAAATGGATAGGTTAAAGTTAGATATATTGGAAATTAGTGAATTTCGGTGGCAGAAGGAACAAGACTTCTGGGCAGGTGAATACAGGGTTATAAATACAAAATCAAACAGGGGTAATGCAAGAGTAGGTTTAATAATGAATATAAACGTAGGAATGCGGGTAAACTACTACAAACAGCATAGTGAACGCATTATTGTTGCCAAGACAGATACGAAGCCCACGCCTACCACAGTAGTACAAGTTTATATGCCGACTAGCTCCGCAGATGACGAAGAGATTAGTGAAATGTATGATGAAATAAAAGAAACTATTCAGATAGTGAAGGGAGACGAAAATTTAATAGTCATGGGTGACTGGAATTCGATAGTAGGAAAAGGAAGAGAAGGAAACGTAGTAGGGGGTAAGGAATGAAAGAGGAATCCGCCTGGTAGAATGACTTAGTCATAGCTAACACTTGGTAAAAATCATAAAAGAAGATTGTATACACGGAAGAAGCCTGGAGATACTGACAGATTTCAGACAGATTATATAATGGCAAGGCAGAGATTTAGGAACCAGGTTTTAAATTGAAAACAATTTCCAGGGGCAGATGTGGACTCTGACCACAATCTATTGGTTATGAGCTGTAGATTAAAACTGAAGAAACCTCAAAAAGGTGGGGATTTAAAGAGATGGGAACTGGATAAACTGACAGAAACAGATTTGTAGAGAGTTTCAGGGAGAGCATTAGGGAACGATTGACATGGATGGGGGAAAGAAATACAGTAGCAGAAGAATGGGTAGCTTTGAGAGATGAAATGATGAAGGCAGCAGAGGATCAAGTAGGTAAAAAGACAAGGGTAACAGAAGAGATACTGAATGTAATTGGTGAAAGAAGAAAATAAAGAAAATGCACTAAATGAAGCATGCAAAAAGGAATACAAACGTCGCAAAAATGAGATCGATAGGAAGTGCCAAATGGCTAACCAAGGATGGCTAGAGGACAAATGTAACGATTTAGAGGCGTATATCACTGGTGGTAAGATAGATACTGCGTACAGGAAAAATGAAAGAGACCTTTGGAGAAAAGAGAATCACTTGCATGAATATCAAGAGCGCAGATGGAAACCCAGTTCTAAGCAAAGAAGGGAAATCAGAAAGGTGGAAGGAGGATATAGAGGGTCTATACAAGGGCGATGTTCTTGAGGACAATATTATGGAAATGGAAGAGGATTTAGATGATAATGAAATGGGAGATATGATACTGCGTGAAGAGTTTGACAGAGCACTGAGAGATCTAAGTCGAAACAAGGCCCCGGGAGTAGACAACATTCCATTATAACTACTGACAGCCTTAGGAGAGCCAGCCCTGACAAAACTCTGCCATCTGGTGAGAAAGATGTATGAGAGAGGAGAAATACCCTCAACTTCAAGAAGAATATAATAATTCGAATCCCAAAGAAAGCAGGTGTTGACAAATGTGAAAATTACCGAACTATCAGTTTAATAAGCCATGGCTGCAAAATACTAACACGAATTCTTTACAGACGAATGGAAAAAGTGGTAGAAGTCGACCTCGGGTAAGATCAGTTTGGATTCCGTAGAAATGTTGGAACACGTGAGGCAATACTGACCCTACGACTTACCTTACAAAATAGATTGAGGAAAGGCAAACCTATGTTTCTAGCATTTTTAGACTTAGAGAAAGCTTTATGACAATGTTGACTGGAATACTCTCTTTCAAATTCTGAAGGTGCCAGGGGTAAAATACAGAGAGCGAAAGGCTATTTACAATTTGAACAGAAACCAGATAGCAGTTAGGGGCACGAAAGGGAAGCAGTGGTTGGGAAGAAGCGTGAGACAGGGTTGTAGCCTGTCCCCGATGTTATTCAATCTGTATATTGATCAAGCAGTAAAGGAAACAAAAGAAAAATTGGGAACAGGAATTCAAATTCATGGAGAATAAATTAAAACTTTGAGGTTCTCCGATGACACTGTAATTCTGTCAGAGACAGCACAGGACCTGAAAGAGCAGCTGAACAGAATGGACAGTGTCTTGAAATGAGGATGTAAGATGAACATCAACAAAAGCAAAACGATGATAATGGAATGTGGTCCGATTAAATCTGGTGATGCTGAGGGTATTAGATTAAGAAATGAGACGCTTAAAAGTAGTAAATGAGGTTTGTTATTTGGGGAGCAAAATAACTGAGGATGGTCGGAGTAGAGGAGATATAAGATGTAGACTGGCAATGGCAAGGAATGCGTTTCTGAAGAAGACAAATTTGTTAACATCGAGTATAGATTTAACTGTCAGGAAGTCATTTCTGAAAGTATTTGTATGGAGTGTAGCCATGTATGGAAGTGAAACGTGGACGATAAATAGTTTAAGCAAAAAGACAATAGAAGCTTTCGAAATGTGGTGCTACAGAAGGATGCAGAAGGTTAGATGGGTAGATCACATAACTAATGAGGAGGTATTGAACAGAATTGGGGAGAAGAGAAATTTGTGACACACTTGACTAGAAGAAGGGATCTTAGTATTGGATGACAGCGTGGAGGGTAAAAATCTTAGAGGGAGACCAAGAGATGAATACACGAAACAGATTCAGAAGGATGTAGGTTGCAGTAGCTACTGGAAGATGAAGAACCTTGCACAGGATAGAGTAGCATGGAGAGCTCCATCAAACCAGTCTTTGGATTGAAGACCACGACCACAACAATAATTCTTGTGTAAGACACAACGATTTACACCCTTACCACTCCGCTTCCTATTTTCTTTCCCCTCTCCCAATCACCATAGGCCCATTATGCCCTTTCCGCCTATTCTTCTCTTTCCTTCACCCCTCACAGCTATCTCCAGTAAATACTAATTTAAAACACTGACCGCAGTTGCTTAACACAGTAGTCTAATATAAGGTTCTCACACAAGACCGGTTGCTGACCCAAGTACATAGGTAAATTCTTCACTTATGTGCAGTTCCTTCCTACTCACAGTAAGGTATCAGGCAGTGAATTTTTCGTTTCACTTTGTTTTAAATATGAAGGTGATCCAGATAGATCGAAACATGTCATGCAGTTAAGTATTTGTAACTGAGACTGAAGAATCAACAAGAATAGTTTTAAATGTTACGATACTAGCTGATTTCTTTGGGGCGAATATGTCGGCTATAGTGAGAATGAAGAATAAGTCAGGTACTTGCCTCAGGGAATGAAACTCCTCTTCACTCATTAG
This sequence comes from Schistocerca gregaria, assembly GCF_023897955.1. Classification (NCBI taxonomy): domain Eukaryota; kingdom Metazoa; phylum Arthropoda; class Insecta; order Orthoptera; family Acrididae; genus Schistocerca; species Schistocerca gregaria. Next base: position 306,286,393 of record NC_064931.1, read on the forward strand.
AAGGGAGAAGTCAAAATCCGTTTGCTCCATGTTATCATCTGCCAGGTGCGAGAGTAGTTGGTCCACATCTAACTCTTCATCCAGGCCTATCTCTTTGGACGCCATTGGATGTCTACTGTCGACTGGACAGTTGCCATTCTTAGTTGGGATTCTAGACTGTTTTTCCGATCTTCCACCTTCCTCCTGTTCACTGTAAGCATCAGCAAACAAACTAGTGATCATAGTGCAGTAATTATATTCTATTGAATGTAGATCAATTGACATTTACTCGCCTCAAGATGCATAGTTATATGTCTGAAAGGTATAGTGAAATTAACTAAACTGTATGTGGTTACAGTAAACTTGTAACTAATTTTTCCGTCAAGATCACAATAATACTGAGCAGGAAACACATTCTTGCTGTACAATAAAAAATAGTTTATTTGGTTACAAACTGGCTTAAGGATTCGGATGACAACTGAATGTCGCAAACACAGCTAAAACGAAATGCAACGTGTAAAGATTTTACATACGGCAGATAAAGTTGTGTAACATAAAGTGTTCATGGAAGAAAGTGCTGCATTTTTATTTCATGCAGAAATTGTTACATTTCTCTAAAACGCAAACTAAAGGCTTTGCTTGAATTCCGTATTGTTTAACAACAGATGGAAATAAAGTAGACTTTACAGTTTATGCAAATTCCAGAGTTAAAGTTAAACATTTCCATGGTGAAATTTAAGAGTAGTTTTTTCCTACATAAACGTTCTGCATCTCACCATGTTTTTGTCTCTCCTTTGTATAGCATACGCCATCATCACATGCCACTGTATCTGTTTCTGCATTATTCAGTTGTCAGCTGATTAGTTGCTTAAGAAGCAAAAATTTGGTTCATGACCAGATAAATAACATTTTACAGAACAACTTCATAGTAATCCCACTGAGTAGTATTAATATTGTAGTCTCTACTGAAATTTCTAATGGATTGAAGACCACGACCACAACAATAATTCTTGTGTAAGACACAACGATTTACACCCTTACCACTCCGCTTCCTATTTTCTTTCCCCTCTCCCAATCACCATAGGCCCATTATGCCCTTTCCGCCTATTCTTCTCTTTCCTTCACCCCTCACAGCTATCTCCAGTAAATACTAATTTAAAACACTGACCGCAGTTGCTTAACACAGTAGTCTAATATAAGGTTCTCACACAAGACCGGTTGCTGACCCAAGTACATAGGTAAATTCTTCACTTATGTGCAGTTCCTTCCTACTCACAGTAAGGTATCAGGCAGTGAATTTTTCGTTTCACTTTGTTTTAAATATGAAGGTGATCCAGAGAGATCGAAACATGTCATGCAGTTAAGTATTTGTAACTGAGACTGAAGAATCAACAAGAATAGTTTTAAATGTTAAAATACTAGCTGATTTCTTTGGGGCGAATATGTCGGCTATAGTGAGAATGAAGAATAAGTCAGGTACTTGCCTCAGGGAATGAAACTCCTCTTCACTCATTAGAAGGGAGAAGTCAAAATCCGTTTGCTCCATGTTATCATCTGCCAGGTGCGAGAGTAGTTGGTCCACATCTAACTCTTCATCCAGGCCTATCTCTTTGGACGCCATTGGATGTCTACTGTCGACTGGACAGTTGCCATTCTTAGTTGGGATTCTAGACTGTTTTTCCGATCTTCCACCTTCCTCCTGTTCACTGTAAGCATCAGCAAACAAACTAGTGATCATAGTGCAGTAATTATATTCTATTGAATGTAGATCAATTGACATTTACTCGCCTCAAGATGCATAGTTATATGTCTGAAAGGTATAGTGGAATAAACTAAACTGTATGTGGTTAGAGTAAACTTGTAACTAATTTTTCCGTCATGATCAGAATAATACTGAGCAGGAAACACATTCTTGCTGTACAATAAAAAATAATTTATTTGGTTACAAACTGGCTTAAGGCTTCGGATGACAACTGAATGTCGCAAACACAGCTAAAACGAAATGCAACGTGTAAAGATTTTACATACGGCAGATAAAGTTGTGTAACATAAAGTGTTCATGGAAGAAAGTGCTGCATTTTTATTTCATGCAGAAATTGTTACATTTCTCTAAAACGCAAACTAAAGGCTTTGCGTGAATTCCGTATTGTTTAACAACAGATGGAAATAAAGTAGACTTTACAGTTTATGCAAATTCCAGAGTTAAAGTTAAACATTTCCATGGTGAAATTTAAGAGTAGTTTTTTCCTACATAAACGTTCTGCATCTCACCATGTTTTTGTCTCTCCTTTGTATAGCATACGCCATCATCACATGCCACTGTATCTGTGTCTGCATTATTCAGTTGTCAGCTGATTAGTTGCTTAAGAAGCAAAAATTTGGTTCATGACCAGATAAATAACATTTTACAGAACAACTTCATAGTAATCCCACTGAGTAGTATTAATATTGTAGTCTCTACTGAAATTTCTAATGGATTGAAGACCACGACCACAACAATAATTCTTGTGTAAGACACAACGATTTACACCCTTACCACTCCGCTTCCTATTTTCTTTCCCCTCTCCCAATCACCATAGGCCCATTATGCCCTTTCCGCCTATTCTTCTCTTTCCTTCACCCCTCACAGCTATCTCCAGTAAATACTAATTTAAAACACTGACCGCAGTTGCTTAACACAGTAGTCTAATATAAGGTTCTCACACAAGACCGGTTGCTGACCCAAGTACATAAGTAAATTCTTCACTTATGTGCAGTTCCTTCCTACTCATTGTAAGGTATCAGGCAGTGAATTTTTCGTTTCACTTTGTTTTAAATATGTAGGTGATCCAGAGAGATCGAAACATGTCATGCAGTTAAGTATTTGTAACTGAGACTGAAGAATCAACAAGAATAGTTTTAAATGTTACGATACTAGCTGATTTCTTTGGGGCGAATATGTCGGCTATAGTGAGAATGAAGAATAAGTCAGGTACTTGCCTCAGGGAATGAAACTCCTCTTCACTCATTAGAAGGGAGAAGTCAAAATCCGTTTGCTCCATGTTATCATCTGCCAGGTGCGAGAGTAGTTGGTCCACATCTAACTCTTCATCCAGGCCTATCTCTTTGGACGCCATTGGATGTCTACTGTCGACTGGACAGTTGCCATTCTTAGTTGGGATTCTAGACTGTTTTTCCGATCTTCCACCTTCCTCCTGTTCACTGTAAGCATCAGCAAACAAACTAGTGATCATAGTGCAGTAATTATATTCTATTGAATGTAGATCAATTGACATTTACTCGCCTCAAGATGCATAGTTATATCTCTGAAAGGTATAGTGGAATAAACTAAACTGTATGTGGTTAGAGTAAACTTGTAACTAATTTTTCCGTCATGATCACAATAATACTGAGCAGGAAACACATTCTTGCTGTACAATAAAAAATAATTTATTTGGTTACAAACTGGCTTAAGGCTTCGGATGACAACTGAATGTCGCAAACACAGCTAAAACGAAATGCAACGTGTAAAGATTTTACATACGGCAGATAAAGTTGTGTAACATAAAGTGTTCATGGCAGAAAGTGCTGCATTTTTATTTCATGCAGAAATTGTTACATTTCACTAAAATGCAAACTAAAGGCTTTGCGTGAATTCCGTAATGTTAAACAACAGATGGAAATAAAGTAGAATTTACAGTTTATGCAAATTCCAGAGTTAAAGTTAAACATTTCCATGGTGAAATTTAAGAGTAGTTTTTTCCTACATAAACGTTCTGCATCTCACCATGTTTTTGTCTCTCCTTTGTATAGCATACGCCATCATCACATGCCACTGTATCTGTTTCTGCATTATTCAGTTGTCAGCTGATTAGTTGCTTAAGAAGCAAAAATTTGGTTCATGACCAGATAAATAACATTTTACAGAACAACTTCATAGTAATCCCACTGAGTAGTATTAATATTGTAGTCTCTACTGAAATTTCTAATGGATTGAAGACCACGACCACAACAATAATTCTTGTGTAAGACACAACGATTTACACCCTTACCACTCCGCTTCCTATTTTCTTTCCCCTCTCCCAATCACCATAGGCCCATTATGCCCTTTCCGCCTATTCTTCTCTTTCCTTCACCCCTCACAGCTATCTCCAGTAAATACTAATTTAAAACACTGACCGCAGTTGCTTAACACAGTAGTCTAATATAAGGTTCTCACACAAGACCGGTTGCTGACCCAAGTACATAAGTAAATTCTTCACTTATGTGCAGTTCCTTCCTACTCATTGTAAGGTATCAGGCAGTGAATTTTTCGTTTCACTTTGTTTTAAATATGAAGGTGATCCAGATAGATCGAAACATGTCATGCAGTTAAGTATTTGTAACTGAGACTGAAGAATCAACAAGAATAGTTTTAAACGTTACGATACTAGCTGATTTCTTTGGGGCGAATATGTCGGCTATAGTGAGAATGAAGAATAAGTCAGGTACTTGCCTCAGGGAATGAAACTCCTCTTCACTCATTAGAAGGGAGAAGTCAAAATCCGTTTGCTCCATGTTATCATCTGCCAGGTGCGAGAGTAGTTGGTCCAAATCTAACTCTTCATCCAGGCCTATCTCTTTGGACGCCGTTTGATGTCTACCGTCGACTGGACAGTTGCCATTCTTAGTTGGGATTCTAGACTGTTTTTCCGATCTTCCACCTTCCTCCTGTTCACTGTAAGCATCAGCAAACAAACTAGTGATCATAGTGCAGTAATTATATTCTATTGAATGTAGATCAATTGACATTTACTCGCCTCAAGATGCATAGTTATATCTCTGAAAGGTATAGTGAAATTAACTAAACTGTATGTGGTTACAGTAAACTTGTAACTAATTTTTCCGTCATGATCACAATAATACTGAGCAGGAAACACATTCTTGCTGTACAATAAAAAATAGTTTATTTGGTTACAAACTGGCTTAAGGCTTCGGATGACAACTGAATGTCGCAAACACAGCTAAAAGGAAATGCAACGTGTAAAGATTTTACATACGGCAGATAAAGTTGTGTAACATAAAGTGTTCATGGAAGAAAGTGCCGCATTTTTATTTCATGCAGAAATTGTTACATTTCACTAAAATGCAAACTAAAGGCTTTGCGTGAATTCCGCAATGTTTAACAACAGATGGAAATAAAGTAGAATTTACAGTTTATGTAAATTCCAGAGTTAAAGGTAACAATTTCCATGGTGAAATTTAAGAGTAGTTTTTTCCTACATAAACGTTCTGCATCTCACCATGTTTTTGTCTCTCCTGTGTATAGCATACGCCTTCTTCACATGCCACTGTATCTGTGTCTGCATTATTCAGTTGTCAGCTGATTAGTTGCTTAAGAAGCAAAACGTTGGTTCATGACCAGATAAATAACATTTTACAGAACAACCTCATAGTAATTAACACCGAGTACTATTAATATTGTAGTCTCTACTGAATTTTCTAATGAATAATAACTCTGTACTTGCCTTAGTGAATAAAATTTATCTTCTTCTCTGGGGCTATCGACGATATATGAGCCTGGACCCCCAGCTGCCAGCTTTGGCAGTAGTGGATTTACTTCTCTGTGTTTACCTGCGCATGTCTCTTTTGATGTCATTGGAAGTATGCTGCTTTTCTTATTGCTCACATCTTCGGTTGTGGTTTTGGACAGCTTTTTCGATTTTCGATTCTTTCGCCGCTCACTGTAAATATCAACAACCAATTTAGTGTTTATAATAAAAGTATCATTAACATAACGGAAGATGGTACGGGCGGGTTTGGGAAATTGAACTGTGAATGCATCAGAGGATGAAATAGGTAAAAAGACGGGTCTCAGTGGAAATTTTTGGCTAGCACATGAGACACTGAACTGAAAGTATGAAAACTCGAACTTCATACATGCAGAAAATGAAACAGACTAAAGGGAATACAGACTTCTGTAAATTGAGGCTGATGGAAAGTCCGAAGTCCCAAAGTTCAAATGTGAAGAGAAAATGTGTCAAGCTCTACATTCGTACATGAAGAATAGAAAGATAAAAGCAGTGTTGCAAGAAAACAAGTAATGGCTGAAAGGCAGAAGGAATGGAGGGTTTTGCAAGGAAATCGAATATGTGAACAGTATTATGGTAGGAGGAGAAGAAGAGGTAGATGAAGATAATACAGAAGTTGTGGTACTACGAGATGAGTCTGACAAAGCAATGAAGGATTGAAATGGAAACAGGACACCTGGAGTAGACAAAAATCCCTCACAGGTATTAAGATCTTTCGAAGGAAACTCTATTACAAAACTATTCCAGCAGATATAAAAGATATTTGAGAAAGGCGAAATATTATCAAATTTTGAGGAGAATGTAGTAATACTAACTCCTAGGAATACTGGTGCTAACAGGTGCAAATATTACAGAGATATCAGTTCAATAAGTCACGGTTGGAAAATAGAGACTCGAAAAGTTTCTAGAAGTTGACCTCAACGGAGATCAGTTTGGATTCCTGAGAAGTGTAGGAACTCTCTCACACGACAGATGGAAAAAGTAAATTTTCAGTTACAGCATTTGTAGATTTAGAGAAAGCTTTTGACATTATTGAGTGGAATGTCATTTTTGAAATTCTGTATTTAGGAGGGATAAAACACCAAAGGTATAGATTATACACAACTTGTACGGAAACCACACTGCTGTTGTAAGAGTATCAGGTCATGAAATCGAAGCTGTAATTGAGAGTGGAGTGAAACGATTGCGGCTGATCCTCCATGTTATTCATTCTTTACATTGAGCAATCAGTAAGAAAACCCAAGCAGATATTTTAGAAATGAACAGAGGTTCAGGGCGCACAAACTGAAACATGGAAGTAATGTAATTCCTTTCTGTCAGAGTCAGCAAATGACTTGTCAGGGCATTTGAATGGATGGGTAGTATCTTGAAACGAAGTTGTAAGTAAAAACAGGGTAATGGAATGTAGTCCAATAGAATCGTTGAGGGAATTACATTAGAAAATGAGACACTGATAGTGTGAGATGAGTTTTGTTACTTGGAAAACAAAGCAACTGACGATAGCTAAAGCGCAGAGCGTAGACTGGAAATAGAGAATCTTTGCTGAAAAAGAGTATTTCTTGAATTCGAGCATAAATGTAAAAGTTACGAAACGACTTGCAAAGAAATGAAATGAGGGCAATTAACAGTCCAGACAAGACCAGAACAGAAGCTGTTGAAAAGTGGTAATGCAGATAGTTGTTGAAGACTAGAGGGGGATACTGGATAACTAATGAAAAGATGCTGACCGAATCGGGGAGAAAATAGCTTTAAAGCACAACTTGAATAAAAGAAAGATTCAGCTGATGGGACACATCTTGTTGTATCAAAGATTCGTCAGTTTTGTAATAGTGGTAAATACGCCGGCTAAAATTTGTAGGGCATGGATGGGATCCCGATTTTACTGCAGCAAGTTGATTGAAATGGACGTAGGTTACAGTAGTTGTGCAGAGATGAAGAGGCCTTCAAAATGTTCACGTAATTCACTGAGGATGGCTGAGTAAAACTGATACATCTTCCACAGCTAATTCAAAAGGCCACAGAATCAGGTAGTCCTGTCCAGACACATGAAGTTGCACCTGCTTTTATGACAAGTACTGTCTCCAAGACATCGAGATGGTTGCCACATGCTCAGCCGAACACAGGGACCATAGACTTAATAATATTGATGCAGCAGATAGGCACAGCCGCTGTGACGTAGGTGATCTGATTGCTTCATGGCAGAACAATAGCTTTGTTACGGCTTACATGACAGAAACCAATGCTTTAGTCAAACAAGGATGGGTCAAGCCTGCATAAATACTTCTCACTTTCAGGCAGAGGCTTTGCAGTCTGACAGCCACCTGCTCTAAGTGGGACCAACGAATGGTGTACATATCTACAAGTCTACATGGATCAATGAGTCTCCAGGTCCGGACTCTGCCACTGCTAGCTATGGCCCTGCTTCTCACATCGATATCAATGCTGTCGCCTTAGCGTCCTCCAACTGGCGGGCCATCTAAGGGCCAACAGATCAAGCCCGTAGTAGTGCAGCCACTTAGCCATATCTGCTCGTGTCAGAAGACACTGCTGCTACTGTGAAACATCAAATCCATGTAGGGACCACAGAACTATTCTGAATGCTATAGTGTGTCCACTCTTGAACAGACGGATAACTTGTACGGTGGGCCACTGTCTGCTGCTATGGTCAGTGGTCTTACTCCATTGGTCATATGAAGCTGCAAGCAATCAGGCCACCTGCTGAGGGTTGCAGTTCTTTGCAGGCTACCCACTGCTTTCATCCATAGCACCTTGGCTTCTTTGAGTATTATCACTATTATTTTGGTTGATATATGATAATTCAATGTTTTAGGAATAAGGTTTCCATGACAATTCGTTGGATAATTATCTGGGTGACCACCCACAACCCTATTGCTACCCCACCTAGGGTGTTGAGGTACTGGATCCTCAACTATGTCAACCAACCATAGAGGCCTGCCACCCTGGTTTTTATATGTTGTATCACAAGTGGTCACTGATATCTGCATCTGGGTCCAAGACCATGCCTCCAACCGCAATGTACAGTACAACAATACAGTTATGGTGAGTGAATTTTCGTAATTTTTGGGTCTTTTTGTTTTGTACATAGCCATAGTAGCCAGAAGTGATGTGCAGAAGAACAGGAAGATACAATTTGTGAGATCTGAGGGACCACTAAGTTTATTGCTGTTTGGATGAAATAGTAGGGAGTACTATTTATGGGCAGCGAGGTGACAATATTGTACCTACATGTAGTACTTGCTGATATTATAGGCATGAGGCAAATCAGTGCTCAGAATGTAAATGGGCTGTTGATCTGTCATATGGACTATTGCCATTTTTTTCCATTCACATCCAAGTGTTATTCACATCCAAGTGTTTGCGATAGCTGTCCTTGCTTTGTTAATGTGTGATGTGCTTTAGATATATTACATTACTTGGTAGATACAAATTGTAAAAATGCCAGAAACACCAGCAATGAAGACGCATTATGTGGGTGAATCAAAAGGCGGAATTATCGGAGAAGAATGTCGCACTACGTAAGCAGGTGGGTGCTTTGATGGTAGATAACTCGTGTATACAGAACGAATTTGCTGGGCTTCATTCAGTGTACCTGTCCCTTCTGTGTATCCATGTTGGCTAGTCTAGTAGCTCATTTTTCGAGAACAGCGACTGACGATGTTTATGCGTTTATTGAGAATGTGGAAGTTGCTGCTGGTCTGGATGATTGGCTGGACAAAATACTTTTGCACATGACCAAGCTACAATTGGTCTGCTAGGCAAAGAAGCACTTTGTGTGTCATGAGGGGCTTAGTAATTTGCACACAGTTGAACAACTCAAGAAGGGAGTCTTATCAGCGCTACCACAACACGAATAGAGCCATAAATGCTTCAGGGAACAACGTAACAGGACGTCCCAGAAGAAAAACGCGTGGGTGAAATCATTCTTAGATAGACATGAAAACCAGTGACAAACATATGAGTTAACGCAGAATATATAACATTATTCTGCAAGAGGCAGATCACAGAGTACTACATCTACCTTTAACAGAACTTCTACCCCGCATGTCAAGGAGGGTGTGGATAGAGAATCGTAAGGATCTAGCTGCTGTCACTGAGATTTCTACGCAATTGGGAGAACTAGACATGGTTACTTGGGTGCAGGATACATGGAGTGTTTTTCCTGAGAAGTGAAGTGCTGTAAGTGTAGATACGTGGGCCACATTCAGAAACAATGCCACCAACCGCACTGCTGTCAGTGTGGCTGATGGGACATCAGGCACTCGACTGTCAGAATAAAAATCAAAGTGGACAGCATCAGGGCATGGGTTTGTTAAACTCCAATCAGACTGTCTCAAATGTCAGAGAGCATTCCCAGTACGGAGTAATGCTACAAAATTGTTCGCAGAGGCAGAGAGTTAGTTGGTTAGCTTGATTAACGAATTATTACATGGTGGTCTTAAGGATTTATGTGTTGGTCACTAGTGTGGATCTCTTGGGTAGGGAGACACCGAATTCTGATTACTTAGAGTAGTGGACAATGATGTTGCATCATTGGGATTAACCTTGCTCAGTTTGAGGCATATGAATTTTCGGGAATATACGGCGGTATTGGGCAATGTCAGTGGGGTATACTGCACTGTCCTAGGGCTGGATTTTCTGAATAAGCATCATGTAAAAATTCATCTTTATCAAAACTCTATTGAACTCTAAAAGATATTGTTCCAGATGGGAATGACTGCTGCAAATGATTCATTGTCGTAACATTCGCCAAATATGTAGGTGGATCAAACTAAACTACACAAACTTTCATTAAAGCTCAATTCCCATGATAAAATATCGAGAGTTATGGGAAAACTGCTATGAATCAGTGTGGGTACAGACCAGACTTCGCATTGTTTTGTATGTAGCAATGTGACACATGTGCGGGAAGTAGATGGAGACTGAGTGGTTCCGGTGAGTGTGGATAATTTTTGTTCTGACAAGGTGGTTATTGCAATTTGGACGTCTTCGACGAACGATTTAGACTGGTCATGTAGCTCCTTTGCCACTAGCAAATCATAAATGTATCTGCATTATGTGAAAAAAATACGGGATTTAAAAGGGAAAGATAGGGTAGCTTTTGAAACTCTATTAATATGAATTACAGATTTGTTCAGTGTTAGTGGATAGTTACCAGTGACACAGCATAAAATCATGAAAGGAGATAATTCTCCTGCCTACAAGAAACCAAACAGTATATCTCAGCACTGGCTACCAATAATGGAGGAATTCGTCGATCAACAGCTGAAGGATGTCATTGTTGGAAAGAATGATAGTCCATGATGAGCACCCATTGCCAGTATGTCAAAGAAATCATCATATGGAACAACATATATGAGGAGTACACCAAAAAACCAGATTTATGTTTTAAAAGCTATATATATATCAAGTTGTTTAAAAAACAACCTTATCCCCCTAAAAATACTGTACATTACAACCAATACATTTGTCCTACCGGTGCGTCCACTGTTCGAAACATTTTTTGAAGTCATCTTTAGACTGACTCTCGTTTTTTCAATGACTTCTTCAGTGTTATAAAATCTGTGCCCTTTTATGCTCCCTTTCATGTGTGGAAATAAGAAAAAGTCGCACAGAGCCAGCTCAGGCGAGTACGTGCGTGCGGTGGCGGAACCATGCCATTTTTAGGCAAAAACTGTCTAACAGAGATGGCTGTGTGTGCAGGTGCGCTGCCATGGTGCAGGAACCAGTCTCCTGTGTACCACATATTGAGTATTTTTTGACAAACACTGTTGTGCAGTCTTCTTAAAACTTCCAAATAAAAGGTTTGATTGACGGTTTGACTCGAGGGAACAAACTATACCCTTGGCATAAAAAAAGGCAGATCAGCGCTGTTTTGATGTTTGGATGACTTTTTTGGACAGGGTCACGATGACTTCTTCCACTGGCTTTACTGTTGCTTTGTTTCTCGGTCGTAACCATAGCACCATGATTCATCACCAGTTATGGCCTCTGTCAGAGAAATCAGGATCAGTTTCCAGCTGTTACCTCTAAGCACGACATGTTTCAACTCGACGTTCCTTTTGGTTGTCAGTCGAAAACCAAGGAACGAACTTGGCAGCAACCCTTTTTGTTCTCATATCTCTTGTTAAAATTCGCCGAACTGAGCTCCAAGATAGCCCAATAATCTCTGACTGTTGATCAGTTGCCTTTCGATGGTTTGTGAGCAAAGGCTCTCGAATTTTTTCTGTATCTTCGTCTATTCCCGCAGTTGATGGACGTCCAGAACGAGGGTTGCCATCACTCGACATGTCGCCATTTTTAAATAGAGTAAACCATTTATACACTTCAGTTTTTCCCATAGCATCATCTTGTAAGCTGTTTTCAACATTATAACAGTTTCAGCAGCTTTTTGACCGGGTAGAAAACAAACTTTCACAGCTGTACTTTGTTCACTTAAGCTTCCATTATAAAAAAACGAAACAGCGCAAACAAAAAAAATCACTGGAGATGAACAGAAAAAGCCAGGTCGACAACTGAACTGGCAATGAATTACACACACGTAGCTCTGCCCACAGCAATATTATTCGGACTTTTTTATATCCCCTGGTACAGGTCTTGTTACAATTATATGGCTGCAGGAACAGTGACTGATGCATATCCTACACCGAATCCAATAGAAACATTGGACAACCTGAGGCAATGAACTATTTACCCATCATGGATTTAATGAGTAGGTATCATCTGTAGGAAGTAGTTACAGATAACAGGCCAAATGTCCTATTTGCTATTCCATGGGGGCACTCCCAATATCAGTGGATGCCATTTTGGTTTACGAATGTGCCTGTCACATTCCCAAGACTATTAAATGGGGTGCTAAGGAGACTAAAATCGCCTCAGTGTATGATCTATTTAGATAACATTATTGTGTTTTCTAAAGTTCTAAAGGAGCACGCACAGCAACTGAGGAGGTGTTTAAGAGATTGGGTTTGGCAATGCTTAACGATAAGTACTAAACTGTGTCACTTTGCTTTCACAGAGGTAAACTATCCAGGTCATATGATCAGCCACTATGAAGCGAAGACTGTACCAAGACTGATATACACTATAATGATCTCTTACTGCTGCAGAGTGGAAACAACTTCAATCCACTCTTGGCCTATGTCATCATAATATAAAATCTGTCACAGATTATTAATCATTTGTTAACAAATGGTGTAAAATTCCAGTAGAAACAATGACTGCCAAACCATATTTGAGAAATTGAATAGGGAACTAACAATGAGCCTGGTATTAATATTTTCAAACTATAGGAAAGAGTTTTCCTGTCCTGTAATACAAGCAGCCAGTCTATAGGACGCATTCTGCGTCAGAATGTGAATAGCATGGAACTCCCAGTAGCATATGCATCAAGGCAGTTGAATAAAGCCGAACAGAATTACTGGACCATAGATAACGAGATCCTGAGAGTCACACATGATATTACTTGTTTTCTGTGTTACCTGCATAGCAGAAAATATAGTGTTATAATGGACTATTCAGCGTTTAAATGGTTATTAGGCTTGGAGAACCCTTCTGTGAGATTGACTCATTGTGGTTGAATATAAGTGAATTAGATTACTAGATGGTACACAAACCGTTCAGGAATCATAATAATACAATGTGTTACGCAGAAACATTGGAGATGTACAAGTGCTTGGCAGAAGGGCATATCTCTAATGTAGACTGCCAGTTATTTAGGTCACAGCTGTAGTTTGCTATGCACGTTGGGTTATTGCATAGGATGACAAAGATTGGGGCACACTTTAATACACGCAGCTATGAGGTAATGAAGTATTCAAGGAAATGTATGATCATGTATTATCAGCTCATAGAGGATGAAGGGCAACTGATCGTCGAATACCAGAACAACTCTGTTGCTGAACAAGGACACAGGAGGTTGACAAGTGTGTGAGAAATTGCATACTATACACACAATGTGCCACTCTCATTTGAAATGATGGGGATGAACATTGTGAGTCCATTCAACCTAACACCAGCAGGTAACCACTGCAACATAACATGGGTTTCATGTTATGTTGCAATAGCTGCAATTCTCAATCAACAAGTGAGTACATTGGCACAGGCAACTGCAGATAACTGGTCACTAACGTTTGGTGTTTCCAACACAATAATTACAGACCAATGCCTCAGCTTCATGAATGGTCTGATTAAACACCTGTGCCACCTACTGAGAAACCAGAAGCTAAGAAGTACTCCCGTCCACCTTCCATCAAATGGAAAAGTATAACAGGTCCATCATACTATTGGTAAAATGTTAACTTGTTATATGAACACCAGTCACAACGACTGGAAGATTTAGCTGCCCTACGTAATAGTTGTGTGCACGAGAGTGTTGGGCTCTTGCTGTAGAAGGTGGTACACAGGAGAAAGATGCTATCTTCTTCTGAAATGGTTAAGCTTAAAGTTGGGAAAACCGGGAGTCAGTGAAGAAATTTGCGAAATTCCTATGAGGTGTGTAGAAACGGGAACATAAAGTGAATATGAAAGTGTTCAAGTGTCAAGAATAGATAGGATGAAGTGTTATTAAGCTAACATGGTATGAAATTGGTTAATTGGTTATGATGACGAGCCCCTAACACAACAGGACACTAAAAAAATTCCGTATATGGTATCCACGGCCATATCAGTTCACAAAAATCACATTATCTGTAAATGTGAAGTTTATTACTAATGAGAACTTCCATTTTTCACTTATGACACTGTAAGACTTTTAAAAGTACTATTGACACTTTACCACAAGTGCCAGTGTTTTTACCTGCAGAGAAAGTTAGAACTAAGAAGGGAAGGAAGGAAGTGAGGGCTGACAAGCAGAATGTACACAGGACACCTTGCACACTCAGATCACGTCAGTAGATATGGAATTATGGAGGATTTATTAACAGGTTACAGTTATGTCATGGTCTTCTGTAGTGGAGTTATTGTGATTTTGGGGGTTTTGTTGCAGTTTTGTGAAGGGAAGTTTGTAAGTGAATGGGAATATGCTATGGTAATACGGTTCTTGATATAGTAATTAACAATGTATCACCAGCACTGCAAGAGTGGTGTACTATAAAGGATGGCTACAGTAATTATGATGACACTGCACCTCTTCACTGGAGAAGCAGTGGACACATTACAGAACCGACTTGATGCAGGAATGCTGCTCTCCCGACAAGAGGACGTCATGTGCCCCAGCCACCTGTGGCTGTTAAGGGAAGCGCACAATACATGAGAAATAAGAAATGAGGTACGACTATTCGAAGAGGTATTCCCAAGGCTGCTTCCTGAAGCTGATGGGAACTAATATTAAGAGAACCCCTCCGAGACAAATAACTGAGAAGGAGTGGGAGCTCACTGTAGACGTCAACGTATTGCTTCTACGTTTCAAAAAGGCCTATGATAGCATATTCTGACAAACACTCCTACGTGCAACGAGAGAATCTGAAATACCATCGAAGTTAATCACTTTAGTTAAAGGTGTATAGACAAAACTCTGTGTTGCATAAAGATACTTGTAGGAGAAACTGAAAATTTTAAGGTATATACCAGACTGAGCTAAGGGGGCAATACTTCACATATTTTATTTAACCGTGTCTTAGAGAAGGTCGATAGAGAGTTTACTAAAACTACCCCACAAAGGATCCAACTACATGGGGTGAACTTTACTTCCTTACATAGATGATGTTGAATACATAAGTAATTCCTAAATAGAATTTATCAGAGTGGTCGAAAATTATTTTTAATCCCTGAGAAAATAGGATAATGTGTTTGATTAAGGAAACACAGTATCTGAAAGCAAGAAAGTTCAATGTGATGAATATTTGGCCTTATATGGATTCACTTTCAAGACAGTTTACCGTTTCAAGTACTTAGGGAGATCTTTTAGTAATAACAATAAAACGGATATAGAAGTAAATGCTCATCTAGAAACAGCAAACAAAACAGTTTTTTGTTTTATCAATATAGCCTAATTTGTTTATATCAAGAGATCGGAATACTCGTAACATTAGACGAGTGAACCATTAACATTTTGAAAGAAAGATGGCCGCGCGGGATTACGCGAGCGGTCAGGGGCGCTGTAGTCATGGACTGTGCGGCTGGTCCCGGCGGAGGCTCGAGTCCTCCCTCGGGCATGGGTGTGTGTGTTTATCCTTAGGATAATTTAGGTTAAGTAGTGTGTAAGCTTAGGGACTGATGACCTTAGCAGTTAAGTCGCATAAGATTTCACACACATTTGAACATTTTTTTGAAAGGAGGATGAAGAAAACCAATTAATATTTCAAAGGAAAATAGTAAGGAAAATTTTTGAACCTCTATGTCATGAAAATAACGTAATGGAGGACAAGAAAAGGTGAAGAATCACGAGAAATATCGTAACATGGTTGAGGTGCTAACGAAGATAAGATTGCATTGCGCTTGCCTTTTAGCGAGAATGACGGAGAACAGACTACCTAGAACAGCATTCTGCAGAGCAATAAATTTTATGAGAGGAAGATGAAGACTCAGAATTACGTAGTGAGATAATATCTGGTAGGACACAGTTAGGATGAACATCAACACCAAATGGACAAACAGTGCACTCGACAGATAGAAATGGAAGAAGCTTGTATAGCACGTGCATTGTCGATAAGGCCGTTGTCACATGTATAGCACCATATATTGCTATTTTGGCAGGGTTTCGTGCTATGAAAACCTTTTTCCTTAATTACATGTTATCCCAGAGTATAAATCTACTTGATATGGTTACGTCGAAATCACAATCAAGTTCAAGTAAGAAGGCAAGGTCATTAATTAGGTGCAACTCTGAGACCTGAAAACAATCAGCCACAACAGAGCTGACCTCCTGGATAGAGGGGGAAGTTATTTATTTAAACACAGAATATTCCGGAATGGTGGTATTTATAAAACCATCGACTATTCCTGAACATACGAACATTACAAACATAGGACGTCTGAAGAACTTTCCACAAATGACAGATAGCACATATTAAATATTTTCGAGTAGTTGGTTTAAAACTGGTACCCAACAGCACGGCATTCAGCAACGCTAACCACTACATCAAGTTTCATCCAACGCAGCTCCTGGTAGTGCCCCCTCTCCTGGAGAAACAGTCAACTGCTGTTTCAGGAGATCTCACTGGAGCCGACTACAGCACCCTGAATCTGTATTTATCAGTGAGCCACCGTATGGCGCTCCTGGTGGATCCTAGCATTCTGCTCGAATTGCAACATGCTCTTCACTACAATGAGCATCAAAAGTAGCTCCTCCCGTAGAAGGTTCACGCCGCGCGGGATTAGCCGGCGGTCTGAGGCGCTGCAGTCATGGACTTTGCGGCTGATCCCGGCGGGGTTTTGCAAGTGATGGTTCATCAGTATGGTGAATGGTTTGCCAAATACTCTAATGGAAAAAAATTGCAACTCTAGGAAGGAGCTGTGCAACATAGTCGAATGGTGGTAGGAGTGTTTCTACATCTGAAACACAATGTCTATCCAAATTTCACGCCAGTCGCGTAAGAGTGGCCATAGTAACGCCACTATGATGATGCAAATTAGGTTTGCTTTAAATACACGCTGTAATGGTCGTGAGCGTTAGTTACCTTTGAAATTGGACACGGTGAGTTGATGTTCGTCAACAATGCCTTCTAGACGAGAAAAACGCCATTATGAAGATCGCGTTGAGTTTGAATGTGGTCGTGGAACAGGGCTACAAGAAGCGCGAAGTTTCTTCTACAATACTGCAGAAAGATTTGGAAGGAATATAGCCACTGCACGTGATCATTTGCAGCGGGTGTCACGAGAATGTACAGTTGCAAAGTGTCAGGACTCTGTATGGCCACGTGGAACTATCGAGAGGGAAGACCACCTTGTTCAGCGTGTGGCTCTGGCGCATCGTACTGCAAGTATTAATGTACCAGCATTTCAGATTTTCAATGGCTAATGTCGCTCTTACTTTAACTTGTGACCTTGCAAAGTTAACCACTTACGTATAGTACATATACAAATGTATTTCCCAAATGTCATTACTCTACATTAACTATTTATTGGTGTTGCCTTTTTTTTTCGTCAACCTTCTCGCCTGTAGAGAAGTTAATTTCGGATTTGTAGGATAGTCTGGAAGCATGAACTATTATTTTTTCAGAAACTTCCCGAATTTATACTAGAAATGCCCGTATTCCAACACCGTTGGCGTTGGTGTGAAATTCTCTCTCAGCACTCTCGTCACACAATGCTAGAGCTGGAGAAGATGTTAGTGCCTCCTTAAGGACGAAGAAAGACCTTTCTGTCTCCTGGTTCCAGGAAAATGGAGCGTCTCACTTTATAAGTTCTCGCAAGGGATGTGCCACGGTACTTTATGAATCGCCAGTAGTACGATCATATTCAAAGAGACTTTCTCCCATCACGAGCGTGTCAGAGAGTTGGAAAATCTTTGACAGCTCTTATTTCTCCTAATCTGGACTGACTCTTTCGCCATTTACTAGGTTTCCCAAGATCTTTATTTCTTGGGCGGCGAAGATGCAATTTTTCTGATACATGCAAAGACCTGCAATCTGAACGAAGTTCAACAAAGTCTTCATCCTGCTTGAATGTTCTTCAAATGTCTTCAAACCAGTTACAAAGATAGAAAAGATCAATCGTCAATTTAAGTTGTCTAGGCAAGCTGCTCGAAGGTGGCTGGACATTACACAATCGAAACGGCATACTTCAGGTCCATAATTGAGAAAAATTTTGCTACTTGGAAGCAGTTCAGGGCATCTAAGCGTGGCAATGGACACAGATACTTTCTGGTGATTTTGTTCAGTCTTTAGTAGTCAATGCACAAAGCCATGTGCCGTCCTCATTGATAAGGAATGCAGAAGAAGACCAAGGGCTCTCTGAAGCAGCAGTTATGTCACCATGCAGGCTTTCTCCATTTCCTCCTAGGCTATCAGTTGTTCAGCCGTGACACTCTATATGAGCAGCACTAGCTAACTGGTGGATAATCGCCAATGTTGATGTGGTTTTTTATGTTGGGCCACTTGGTCTGTATTGAATCCTGAGTCATTACACACTGGAAAACATCCGAAAATTGACACAGATTGGCTATCACTAGCGGACATTGTTCCTCGATCAGGCCAGATACTACAGACATTTCGACAGTAGCCTCGTCCTCTGCATTCACTTGTAAGAATGAGAAAGACAACATTATCCGAAAGTGATTCTCAGAGCAAAAGAAAATTCTCTGAAAAAGTTCTCTATTTCGTATGAATAAAAAATTCTTAGTATATTCTCTGAAGAGGAAGTTGTTGAGAAGTTTATCGACGTGTGTTGTCTGCTGCATCTGGTACATGTAATCTTACATTTCATTCATCTACTTCAAACAGGAAAATTTTTTAATGTACAAATATGGAACTAGTATCAAAGTGTTCTGGAAGATTTGCCCAATTATTAGATTTTAGTTTAATATGTGACAAAAAATTATTAAAATGATTACGGGCAATTTCAGGAAATGTATTTTCTGACGATTTGTTTGTAGGGTGTTTGCTTTCAGACGTTGTCCGCCCCCGGTAGCTGAATGGTCAACGTGACGGATTGTCAATCCTCTGAGCCCGGGTTCTATTCCCGGCGGGGTAGGGGAATTTTCTCCGCCCAGGGCCTGGGTGTTGTGTTGTCCTCATTATCATCCTATCATCCTCATCGACTGCAGGTCGCCGAAGTGACGTCAAATTAAAAGACCGACACATAGCGAACGGTCTGCCCGAAGGTGAGCCCTAGCCATACGATTCAATAAATAAATAATTTTCAGACGTTTTACGGAGTACATGCCAACAGCCATCTGTCCGATGAAGCATGTAACTTGATTCACCTGAAAAGGCCGCTTGTCGCCACTCAGTGGACGTCGAGTTGTGGTATTGGCGTGCAAATTCTAGTCTTCGTGGCTGAGGAGCAGCAGTCAGCATGTGTGCTTGAACTAAGTGCCTGCTGCAGAGGTCTATACACAGCTACATTCGCTGTTCGTTCATTGAGGAGATACTGTTGATATCCTTTTGGTTCATCCTGGCAGTCAGATGCTCAACAGCTGCACATAAGCTCATACTCATCACAACAGCTGTCTTTCAGCCCCGTCACCCACGGCCCTTGGAGCATCACAGTTGTGTCGGCACCAGTTCTGGACAGCGCCATTTGGCCATGTACGGTATACTTAAACCATGGCGGCATGCAAACAGTTTCCGATATTAGCCGACTCGGATATACTCCCACGCTTCGTCCGAAAGCCAATGTTGATGCTCTTTTCGACGTCAGATAAAGTGCTCCGTTGCAGAATTACGAAAACAACAGCATTGTATTCCACGTCCCCCCGACACGCCTTATGTACCTTCCACTTCTAGTTTTGCCAACTGCCGTCTGTGAGTGGTTACTGCAATTAACGTCGAACAAAGGCGGTGGTCACATTAATGTGACTCGTCCATGTACGATGCATAACGGTGTGTCAGGTGCTTGAGCGGTAGCCTATGAGGCTTCCTTCCCACAAAAAAAGGTCGCTATGTTTGTAATAATCCAGTTATTAATTTTTCTGACAGCCAATCTATTTCTAACATAATAAAACATAAGATTTATGCTGTGAGGAAACACGATGATGAACATCTAAAAATGTCAGTGACACAGTTGAGTTGTGTGAAGTCTTCACCTACACCAGTCTGAAAATCTGGGTTTGCTAACAACACAAAATGTTTGCATTTATGTTTCTCTTTAAAGGTCGCCTCCTCTTCTTTCATCACTTTTGGGAAGGAAGTTCGCCAGCTAAATATTTTTTTATTGTTAAACGTGTAGAAACTTTTTCTGTTTCTCACTTCAGTGTTTCTTCAGGCTGCGTATTTATTTTTTTGCCTTTCAAAGCAACATAAATTCTGTCGTTGCTACTGAAAAAAATCGGTAAAACTTAATCTCAGCAGAATTTACTCAGCTCGATATGTGCTATAGATCTAACTGCAAAGAACTGTGAATGTTCTCCGCTTGTAGGGAACTACTTTTTTATTTTAATTTTATCCATATTTCACAGCTTCAAATGTGACTGTATTCAGTACATTGTAGATATGAATTAACAAACGCCTTTGGTCACAATTTTTCGTGTTTTATTAAGCACACGATGCATTTCGGACCCTGTGGGTCCACCATCAGGTGTAATTTGCCTTAATACATACAACGGAAAAAATAAAGCGTGTATTGAGACAAATTACACCTGATGATGAGCCCACAGGGTCTGAAATGCATCGTCTACTTAATAAAATACGAAACTTTGTGACTGGAGGCGTTTGTTAATTGAAACTACTTTAGTTTTATTTATACGAAATTGGATAATATTCTTCGCGTTGAGCAGCTCCCCCTACTCTTTTACCCAAGCTGAGGACACTAAATTAAATTCTCCGTTTTACTCATATTACGCACTGTGTGTAGCGGAGCACCATTCTTTACTGGTTCAGTTTTCCCTATGCACAATCTTCTTTGTGCGTGCTTGTTGGCTCTGAGCACTATGCGACTTAACTTCTGAGGTCATCAGTCGCCTAGAACTCAGAACTAATTAAACATAACTAACCGAAGGACATTACACACATCCACGCCCGAGGCAGGATTCGAACCTGCGACCGTAGCGGTCGCTCGGCTCCAGACTGTAGCGCCCAGAACTTCTTCGGTTAAAACGCAAATTCGAAGGACTGTGTTCAACAATGACAGTTACTCTTGCATTAAAAATTACAGAAAGGGAAGCCTCTGAGTCGACTAGCGCCCAGACAGGTTAGCCGGCGATATAACTTCAATGAGATATCCTGAAGTCTTGGTGACTGTCCCCCAAGGCTGTGCCTCACCTCTAGTAACCGTACCTCCATAACATGGGCGTCTCGCTTAATTTTGCTAAATACCGTGGCCAGTCGAGCAGCTGCTAACCACGCAGGGCGATGGGGAACGGTTGCGGGCAGCAGACCCTTGTCTACTGTATGGCAATGGGCTTCGTTTCATAGGTCGACAAGACTATAATCGTTTACAGTCGACTGGAGTAAATAGTACTGCCGTGACGGTTGACGTCTTGTGGCGTAATAGCTGTCACACACTGATCTTCTATTTCTACAGTAGTTTCCAATGTATCCAGAGCTTCCTTAGTGAAAACAAACCGTCCTCCAGGTGTCTGTTCCTCTGTGTACGTTGTAACTGGCGGAAGAGTTCGTTGTACCTGCAATGGTCAGATGCTGCGTTGGCATTCGACGGCTTGGCCGGAACCATTCTTCATGGCGCGTTCGGCCAGTGGCGGAAACTGGTGTCAGAGCCCGGTAAACCACTTAGTGGACATCTTCTATCACCTCCTGACGAATGGGGTTGGCATTCGTGGCTGCTATCCCTACTATACTCTGTCCGATACTCCTGGCGAGTACATACCGCTCTGTCTCTTCGCTTACAATCCGGCGTATGACAGAGTGGTCTTCCGCAATTCCCATAAGGACCACATTCGGCAGTCGGTCATATTTTCTTTCCTCAAATTCCTTTATTTCGAATTTCTTTCATTCGCTGGCACCACTTGATGACTTCCTCTGTTTCTGAGACAACCTGCACCAGGATTGTCTTTTGTGACTCATTTCATCAGGAGTGAGATTATGTCAACTTCAGTCGTATTCGGATGTCGTACAGTGCCTAAATACTCTGTATTTCCACATGACGCTGATCTCTGTTGTTCAATTGTTCTTCACCTAAGCGGACTTATAACTGATTGTCACTGAACGTTTTCGTAATTTTGGCCTGGAATTTGACCAAGCCACTGAGATTTTCTTCGTTGTTCTCGAAACACTGCTGGGCTATGTCGTCGAAGTTGAAGTACCCATTTACCAAACGCGTCATGTTATCCCACCTGTTGTATTTGCCAAATCGGTCGAATCCTTTCGGCTATCGTCTCCAGGAAACATTGGTGTATATCTGATGTGCAGCTGACTTACAAATGATTTGAAATCCACCTTTTTCGTCTTAGGTACGATGTACTGCTGATATTGCGGTTCCTGTCTGTTGGTGATAGCTTTTACAGAGCAACAATAAATGTATTCGCAGTTGCGAACCTCGACAACCATAATGGAATGACAATAATGAAAATTTGTGCTGGGCTAGGTCTCGGACCCAGATTTCCCACTTGTCGCGAGCGGTCACTTTACCATTAGGCTATCCGAGCACGACTCACACCCAGACAGAAACTTCCCTAGGTCATCAGCCATGTGGTCCACAACCTGTACTCGTACATTCATTATGTATATTCCTGTACAGGGAGACATCGCTTGCCCGATGTTGGCAGATAAATACGATATTGCAGTGCTCGTGTTGTTCAAAAGTTAACAGCTGTAGTCATCGCAGTGTCTGTACCGTGTATGCATGTCCGAAGGAACATTGTATCGTACTTCCGAACAACACAGGCACTGCAGTATAGTAATTATCTGCCTACACCGGGCAAGCGACATTTAATTAAAAGGTCCTCCCTCTACAGGAATATACGTAATGGATGTACGAGCGCAGGGTATACACACATGCTTGACGACATGTGAGAGTTTGTGTCTGGCCGTGAGCCGTGCTCGGTTAGCCTTACCAGGCGACTGTTCACCATTTGCGGGATATCCGTGTTTGAGTCACGGTCCAGCACAAATTTTCGCTGTCGTCATTAAATTATGCAGCTGATGGTTGCCAATATTCGCAACTGCAATACATTTAATATATTTCATAAAGGCTGTAGTCGCCGAAGTGCCTGACTCTTGGGATAGTCATGCATCTCCGAAAGAACATTACATCGTGCATCTGAACAACACAGGAATTGAAATATCATATCGCCTTTACAGTGTGTCCAGTGAAGGAGTCAGCTACTTCATAGATCTCAAGAAAAGAGTCGTTGAAGCTACTGGGACAATCCGCCGAAACACAATACCCAAAAGCTGCATTTTGTCTGCACCAGAAAAATTCATGAAGGAGAAAAAAGGAACGCACGAGTCCTGTTCAGATAAAAATTTGGAAATAAGAGGACTGTCCAGAGCAGAGGACGACATTCCAGAGTAAATAAAATTGTATCACGCTATGATGGGAAACAACATTATGTTGGTGATTTATCAGTAGATGGCAAAACAAATAAGAAAATACAACTGCAATGCAGAATGTGCAAGAAGAAGACCACCACTAAGTGCCTCAAGGATGTTCTGGCTCTCCATGTTTCATGTTTTCCGTCTTTCCATACAAAATTGTAGTTGATGTAATATTGGTTAAAATATAGTCATATTATCCAGCCATCCTTCCAGAAGGAAAACCTATTGTGACTAGACTATAAATGTAGTGGTTGAAAAATCTGTTTTCTGTGTTTTTACATCTACATCTACATCCGTACTCCGCAAGCCACCTGACGGTGTGTGGCGGAGGGTACCCTGAGTACCTCTATCGGTTCTCCCTTCTATTCCAGTCTCGTATTGTACGTGGAAAGAAGGATTGTCGGTATGCTTCTGTGTGGGCTCTAATCTCTCTGATTTTATCCTCATGGTCTCTTCGCGAGATATACGTAGGAGGGAGCAATATACTGCTTGACTCTTCGGTGAAGGTATGTTCTCGAAACTTCAACAAAAGCCCGTACCGAGCTACTGAGCGTCTCTCCTGCAGAGTCTTCCACTGGAGTTTATCTATCATCTCCGTAACGCTTTCGCAATTACTAAATGATCCTGTAACGAAGCGCGCTGCTCTCCGTTGGATCTTCTCTGTCTCTTCTATCAACCCTACCTGGTGCGGATCCCACACTGCTGAGCAGTATTCAAGCATTGGGCGAACAAGCGTACTGTAACCTACTTCCTTTGTTGTCGGATTGCATTTCCTTAGGATTCTTCCAATGAATCTCAGTCTGGCATCTGCTTTACCGACGATCAACTTTATATGATCATTCCATTTTAAATCACTCCTAATGCGTACTCCCAGATAATTTATGGAATTAACTGCTTCCAGTTGCTGACCTGCTATTTTGTAGCTAAATGATAAGGGACCTATCTTTCTATGTATTCGCATCACATTACACTTCGCTACATTGAGATTCAATTGCCATTCCGTGCACCATGCGTCAATTCGCTGCAGATCCTCCTGCATTTCAGTACAATTTTCCATTGTTGCAACCTCTCGATACACCACAGCATCATCTGCAAAAAGCCTCAGTGAACTTCCGATGTCATCCACCAGGTCATTTATGTATATTGTGAATAGCAACGGTCCTATGACACTCCCCTGCGGCACACCTGAAATCACTCTTACTTCGGAAGACTTCTCTCCACTGAGAATGACGTGCTGCGTTCTGTTATCTAGGAACTCCTCAATCCAATCACACAATTGATCTGATAGTCCGTATGCTCTTACTTTGTTCATTAAACGACTATGGGGAACTGTGTCAAACGCCTTGCGGAAGTCAAGAAACACGGCATCTACCTGTGAACCCGTGTCTAAGGCCCTCTGAGTCTCGTGGACGAATAGCGCGAGCTGGGTTTCACACGATCGTCTTTTTCGAAACCCATGCTGATTCCTACAGAGTAGATTTCTAGTCTCCAGAAAAGACATTATACTCGAACATAATACGTGTTCCAAAATTCTACAACTGATCGACGTTAGAGATATAGGTCTATAGTTCTGCACATCTGTTCGACGTCCCTTCTTGAGAACGGGGATGACCTGTGCCCTTTTCCAATCCTTTGGAACGCTTCGCTCTTCTAGAGACCTACGGTACACCGCTGCAAGAAGGGGGGCAAGTTCCTTCGCGTACTCTGTGTAAAATCGAACTGGTATCCCATCAGGACCAGCGGCCTTTCCTCTTTTGAGCGATTTTAATTGTTTCTCTATCCCTCTGTCGTCTACTTCGATATCTACCATTTTGTCAACTGTGCGACAATCTAGAGAAGGAAGCACAGTGCAGTCTTCCTCTGTGAAACAGCTTTGGAAGAAGACATTTAGTAATTCGGCCTTTAGTCTGTCATCCTCTGTTTCAGTACCATTTTGGTCACAGAGTGTCTGGACATTTTGTTTTGATCCACCTACCGCTTTGACATAGGACCAAAATTTCTTAGGATTTTCTGCCAAGTCAGTACATAGAACGTTACTTTCGAATTCATTGAAAGCCTCTCGCATAGCCCTCCTCACACTACATTTCGCTTCGCGTAATTTTTGTTTGTCTGCAAGGCTTTGGCTATGTTTATGTTTGCTGTGAAGTTCCCTTTGCTTCCGCAGCAGTTTTCTAACTCGGTTGTTGTACCACGGTGGCTCTTTTCCATCTCTTACGATCTTGCTTGGCACATACTCATCTAACGCATATTGTACCATGGTTTTGAACTTTGTCCACTGATCCTCAACACTATCTGCACTTGAGACAAAACTTTTGTGTTGAGCCGTCAGGTACTCTGTAATCTGCTTTTTGTCACTTTTGCTAAACAGAAATATCTTCCTACCTTTTTTAATATTTCTATTTACGGCTGAAATCATCGACGCAGTAACCGCTTTATGATCGCTGATTCCCTGTTCTGCATTAACTGATTCAAATAGTTCGGGTCTGTTTGTCACCAGAAGGTCTAATATATTATCGCCACGAGTCGGTTTTCTGTTTAACTGCTCAAGGTAGTTTTCAGATAAAGCACTTAAAAATATTTCACTGGATTCTTTGTCCCTGCCACCCGTTATGAACGTTTTAACAACAAAAGCTAATAAAAATTAGAATATAAGCAAAAAAATTGTAAAATTTTATTTCAGGAATATCTGGGTTAAGCTTCATGAGATAAGTTCTTTCAAATTCAGTGTCTAGTTTATTTCCCATCTGGAGAGGCTGTGGTCAATAGAGTTTCTCTACCGTTACAAGACACTGTAGTGGTCGGATTTGATACGACTGCTACGCAGACACCAGTGTTGCAAAATGGCCGCTCCAGACTCCAAACTGGCGCCTGCGATGAACTGTGGTATGGGATCTCCAGTACTATGGCGACGGCGGAGTCCAGAACGCTTACTCAACAACCACAGTCAGTGGTTGTCGGGCGTCAATTCCATAGCACAACCAGCTGCAAAACTGGGCTAGCGTACACTGCACGTATCCCAAGATAGGCGTCTCCAATGTTGCACTCGAAAACTTCCTGGAATGCCAGGCAATTGCAACCACTGGGTGGCCGCGCTCCTCAGATCCAGTTTGAGGCCTGGAACCATCAGGGTTAACTGACTGTTCATATGCTAGCGCCTTTGCCTAGCGAATAACGCTTCATGATGATGCTGTAGCTGGTGGACCATGTATTCCACTGATGACTGGTGTGGAGACAGTGCCGGTATAATGCTCGACGCAGATCAGTGCTGATTACAGTAGAGCAAGGAATTTATATATTAGCTCTGGCAGGGTATCTGCTGACGGGATCTCGGTTCCCATCACGTAATCGGCGGTGAAATTGTTGCTTTGCGTGACAGGATGTAGGAGCCACCGTTGATCACGATGACGTAAACCCTTTGCACAGCAACAGAAACAAAATATGGTGTATACACAAAGGCAACACATACAGTAAACAACTAGCACCCGCACAGAAACGAAGATCGGCAACGTGCGCAGTTACTAACAGTTAAAAATTAACCGACAACACAGATGTTGCCTTGCCCCATTTACACATGTTATAGATCTGTGGTTGAAGAGGTTAGACCGTAGGAAAACAAAATGCAAAAAGAGTAAGACGTAACACATAAACAGACATAAAGCAAACAGTAGTCCACATATTCCAAGAACACAAAATTTCTATCATTTGTAGTCAAGATACTGGAATAAAAGACTTGCTTATTGGTGATTAAAGTACGAACTAACATTTCTAAAATTCAAATGTTTCATCTACTTCAGCAGCTGGTATGTTCCTGCTGAGGCAAACAACACTCAGAGCTGGGGATTGCTTGTAACGGCGAACACTACACCCAAGTCCATCTAAGGCTAGCGAGTGTCTACAGGATATCTACTGGTGCTGTCTAGTATTTTTACTGCCTCCACGTAGCAACACCAACATGTCTACAGCGTGTCTCCAACATACGGGCATATTTATACATATGGTAGAGTATCCTAATTTCAGCATTTTGAGATATGGAACTAATGATCAGAATTGAATATTTTCCTTTTGTTGACATAAACTACTATGAAATTATCAGGAATAAAATTCAGAGAGCGAAGCTTAACTTAACTTGTATATCAAGGGGACTGCAGTTATAAGAATTCAATGACTTGAACGGGAGGCAGTGAATGAGAAGGGACTGAAAAGTGCTAGCACATCATCCCCCACGTTATGCAGTCTGTAAATACAGGAGGCGATAAAGGAGTCCAAGAAGAAATATAGAAAAGGAATTTTAAAAGTTTGGAAGAAGAAACAAAAAGTTTAAGGTCTGCTGAGGACTTCATAATTCTGTCAGAGAAGGTAAAGAACTTAGTACGTCAGTTGAACAGAATACACTGTTACAAGATGAACATTAACAAAAGTAAAAGAAAAATGACGTGGTGTAGTCGAATTAAAATAGGTGTCGCTGAGGAAATTAGATTACGGAACGAGGCGTTAAATATAAACCATGAGTTTTTCTATTTGGGCAGAAAAATAACTGGCTATGGCAGTAATAATAAGTACATAAAATGCAGACTGGCGGAAACAACAAAATATTCTGAACAAGAGAAATACGTTAACAACGAACATAAACTGCAGTATCGGGCGTCTTTTCTGGTGGTATATGTCAGGAGTCTAACGTATAAGGAAACAAAGCGTAGACGATAAACATGACAGAGTGCAGCGGCGCCACAGAAGAATGTTGAGGATCAGATGGGCAGATCGGCCAACTAATGAAGAAGTACTGAACATAACTGCGGAGAGCTTTACGGCACTACTCTGCTAAACGAAAGGTTGACTCAACAGATTCTGAAGGATCAAAAAATAGTTAATTTTGTAATGGAGAGTAGTGTGTGTGGAGGTTGCGGAGGGTCTGGAGGCGACAAGGGTACCCATACGATAGTTTCTGGGGGGGGGGGGCTAGACTTGGGGGGATGGTGTATTTTTAATATTTTGGAAGACGAATGGCGATTTGTAAGTAGAAATAAGGCTTTTCAAATCTTTTCACGATAAAAACCTGTGTAAAACTAACTATAAATCGTTTTCTTGAAAGCAAAACACCTCAATACATTATGTTTTTTTTTCTTTTTTTCCTTTCCCTAAGAGCTATGGGTCCCCCCCCCCCCCTCCCCCCACCTTGTTCATACATATGGAGACCCTTGGAACGGGAGAGAGGATTGCAAAAGTAGTAGTCGAGCACTAAGGCTTGACGACAGTAAGAAGGTTCAACTGGATGTAGGCAGCACCAACCACACGGAGATGTAAAAACTTACATAAGATAGGTTAGCGTGGAAAGTTGTATCAGACCACGCTTAGGACTCATGACCATAACAACTAGACAAAACGTGCAATTTGTAGCGAAAACTGCACGAAGTTGGGCGATGCAGTACTGAGCTGGATAACCCACTGACCAAACTGAACCCTGTGTTCAAAACCATTAAACCAGTGGTTACCCACATCGTTGATGATAGATGTGTAGTTGCAGTTTCTCCAGTACTATCCTCCTGTATTTTTCGAAGTGTGCTTTCCATGGACAAGTTGGAGGATGCTTGCTACGCGATCCAACAGTATATTCCTGAAGTCAGCCGTGTGAATAATTCTTTATCAGTAACCTTGGTCAGCACACTGTGACTTGAACGACAAAATTTCTCAAACGTTTCTTCCCACGGTGATATGTTTCTTCCAGTTAATATGACACCTTTGCATCCGTCCATCCTCTCGGGCGCTACATGCTTGCACAGCGTATAGTAAATTTTGTATGCAAGTTCCATCTTAGACAACCAGCCATTAAACTCTTTGGTGGTCATGCAATAGACGATTTTGTATTGGGTTTTCAGGACGAAGTCAATAATGTGGATGCGGCAGGCAATTGTGTTCACTAGAACATAAATCGTTTACGATTACGTGCCGCGCTTTTGTTGCTCATTCGAGACCTTAAATAGCCAGAAATACTCATTTCCGACCGTTGATACTCAAAATACTCAGTTTAAATCCTCTGGTGTCAATCTAAAAGTTTGAATTTTGCGTACCCACATGTTAACACCCAGAAGGTCACCTTACGACGTGCGGTTGAGGGTACTTTGTGCACCACTGCCATTACCCAGTTTCCTGTTCCATTCGCTATTGGTCTGCTGGAAGAGTGATAGCTGGTAAGTCTCTGTGTAAGCTCAAATTTCTATTATTTTACCATCATGGGCTTTTAGCGAGATATACGTAGCAGGAAGCAATACAGCGTGTATGAAAAAGAATCATCCGATTTTTTTAAAAAAAAAACATAGCTATTATGTTATTTGAGATATGTGCGTGAACGACGTACTGTTGGAAAGAGCTAACTCTCGAGTTTTACATGGTTCCCGCTAGGTAGCAGCAGTGTGCGACCAGTTCAGTTCTAGTAAAAATGGTGTCGGAACAACAGAAAGCGTTTTGTGTTCTACGTTTTGAGCAGTGCGGGTCAGTATCAACTGTTCAGCGTGACTTCCGTACTAGGTATGGTGTGGCTCCTCCTACAGCACAGAGCATTCAGACGATGGCATGAACAATTCTGAGAAACAGGTTGTTCGTGTAAAGGCACATCGCCGGTCCGTCCCCGAGTTTCACAAGGAGTCCGCAGAAATCAGTTCGCCGTGCAGCTCGACAACTCAACATGCCTCCGATGTCCGTCTAGCGTAGACGGAAACCATCCAAAATCCAGCTAATGCAAGTTATGGGCGATGGTGACAAACAACAAGGTGTGGAGCTCTGTAATTTCGTTCTTGGCAAGATGGAGGATGACAGTTTTCTTCCGCGCTTAGTGTTTAGTGACTAGGCAACATTCAATTTAAATGGAAAGTTGAACCATCATAATCTGAGAATATGGGAACAGAACGATCATAAGTTCTATAACATTTATAAGGACTCTCTAAAATTTAATGCGTTTTGTGCAGATTGACGGGAAAAGGTGTATGGCCCATTTTTCATTACCGAGAACACTGTTGCAGCAAGTACATACCTCGATATGCTTGAGAATTTTCTTTTCTCACAGTTGGAGACATTCGAACGACTTCATTTACCAACAGGAAGGGGAAGTGCGGGAATTTTTAAATCAAAAGATTACTGAACGATTACTCGGTCGCTCTGGAACAAATGATTCAGCCTTACATTACTGGCCTCTAAGGTCCCAGTACATGACTGTATGTCATTATTTCTTGTGGGGGTTTATAGAAGACTCTGTTTATGTGCCTCTGCTGCCAACAACAATGAATGTTCCCTACAGTGTGGGAACAATTTGAACACAGCACTGCAATATGCCGTGCATCTCAAGAGGAGCATATTGAACACCTATGGAAAGATATGAAAAAAATTATTTTTGTGTTTCCTGTTCATAAAAAAACAAAATACATTGTATATTTTTATTAGTTTCAGAAATATAGACTTGCCAAATCGGATAATTCTTTTTGGTACACCCTGTATAGTAGTTTACCCTTACGAGAAATTAATCTATCTAGTAAAAAGTATTCGGACACCTCATTTAATGTGGAATCAAGCACTAGATATTACGAAAGGTGGAGCCTCAAGTTTAAATGTAGGCAGTACGTACCGCGTTGTAAGTAGAGAAACAGTAACAGGAGAATGGGCGATGAGGGTAGCACAGCGACTTTGAATGTGGGATAGTCACTGGGCGTCACCTGACTAACATTTCAACGTTTCTAAAACCAAGACCAGTGAGTCCTCAAGCACTGATGGCCCGGACCGTCCAGCAATGCAAAAGGTGGTTGCAAAAAATTGCATGAAATCAGCAGAAGGAATCACTCTGAGCTCCAAAGTCCAACCAACACTCGACCTAGCACAGCAACTGTATGTATGGAGTTAAAAATAAAGGTGTAAATGGTCGAGTAGCGCATCATAACCCACACTTTTCTGTATTCAATGCTAAGCGACGTTTGAGGTACTGTAAAGTGCAAGGCCACGGGGCAGTGGATGCCTGGAACCGAGTGATCTGGAGTGATGAATCACGCTACATCCTGCAGAAATCTGGTTGAAGCGCTGGGGTTTGGCGAATGCCTGTCGAATTATTAGTAGTGCTAACTGCGAAGTATGGAAGTGACAGTGTTATGGAATGGATGTTTTTCGTGGCTATCATGTGTTCCCATTATTGAGCGTAAGAACATACTAAATGCGGAAGCATTGTGAACTGCGTACAGTAGTTGAACAGTTCAGAGACGATGACTGTATCGGCATCACAAATGCACCTTGTCATAAATCAGCATCTCTAAAGCAAAGGTTTATGGACAATACCACTCCTTCCCGGAGTCTCGAAAGAACCCAAAGAAATATCTTTTAGATGAGTTATAACGTCGACTCCGTTCCAAACCCTCGTGTCCAACATCACTACTGTCTCTAATCTGGGCTCTTGGGGGGAAAGGGGCTGTCAATCCTCCACAGACTTTCAGACACCACATTCAAACCGCCTTAAACGTGTATTGTAGAGACACCTCGTATTAATGTCCACTAACAGGTATCCGGATACTTATGATCAGATAGTACACTGTCGAAACTTCAACAGTAAGGCACATCATGATGAACGCCTATTTTGTAGCGTATGGCACTGGAGATGGCTGAACATTATCGATAGTAGATCTAATTTTACTTCTGTTTCTGCAAAACATCTGTCTGCACTGTCTGCAGATGCCTAAAGAGAAGCAATTTCCGAGAGCAGATTCTATGCAGGACACTTGGTCTGTGTCTCAGACGCACGAGACTGTGTCATCCAAGCTCAGCACTGAGGATAAGAGATTGTCGATTGTCACAAAGATCGTAATTAGAACATTAAAATTAGCAGAAATGTGCTCATCTCAAATAAGCACATTTTTGCTTATTTTCAGTTTGAAGAATGCTTACAGTCACACATGTCTTCGGAGGAATTACAGTACTCAATACACTTACATGATCATTAGTGAAACAGTCCCGATTGTTGATATGTTTCTAGCCTGGCTGACTGTCATGTTGTAATTACATCATAGCTTTGTTAGTGGTATATTGTTAACGCACAGAGGTACAGAGCTGAGATAGTACAATAAGTACAACTTATGAAACGTGCAGACTTATTTATCGTGGGCCATAATACCTGTCTCCATCGAACTCCTCCCGTGAATGGATTTCTCGCAGGTGAAGACCAACTAGCAACATCTCAGTAGTAAAACGAGCCATTACTGTTTTTGTCATGATGCACGAAATAGAATTACCAGAGATTTTACGTGACTTTCTCACGTTTCCAAACTACCAGTTAGAAACAGGACAAGTATTTCTTGCGCGATTATCACGTTTCATTTGTCATGCAGCACACGAGGTTGAAACATATGGAAGAAAACACTGAAATGTACAAAGATCTTAACAATATTAATTGGCATAACTTCACCACATGATGGAAATTTAAACATCTGAAATGCGTAGTTAAATAAATTACAGTGTGACTGTTTGGAATAAACTTGTAACTGTAACTGATTTTTCTGTCAGTCATCACAACATGACAACAATATTTAGTAGGGAACACTAACTTGAGGTACTGAAAAATATTATTTATTTGGTCACATACTGGCATTTGGCTTCTTATACCATCGTCAGGTGACAACTGAATGTCACCAACAAAGATAAAACGACAGACGACTTACACAGATATTATACAGAAGAACGATGTGATGTAGAGTGTTTTCAATGGAAAGTATTCTGTTTTTATTTCACATAGAAGTAGCTACATTTAACTTCATTAAAATAAAATCTTTTATCACAATATCATCACATTTCAGAGATGGAAAAAAAATTGAATTTACAGTTTACTTATTTTCAGTTACAAAAATATTAGATTACAGTTTAAAAGTCAACTTCATTTTTGATCTGATATAAATGCAGCGATTTCTACTTTGAACTGTATATTTCGTTTTCACTTGGATGTAACTTTTACGGCGTAACATTAAAAAGTAATATTTTTATTTTTAAACACTGTATCTCATGAATACAGTATATGTGTAAGTCACACTCCATTTTATCTGCGACTGCCACATTCATTTGTCGCCTGACAGTGGCCTAAGAAGCCTAATGTAATTCAGCGAGCCAATAAATTATAGCCGCGCGGGATTAGCCGAGCAGTCTCAGACGCTGCAGTCATGTACTGTGCGGCTGATCCCGGTGGAGGTTCGAGTCCTCCCTCATGAATGGCTGTGTGTGTGTTGGCCCTTAGGATAATTTAGGTTAAGCAGTGTGTAAGCTTAGGGACTGATGACCTTAGCAGTTAAGTCCCATAAGATTTCACATACATAATAAATTATACTTTATAGAACATCAGAATAGCAATTCCTGTTTAGTATAAACAATCTTGTAATTTCACTTCACACTATCTCAGCTTTTCTCATAACTATTACGTTTCACTTGATACGTTAAACTGAATACTAATACATTAGTACAAATAGTTTAATTGAAATAATAGTTTCAGGGCACACAGAATAACAATATGTCGGTCAGAGACGCCTAACAAGAGGAAAAGAGCGGAAAAATAATCGACAAACACGTAACTTTTTGCACAACAAAATAATTGCCCTTTATATTTTAATTATTTTAATATGACTACATGACGCACACGTTGTTGACATTTTTGGTGCCTTTTCGTGATGTTCAGAAAGCATAGAACTTGCGTTTATATCTCCAAACGCAACTGTTTGTGGATTCATTGTCACATCTGAAGATGGAAATAATTTGGCACAACCGGTAATGTGAAAACTTTAGTAATTAGGCGATCTTGATATAATACATTATTATATAAACTCAAGATGGCACCTAGAAACAACCAATTCTTATTAACTGGTTTGTTGTTGTGGGGCAGTGTCTAGTTTTGATTCCTTTTTAAAACACGCAATTTTGGTTCCACACATTTATGAGTGCACATTCTGGATAATCTCGAATGAAAATTGTTTTGTGAGTAAAATTGGCTTAGCCCTGTAACACTTTTGAAATTCTATACGCGAAATATGACCTTAATTTTTGATTGTACCTAAGTTTCTGTTCATGGAGAACTCATTTACACGATTCAATGGTGGTACAATGTACTGCCAGCTCACCACAGTGAAGTGCGATTTAAGGAAATGATTCGAGGCATATGCCACAGCGTGTACTTACCTTCGTGCATAATTATGCTCTTCAGACACTTGAAGTATGTGATCTCTTTCTGGCTTATTTGTGTTCGCACCTTCCACCCATGTAATATCCGCATCTTCTTTTGTACGTATCTCCTGCTTCCTTCGCCTACCTCGTTTTCGAGATGGCCATTTTTCTCCAGATACTTGTTCCTTCTGCTGCTTAGCATCCAGCGTTGACTTCTCGCTGAAACAGCACAAAACATCTTTTAAGTCCATGTCAGGTTTGTTCTTGGAGTGACTTCTAACGTCTGCGACTATAAACAGCTTCTCTCCTCCATTCTCTCCCTGCTCACTGCAAGCATCAAAAAACTAATCAGTGCTCGCAATAAAATACTCTACTTAACTTAAAAGCATTGCTGTGTGCACACATACACTGGTGTGCAAAACTAATGGAAGAAAATAACTTCCGTATGCTATGTCACTGTCATGCAACATATCTGAGTGAAACTCATACCCTACACTGCTAAAGTGTAGTGCACAAGATAACTGCGAGAAATAAGCAATGACGCAATAGAATTGACACTTTTGTTCAAAGGCAATAATTACACTGAAGTCACTGCCATTCCTGATGGTCCCGTGAACGTTACAAAAGGCGATGTAGTTCTTAGTACGGTGTGTGATCAACACGGACGGCAATGCGTGCTTTGCAACGTGCTCCCATGCTGGCGACAAAGTTGGTAAAGAGTTCTTTTGGGAGGGCGTCCCATTCCTCCAACAACGCATTGACAATCGCTGGATAATCGTTGTTGCAGTACGTCTCACTAACGCATCGCACATGCACTCGATGGGATTTAAGTCGGGGGAACGAGAGAGGCCAATTCATTGGCTGACTTTCCTGTCATTCCAAGATCCCATCCACTTGCGCAGTGCGATGCGGTCGCACATTATCATCCATAATAATGAAGTCAGGGCCGAATGCTCATCAAAAAATACGCAAGTGGGGAACGAGTACAGTGTCACACTAATACTGGTCAGTGAGTGTGCCGTATTCAAAGATTTGG
This sequence comes from Schistocerca gregaria, assembly GCF_023897955.1. Lineage (NCBI taxonomy): Eukaryota > Metazoa > Arthropoda > Insecta > Orthoptera > Acrididae > Schistocerca > Schistocerca gregaria. Next base: position 306,322,236 of record NC_064931.1, read on the forward strand.
AGGTCATCACGCCCATGCAACGTCGTGTCTCCCCACACCACAACATTTGGACCACCAAAACGATCACGTGCGACAATATTCCTGGGTGCATTGCGTGTTCCCACCCATGTGAGAGTACGTCCAGCATTGTCCAACATAATCGCTTTGGCGGTCCAGGTACTATGGGCGTACTGACCTCCAAAACTTTGAACATCGAACACTCAGTGATCAACATTACTGTGACACTGTATCGCTTCCCCATGTGCATCTTTTAAGGGGTGCATTAGACCATGACCATTGTCATGGATGATAATGGGCAATGAACAGTGCAGGTGGAGGACATCTTGGAAACAGAATATATTCAACGAATGAACTGGCCTCCCCATTACCACGACTTAAATCTCATCGAGTACGTGAAGGCTGCATTGGGGAGACGTATTGCAGCACGTCCAAAAGCAGCAACGACAATTCAACAGTTGGCAGTGCTGTGTTGGAGGAATGGGACGCCCTACCACAAGAACATCTTATCAGTATGGAAGCACGTACGACAGGAATGTAACGGATGTTTGACAAGTACTCTCCACACTGTACTTTTCGAAGTGCACTGTCGTCCGTGGTGATCACACACCCTACTAAGAACCCTGCCTCGCCTTTTGTAATGTTCAGGGTATCATGTAGAACAGGGGTAATTCCATTGTAATTACAGTCTTTGAATAAAAGTGGCATTTCCGGTTTGTCTCACTGCGTATTTCTTTCAGTTACTTTCTGTACATACAGTAGCGGTGATTTCTATGTATATAAACTCCGCCCGAACAGGCCATGAACACCGAACGGTACCGACCGGCCGTCGTGTCATCCTCAGATAACAGGGGTCACTGGATGGTAATACGGAGGGGCATGAGGTCAGCACACTGCTCTCCTGGCCGTATGTCAGTTTAAGAGATCGGAGCAGCTACGTCTCTATCAAATAGCTCCTCAGTTTGCCTCACACGGGCTGAGTGAACCCCGCTTTTATTGAACTACATTACTCGGCAGTGACACATCATGTGAAAGCTACTTTTGTCTTTAGGTTCTGTAAAACGGTGCACTCCCCATTTCATCACCTAACAGGAGGTGTGATCCCAACTGGTCACAGATCTTTAGCAGCAATGTTATGCACCTGGTAGAGCATCTACTGGTGAATAATTTCAGAGAAGTAGTGAATACTCAAAATTTATTTATTTAGTTTTTTTATTCACATAAACAGCTTTCAACTTACGGCAACAACTTAATCTCATGCCAACTGATGAAAACGACAATATGACAGGAATGTAACGGCTGTTTGGGAAGTATTCTCCACATTGTACTTTTCGAAGTGTGCCTTTCACTGCCAATTTCTATGCCGTCAATTGAAGTACCTTCTCATACATGACACAACACCGTCCTTCGGAATTCTACTGTGCGAACAGTTCTTTCTTAAACGTCTTGGCCATATCCACAGTCTTGGATGACCTAGCTTTTCCTAGGTTTTAATTCATATTAGTAAATGTCTTTCTATTAAGTTGACGATTTGTGGAAAAGATTTTCCTTCTTTATGGTAGCGCCACCTGTCTATGTGGGTGATAATTGTTTCTTATGAAGCAACAAAAGGGTTTACAAAAAATGTAGCTCACAGGAATTGCTCATTCGTGATCTCAAACTGCATATTGACAATTGGCTTAGGACCACCTATAATCTGCTTCACTTGACTCTGGAGGTTTGAGACATCGTCTATAACAAGAATTTTAAGACTAAAACAGCTCACAAATAAGCAAGTCATTAGAGACAGATCACTGCCTTCGTTTGAGCAAGAAAGGAATAACAAGTAGCAATGCTCTGTTTAAAGGAGAGCACAACGCACCAGTCAGTCCAGGCAATCAGATAAATTACTTCGGGACACTTTATTACATTTTCTGAGAGAGATATTAACAAACCCTAAGCATTCCTCTGGAATGATTCCAGTTGAGATATCTTTTTAGAGAGTTTGTATTTTCAAGTGAGAACGAAAAAAATGAAACTTACTGACAAATAATTGGAAATATGGAATGACGAATTCAAGGTGGCTAACAAAAATTAAGGCCACAAGCAAGGCGAAGAGTCCAGATCACCGAAGGACACAGGAGATTTAGAATTACTCTTACTGTGATGCAGTTTTTTGCCCCACACGTGATGTGAACCACTTCAGCATCTTCTGGAAAGATGTTCAATTATTAGGGCATTAGTGTAAGTGATGTCACTGTTATTAACCATTCTGTGTCCATATTTGCCAGGCTACAGTCCTATAGACAGGAGCTGCTGCACAGTGTAAAAACGTAACATATTGCCCCGAAAACGCTTTGTAACGAAATTCACTGTTTATACTTGAGTAAAAGATCCCTCTGCTAATGTTTCATGTGTCTAAAAGTAATAAGCAACTGCTAGGAAAAATTCCCTGACATTACAATAAATGGCAGAATGGGCATATTATTGTATATATTTGTTTATGATGGAGAGATATTAGTTTTTTAGTTCAGACACTTAAGAGTAATTTGTTACAATTATTATTATTATTATTATTATTATTATTATTATTATTATTATTATTATTATTATTATTAGAGAATGCCCCCGTTGGAGAACGATAAACAGGCGATTTTCAGCCTTTCTTAGGGTTCTTTTTATTTCCCAATTATTTCTTCATTTTCTCCCCGAAGACATTATTCCTTTCTGTGGTTAACTTTGGTTGGTATATCTTTGGTTCCATCTCTGGAGTAAATTTCTACTTATCAATTTTGCTTCTGAATGTATCTCTATCTGATGTGTTTGTCACGTCAATTTTTGCTTTCGTCAACTTCGGCTCTTCTTAACTTCAATTACCCTGAGTACCTGCGCTCTAAGTGATGTCACATAGTCTAACAGACGTTTAGTTAGCCTTTTTCCAGGTAGTCTGTCTACGTGTCCATAGAACTTCATTCTTCTCTTACTGATTTTAGTTTCGATGTTTGATACGTTTTCCTGTTGTCTCGATATTTTGCAGTCTGTGTCCATCTTGTGTATATCATGGTTCGCCGAAGCCAGTCCCAAGCCGGGTTGTAAAAGGAGAAGGGGGAAACCTTGGTTCATCTCACCTGGGTGATACTACATTGTAAGGGTCCCTTGCCAGGATAACGGCGAGGATCTCAACGGCAGTGAAAGGGGTGATGCAGATCATCGGAACGGTGGAACTGGAGGAAGAGTAATTTATTAATATATTTTATGAAGAGTAACTAACAGACGTACATCTATAAGCCAAAACCGATCAATTTTATGTGAACAGAAATAAATCTGACGCTCTTCAATTACAGTCCAGCAACTGGATCAACTGAACTATTTGTTTCATTGTTTGGAAAGGTTTTAATTAGCTGTACTGCTTTAATTAGCCAGTTTGTTTGCAGTCTGCTGTACTTAGATACCCAATCTGCTACACTATCTGTAACTAACAAATGTAACTGACGAAAATTAGCTCCCGAAGCTGGAAAACATAACAAATCAATCACCACAACAGATATCTAAAAATCGTTTACTTTAGCATCAGTTAAGGGCAGCTACAGATGTCATGGTGACCAAGGACTCCTACTGAGAGCACAAAAGCTATTCCCAAGCCGCAGTCATTTCATGAAGTCAGGAGTCAGCAGATTATTGGCACTGAGGGACGCCATGTGCCATGTAGATTGCAGCACAGTGGAAGTAACCAGTTGTAAGATGGCTATCAGTGGCAGCTGCAGTGCGGTAGGGGGGACCAAAAAATCTTCCATGTTGAACAGGTAGAAAGAAGGCCTCAAAGTTAAAGATGGGAATTTTCGAACTTAGTTATGATATCTGACACGGCAGCTAGGGTTCGATGGGGAAAGTCTAACTTATAAAAGTTCCACTGTAAAGACCTTGCTACAATAAGTAGCTGATTGCTGATACTGAAGGAGTGTGGAATAATCTTGCTTCTTAATAATGCAGTGGTCCATGGAATAATTCAGCACAATGCGCAGACTAGGTTTTATGAGCATCCTGGACAAGGGCAAACAGCCATTGTCTGTATCTCAGCTGGCTGCAAGCCACGTACGAGTAGTGACAATACACTGCAGTGAGACGTGCACACTAAACTCAGCCTACTAACACCAAACAGATGTGCTCATTAGTAAAACGATAGGACTATATAGACATTCTTCTGCATCCACATACTGATTCCACGTCAGGTAACGGCTATTTCATTTTTCTAATTATATGGTCACATACAAAATATGAAGCACATATTGTACACCATACCTCATTTTAGTGTTATCAGCTTATCAGAAGGGTATCACTAATATTCTTTTATTTTTTTAATGATTTCTTGAAGCCTTCAGCTGCCATTCTCTTTATTTCCAGTACGATTGTACAATTTCGGCCTTAGGCCATTTTCAAGTATTTTATAGATGATTTTTTAGCAACAGATTATGTCATATACATCGTTGCTCCTATGAGATCATGTTATGCTCATAAATTAGTTCGAGGTGTTCACGCTATTTTAGGAGCACGTGCTAATAACAGGCATGGAACTGCATCTCTAAACTGACAGTCCGGCATCTGTACAACACAATGCATGCACGTTTGCATGCTTGCATTCAACATTCCGACGGTTACACCAGTTATTAATGTACCAACATTTCACATTTTCTATGGCTGATCTCGCGCTTACGTTAACCTGTGATCTTGAAATGTTAATAACTTCAGTGTATTACGTAGATAAATGTATTTCCGAAATTTTATTACTTTACGTTAACTATTTTTTTGTGTTGCACTTTCTCAAAATGGTTCAAATGGCTCTGAGCACTATGGGACTTAACTTCTGAGGTCACCAGTCCCCTAGAACTTAGAGCTACTTAAACCTAACTAACCTAAGGACATCACACACATCCATGCCCGAGGCAGGATTCGAACCTGCGACCGTGGCGGTCATGCGGTTCCAGACTGTAGCGCCTAGGACCGCTCGGCCACCCCGGCCGGCTGCACTTTCTCAGTGGCTTTCGACAGAGCCACAAGGGAACGTCAGCATGATAAATAGAAACACAACAACAGTGCTGCAAACCACAGGAAATATGTATAGTTCAATTTTAGAAAAAGCTAGGTGCCACAGTCCAGCACCAACAAACTTTGAAACTTTCTTTCCGCACGTCAGAAAATTCGCCACATCATTCAGTACAGCTTAGCAAAAACAGGAGCTCTGTATATTCTTTGCTGACCGGAGCGGCCGAGCGGTTCTAGGCGCTACAGTCTGGAGCAGCGTGACCCTTACGATCGCAGGTTCGAATCCTGCCTCGGGCATGGATGTGAGTGGTGTCCTTAGGTTAGTTAGGTTTAAGTAGTTCTAAGTTCTAGGAGACTGATGACAGCATTTAAGTCCCATAGTGCTGAGAGCCATTTGAGCCATTTGTATATTCTTTCTTCTGGTGACCCTGTCATAGCAAGCTCAAAGCATATTACTTCAGTAATAAACACATAATTAGGACCATTACGTAAACACTGAGATATTTTTAGAGGACTGTAAGCAGCCCACAGTGCAAATACAGAAATTTCTTACTGAAGGCCATAATCGAAATCTGTAACTTCAGGTGTAGAATTGTAGTTGTTGGTTTCCAGTGGTACAGTTGGAGCATCACTGTGGACAATTAAGATTCTACGCTTTCCTCTGATGGTATCAAATGCTGTAAAGACGCGCTCAGTAAGCTCAAGCACTGCTCCTACTGGTGTTGAATACACAAGGGACTTCACACAATCCTAGAGGAAAAAGTCAAGAGGAGTGAGGCGACGGAAGTGCACAGGGCAAAGAGCTGGATATAAACTTTCAAATTACTACCTGCCTGAAGTTGTCTGTGAGATATATCTTGGCCTGACAATCAAAGTGCGCTGGAGCACGATTGTTCTGAAACCACAATCTAGAACGCAGCTCCAAAGGAATGTCCTCCAGAAGTTTAGGAATGGCAATGTCCAGAAAGTTGAAGTACCGTGCACCAATCAAACGATCCACTAAGAGGTGTGGTCCAGTAAGGTCATCTCCAAAAATACCTGCCCTAATACTCACTGAGAACCTTACCTTGTCATATCTCGCACAGGTACTGCGTGGATTTTTAGCAGCGCAGTTGAGTAGGAGGGCACTGTGAGCTCTGGTCCAAAAATTGCTGATGTCAGCTTCACGATTCTTCGAATCGCTAATGGCAGCATTAGCATTCCTGAAATCGTACTGTCAATGGTATTTTCTCCCAGAATTCCCTCCCCTATACTTTCCCCATTCCTCCTACTGTACCCAATGGCGTTACGTTTATGTGTTCTTGTCATCGTGCTCCAAGCCGTTCGCTGTAAGGTCCTGGGGCGCTGGCATTTCGGTCAGTGGCGTGCAGGCAGGGACGCCCGTCCCTCCAGAAATTTTAATTTTTATAATTCAGTTGTGTTAGTGTCATCATTTCTTTGTTGTCTGTACATACATCCACGCCTCATGTGCTCAACTGACGAGACACTTGCATTCAGTAAAGAAGACTAAAAGGTCTATTAGTAGTAAACACCCATCAGAGGAATACTTTCAAAGCCTTCTGTATCAAGACTGGAAAGACGTGATAATGGAAGAACATATGACCACGTACCAGTGGAATATTGTGCAACAAGTAAGGGCATTGCAACAATAAGGTAAGAAGATGCAGAGTGCCAGTAAAATTTGTTGTATTAGCTGGAATTGTATCCCTTTTATAAAATGTCTGTCCAGTCTTCCACCACGCAACAAGCAGTTGTGAGTTGTGCTGGAAATACCTGTCAGTATGTAATCTTCCATCTCTAGTTATTATTATTATTATTATTATTATTATTATTATTTGTCATTATTATTAAGTGTTTAAGTTGTTATACTTAGGTTATTGTTACTATTGCAGTACTATCAGAGGCACTGTTGCCTGAACCATGAGAGCAGCTGCAACAATCCACAGCACAATGGGCAACAGACAACATAAAGATGTTCCATATACTAATGCACGCATCACAACAGCAGCCTTCCACATAGAATTTATTTGGACTGTCAAGCAATCAGAAGAGTTACAGCACGACAAAGATTGGCTATTACTGTAAATGTCACTTGTAAACTGAAGATATACATGCAAATAAACATATCCTATAGAAATTATTTTTTATTTGCAGCCCTATCCATCATTAATAGCACACACAAGCTTGCAGTTTATAAAGTGCCTGCAATAATATGTAGTTGAGCTCACAGCAGCAGAGTCTTGTAACTGTCACCTGTATCACATTGACACAGGATGTGTCCACCCATTCATATAACAAGTACACACCCGCAACGATGCACTAATAATAACTTTGTACGATAAATGGAGGGAATAAATACACAATCGTTGCTGTCATAATGAAATTAAGATATGAAGCATTGAAGGAATAGGATGTGGGTATTTGTCACAACACATTAACTTTTTACAGTTATTCCAGTTATGCAATAATCACTGTAGTGAGAAGCATAGTTAAGAAAAAAGGATATGTAAGATAATTTGACAGCAAGAAATAATGACACCACAACATAATCTGCAGAATGGTTGAGAACGGTAGCTCAATGCACCAAATTTAGGAATTGGCAAACTGGTATTACTGGCTGTAGAATTGGCAAATTAGTAGGACAACAAAAACAGAAACCGGTAAAACGGGTAGGAAAGTAGCAAAACTGGCTGTAAAATTGGATAACTGGTAGGATGCCAAATCTGGAAACTGGTAATATTGGCTGTACAGTTGGAAAATTGGTAGGATGACAAATGTGATAATTTGTAAAACTTTCTGCAAACCTGGAAAATTGTTAGGATGTCAGATCCCGAAATTGGTAGGATAGGCCAAAATACATATGTACCAACCAAAAGAATTATACACTTTATGCAGATGTGTAAGAGCCTCCTTTTTTGCAGATCTGCATTACATTAAAATATTTTGAGTGCTGTGAATTAATGATCGCTTCAGACAAACTGAACCACTGGCTTCCAAAGCTTGGAGTTAGACTTGTAAAATACACTCCTGGAAATGGAAAAAAGAACACATTTACACCGGTGTGTCAGACCCACCATACTCGCTCCGGACACTGCGAGAGGGCTGTACAAGCAATGATCACACGCACGGCACAGCGGACACACCAGAAACCGCGATGTTGGCCGTCGAATGGCGCTAGCTGCGCAGCATTTGTGCACCGCCGCCGTCAGTGTCAGCCAGTTTGCCGTGGCATACGGAGCTCCATCGCAGTCTTTAACACTGGTAGCATGCCGCGACAGCGTGGACGTGAACCGTATGTGCAGTTGACGGACTTTGAGCGAGGGCGTATAGTGGGCATGCGGGAGGCCGGGTGGACGTACCGCCGAATTGCTCAACACGTGGGGCGTGAGGTCTCCACAGTACATCGATGTTGTCGCCAGTGGTCGGCGGAAGGTGCACGTGCCCGTCGACATGGGACCGGACCGCAGCGACGCACGGATGCACGCCAAGACCGTAGGATCCTACGCAGTGCCGTAGGGGACCGCACCGCCACTTCCCAGCAAATTAGGGACACTGTTGCTCCTGGGGTATCGGCGAGGACCATTCGCAACCGTCTCCATGAAGCTGGGCTACGGTCCCGCAAACCGTTAGGCCGTCTTCCGCTCACGCCCCAACATCGTGCAGCCCGCCTCCAGTGGTGTCGCGACAGGCGTGAATGGAGGGACGAATGGAGACATGTCGTCTTCAGCGATGAGAGTCGCTTCTGCCTTGGTGCCAATGATGGTCGTATGCGTGTTTGGCGCCGTGCACGTGAGCGCCACAATCAGGCATACGACCGAGACACACAGGGCCAACACCCGGCATCATGGTGTGGGGAGCGATCTCCTACACTGGCCGTACACCTCTGGTGATCGTCGAGGGGACACTGAATAGTGCACGGTACATCCAAACCGTCATCGAACCCATCGTTCTACCATTCCTTGACCGGCAAGGGAACTTGCTGTTCCAACAGGACAATGCACGTCCGCATGTATCCCGTGCCACCCAACGTGCTCTAGAAAGTGTAAGTCAGCTACCCTAGCCAGCAAGATCTCCGGATCTGTCCCCCATTGAGCATGTTTGGGACTGGATGAAGCGTCGTCTCACGCGGTCTGCACGTCCAGCACGAACGCTGGTCCAACTGAGGCGCCAGGAGGAAATGGCATGGCAAGCCGTTCCACAGGTCTACATCCAGCATCTCTACGATCGTCTCCATGGGAGAATAGCAGCCTGCATTGCTGCGAAAGGTGGATATGCACTGTACTAGTGCCGATATTGTGTATGCTCTGTTGCCTGTGTCTATGTGCCTGTGATTCTGTCAGTGTGATCATGTGATGTATCTGACCCCAGGAATGTGTCAATAAAGTTTCCCTTCCTGGGACAATGAATTCACGGTGTTCTTATTTCAGTTTCCAGGAGTGTATATCGAGAATTATCTAATCAAACAATGGCTGTATCACAAACAGCAGTTCACCTTACATTTTGGAATGCATCTGGCATAACATCACGATTAGAAGGCCTACCAACTGCACAGCACAAACCGTTGTCACCTTCTGCTGTAACACAGTGAAAACTTGAGGGGGCGAAATTGTCATCTCTCTGTAATAGACTGTAATGCTGTTTCCTGAGTAATGTAAGTATTACTTTTGTAATATATGTATTACGACATTGTTGTCTCATTACGGAAAGCATTAAGGAGAGATGAAATTTACTGTTGTGATGATGAGTCAGATGTGGAAATATTGTACATTTTTTTTTATGTTGTATGGGCACATCGAGTACGAAAATGAATGACGAGGCAGTATAGTAGACGAGGCACATATGGAAATATCTGACCTCCAGTGTTCTGTATATTACTAATTGAAGAGAATGATGATCAGTGGAGAGTGATGGTCGGTGGATAATCATGCTCAATGGATTGTCATCATTACTGTAGAATTATGGTCACTACTGAAAAAAAACGAACAGGTCATCATTTGTCAAGACAGAACAGCTCATTTTTGAACGATTTTCAGTTGAAAAGATGGAACATGGAGAATTATGGTCAATGGATTATATTGGTCAGTATGTGGCATTTACACTGAGGTGAAATGAAATGTCGTGTGGTGAGGGCCTTCCGGCGGGTACACTCGATCACCTGGTGCAAGTCTATTTAGTGGACGCCACTTCGGCGACTTGCGCGTCGATGAGGATGAAATGATGATCATTAATACGACACAAACACCCAGTCCCTGAGAGGAGGAAATCTCCTACCCAGCCGAGAATCGAACCCGGGCCCCCTGGCATAACAAGCCACCGCTCTGTCCAGTCAGCTACGGTGGCGGACTACACTGAGGTGACAAAGTCATGGGATACCTCCCAATATCGGATTAGACCTCTTTTGCCTATTGTAGTGCAGCGACTCGATGTGGCATAGACGCAAAAAGTCTTTGGAAGTCACCAGTAGAAATATTGAGCCCTGCTGCCTCTATAGCCGTCCATAATTGCACAAGGGTTGCCAGTGAAAAATTTTGTATACGAACTGACCTTCTGATTATATCCCATAAATGCTCGATGGGATTCATGTCGGGCTATCTGGACCGCCAAATCATTCACTCAAAATGTCCAGAATGTTCTTCAAACGAACATCGAATATTTATGTTCCAGTGACATGGCGCATTGTCATCCATAAAAATCCCATCGTTGTTTTGGGACATCACGTTCATGAATGGTTGCAAATGTCTCCGAGCTGCCGAATATAACCATTTCCATTCAATTATCGATTCGGTTCGACAAGAGGATCTAGTCCACTCCATGTGAACAGAGCCCACACGATTATGGAACCACTACCAAGGCACAGGGCCTTGTTGACAACTTGGGTACATGGTTTTGTAGGATATGCGCCGCACTCGAACCCTACCATCGGCTCTTATCAACAGTTTTCCAATCCTCTAGGGTCCAAACGATATAGTCACGAGCTGACGAGAGGCGCTGCAGTCGATGTTATGATGTTAGCAAAGTTCTCATGAGGGTCGTCTGTTGCCATAGCCGATCAACGCCGAATTTCGCTGCATTGTACAAATGGATGCGTTCGTCCTACGTCTCATTGTGACATCTAGGGTTATTTCACGGAGTGTTACTTGTCTGTTAGTACTGAAAACTCTATGAAGACCCCATTGCTCTCGGTCGTTACGTTAAGGTCGTCGGTCACTGCGTTGTCCGCAGTCAGTGGTAATCCCTGAAATTTGGTATTCTAGGCACACACTTGACACTGTGGATCTCGGTACATGGAATCCCCTAACGATTTCCGAAATGGAATGTCCCAAGCCTCTGGCTTCAGCGCCATTCCGCGTTCAAAGTCTCTTCATTCCCGTCGTGCAACCACAATCACGGCAGAAACCTTTTCACATGAATTATTTGAGAACAAATAACAGCTCTCCCAATACACTAACCTCTATACCTTGTGTACGCGATACTACCGCCATATGTTAATGTTCATATCGCTATCCCATGACTTTTGTCATCTCAGTGTGTACCACATGTATCCCCATATTTTATTAGTGTAGAAAAGCTTACACTGCTATGCGTCGGCAAGTAGGTAGGATCAGTACCAGTTCCAATCCCATGAAACGACATCTGGTCACACAACGTGAGAACGGAGATGTGAGTAGGAGCTGTGTCATACTGGAGCAGACAGAGATACACATAGCAAGGATTGGCGGGAAACACTAAACTTTATTCATTAATATTAACTACTAAAATGTTTATACACGACTCCAACCAGGCTTTCTATATTACCCACACTGACTGCTTCTTAACCATGATTTCAGGAACTCCAAAATCAAGCTCACATTTTAATTAGACTCTTGTTTAAGAATTTCAGTCATTGGATGATTAAATCAACCCGTTACAAACGCCCTCACTGCAGGCAGGTGCAGAATATCTAAGCTCACCCACTACATAGTCTTGGACTAGTTCCTGGAGAGGCACTATTTATGTGCAGTGGACTGAATACGTTTTCGTGTAAAAGATATTTAGTGAGTTAAATTGCCTCAGAAAACGTTTACATGCGAATGCATGATCTATTCACTTTGAATTGTTATTAAATTCGTGTGGAGCCAATTTTATAAACCTGATGCTATGAGTACACTCCTCGACCTTACGTTCAAGTATTACATTTAGACTGATTGTTAAGACTGATTGTTTCTTGATTTTTCTATTAAAAAGAAAGTAGCATCCCATTATTTAGAGACGTTCGTTTAAGTTGCGTTACGATTTCCCACTTGCCGTTCCATTACTTACAGTCCATTTTATGCTTGTTTGCAGCCACGACCGGCAGAGAACGTGACCAACTGAGACATCGAGGCAAATTTATAAAACACGTGGTAAGAAAATCTCTTAACAATGAATTAAGGAACTTGCAGGTGTGTTGGACTTTCTCGTTACGAGGGGTCAGTGTGTAACAGTTCATAAGAAACAAATTGCACAGGTAGATACTGATGGTCAGTGCGGAATGATGGTCAGTTTTCAGAGTGTAGAATGATGGAGAGAGACTTTTAATCATAACCATTATCATTGAATTTTTAAATACACAATAAAATCAGCCACTTCTGTAGCGGAATGGTTAGTGTCACTGACTTAGGTGTGGAAGGAACGAGGTTTGATTACCAGCAGCTCCTCAGATTTTTGTGGGGTGGCCTGAAACTTGGTTGCACAAGGTGTTGAGGTCTCGAACTTCGTCTCACAGAAGTGCATAATGTTAAAACCTGTGAAGGTGCAACACAAATTTTGTTATACGTTTGCTGTAATGGGGGTTAAATGTTACAGTAACAGTTGATACAATTTTTGTTGTAGCGTGGGTTCTTTGATTCAGTTGTCACAATTGTATGTTATAGTTTTAAACGATTTTTTATAGTTTCTACAGCTACAGTGGTCACAGTTTTCGTCTTAAAGGCGCTAATGGGAAACAGGTAACACATAGTGGGTAATAAGTAACGGGTACACTGCGCCGTTTGCCGTTCAGCATTTACTGTTCACCATTTTCCGTTTGCCGTTCACCATTTACCATTTACTTTTACCATTTGCCATTTATTCTCAGTGTTCACATTCACACTCATTCTCCACTGAACATAATTCTCCACACTGAGCACAGTTCTCTCCACTCACCCCAGTTCTCACCTATACATAATCATCCACTGACCATCATTCTCTCAACCCACCATCATTCTTTCCATTTACCATCATTGTACACTGTCCATCATTCCCTGCAGATATTTCCACGTCTGCTTCATCTACTGTACCGCCCAACCATTAATGTTTGCAACATATGTGTACACAACATCAAAAGAAATTTATACAATATTTTAACATCAGCCTCATCATTATCCCTCTGATTTATGTACCACAAAAAATTTCACTCTCTGTCATTCGAAAATATATGGCTAACTGCTTTTTGCGATGCTTTCAATGTTTACCTTGCATATTCTCGATTTACTTAAGGCTATAAGTTGGATGTGCTGCAGTGTTCCAAATGCAGTAAATTTTCTTAGTAAGTGAACTGTGTGTGTTTTACTAAGCTATTCAGACAATTTAGGTGCACAAATAATTTATTCAGAGGCCCGCTCTACTTGAAAATTGTGGTAGGGATATCGAACATTCGGCGAGATTTAGATGTGAGAGTAATATCGATAATTCTTAATGCATCCTCAGCAGCAAGTTAAATCTGTATTAGTGCTCATGTGTGTACCCTTGTGTCCTTGGAACCAGTTTTTACGTATTTAGAAGAATTTAACAGGTGATGCAAAAAATCGACCTACAGTACTTTGATGAACCGTAGTTTGTTTAAGTAGTACAAACAGACATGCTGCATGTATTTTAGTACGTTATACAGACTATTTAGGTGCATAATTACTTAATTTCAAGACTCAAAGAGCTTGGAGCGTGTGGTACAGTGACCGAACTTTCGTCATTAATGAGGAGGACTTATGCTCCTAAAATCTTTTCTCGTTAGTTTCAATATGCAAGCTCGGTGCATTTTAATAAGTAATGCAAAGAATTTAGATTCGAAAATATTTAAAACCGGAGTTCCATTGTGCTTACGAAGTGTACAAAGTGTTACGTATATCTAGAAATAATACAATTTTATTTTGCTCGAATTTTCGTACAGATCTGTAACTATACTTGAGTAGTGCCGTAAGCACCCTGCTTGTGTGTGTTTTTGTACTCAATAATTGACAAATAATCTTATCAAAGGATTTATTTTAGAGATATAAACACCGTCATCGACTTTGTATATGTTACTTCACTGTCACTATCTAGTAGTTATTCTCCAGTTTAAGTGAAACATCATAAAAACACCTTTGTCCAATCTTCAGAAAATCGAGTTTCCGTTTAAGTGATATGAACGCATTCATCTTCCTTCCTAAACTTATGTTTGTATATATTTTGTCTGAGTGTGGTTATATTTTATTACATGCTTGCATCAATTATAGGAAATACTGCCCCTCAACGTTTTAGAGCGCCCTAGTTCCTATTGGTAAACGCTTTAGAGGGTCATAGTTGCTACTGCAGCAGTTTGTTTCATACTTAACTTGAACTAGGTTCCATCATTTGAAATAATTAATGCTGAATAGCCTTGATTATAGCTTTCTATGGATACATTATCATCACCATCCTAAATTGGTGGGGAAAATGATTTTACACCAACAGTATGCCAAAATAATTAAATTTAGAATCCCTATTTATTTCTGTGTTTGCTTAGTATTTCATCCTGTAAAGGTTATTTTCGATCTTTTAGATCTGGAAATAGCTCACGTCAAAGTTCACAATCATGATTTACACATCAATTTAATGTATGTGTCTGGAAAGTAACATCATAATACTTGACATAAACATTTTGATGCTCAGACGTAAACACTGCAGTTGTTTTGAGTATTTGCGTTACTGGAGCAATTTTGTAGACATTTTAGAATATTGTGACACCTGACAAGCATCACAGATGTGATAAATATTTACTGACATGAACCTCTGATGAGTTTTATACTAATGTATACTATTGCAGCCATGTGTTGCTGAAATCAGATAACAGTGGTGGCTGGCATAAATCAGTGGTTGATTTTATTTTGCGCTTTAGAAGTTTTGCGAAATATTTAAAGTAAAATTCATCTTTTCGAACTACTTGACATTAATTCTTTATGTATACTGCATAAGCATATGTTTACGTTACCGCTGTTGGTCAATGACGCTTCGTCGCTAAATAGAATGCGTGCAACAAATCTGTCATCGTCCCGCAATTTCTCTTGTGTCCAGTGGCAGAACTGTACACGACGTTCAAAGTCGTCGCCATGCAATTCCTGGTGCACAGAAATATGGTACAGGTGCAATCGATGTTGATGTAGCATTCTCAACACCGACGTTTTTGAGATTCCCCATTCTCGCGCAATTTGTCTGCTACTGATGTGCGGATTAGCCGCGACAGCAGCTAAAACACCTACTTGGGCATCATCATTTGTTGCAGGTCGTGGTTGACGTTTCACATGAGACTGAACACTTCCTGTCTCCATATATAACGTAACTATCCGGTAAACGGTCCGGACACTTGAATGATGTCGTCCAGGATAACGAGCAGCATACATAGCACACGCCCATTGGGCATTTTGATCACAATAGCCATAACTCAACACGATATCGACCTTTTACGCAATTGGTAAACGGTCCTTTTTAACACGGGTAATGTATCACGAAGCAAATACCGTCCGCCCTGACGGAATGTTACGTGATACCACGTACTTATACGTTTGTGACTATTACAGCACTATCTATCACAAAACGAAAAAAGTGGTCCAACTAAAACATTCATATTTCTTTACGTACTACACGAATATGAAATAAAAAATGGGGGTTCCTATTTTCAAAAACGCAGTTGACATCTGTTTGACCTATGGTAGCGCCATCTAGCGGGCCAGCCATAGCGCCATCTCGTTTCCCCCTTCAAGCTAGACAAGTTTCGATCTTTGTAGTTTTTTCATTTGGCGCTTATTTCGTGAGATATTTGGCCCAGTCACGATCAATGGACCACCCTGTATACACACTCGGAAATCCAGCGTATTCGATAATAAGCAGCCAATATTTGTAATATGGAAGAATAGAGATGTCATTGCTGCTAGTCCCACTCGCAACGAAGTTACCTTTCGTTTCTTAGTCAGATTGATGACACGAAATCTGTTAAAGTGACTCGTGACAGTGAGCGCTCGTACATGTAAATAAAATCGAACATTGCAGAACACACTTTTATGAAATTAATACGAGAGCTTGAGATTCTTTTACACATGAAAAAGTGAAAAAATGTTTTTAGGACATTCTAAGAGTGGAATCTATTTCCTCCTGCTTCTGAACCGCCAGACTCTTCGCACTACGTTACTTCGTAATTACGTGAAATTAGAGATTAAGTAATATTTTAACAAAGATATGATGGCTTTTAATACCAATATGTCATTAACTGATACTTAATTGGGGACTGATGACCTCAGAAGTTAAGTCCCATAGTGCTCAGAGCCATTTGAGCCTTGATATTTAGTTATAAGAAATCGTAAAAAAGAGTGATGTGTGCATGGTAAATCTGCAACGCGCTGTTGCCTTGAAAGTTGGATTGGCTTCTCCCGAGTTAAATAGCAGAAATGGGCAAAGTAGGCGCTCTGGACTCGCAAGAGATCATGATAACGTGACCATAGCGACACCTGTCACGTTGCTTTGACCTTAGACGCTTGTTTTCTGTGGTGTCACCGCCAGACACCACACTTGCTAGGTGGTAGCCTTTACATCGGCCGCGGTCCGTTAGTAAACGTCGGACCCGCGTGTCGCCACTATCAGTGACTGCAGACAGAGCGCCGCCACACGGCAGGTCTAGAGAGACTTCCTAGCACTCGCCCCAGTTGTACAGCCGACTTTGCTAGCGATGGTTCACTGACTTCTACGCTCTCATTTGCCGAGACGATAGTTAGCATAGCCTTCAGCTACATTATTTGCTACGACCTAGCAAGGCGCCATGATCAGTTTCTATTGATATTGTAAATCATGTACCGTCAAGAGCGACGTTCGTCATTAATGGTTTAAAGTTAAGTATTCCACCAGCTACGTCCATTTTTCTCAATTCTAATTCCCTTGTCATGTTCCAGACCTCACGCTAGCCTGCGTGAGCTAAAATGCGTGCATTTCGGCCTCCTTTGGTAACACGGTTGGCTCTCCTGCCAACCACAACATTGGCGACGAGAGTAAAAGTGTTCTTATCGATATTGCCCTGATTTACTTGTGTAATGGCTTCGCCTCAATCTCCAGATATACTGTCCGAATTTTATCGCTTACAGAATCAGCAGACGCAGGCCTTACTGGATGCCCTTGGACAGTTCGTCCAGGGTCAACGTGCGATGCAAAACGATGCGGCAGCAGCCGCTTCACCAATACCGCAGCCACAACACTCTGTTGCACCAACTTTTCGACCTTTTGATGCTGCACTGGAAAGCTGGACGGAGAGGTCACGCCAATCTGGATTCCATCTCGCCGCCTACAGAATTCAAGGTAACGAGCGGAAGCCTTTTTTGTTATCGTCCGTAGGAGTGACCACGTACCGTGTGATAGTCAAATTATTTCCTCGACGCGACGTAGCAACTCTGTCCTACAAAGAGATTTTGTCTGCATTAGATGCATATTTCAAAGAGTCAGTCAATGTAGTTGCCAAACGGAATACCTTCTTTCGTACAAAACGAACGGCAGGTCAGAGTAATCGGGAGTGGGTTGCAACCTTGCAAGGCCTTACTAGGGATTGTGCTTTTGAGTGTCAATGTGGACTCCCTTACTCAGATACTATGGTACGTGATGCAATTGCACAGAACGTTTCTGATGTTCGTATAAGGGAACAGATTTTGAAACTAGTCAATCCCTCCCTTCAACAAGTGATGGACACACTTGACTGCTCAGGAATCATCTGAAACTTCGCCAGCAGTGTGTCAGGTTAACCGGCCCTCTGGGTGAGCTGCACGGAGCAGTAAACAGCCCTCGCGCCCGGCCGCGCCGCTGCCGTCAGGCTCTCAGCCACGTGTACCGCGCCGACAAGCAAATGCAGTGATCAAATCAACCCCGCGGTGTGCTACTAAACATTCGCGTGAGAATTGCCCGTCACGCCTAGCTATTTGCTGTTATTGTAATAAAAAAGGACATGTTCAGAGTGTTTGCCAGAAAAAGCTCAGATCGGAAGCTCAAGACCGTTCCAGGCCCTTTGCTTCGCGCCGGAATCGGAATCGAACCAAGGTTACTCAGGCTCGCGAAACTTCGCCCATGGAAATTCATGTAGTTCATTCCACTCCGCCCAGTGCCACTCTCTCTAACAGTGACTGTGTTCGTCCCAAAAATAGTGTGCGTCGACATCGCCGTAACTCCCGTCAAGTCGCAAGTGATTCTGTACCAGTGTCAGTTCACGTTGCACGCGACAGTCGCTCTTGTCGTCAGCAGGACAATAAACTTTTTGTGGACTTGGACATTAACGGCAAAGTGATACCATTCCAACTCGATACCGGAGATGCAGTTTCACTGATCAATCAAGACACTTACAAACTGCTGGGCACACCTCCGTTGCATGCCGCAAAGGTTAATTTAAGTAGTTATTCCGGTCAAGATATCCCTGTGTTAGGACAGTGCAGCCTTCTTGCAACGTACAAAGGACAAACAAAACTTGTGTCATTTGACGTCCTTCGTTCTTCTTCTGCAGTGAACTTGTTTGGTTTCGATTTATTTCAGTTGTTTAACTTGTCTATAGTAAATCAGGTCCTATCAGTGACCTAGACTGTGCCTTCCGACAGTGTTTCTCGTCTAGGTGAAGAATTTGCAGACATTTTTGCACCGGGCCTCGGTTGCACTAAGAACTATAAAGCACATTTGGAACTGAAAGTAAACGCGCAACCGAAATTTTTCAGAGCGCGCAATGTTCCCCACGCACTGCGTGATGAGGTCGCAAAAACGTTACACGATTTGGAATCACAAGGTGTGATTGAAGGTGTGCAGGCTTCACTCTGGGCATCACCCTTAGTAATTTTGCCAGAACCTTCCGGAAAATTGAGACTTTGTGTGGACTTCAAGGCAACAGTGAATCCACAACTCGTGATTGCTACTTTTCCTTCACCCCGCCCGGAAGATCTTTTTGACAAACTGTGCCCGGGTAAATATTTTTCGAAGTTGGACCTAGCAGATGCGTACTTGCAAATACTGGTGGACAAAGAATCCCAGCGCGTTTTGGTGGTTAACACGCATCTTGGGTTGTATCAATTCAAACGACTGCCATTCGGGTGTGCATCCGCCCCTGCATTGTTTCAGCAATATCTACATACTGTTTGTGCGTCGGTCCCTACTGCAGCAATTTATCTGGACGATATTGCGATCTCTGGACAGACGGAAGAAGAAAATTTGGCCAATCTCAGAACATTATTTCAGGTCGTGCGACAAAATGGTCTTCGCTTGCGGAAGGACAAATGTGTGTTCCTTGCTCGGGACTTGCCATACTTGGGACATGTAATCAATGCCCAAGACATACATCCCAGTCCCACGCACCTGCGCGCCATACAAGACTTGCCGTCGCTGCAGAATTTGAAGCAGCTACAGAGTGTGCTGGGGACAGTAAATTATTACCATCGCTATGTGCCGCTGGAGCAAAACATGTTCAATATGCTGTCCATCGTTTTCTGCAACAAGTTGATATCGAGAAACAGCATGTTACACAACTGATCGAAATGTTTCCAGTGTCACGTTCAGAATGTGTTCGGTTAGAAGAAATGTTGTATATTTGCTTTGACATCTACAATGTAGTAGAGGTACGATTATAGTGCATTTATTTCTGGAAAAGTGTATTGCTTTTAGTGCATGTTAAAACACATGAACACATTTTTCTAACTCATGTTGTATGTTTAGCATTTGTAGGGAACATAGCACTATTTTTTGTACTACACTCTTTGCCACAGTACCGTAGTTCAATGTATTAGCAGAACTGGACTCCACTGAATGTTCTTACAGGCTAATACCTAAATTCATGTGTAACTGTAGTGCTCTAAGATGTGTTTTTTCTTTTCATAGAGTAAACATTCTGCACATGCTCTGTCTTTGTAGTTCAAAGTGTCTGTGTCTGTTGTATTTACTTACTTAGCATACTCACGTAACAAGTCAGAAAAACCTTCTCATCTGTTCGAAAGTCACATATAATATGTCCTACAGCTCAGACGACATTCATACATATTCTTTTGTCAATAGTAAGTACAGCATAAATCTTCCCCCACTATAATACTCAGCCTAATATAGCAGACTGACATAATATAGCCTTACAGCATTAGGTGCAATAATTGATCCTGTTATGTAGCTGGTGTACATGTATATCGTAATATGTAGTATACACTTAAATGAGAACTGTATCTGTCATCAAATGCAGTTAGTAGAATTACAGATCCCACTGTATTGCTACGCCGATTCACTGCACCTGCATTACAGAGCAGTTGCAGAAAAATTTTCAGTAATATTAAACACAAAGAACTATACATACTATGTAATGATTAATGTACTGGTTATGTTATACAAAACATATTTTCGTTGCTTCATCTTCCTGCATAGTAATTCGGGAGGGCGACGGTTCAATCCCGTGTCCGGCCATCCTGATTTAGGTTTTCCGTGAGTTCCCTATATCGCTCCAGGCAAATACCGGGATGGTTCCTTTGAAAGGCCAAGGCCGACTTCCTTCCCTAATCCGATGAGACCGATGACCTCGCTGTCTGGTCTCCTCCCCCCACACAACCCAACCCAGTCCTGCATAGTAGTAGCAGTAGCACGTCACAAAAGTCACAATCCATACTTAAGCTACGATAAACAATATCGGCCAGTAAAGGACAGTTGCATATCCTTTTTGCGTTGAGATCAAGTAGCATTATTCAAATATAGAACCACCTTTTCCATTACCTGTTCTATACCGTCCTTCACTGCTACTAACAGTTATCACTTATAACATGTCACCATCTTACTCGTTCACTACAACACTCCCCATCAACTAAAAAAAAAAAACTACCCAGCACTCCTGTTCCTTCATCTCGCATGAGCACTGTATCTTTACACTGAAATAACTTTACTCTATATACAGAAAAACTTATCTTTTTGTAAGATATGAACAGTGAGTGGTTAGCTTCTTCTAAATATTAGTCCACTTGAGTAGAGGGTTAATTTTTTAACAGAAACTAAAGGAGAAAAGTCACAACGATTAAGTTCATATATCATCCTAATGTATGGTATGTTGATTTCTTTAAACTTAAGGCTTTAATGACATCTTAGATAAGTGCAGATGGAACACAAAGAAAGAAAAAAAGAGTTTCAGATGAGAATACTCAAGGATGCAGAAATGGTTAGTCTTTAAACCTTAACTGAAAAAACCAAAACACCTTAATACTAATTTCATCAGTTTCTGATCTGGACCCGCGACTGACACATTAAAAAGAAGTGGAAATAAATTTCCAGTATAGTAAAGGCATGATTTGTAGTTATTACTGTGTGTGAGAGAGAGAGAGAGAGATTATTTACGCCAAGCAGACTTTTGTAAGCATCTCTGGGCACAAATTGTATCCTAGAATTATTTCGAATCATATGGTATTGAATTTATATAAGCCTACCCCTATTTATCATACATGGGTGTTAATCGTGGTGGTAGTAGTAGCAGTAGCGGTAATATAGTTAACATTGTTTTCAGTTCAACTTCAAATGCAAGAACAAATGCAAACAACAAATAAATAGATAAAATGTAAGAAGCATGTCAAAAATAAATATTGATCTTATATCTAATTTCATTCTTTAAAAACTATCTGTGTAGCCAAAAATCTGATCAAACTTCGTCCGCCATCCAGTTGGTAGCAAAGTGATGTAATTTACTACGTTGTAAATTTTCACTCAATTTCTGTGATTGACCAAATTTTTCAGCTACACTCAAGACACATATACTTCCCCTACCTTAAATTTATTCTGCAGTTGATTTGTTTTTTACACTCACCCTTCTGATGACTTTCCAGCATCGGACTTGGAGCGAGGGATTACTGGTTTTATAGGTGAATCGTCGTCCCTGCAACATACAGAAAACTTGACCACTTGTGACAAACGACATGTGGGAAAATAATGTCAAAATCTAATGACCAAATGCAGTCATTAAGCCTGTAAAGTCATTGAAGAACTGATGAAGATGTGGTGAAGAGATGGTAAGAATACATTGAGAAATTATACTGTGGGTGTAATAGGAGAAGAACAGGAAGCAGACGTAGCTGAGAAAGCAAACGACATTCTTCAAGAAGAATATGAGAAAACTCTTAAAGATCTACAGGAGAACAAATCACTGGGTTTTGATGATATTCCTGCAGAACTAATCATGAATGTTGATGACAACATGAAAACGATGCTGCTGAAATTGATTAGGTCCATCATAACCCAGAAGAGAACCAACCGACTTCCAGAAATGCATCACAGTTTCTATAATGAAGAAGGTGGCAGCTACAAAATATGGGAGGCACCAAGCTTAAGCCTAACGTTAAAAATCTCGGCCCAAACAGACCTCAGAAGGTCTGGCGATACCAAATGACAGCCATGTCAACTTCAGCTGATAAGTGTCACTAGACGCGAATATGGGGGGGGGGGGGGGGGGGGGCATGTGGTCAGGACACCACTCTGCCACCTGTTGTCAGTTTTAGTGACTGGAGCCGCAACGTCTCACCCAAATAGCTTCCTAATTGGCCTCAAAAGGGCTACGTGCATCACACTTGCCAACAACGCTAGGAGACTCAGACGGTAACCATCCAAGTGTTAGCCAAGCCTGACAGTGCTTAACTTCGGTGATCTGACGGACACAGCTTTTACCATTGCAATAAGGTCATTGGCAAGCCTTATACTGTATGAATTAAAATTCTCATAAAGATCATTCTAAGGAGAGTCGAAGAGAAGATGAAGGATATGCTGAGTGAAGATCAGTTTGGATTCAAAAACGGATTAGGAACAAGAAAGGCGCTTCTGGCATCTGCATCTACATCTACATCTACCTCGTACCATAACTAGCATCTTCTCTCCATGGAAGAGGAGGAGGATCTTAGTGTTTAACGTCCCGTCGACAACTAGGTCATTAGAGACGGAGCGCAAGCTCGGGTGAGGGAAGGATGGGGAAGGAAATCGGCCGTGCCCTTTCAAAGGAACCATCCCGGCATTTGCCTGAAGCGATTTAGGGAAATCACGGAAAACCTAAATCAGGATGACCGGAGACGGGATTGAACCGTCGTCCTCCCGAATGCGAGTCCAGTGTGCTAACCACTGCGCCACCTCGCTCGGTTTCTCTCCATGTTCCACTCCCAAACAGAACGAGGGAAACATGGCTGCCTATATGCCTCAGTACGAGCCCTAATCTCTCTTATCTTTGTGGTCTTTCCGCGAAATATAAGTTGGCGGCAGTAAAATTGTACTGCAGTCAGCCTCAAGTGGTTCTCTAAATTTCCTCAGTAGCGATTCACGAAAAGAACGCCTCCTTTCCTCTAGAGGCTCCCACCCGAGTTCCTGAAGCATTTCCGTAACACTCGCGTGATGATCAAACCTACCAGTAACAAATCTAGCAGCCCGCCTCTGAATTGCTTCTGTATCCTCCCTCAATCCGAACTGATACGGATCCCGAACGCTCGAGCAGTATTCAAGAATAGGTCGTATTAGTGTTTTATAAGCGATCTCCTTTACAGATGAACCACATCGTTCCACAATTCTACCAATGAACCGAAGACGACTATCCGCCTTCCCTACAACTGCCATTACATGCTTGTCCCACTTCATATCGCTCTGAAATGTTACGCCCAAATATTTAATCGACGTGACTGTGTCAAGCGCTACACTACTAATGGAGTATTCAAACATTACAGGACTCTTTTTCATATTCATCTGCATTAATTTACATTTATCTACATTTAAAGTTAGCTGCCATTCTTTACACCAATCACAAATCCTGTCCAAGTCATCTTGTATCCTCCTACAGTCACTCAACGACGTCACCTTCCCGTACACCACAGCATCATCAGCAAACAGCCGCACATTGCTATTCACCCTATTCAAAAGATCATTTATGTAGATAGAAAACAACAGCGGACCTACCACACTTCCCTAGGGCACTCCAGATGATACCCTCACCTCCGATGAACACTCACCATCGAGGGCAACGTACTGGGTTCTATTACTTAAGTAGTCTGCGAGCCACTCATACACTTGGGAACCAATCCCATACGCTCGTATATTAGTTAGGAGTCTGCAGTGGGGCACCGAGTCAAGGAATATGGCATCCGTCTGATACCCTTCTTCCATGGTTCGCTAGATATCATGTGAAAAAAGGGCGAGTTGCGTTTCGCAGGAGCGATGCTTTCTAAAGCTGTGCTGATGCATGGACAGCAACTTCTGTGTCTCAAGGAAGTTCATTATAATCAAACTGAGAATATGTTCGAGAATCCTGCGACAAACCAATGTTAAGGATATTGGTCTGAAATTTTGAGGATTCGTCCTTCTATCCTTCTTATATACAAGCGTCTCGGGCGCTTTTTTCCAGTGGCTCGGGACTTTACGTTGGGCAAGAGATTCGCGATAAATGCAAGCTAAGTAAGGAGCCAATGCAGTAGAATACTCTCTGTAGAACCGAATTGGAATCCCATCAGGACCTGACGATTTATTTATTTTCAACCCATTCAGCTGCTTCACAACCCCAGAGATGTCTATCACTATGTCCTCCTTACGAGAATCTGTGCGAGACTCAAACGGCGGTATGTTTGTACGATCCTCCTGCGCAAAGATTTCTCAAATGCTAAATTTAAAATTTCAGCTTTCGTTTTGCTGTCTTCCGGTGCCAGGCCAGAATGATCAGTGAGAGACTGGATGAAAGCCTTCAACCCGCTTACCGATTTTACGTAAGACCAGAATTTCCTTGGGTTTTCATCAAGATCTTTTGCTAAGGTATGACGGTGGTAGTGGTTGTATGCTTCGCGCATCGCTCTTTTTACAGCTTCAC
Organism: Schistocerca gregaria; assembly: GCF_023897955.1. Lineage (NCBI taxonomy): Eukaryota > Metazoa > Arthropoda > Insecta > Orthoptera > Acrididae > Schistocerca > Schistocerca gregaria. The sequence continues at coordinate 306,347,329 of NC_064931.1, forward strand.
GAATCTCTACTAACTTTTCCCTGTCCTCATTCTCCCGATCTTTCTTGTACCGCGAGTGCAACTGTCTTTGCTTCCTGAGCACTCTCCGAATTGCGCTGTTAAACCACGGTAGGTCTTTTCCGTCCGTAACCCACTTTTTCGGCACATACTTCTCCAATGCGTGTTTAAAATTTGCCCATAATTCTTCCACGTCCATCATACCAGAAGTAAATGAAGTCGATTCATTTACTAAGTGGGATGCTAACAACTGCTTGTCTGCTCTTTCTAGTAAGAATACTCTCCTAGCCTTCTTGACCGACTTTTTAACTTTCGTAACCATAATCGTAATGACAACATCATGATCACTAATCCCTGTCTCAACACTGAGCCCGCCGATGAGGTCTGGTCTGTTCGTGGCTACCAGATCTAAAATATTTCCATTACGCGTTGGCTGTCGATTTAGCTGCTCAAGACAGTTTTCGGATAATGTGTTCAAAAGTAATTCACACGACGTCTTGTCTGTACCACCTGTAATGAATCCATAGACATCCCAGTCTATACTAGGTAGGTTGAAGTAGCCTCCGACTAATATAACATGATCCGGGTACTTCTTCGATACAGAGTGTAGACTCCCTTTGAATGATTCTAGAACTGTCACGGGGGAACCTGGTGGCCGGTAATAACACCCAACAATTAACTTTATTTCTCCTAGCCCCTTACCTCAGTAGACACAATATTTTTGCCAACTGAAATGAAGACACCACCTCCTACGGTGTCTAATCTGTCTTTCGGAACACATTGTAACCCTTACTAAATATTTCAGAACTTCCTATCTCAGGGTTCAGCCAGGTCTCAGTCCCGAGAATAATTTGCGCGCCACATGCTTGCTGGCGGGCAGTAAATTCAGGAACTTTATTCCGAACACTCTGAAAATTTACTGCTAATATCTTGATAGCTGAAGTGTCTTTACACTGAGCGCGTCCTGATTTCCCTGCCTGCACGTCGACTGGTGAGTGTTCATCAGGACTGCCTAGCCTAAAAAAAACCATGTGCACGCCACAAGTACTCTGCTACCCGAGTAGCCGCTTCCTAGGCAATGAGGCTTGTTACCAAAATGCAAATACAGGAAAATAAACAAGCTTCTATTGCCTTTGTAGACCTGAAAAAGGCGTCTGATAATGTTAACTACGAAGAGGTGTTCAGAGTGCTGCAGAAATCAGGTCTAAAATGTAAACAGATGACGGAGATACTCAGCTTCCATTAGGACAAAGCGGCTGTTATTAGGAATTGTCATTAGAAACAAGACGCAAGCATTACAAAACGCGTGAAATAGGGATGTCTCACCTCTCCTCATATATTCAAAGCTTACAATCAGAAAGCTATAGACCAAGTTCGTGAAACTATTCAGATGGATATCAAAGTCAAAGAGTGCTGTAGAACCGTTGGTCTTAAATGCATCAAAGGCCCCTCAATCTGCCAACAGTTAGTGTGATGATTTTCAAGAAAGATGATCCACACATAACCTGCGGCGAACATACTATGGGCCTTGTGAAAGACACATTATGAGAACCAAAATATAGCGAAGAGACGTTAATTCTCTTACACTTCCAAAGCTCTATGAGTCACCTTCTGGTTTGCAGCCTGCTAAGGAAAGGGATTTGTCGGTTCTTGAGGACTCTGTACATCGCACATAGTACGAGTCTTTGTAGGAACTTCATGTGCACACAGAAAATCAACCAGCAGGGAAAATGTTCATATTGACACCGATGACGGTTCTGATGATTATGACGATGATTAGTTACAAGGTGTGTCTAACTTTCAATACTAACTCGTATTTTGTATGTAATTACGTAATAAATATTCCTTTGTGCGGATTAAGTACAGTTGTATTATTTCGTTTGCCTAAGATTTCCACAAAAGGACAAGTTTAAAAGCTTTTTTCATATTATCTCAACTATTCTGTTAAGATATGTATTTTTTATGTTCACTGGAGAGCTGTTATAGAACACATGGTACAAAACGAATATTAACTTGTTTCATTCGGCACAAATGAAGCTAAATAGTTTTTTAAGTTCCTAAAAGCTGTGGTTTTTGGACCTGTCTGGGTCGCGAGATCAATTGTTAGATTTTAAAATGAGGATAAATTTTTCTGGTGATTAGTTCATCTATATAAAATTCTTTCGCCCAAGTCCTTCTGTAGGTATTTTACATCCAATCCTGCTGTTTCTCTTGTTTTTTAGAGTATTTTATGGCTTTGTTTATCTCCTGTTCACTGAAGCTGTATGAGAGGCGGTGATGTTCTGTAGGTTGTCGATTTAGTTTAATCCTTAGTCTGCCAATATTTCGGTATTGCTGTGAAAGATGATTTTTCTTCTGCACAGGTTCTAATGTGTAATACCATGTATGGGGGTCTTATCCGTGATTTCAGAGTGCGGTTATAGTTTGATGTCCATCGTTTCTTTATTCGAATGAATACAATTCAGGTGGGAGGTCAGTTCTTTCCATTTCTGTTTTCAGCCTTTGTTTAGTTTTGCTGATAACCGTTTGATAATTTCTCTCTTACCAGTCTCTTGGTCTTCTATGTAAAGCGTTTGGATAGGTTCGTCCCAGTCTAACACGTAATATCTTATTACTTCTCTTTGGATATTACTGAGCGGGCGGTCACGTGTTTCGAGGAATTTGGGAGTGTTTTACTAGTAATTTTTAGTTAGTAAGTTTTCTCTCTTTCGTGCTTCAAGTTAGCGTCTGTTCGCGAAACCGCTCCCGTGACTTGCACAGTGCAACCAGCCTAGGGCGGAGAGTAGGCACTCTTTTCAACCAGTGCCCACAGCGATAAACTGAAAGTATTGGTAGATGATCACGTGAAGTTATGGACGATATGGGAGTGTCGGACGAGTCTCAGCCTCTGGCCGACAACACACAACCTTTCCTCACGCTCCTAATACTCTGGACTTCAGTCCCTAGTAGCTTAGCCATGATGGCTTCTCCACGCAGCTGGTGCCATTTTCACCTTCCCTAGACTCGTCCCTTCTACTCCGAGTACCAAAATATACCAGGCTGTCAAATTATTTAATTCATATGTTTTCATTTGAAACTACCCTTATTGGATGCCAACTCCACTGTACCTGGGCAGAACTGATGACACTCCTTTGCCACCTCCCACATTATGATCCATAAATGGCTATATGTTGTCATTGGTTGGGGATGTAGTAAGCCTATGTGCAACCTGGCCTTTCCTGGCTTTTGTTGCTCAACACAATGTGCAAGGGCTCCCTTCTCATGCTACCCGACACATTGCTTTACTGATGGATGGTTGAGAAGCCACCAGATTTTTGTCGAGCAACATACCCGTGAGTGCTGAGTCAGGTCGGCAGCCAATGCGCCATCTACACTGAGACGCAGTCATCGCCTTTCGGCCATGCTGTTCTTCAGCCGACTTGTAATGAACAGCCCACACTGGGCAGTCCGCCACTGGGGAACCTGCTGCCGCCGTTCGAGGATACGAGTTTCGCCACTGAGGCATGCCTTCGCTTCGCCTTTGCACTGCCACTTCGTTGACGATTATGAATTCCTCACAGCATCGCACCACTACACTCTGAACGACTGTTGCCACATGCCACACTTACAATAAGTGTTCTACATCTTTCAGTTTCGCACTGTCGACTTGCAAGTGGAAGACAATGTAAACGGGACAGCTGAGACGGATTGGGGAACTGTTTTATGTACAGTTGTCGAGATCCAGGATACGCAGTTTCCTTTTATTGCCCTATGATTTTGTAGTCAGCTATTAAGTTTTCGTACAATTATTTGTACCTATGCCTACAACATGCTCACAAATAGAAGGCAGAGTAGAAGGCGGCAGTACTTTCCAAGAGTAGATGTATAAATTTATGCTTATGAAAGGTGACATAGAGGACATGCTGGAGCAGATGCGGGTGCAACTATCAGTGCCATGGAAAGATTTGAACGCTCAGGTTATCCCTGAAGGGCCTAGGGAAACTGACGCCAACTCTAGTGCCACACAGCCTAACACAGTGGGCAGCACTTTGTTTTTACTCTTGCCCCTTCTTTTTCGCGGACAACCACAGAGAATATGCATTGTTATTCATTTGTATTCGTGCTCAGACAGCTTTCTGCTATATGTGGCATCCCTATAGTCGACGGGTGATGCACATAACAATGCGGAGTTAGTAGATGTGTTAAAAAATGCAAAAAGATTCGATGTTTCTCAAAGGTGTTGACAGGGGGGTACTGAAATAAGAGAAGTGTGTGCTATTATCAGGGCTAATTGTCCACTCTTAGGCGGAAGCAACGAGAAGAGTTCCAAAGATTTGTGGATAGGATACTCACAATCTCATGTCATACGTACACCTTGGGGCATGATGTGACATGCAATTAAGTCTTGTTGGAAGAGGCCAAAGTATACGCTTTGTGGGGAGACTCGGAGATTTGTTTCGATCTCCTTTCACAAAAATGGCCTTTGCGATATACTCGGAAATGAGACAAACTGCATGCGATTCAGGCGGCTGGGTCACATCGCTGACAAATGCCAGGCCCGTTGTTGCCCTAACTGCACGAAGATTGGTCATTTCGGCATTAACTGCTAACTGCCTCAGGTCACGAAGTGGATCTAACTGTGCCCGAAGGTTGTTCCGGAATTATAGAGGCAGTGAGAGACCAAATCAAGCAAAAACGCAAGCCGGCAAACCTAGTCACCCCGCCACGCCAACAGTAAGAACAGTGAAACCTGTCAATTTTAGTGGGTTAAAAGAACATTCTTAGGAAAATTCATAGAAGGTGAGTTAGAAGTCTGACTTGTACAAGCGCCGAAGTGAGCGCTGTGTTTTTACCCCCTGGTGATAATCAGAAATTATGCATCTTTGCTGTCACGACCCGTCATATTTCAAAGAAAGACAGTGGGCTAATATAGAGGCAACAATAATGGCACGAGAGACAGGTGGGTTCTTCTGAGTATTGAGTGCATCGAATAATGCAATAGAATCCCTACTTCACCTTCACAGTTTCTGGACCATCCGAGGGAGGAGGGTACATGTCACGATATCGATATTGAGTGAGTGGCTGGTGAAATAGCAGGGACTGAAACCCATGACACAAACCAATACAACCAATGTATAAAGGACACTCTGTAATATTTCTTACCACAATATAACTGCACTTTTCATCACGTACCTAACATAGTACACTTTTATTATGTAAAGCTAATGCGGCATTTGTCTCCTGCGCATTTTTATCTAGTGTAGAGCTAAAGACGCTGCATGATATTAGGAACTGCAGTAATTTGCTCCACGAGCCCCTCTTGTAATGTCCTTGTACCAGTTAAGCAACCTATACAGCAGTTGCATGCCTAGTAACTCTCTTGTACGCACTCAGATTATTATCTGTGTACTTATACTAGCTCATCTTTAGTGAAATCTATTGTTGATGTGTTACTGGTCATCACCCCATGTTTTCCTCATAAAATTTAAAAACAGTGTTTCTACGCTGTTGTAGTCCCTGCATCTGGTATTTATGCTTGTTAGTATTGCTCGGTGTATGTAGTTAAGCGAAAGTCCTTCAGATGTCAATACCGTCACTTTGGACGCTGGCAGCAGTTCCACTCGACTTCCTTCACACGCGTTCAAGCATACCATTCTCGAACAGCCGCACCACCTACTGTAATTAACCGATCGCCACTCAGCCGCCTACGGTGGGATCTTGGGACATGACTGTGACACAAAGGAGAATGTGGAAGCGAATCTTAATGCGAAAGAATATATCCTGAGTGTGGAAAACGATGGTCATAGCAGAGTTTGGGGGACATTTTCATTAGCGAGTGATAAGGATGGAGATCATATTGACTATGCGTACTGTGGGAGGTGCCCTACTTTTCTGCGTCACAGATCCGCCACCACACAACTCAAGACATATGTCTGCAAAAAAAGAAAAAAAAAAGTAAGAAGTGAAGCATTATCAGTTCCAGTGAAAGCTACGATAACTATTAAATGCAAAAAATACTGTGCCAGAGTTCTTCACATATTTACTTAATATTAGATGGAAGATATCGCGCTTTGTCAGGAGCTTGTAGACCGGTTTCAGAAGTGGAAGATGTGGACGCCTCATCCTACGACAGTGGCACGGAACATTGACAGACAGGCCGATGAAATATAGTATGGGGCCCATCATAATGAGGGCCTAGGTGCAAAGCGTGTGCATGTACGGTGGATATATGGAGCGACACATAACGCAAACGGTATGTATCTATTGAAGCGCGTTTTATTGATAGATTACGCATTGCGAAATACACTGCCCAGTAACATTAATATGACCACCTGTAAAAAGCCTGAATAACCACCGAGACGTGCATGAAGAGAGTCAGTGAAGTTCTGGGAGGTGCGGACATGGATGTGCAGCCATGACCATTCCAGTGCTGTGGCCGGCTGCGCTAGGTTTCTCAGTTCGGTTTATGGGGGCTTGCACGTCATGAGGTGTAGGTTTTAGTAGGATTCTAAAATTTAATAACTCAGAAACTTTACCAGATATGGAAATGAAACTTTAACGAAACAATTAATATACTGTGGACTGTGATAACTGATTTTTATCTTACATAAGACGTACGTGTAATTTCTATTTTACGTACACTGTACTTCCACAGAATTCAAAATAAAATATCAAAACAAATTTTGTTTTCTTAATAATGAACTAGATGGAACACTAACCCAGAAACATTTATCAATTTGTTGTTTTGTGTATTTTTAAATGTTTTCTAGAAGTCAATTTTTTCGCCTAATAATTTAAGTACATACGAGGTACTCCAGTACATATAAGTACTTTACTATTTAATATATTGTTGAATAATGTGGTTCACTGTGTTGGCAAGCATTATATTATTATTCAGGCAAAATTTACTTTTTGTAGCTTTAATATCAGATGAGATGATACGTAAGTATGCAAAACTATTGATTATGGGCAACTGAAATTAAATATTTGCATGTCATTTTCTTCTCAATGATGACATGTCAAAATATTTCAGTCCCATAAAGTTGTTGATTCTCAGTGTCCCCCTTTTCATCTTCTTTAGTTTTCTTTCTTTTCTTCCTTATTGTGGCCTCCTTTATCATGTTTTCAGCGGCTTTTTTTCAACTTCAATCATATGTTGCCTGTCCACTTGTATCAGCTCACTTTTCACATTGTCTCCAGTTCTGATGCCTAGTCTGCTCATTGCTATTAATGTGCTTGTTACACCATCATTATAACGTATTGTGGCATCCATCACACCAATCTGAAAAGCTGACATGCACAACAAAAACAGATTTTGGCATGCATTCCCAACTACTGAAGCTTTCATTTGGATCCTGCGTTTTGCCATGTAAACATCTCTCCAGCAGTTTAAAATCTGAAAGAACTCTGTGTATTGGCTTTAGTTCTATCATAATAGTTTCTGTCACGAGGTGTGCATGTGTATGTTGTCGTCGTCCATTTGCTTCATACTTATTATGCCTGCATAAAGAAATATATCATTTTGGACAGAGGCCATTCTATGGATGTTCATCAGTGGATACTCTGTGAAATGGAGTGGCCAAAATTTCTTTTCCCATTTTACTGACGTTTCCACAGTTTCTCCTCATGGACAGACCACAATATTCTGAGGTTTTATATTTCTGATTTGGTGAATTTGCCTTGTCTACCAATTGCCTTGCCATCAAAGATGTTTTTTTCCTGTCATGTTCTTGCAGAGTTCCCCAAGTCTTACCGCATTTTCTTCTGCACATATTCTATTCCATTTTTCAATTTCAGTTTCCCACATGGTTTAGCACCCACAACACTATTAAGACTATAGAGTCAGCATCACCAAGACAGTGAGTGTATCACAAACCATGTCTTGCAATTGGAATACTAAAAATAGAGATGCCCCCTTGCTTTCCATACCACCACAGAAAACTTCAAAGTTTTTCTCAAATTTGTGTTCATTTAATTTATTGCAAAACCTTGGCAGTGTTTTTTCAGATATTCATAGCCCTTTCTGTATCTACAGAGGTAACTGTGATAACTCCATTCACCGATGTATGGCCTCTCTTCTGCCAGGGACTGTACCATGCAACAACATTATCAGTAGACTGACAAAAATATCCGCAGTTTCTTTCACTATATTCGGCATAGATGCTTCACTGACTTCTGTTAGGTCATTATGCAAATGTTTATAATACTTTTCAAATCTGACAGATGGCGGTCGGATACCCTTCGTAGCACAGAATATCTGGGCTGCTTTTCTTTCCTTCCCAATACACATCATGGCATAAGCGAGGCAAACATTGACTTCACTTTATTTTGCGCATGTTGCGGGTGATGTTAGTGTACGTTTTGTTAATTTACACACTTGACATTCCACTACAATTTTGCTGGATAGACATCTTCTCTTACTTATGTCTTCGTCCGCCCCCGGTAGCTGAGTGGTCAGCGCGACAGACCATCGATCCTAAGGGCCCGGTTTCGATTCTCCGCTCAGGGACTGGGTGTTGTGTTGTCCTAATCATCATCATTTCATCCCCATCGACGCGCAAGTCGCCGAAGTGGCGTCAAATCGAAAGACTTGCACCAGGCGAGCGGTCTACCCGACGGGAGGCCCTCGTCACACGCCATTTCATTTCATTTCATACTTATGTCTTTAATAAAGATAAGAAATTTTTCACTACAACAGTATTTACATTTAGTAACAGACAAAAGCAATTCTGAAAGCTTTCACGTACTAATTTAAATGTAACCGTTATTTTCACTATTTATAACACCAATATGTCGTTCATTTTCGGTAATATGTTTCAACTTCAGCTGTGAAGCACTGTCTGGCGAACTTTAAGGCCTAACCTCACTTGGCTCCAGCGTAACTATTTCTCCACTTTTGCGATAGCCAACAAGGTGCTCCCGTTAACTTTGGTAAATTTTACAACTGCAATTAAAAGTCTTCGTTTTTCGCATTTTACGATGTAAAATGGTAGAAATACGTTGTCACTACAACACGCTCACAACACGAACGCATGCGAAAAACATAAGTAAACTCAAGTAAACTATCTGCATCGACAGAAAGAATAAGTCCCTGCTCAGAGTACATGCGATATGTTCTTCAAGGAGCCGGCCGAAGTGCCCGAGCGGTTCTAGGCACTTCTGTCTGGAACCGCGCGACTGCTACGGTCGCAGGTTCGAATCCTGCCTCGGGCATGGATGTGTGTGATGTCCTTAGATTAGTTAGGTTTAAGTAGTTCTAAGTTCTAGGGGGACTGATGACCCCAGAAGTTAAGCCCAATAGTGTTCAAAGCCATTTGATTTTTTGTTCTTCAAGGATATAATACAAACCAGTTGCTATGGAAATAGAGGCGCCAGAATTAAATAATAAGATATTACTGGCAAGGTTTTCGGTTTCACAGTGGTGTGACAGCTAGACATTCACAAGTCGTATCTGCTTTAGAAAGGCATTAAAACACTAAAAGAATATATTTTTGGAATGATAAAGAATCAAAGGATTTTATTAAATTTAAATAAACAAATTGCGACTCTCCTGACATCCAGGTCCCCTTAAATCCGGGGAAATAGTGGCCAGTGGAGTACGATAAACTCAGCCTAGTGCTCTTCAACCCATGCACATACACTGCGAGTGTTTGACACGTTGTATTGTCCTGCAGGTAAATGCCTTACTACAGAGGAAAAACAAACTGCATGGAGGAATGGACATTGTCCCCAATGATAGATTCATACTTGTGTTCCTCCATTGTTTCTTCTACAATGACGAAATCACCCATGGAACGCCACGAAAACGTTTGCCAAACCATAACACATGCAGAACGTTTACTTTCAGACATTTCATGCCGTACACGCCAACGGCCATCTGTCCCATAGAGCGTAAGACGTGGTTCGTCTCAAAAGGTCACTTTCACTACTCAGTAGACGACCTGTTGTGGTAGTGATGTGCAGACACCAGCCTTCATCGCCGATGAACAGCAGTCAGTGAGGTGTATGATCCTGGTGCATGCTGCGAAGGCCCAGAAACAGCAACGTTCGCTGAATGGCCGTTGAGGAGGCACTGCTGGTAGCCCCTTGGTTCGTCTGGGAGGTCAGACGCTCAACAGTTGCACGCCTATTAATCTGCACAAATCTCCGCAGCCGCCACTTACCCCTGCCATCTATGGCCCATGGCGCACCACAGTTCTCTCGACGCTGCTTTTGTATAGCGCTATTTTGCCATGTACGGTAAACAAGGGCGATGTGCTTGAGGACAATATTATGGAAATGAAAGAAGATGTAGATGAAGATGAAATGCGAGATATGATACTGCGTGTAGAGTTTGACAGAGCACTGAAAGACCTGAGTCGAAACAAGGCCCCCGGAGTAGACAACATTCCATTAGAACTACTGACAGCCTTGGGAGAGCCGGTCCTGACAAAACTCTACCATCTGGTGAGCAAGATGTATGAGACAGGCGAAATACCCTCAGACTTCAAGAAGAATATAATAATTCCAATCCCAAAAAAAGCAGGTGTTGACAGATGTGAAAATTACCGAAGTATCAGTTTAATAAGTCACAGCTGCAAAATACTAACGCGAATTCTTTACAGACGAATGGAAAAACTGATAGAAGCCGACCTCGTGGAAGATCAGTCTGGATTCAGTAGAAATGTTAGAACACGTGAGACAATACTGACCCTACGACTTATCTTAGAAGAAAGATTACGGAAAGGCCAGCCTACGTTTCTAGCATTAGTAGACTTAGAGAAAGCTTTTGAAGACGTTGATTGGAATACTCTCTCTCAAATTCTGAAGGTCGCAGGGGTAAAATACAGGGACCGAAAGGCTATTTACAATTTGTACAGAAACCAGATGTCATTTATAAGAGTCGAGGGATGAAAAAGAAGCAGTGGTTGGGTAGGGAGTGAGACAGGATTGTAGCCTCTCCCCAATGTTATTCAATCTGTATATTGAGCAAGCAATAAAGGAAACAAAAGAAAAGTTCGGAGAATGTATTAAAATCCATGGATAAGAAATAAAAACTTTGAGGTTCGCCGATGAAATTGTAATTCTGTCAGAGACAGCAAAGGACTTGGAAGAGAAGTTGAACGGAATCGACAGTGTCTTGAAAGGAGGCCATAAGATGAACATCAACAAAATCAAAACGAGGATAATGGAATGTAGTCGAATTAAGTCGGATGATGCTGAGGGAATTAGATTAGGTAATGAGATACTGAAAGTAGTAAATGAGTTTTGCAATTTGAGAAACAAATAACTGATAATGGTCGAAGTAGAGAGGATATAAAATGTAGACTGGCAATGGCAAGGAAAGCGTTTCTGAAGAAGAAAAATTTATTAACATCGATTTTATATTTAAATACCAGGAAGTCGTTTCTGAAAGTATTTGTATGGAGTGTAGCCACGTATGGAAGTGAAACGTGGACGATCAATAGTTTGGACAAGAAGGGAATAAAAGCTTTCGAAATGTGGTGCTACAGAAGAATGCTGAAGATTAGTTGGGGAGATCACATAACTAATCACGAGGTATTGAATAGAATTGGGGAGAAGAGGATCTTGTGCCACAAGTTGACCAGAAGAAGGGATCGGTTCGTAGGACATGTTGTGAGACATAGAGGGATCACCAATTTATTATTGGAGGACAGCGTGGAGGGTAAAAATCGTAGAGGTAGACGAAGAGATGAATACACTAAGCAGATTCAGAAGGATGTAGGCTGCAGTAAGTACTGGGAGATGAAGAGGCTTGCACAGGATAGTGTAGCACCGAGAGCTGCATCAAACCAGTCTCAGGACTGAAACCACAACAACAACAACACGGTAAACTTTAACCACGATGGCACCATTCCTTTCGGAAATGGTAACACCCTTGGCCGTAAAGAATTGTTCAGAAACTCTGCACACTGTGATCTGGTGACAGCAGACGGTGATTTGATGTAGGAAAAGAATACAGTGATCAGCCAAAGAATTATGACCACTGCCTACCGCTACGTTGGATGCCGCCTGATGCAGTTGCGAGCACGTGGTCCGGTAACAAAAGTATATAAGCGGAGCATACCTGGACAGCATACCTGTCCCCCCCCCCCCCCTCCCCATGAACCATGGACCTTGCCGTTGGTGGCGAGGCTTGCGTGCCTCAACGATACGATACAGATAGCCGTACCGTAGGTGCAACCACAACGGAGGGGTATCTGTTGAGAGGCCAGACAAACGTGTAGTTCCTGAAGAGGGGCAGCAGCCTTTTCAGTAGTTGCAGGGGCAACAGTCTGGATGATTGACTGATCTGGTCTTGCAACACTAACCAAAACGGCCTTGCTGTTATGGTACTGCGAACGGCTGAAAGCAAGAGGGAAACTACAGCCGTAATTTTTCCCGAGGACATGCAGCTTTACTGTATGGTTAAATGATGATGGCGTCCTCTTGGGTAAAATATTCCGGAGGTAAAATAGTCCCCCATTTGGATCTCCGGGCGGGGACTACTCAAGAGGACGTCGTTATCAGGAGAAAGAAAACTGGTGTTCTACGGATCGGAGCGTGGAATGTCAGATCCCTTAATCGGGCAGGTAGGTTAGAAATTTAAAAAGGGAAATGGATAGGTTAAAATTAGATATAGTGGGAATTAGTGAAGTTCGGTAGCAGGAGGAACAAGACTTCTGGTCAGGTGAATACAGGGTTATAAATACAAAATCAAATAGGGGTAATGCAGGAGTAGGTCTAATAATGAATAAAAAAATAGGAGTGCGGGTAAGCTACTACAAACAGCATGGTGAACGCATTATTGTGGCCAAGATAGACACGAAGCCCATGCCTACTACAGTAGTACAAGTTTATATGCCGACTAGCTCTGCAGATGACGAAGAACTTGAAGAAATGTATGATGAGATGAAAGAAATTATTCAGGTAGTGAAGGGAGACGAAAATTTAATAGTCATGGGTGACTGGAATTCGACAGTAGGAAAAGGGAGAGAAGGAAACATAGTAGGTGAATATGGATTGGGGCTAAGAAATGAAAGAGGAAGCCGTCTGTTAGAATTTTGCACAGAGCATAACTTAATCATAGCTAACACTTGGTTCAAGAATCATAAAAGAAGGTGTATACATGGAAGAATCCTGGAGATACTAAAAGGTATCAGATAGATTATATAATGGTAAGACAGAGATTTAGGAACCAGGTTTTAAATTGTAGGACATTTCCAGGGGCAGATGTGGACTCTGACCACAATCTATTGGTTATGAACTGTAGATTGAAACCGAAGAAACTGCAAAAAGGTGGGAATTGAAGGAGGTGGGACCTGGATAAACTGACTAAACCAGAGGTTATACAGAGTTTCAGGGAGAGCATAAGGGAACAATTGACAGGAATGGGGGAAAGAAATACAGTAGAAGAAGAATGGGTAGCTCTGAAGGATGAAGTAGTGAAGGCAGCAGAGGATCAAATAGGCAAAAAGACGAGGGCTAGTAGAAATCCTTGGGTAACAGAAGAAATATTGAATTTAATTGATGAAAGGAGAACATATAAAAATGCAGTAAATGAAGCAGGCAAAAACGAATGCAAACGTCTCAAAAATGAGATCGTCATGAAGTGCAAAATGGCTAAGCAGGCATGGCTAGAGGACAAATGTAAGGATGTAAAGGCTTATCTCACTAGGGGTAAGATAGATACACCCTACAGGAAAATTAAAGAGACCTTAGGAGATAAGAGAGCCACTTGTATGAATATCAAGAGCTCAGATGGAAACCCAGTTCTAAGGAAAGAGGGGAAAGCAGAAAGGTGGAAGGAGTATATAGAGGGTCTATACAAGGGCGATGTACTTGAGGACAAAATTATGGAAATGGAAGAGGATGTAGATGAAGATGAAATGAGAGATACGATACTGCGTGAAGAGTTTGATAGAGCACTGAAGGACCTGAGTCGAAACAAGACTCCGGGGGTAGACAACATTCCATTAGAACTACTGACGGCCTTGGGAGAGCCAATCCGGACAAAACTCTACCATCTGGTGAGCAAGATGAATGAGACAGGTGAAATACCCTCAGACTTCAAGAAGAATATAATAATTCGAATCCCAAAGAAAGCAGGCGTTGACAGATGTGAAAATTACCGAACTATCAGTTTAACAAGTCACAGCTGCAAAATACTAACGCGAATTCTTTACAGACGAATGGAAAAACTGGTAGAAGCCGACCTCGGGGAAGATCAGTTTGGATTCCGTAGAAATGTTGGAACAGGTGAGGCCATACTGACCTTACGACTTATCTTAGAAGAAAGATTACGGAAAGGCAAACCTACTTTTCTAGCATTTGTAGACTTAGAGAAAGCTTTTGACAATATTGACTGGAATAGCCCCATTCAAATTCTGAAGGTGGCAGGGGTAAAATACAGGGAGCGAAAGGCTATTTACAATTTGTACAGAAACCAGATGGCAGTTATAAGAGTCGAGTGGCATGAAAGGGAAGCAGTGGTTGGGAAGGAAGTAAGACAGGGTTGTAGCCTCTCCCCGATGTTATTCAATCTGTATATTGAGCAAGCAGTAAAGGAAACAAAAGAAAAGTTCGGAGTATGTATTAAAATCCATGGAGAAGAAATAAAAACTTTGAAGTTCGCCGATAACATTGTAATTCTGTCAGAGACTGCAAAGGACTTGGAAGAGAAGTTGAACGGAATGGACAGTGTCTTGAAAGGAGGGTATAAGATGAACATCAACAAAAGCAAAACGAGGATAATGGAATGTACTCGAATTAAGTCGGGTGATGCTGAGGGAATTAGATTAGGAAATGAGACACTTAAAGTAGTAAAGGAGTTTTGCTATTTGGAGAGCCAAGTAGAGAGGATATAAAATGTAGACTGGCAATTGCAAGGAAAGTGCTTCTGAAGAAGAGAAATTTGTTAACATCGAGTATAGATTTAAATGTCAGGAAGTCGTTCCTGTAAGTATTTGTATGGAGTGTAGCCATGTATGGAAGTGAAACATGGACAATAAATAGTTTGGACAAGAAGAGAATAGAAGCTTTCGAAATGTGGTGCTATAGAAGAATGCTGAAGATTAGATGGGTAGATCATGTAACTAATGAGGAGGTATTGAATAGGATTCGGGAGAAGAGAAGTTTGTGGCACAACGTGACTAGAAGAAGGGATCGGTTGGTAGAACATGTCCTGAGGCATCAAGGGATCACAAATTTAGCATTGCAGGGCAGCGTGGAAGGCAAAAATCATAGAGGGAGACCAAGAGATGAATACACTAAGCAGATTCAGAAGGATGTAGGTTGCAGTAGGTACTGGTAGATGAAGGAGCTTGCACAGGATAGATTAGCATGGAGAGCTGCATCAAGCCAGTCTCAGGACTGAAGAGCACAACAACAACAACAACACCTGGACAGGGGATCAGCATTCCGAAGAGCCGGCCGCTGTGACCAAGCGGTTCTAGGGGCTTCAATCCGACACCGCGCTGCTGTTACGGTCGCAGGTTCGAATCCTTCCTCGGACATGGATGTGTGTGATGTCCTAAGGTTAGTTAGGTGTAAGTAGTTCTAATTCTAGGGAACTGATGACCTCAGATGTTAAGTTCGATAGTGCTTAGAGCCATTTGAACCATTTTAACCCTCCAAAGATATGGGCAAACATACCCAGAAAAGTGACTTTGACAAAGGGCATATTATTATGCAGGGCTTGTGAATCAGTACCTGAAAAATGGCGACGCTCATCGAATTTTCACATACTACTGTCGTGAGCATCTAGGGAAAGAGGTAGAAGGGCAATGAAACTTCCACTAGGGGCTAAACGGTTAGACGTCTACGAGTCTTCACAGAACGTGGGGTTCTGAGACATGTCTGCTTTGTAAAGTAGGATACATGGTGCTCTGTGGCATCTGCCGAAAGAGCACAATGCTGGTGCACGGACAAGTGTTACGGGCTACACCGTTCATCACTGAACATGGAGGCTCCGCAGCAGACCACCCTACGTGTTCACATGTCGACGCAACGACATCGTCAGATACGACTGCAGTAGGCACGGGACCATCGGGAATCGACCGTCGATCGATGGAAACGTGTCGGGTCTCCGGGTGAAAGATATTTTGGCTACACTAGGTTGATGGTCGTCTCCACAAGCCCCGTCATCGAGGTGAACGGCGGCTCGAATCGTGCAGCGCGCCACGGACGCAAGCTGGTGGGAGCAGTATTATGCTGTGGGAGACATTCTCCTCTGCTTGCATGGAACCTGTGGTAGTCATCGACGACATGCTGACAGCTGCCAACCACCTGCTTTCCTTCACGCTCGATGTCTTCCCCGACGTCGATGTCATCTTTCAACAGTAGAATTCCCTGTGTCTCGGAGCCAGAACCGTGCAACAGCTGCGTAAGTGCATATCGCTATCCCACGACTTTCATCACCTCAGTGTACAGCATACAGTGTCGTGATACATTCTGAAACTTCCTGGTGGATTAAAACTGTGTGCCACACTGGGACTCGAAACCGTTACCTTTGCCTTTCACAGGCAACACCTCTACCGAGTTTTTTTAATTGTCTGAGAGGTTTCTTCAAGTGTCAAAGTAACTGCAATTTCTTAATGGTTTGAAGCAATCCCTCTTATTATTTTTTTTATGCCTACCACCTTCCGTCGCTGAGCTGCAACATCAGACGGCTTTTTTTTCACGTATATGTATTTGAAAAACAAATTAAAACTAATCGATCCATCCGCAACTCTGAAAACCCCGCAAGGCGATAAAGGATGACAAGCGGACAGAGTCAGAGGTGTAGGCACGTCATGTTTCGTACCGAAAGGGGGCGGGCGACCGCCACGATGTGAACACAGCAAATTAGCGGGGGCATGATATAAACGCTGTTAAGATAATTGGCAAAATACGCGCGATAACGGGAACCGCGCAACCTCCGCATGTGCAGGCTGCAAGCACTGCCAGAAATCGAGGCACGAGTGGTTAGTATCTCCATTTAGATATGCAAAGCAGCTTCCCTTTATCAGCACCGCACGAGACTTTGTGGCAGGCAAATACTTCACCCCTGGGTAAAAGACAGACTACACAGTTGACAGATAGACAATTGAAGCGGTGGTGATCATCGTCGACACTACGACAGACGGCGCAGAGGAGAGAGCCCGACAGTTCTACGAAATGGAGCCTCCCATTAGTTGGATACTTCCCACGCGTCGGATAACACCAAGTCGACCTGATATGCGCCGGAAAGACACTGTAATGAATGTATCGCCAAATCAGAGTCCACCACAACAATGGGAACTTGCACTCTACGTACGCAAAAAAAAGTCGTACAACTCCCTTGGCCGCGGCCGGCGCGTTCGTGGCAGTTCGGCTCGAGTAGAGCTGAGTCCCGAAAAGAACGCTGCGATGTGTGCTACCGACCGGGGCCGACGGGGAGAGGGACGGCAAGTAATGGTGCGTAATAGAAGCCTGGACACCGTGGCATTGTTTATATATCGTGGCCATGAAATGTGCCGCCGCACGATAGTGTATGTTCGTAACAAGCCCTCCTGCACCGGTGGGGGGGAGTAAGTTTTTCCATTGGGCTTTGAAGTTGGACCCCCAGCCGCCAGAAAATACCACAATGCCGCTTGAATACAACGTCACTGAACGCCACTCGTATTAGACTGCTTTCCGCAGTATCCTGGCAATCTTTACATGTAAGTTTAATACACACCTGGAAATTGTAATAAGAACACCGTAAATTCATTATCCCAGGAAGGGGAAACTTTATTGACACATTCCTGGGGTCAGATACATCACATGATCACACTGACAGAACCACAGGCACATAGACACAGGCAACAGAGCATGCACAATGTCGGCACTAGTACAGTGTATATCCACCTTTCGCAGCAATGCAGGGTGCTATTCTCCCATGGAGACGATCGTAGAGATGCTGGATGTAGTCCTGTGGAACGGCTTGCCATGCCATTTCCACCTGGCGCCTCAGTTGGACCAGCGTTCGTGCTGGACGTGAAGACCGCGTGAGACGACGCTTCATCCAGTCCCAAACATGCTCAATGGGGGACAGATCCGGAGATCTTGCTGGCCCGGGTACTTGACTTACACCTTCTAGAGCACGTTGGGTGGCACGGGATACATGCGGACGTGCATTGTCCTGTTGGAACAGCAAGTTCCCTTGCCGGTCTACGAATGGTAGAACGATGGGTTCGATGACGGTTTGGATGTACCGTGCACTATTCAGTGTCCCCTCGACGATCACCAGAGGTGTACGGCCAGTGTAGGAGATCGCTCCCCACACCATGATGCCGGGTGTTGGCCCTGTGTGCCTCGGTCGTATGCAGTCCTGATTGTGGCGCTCACCTGCACGGCGCCAAACACGCATACGACCATCATTGGCACCAAGGCAGAAGCGACTCTCATCGCTGAAGACGACACGTCTCCATTCGTCCCTCCATTCACGCCTGTCGCGACACCACTGGAGGCGGGCTGCACGATGTTGGGGCGTGAGCGGAAGACGGCCTAACGGTGTGCGGGACCGTAGCCCAGCTTCATGGAGACGGATGCGAATGGTCCTCGCCGATACCCCAGGAGCAACAGTGTCCCTAATTTGCTGGGAAGTGGCGGTGCGGTCCCCTACGGCACTGCGTAGGATCCTACGGTCTTGGCGTGCATCCGTGCGTCGCTGCGGTCCGGTCCCAGGTCGACGGGCACGTGCACCTTCCGCCGACCACTGGCGACAACATCGATGTACTGTGGAGACCTCACGCCCCACGTGTTGAGCAATTCGGCGGTACGTCCACCCGGCCTCCCGCATGCCCACTATATGCCCTCGCTCAAAGTTCGTCAACTGCACATACGGTTCACGTCCACGCTGTCGCGGCATGCTACCAGTGTTAAAGACTGCGATGGAGCTCCGTATGCCACGGCAAACTGGCTGACCTTGACGGCGGCGGTGCACAAATGCTGCGCAGCTAGCGCCATTCGACGGCCAACACCGCGGTTCCTGGTGTGTCCGCTGTGCCGTGCGTGTGATCATTGCTTGTACAGCCCTCTCGCAGTGTCCGGAGCGAGTATGGTGGGTCTGACACACTGGGGTCAATGTGTTCTTTTTTCAATTTCCAGGAGTGTATTTTGTTGTACTCTACGAAATGATTCAGTTACTCAATACAAGAACATCAGTCCATGCTCTTAATAAAGTAGCTCATATCTCACTGACAGCACATTTTTTTAGACATTTCTGTTACAACCACTAAGATAATTTCGGAAGTTGCACATTTTAATTGATGACTCCCAGACCAGTGTAATGAGATATCTACTCCACCCGTTGCACATGGGATTTGTGGGTTACAAAGGATAAAATATTGATCTACATTCTCATATGACTCCTAGTTAAAATTATGCATTTATAAAATCTACTGTATTCTTCCTCTTCCGTTTTGTAATGATCTCCAACACAGCTTCAGTACCAACAGTAATCAACTTCACTTGTTTCACCAATTTTTTTCCTAGAATTCCGACATAACTGTACTGTGAATAGCTAACGTTCTCCTCAATGAGCTAATTCGTAAAATTTTAATTATTAATGTAGTAGAATCGCCGGTTACGTTACACTCCTTTCACTGGATGCAACGCCGTGGCACTCTGTAATGCCCATCGGGTGGTGTACTGCAGTTCACTACCATCAAATCCTCAGTCACATGCTACTAAGTGAATGAGGCCTCCATCCATCACCAGTACAGTCGCCTCACCATTGCAGCCATACTGCCCCACGATTCCACTAGGCTTCAAAGCCTGCTCTACACAGGCAAGCTGTTCCATTTCAATCTCCCTGTTAAAAATTATGTCCCTTAACTTGTCCAGCTTTGCATTTTGTGCATTTATGCTCCCACATACTAAATGTCAGTTTGTTTAACTTTTAAGTTCCTTTAGTCTGTAAGTTCCCTATATGGGCAACACGTTTTTCTACGGGAATTTCTGTCGCGATATTTAAAACATTGTGAATCACTATTTCCGCAGAAAGGGAAAGAGCTGTAGAAGCGACCAACAATTTGGAAAGATTTGGGAGCATTGTATTACTGATTTTGAGATGTTACGTTTTCTTTGTTTCGCGATCAAAGTTAGCTCCTGTTTCCGGGACTGTTACCACGACTTATCCACTGGAACTGGCGTATGTTGCAGGACAAGAGTAGTTCGTACCGGTTAGAGACCACTGGCGAGGCACGCTTTACAGGCGTCGGCTACAGTGACCAATGGTAAGTGTGGGAAGATGGTCATGTGAAGATCTGAAAGATGTGGGCGCAGCTTGAGCTTCCAAATTGACAACACAAAGTCTTTCTTCGCGTACTTAACACTCCAGGCTTTGGTCCGCCGAAAATTAATCGTATTGTATTGTATGGAACTGCGATCTAGAAACGACGGAGAGGCTTCTTCACCGCCGTAGCCCTCAGTGGTTCACAATCCCACAACAGGCTACAACAGTCCACTCACCCCACCGCCACCCCATATCGAAGTCGGGGTTATTGTACGGTTCGGCCCCCAGTGCAGCCACCAAGGATCGTCTCACACCAGGTAAGCGTAACCCCAATGTTTGCGTGGTAGAGTAATTATGGTGTTCGCGGACGTGGAGAAAGTGTTTGCGCAGCAATCGTCAACATAGTTCAATTGAGACGGAATAAGGGGAACCAGCCCGCATTCGCCGAGGCAGATGGAAAACTGCCTTAAAAATCATCCACAGACTGGTCGGCACACCGGCTCTCGACACTAATCCCGACCGGAAAGCAGAACGTCAGACAGCACGGCTGATCGGGCAGGCAAATTAGCCGTAATGATTTTTCAAACAGCTAGTGGCATTTTACTATATCTAGGCGTGATCCTTGTGTCCCAAGTATCGTAATACACCAGGGTTTTTACCTGTTCAATTTTCCTGAAATTATCTGAAACTACTCTTGTTGAATGCACACTCCCTCCTCCTACCCTGCACCTACACATTGCATTTAGCTGCATGTAAAATAATTTCCAGTATTCTTTTCCAATTTCTAGGCTTTGGAGTTATCGGGTGCAGAATGTTTTCCTCTTCTTCTGTATGCTGTGTGCAGTTACCTGTTTGAAAGTTCCATCTATGTTTATTCATTAATTTTATGTCTGGTATTTCAACACCAATGTTGATTTTTATGGGGCGGGTTAGTTTCTTTTATTGAGTGAACAAGTGATAGTTTTTTCTCGTTAGTGGAGAAAGTGGATAGGTCAGGAACTGTTTCGATCTGGCATCTTCCTGATCTGAACGTTATTAACTTCTTGGCATGGTAACATGAATACCGTTCTTATGTGTTGATCATTCGAACAGTTTTTCTCTATTTTCGTCTGTATTTATGTATACCAAAGCGGTTTTCCGGCTGTTAAAATTTCCCATTTATCCACATGGCCTAGTCACCATGACTATCGCCACTTTACATTAGGTGGCTTTATAACTGAACGTGCCCAGTGCCAGAAAGTAGACGGAAGACGGGGTATAGGACTGAGTGCGGAAGTGTTGTCGACGTACGGGTATTTACATATAAAGTTTTTCTTAGTTGTGCGTCTAGTCATTCATGACGTAGTGTGGCTGTTGTAGAGAGCTGTAATAGTGGGGCACTCTCATTCCATTGTAATTCCTTATACGTCGTTAATTTTCCAGCAGATCAGCTCATACAATTCCAAATGCTGTTTTTACATATATTTTGGATTCATGGATATGTGAGATGAGCGTTAATGTTGTTTTATATCACTAATATATCCTTATATGCTTACATACGTTAATACAGGATTTCCGATGGGTAACATATAAGGACCAATACTGTTTCTGACATAAATCGATGACTTGGACAACTGCGTTAGTCATGAGGAAAAAGTTATGTTTGTTGATGACTAAAACAGGAAAACTACTAGCAAAAGAAGCAAAGAAACCCCCAAGCAAATTTACAACTGGTCAACATGCAATAAAGTGACATTGAACACTAAGAAGACAAATATCATGAATCTAGTTTGAAAAGGGAAAATGACACTGTCAAATTAAATGTAGATGGAAGCCATAAAGACCACGTAACAAATACAAAATTTCTAGGAATTAATATCGGTTCTCATCTGAAGTGGTGTCAGCACAGAAAGATACTTGCATACAGCATCTCATCGGCATGTTATCATCAGCGTCTAACTGCCAATGTCCCTTTCTTACATAATTTTCATATGAACGCTCAGTTCTTTGCTAAGGAATTCTTTTCTAAGGAACAAATGCATAAAATACGAACACAGTTATCAAATTCCTGAACAGGGCCATAAGAATAATAACCCGAAGCAGTGTTTCATCTCATGGTAAAGATCTCTTCCAATCTGTTTTACACATCAAAAGTAACATTGATAATTACTGCACAAATAGCTCTGTCCGTGACAATGGAGCAAGAGTAAGACGAAACCTACATTTTCCGAGAAAGAATATACATAAAACAACAAACAGCATTTTCTACCAAGGAATAAAACTGCACAACAAACTGTCCAAAGACATTAAAGAGATAACTAAAACAAACTGAATTAAAAAGAAAGTTAAAAGATACCTTTTAAGCAATAGATTCTACAGGGTGTTACAAAAAGGTACGGCCAAACTTTCAGGAAACATTCCTCACACACAAATAAAGAAAAGATGTTATTTAGACATGTGTCCGGAAACGCTTAATTTCCATGTTAGAGCTCATTTTAGTTTCGTCAGAATGTACTGTACTTCCTTGATTCACCGCCAGTTGGCCAAATTGAAGGAAGATGATGTTGACTTCGGTGCTTGTGTTGACATGCGACTCATTGCTCTACAGTACTAGCATCAAGCACATCAGTACGTAGCATCAACAGGTTAGTGTTCATCACGAACGTGGTTTTGCAGTCAGTGCAATGTTTACAAATGAGAAGTTGGCAGATGCCCATTTGATGTATGGATTAGCACGGGGCAATAGCCGTGGCGCGGTATGTTTGGATCGAGACAGATTTCCAGAACGAAGGTGTCCCGGCAGGAAGACGTTCGAAGCAATTGATCGGCGTCTTAGGGAGCACGGAACATTCCAGCCTATGACTCGTTCCTGGGGAAGACCTAGAACGACGAGGACAACTGCAATGGCCGAGGCAATTCTTCGTGCAGTTGACGATAACCCTAATGTCAGCGTCAGAGGAGTTGCTGCTGTACAAGGTAACGTTGACCACGTCACTGTATGGAGAGTGCTACGGAAGAACCAGTTGTTTCCGTACCGTGCAGGCACTATCAGCAACTGATTGGCCTTCACGGGTACACTTCTGCGAATGGTTCATCCAACAATGTGTCAATCCTCATTTCAGTGCAAATGTTTTCTTTACGGATGAGGCATCATACAACGTGATCAAATTGTAAATTTTCACAATCAACATGTGTGGGCTGACGAGAATCCGCACGCAATTGTGCAATCACGTCATGAACACAGATTTTCTGTGAAAGTTTGGGCAGGCATTGTTGGTGATGTCTTGATTGGGCCCCATGCTCTTTCACCTACGCTCAATGGAGCACGTTATCATGATTTCATACAGGATACTCTACCTGTGCTGCTAGAACATGTGCCTTTACAAGTACGACACAACATGTGGTTCATGCACGATGGAGCTCTTGCACATTTCAGTCGAAGTGTTCGTACGCTTCTCAACAACAGATTCGGTGACCGATGGATGGGTAGAGGCGGACCAATTCCGTGGCCTCCACGCTCTCCTGACATCAACCCTCTTGACTTTCATTTATGGAGGCATTTGAAAGCTCTTGTCTACGTAACCCCGGTACCAAATGTAAAGACTCTTCGTGCTCGTATTGTGGACGGCTGTGATACAATACGCCATTCTCCAGGGCTGCATCAGCGCATCAGGGATTCCTTGCGACGAAGGGTGGACGCATGTATCCTCGCTAACGGAGGACATTTCGAACATTTCCTGTAACAAAGCGTTTGAAGCCACGCTGGTACGTTCTGTTGCTGTGTGATTCCATTCCATGATTAGTGTGATTTGAAGAGAAGTAATAAAATGATCTCTAATATGGAAAGTAAGCGTTTCCAGACACATGTCCACATAACATATTTTCTTTCTTTGTGTGTGAGGAATGTTTCCCGAAAGATTGGCCGTACCTTTTTGTAACACCCTGTGCACACTGAAGGACTACTTAGATATCACACAGCAGGGGTTTGGTAAAAATGTCATATTAACAGATAATACTAGCGATAATAAAATGACCATCATTTCACATAACACTGTCACACAAAGTATTTTTCCTTCTTTTCCTCTCTTTCTGTAAAAACATACTCCAGAAGCTGTGCAATGTATAACATCCTGCTCAATAGAATTAAAGATTCCTTTTTTCGAAACCCCGTAATTCCCACCCATTACGACACTTCAGTTTGATATTTGGCTCGAAGGGGCGTACCACCTTCTTCTGCAATGGTACACTAACATGAAGCCCTGCGACACTTGAAACACGAAGGTTTCGACACATGCCGACAAAGTGCCACAGCTCGGAAGTTCACGTGACGTGTAAGGTGGGTTAATGATGTCACATTCGTACAAAATTTCAACACCGTTCTGCCTAATGCCACCGTGTACGAGTAACAGGATCCGAAGGTGGTCACTCTCTCTTACCGACATTTCACCCCTTCCTTTTACTCCTCTGCTATGGACTTTTAAGAACCGTGACGACCAACGTTGAAATCAGCCGGTATTATTATGAGTTCCCGAGAAAAGCATTCCAGACACAACGCCACTCAGAATCGGCACGAAAAGGTCGCACAGGTGGTATCAATGGCGTCAATGAAACCACCCCTTTCCCTGGGGCGTTAATTCCCATACGTTTCACTGTCGAATGCGGCAGTTCGCAGTGCAGTGAGGTACAGGAAGACGTTCTTCACAACCTTGGACACTGCTGACAACCTTGGGGCCCATCGAACGTTAAGCCCGTGCGCGACAGCATTTTTTGCTCTTGTTTACAGGTTGGAACCACTAGGGGCCGTTCAGTATTATCCGATGCAATTTGCACATGATTCGAGGCAGACAGTAGTACTTTTGTTTTTCTGAGTGTTCCTATTTTGTTACCTTCCGTAGTGTGATGAAGGGGGATTGCGACATTGACACATGTTTGAATAACACGGCAAACAGTCCCTCTAAAACCCAGAGATAGGCTCTGAAAAGAAATTAAGAACGCAATGGACACCCTCAAAAGCAAAACTTTAATGGTTTTGATAATATCTTGAATGAAAATACAGTTCATCCCAGACATGCAATGCAACGGCCCTGGCGCAGTGGATACACCGGTTCCTGTGAGATCACCGAAGATAAGCGCTGTCGGGCGTGGTCGGCACTTTGATGGGTGACCATCCGGGCCGCCATGTGCTGTTGCCATTTTTCGGGGCGCACTCAGCCTGGTGATGCCAACTGAGGAGCTGCTCGACCGAATAGTAGCGGCTCCGGTGAAAGAAAACCATCATAACGACCAGGAGAGCGGTGTGCTGACCACACGCCCCTCCTATCCACACCCATAGCTGAGAATGCCATGTTTCCCGTCATATAGGAAACACATCACTATCGCAGGGATACTTTCATACCAACTGAAGTATACTATTATCAGACCACTTTACATGAAATGTAGTTAGACAGATATTCATAATTCCCAAAATATGTCATTACTTAAGCCATTCAGCAAGGTACTTGGAAAAATTATCTGTGCCTGAATCGTGACACACTTCTCTCAAAATAAGATACTCAATCAGTCTCAATTTGGTTTTCAGAAAGGTGTCTCCACAGAACATGCTCTTATGCAATCCAGAAACCAGATTATATAAAAATGGAATGACAAAGTATTGCCAGCTGGTATCTTCTATGAGTTGTTAAAAGCATTTCATTGTGCAGTTCACATTATTCTCATACAGAATCTAAAATGTCATTGTGTTAGACATCTCGTTGGCGAGTGACTTCTATCTTACCTGAAAGTAAGTATACAGAGAAATGCATTAAGAAACTCAGGAGGTGTACACAAAGAAACAACGTCTCCAGAATGGGAAATAATCACGACATGTGTCCCGCAGGGGTCTACACTGGGTCGCTCTTATTCTTGTTATATACAATGCCGGAAAAAATGATACACATGGAAAGATGACGTCGATTTTGACCCGATGATAGCATATGCCACCTGGGCGATAGTAGATGTATTGATAGTGGTTTCACTTTCTCAAGCCAACAGATAGCGTTATGCTATAGCTATCAGAACGCCGTCTGTATCTACCCTTTAATAGGGAATGCTCACGGCCTGAAGGCTCAAGGTAGTGCAAACGTGTGAGCCAAGCACGAAACCATGCCATAGAGACCCACTCGTGCGTCCTACGGCCAACAGAGCTAGTTTAAAAGGGGTCACTGGCCTTTCAAGTGGCGAGGTGGTCTTTTCGGAGATCCCCCACACAAGTTGCACGTGGTTCACTTAAACGTTTTGACACACGTAGATGAGGTTCTGGACGTCCACGCTGCGCAGACGTCCGCCAGTATCATCGTATTATAAGCGCAGCAGTGGAAGACCATACAGCTATCACAGCACAGGTAAGAGGGTTTTTGGGCGCAGACGTATCAAAACGAACCATTGCTAACCAATTATTAGCAGTGGGAAGATGGGCATGCACACCTCCTGCCCGTCTTCCACTCACTGTACAACTTCGAAGTGCACGGTTCGAATGGTGCCGTCATAAGATCACTTCATCGACGAAAGCAGATTCTGCCTGTAGACAAATGACGGCCGTTTGCGGGTACGATACACATCTAGTGAGTGCTGTCTATAGAGTGAATTCGTCCAAGACCCACAGGCCCCATCCCAGGCCTTATGGTTTGGGATGCGATAAGATACAATTCTCGTTATCCTTTGGTGTTTCTGGAGGGGATGCTAACCAACACTCGGTACGTCCATAATGTCGATAGATCCATTTTTTTGCCTTTCTTGTAACAGGAATATGATGTGTTGTTCCAACAGATTAATGTTCGTCCACGCACTTCCCGTGAAACTCAACTCAGCATGTTCTGCAAGACGCGCAGCAACTTTCCTGGCCAGCACGATCTCGGAATTGTGTCCAATCGAGCATATGTGGAATATGATGGGACGAGAAGTGACTCCTGCAGCTCATCAACCAACTTCTCTTACAGAACTAGGTGCACAGGTCGAGCAGACGTGGCATAACGTATCCCAGGGCAGTATTCGCCATCTGTACTATGAGCTGGATGCCAGAGTCAGCTCCTGCATTGCCACCTGTGCAGGCTACAGCGCAAACTAATATGGATGTTTCAGCATGGGTCGATACCTCGTACCTCAGAACCGTTTGTGCTATTGATCTGTAAATGTACATCATTTCATATCGTCCATATACACTCTTGTAACAAAAAATTTTGAGTAAATTTGAAGCAACACAGGATTTAAGCTTCCTTTGAAATCCCGCTTCAATGTAAGTAGTAAGCGGGAGAACTTGGTCAGCACAGTTTCGTTTTGGTCTGAAAACTGCCTGTCCGACTGGTATTATATCAAATATTTCCTGAGAAATTCTGTTGTAGATGAGCCTTTCACGTAACTTGCACGTTACTGATAGGTTACTCAGGTAGGTTTGCTGCTTTCCATGGTTTTAGGATGGCTATTATCTTTGATCGTTTGAACTCTCTGGGTAGATTACCAGTTTGGGTGATGTCGGTGAAGAATCTGGCCAGCCAGAGTTTTGCGTGTTTTCCACAATTTCTGAGGAATTTGGAGTTGATGTTAAATCCTGTTGCTTTCCCTGGCGTGATATTCTTGAGCGCTGATTCTATTTCTTCAGATGTGAAACGGAGAGCACATTCAGTCTCTGTCATCTGATTTCACATATTTCAGAGTTCACGTTTTATTTGTATTGTGTGTACTTTGTCTCTTGGTGTTCTGGACTTTGCTCTTATGTGGGAGGGTATGGTACCTGGAGAGATGTTTGGTTTTTGCCGTTGAACAGGCGTTCCGCTTCCTAAATTTCTTAGCTAAGTCCATGCCTGACGGCTTGATGTATGAAAGTTCAGACTTCCCACAGTTTACAGCAATTTCTGTTGTCTCGCATCATCAAGGCTATGGAGGAGCTCGTCTGCCACTTCTTGATCACCCAACTCAAGAAAGCTTTGTTAGAGGCTTTTACTGTTTTCGGACTCCCTGGGATATATTCCCTTCGGTATCCTCTGGAAATGCACTTCTTAGCAGTGCTTGTAACTGGTCAGAGAAATCTACCATAGGTTTTGGTGGTATCCAACGTAGGCATTTATCAAGATCTCCTGGGAACTTCTCCCAATTTGCTTATTTGAAATTCCACCTAGGCCGAGGTATAGACGACACAAGTGGAAGTCGGCCACCTGTCTCTAGAGCAGAGCTAGTTAGCCTCCGCGTGGTGCACCCTGGATAACGCTAAATGAGCTGGCAAATACTGGCGGTCAGACAAATCAAGAAGGTTCTCCTGACCACTCAAGACATAAAACAGTTTGATAGACTGATAACAGCCTACAGTACTTTTACTCCCTTACAAAGTTTGTTATCATCTATCAACTGCAGTTTGAAACAACAGTAACATTTACAACTAAAATAGTAGAAAAAGAAATTATTTGAGTTATTCATCATATGAAAAAGAGTGAGGCACTCAGCCATAAAAATAATTCACCATGTGCACAGTCATATGATTAATGGATAGAAAAATAGCTCCAAACACAAACTGAAATCTTATTAGGTTGACAACTTCATGAATGAAATCCTGAAAATGTGTTAGTACACCATTTTGTGTGTGTGTGTGTGTGTGTGTGTGTGTGTGTGTGTGTGTGTGTGTGTGTGTGTCTTTAAGAAAGGGAGATAACTGAACACAACAACAATATCCTCAAGAATTAATGCAATGGTCAGCATGTTGCCATATATCCCATTTAAGTTGATGTACTGCAGTTGTAAAATTGACTTGTTACATGTCGTAGTGTGATGCCACAGTTATGATCTGCAGATCATAATAATTACTAGCTCAGTAACAAACATTAAAGAGACATATTAAATAAATGAAAATTAATTAGCAATATAATTGAGGAAATTAGCTACAACTATTATTATCTGTATGAAGATTATTTCTGCCAAGAGAATTTTGTAAATGCTCTTTGGCACAGGTTAAATCTGGGTATTATTTTGTAGCATATCGAACTGGTTTTGTCAGCCTTCCTTTCATTAAGGCTGCACAGATATTACTGGTGGCACTATTGCTGTTTACAAAGTTTACAGTATGGAAGATGCCGATATAAGTCCACAAAACAAACAAATACCGTAATTAAAATGGGTCAAAAATAAATGATTAACTTACATTTTATTATTTAAAATGCATGAGTGTAGCCAGAAAGACTGCAATGGCAATTCCCCCCTATGCAGTTGGGAAAAAAACATAAAGTTTTGTTATTTTGTGTGTCATTAACCACAATTTTGGGCTACACTCATGTAATGCACACTTCCACTGCTCTGAATTTATTTGGCAGCCAATTTGCTTTGTAAACTCACCCACTTGAAGACGGAGAGAGGAGGCTGCGTTGTAGGACTACTCTCTTCCGGATTTCCTTTCTGTGCAATGCATCTCCCCTGCAACATACAGACATTCTCAAGTACCTGTAAGAAACTGTATAAAGACAGAAGCCCAAGAAGAAATGCAGATGTCAAAGTTCCTAATATAGTTTTAGAAGTGTAACTTGGCTCTAGCAAGCGTGGAGAATGTCACATCAGGACACAAGGGGCAGTATGCAGAAGTGCGTAGCATACTTATGGCTACTGTCAAGATGACAAATGCGATCCCTTGTAATGAGTATGGAGCTTTCTCTGTGGCATACGATTATTCGTAAGTAGGCTTTTGTTATGCAGCTCCTGGCATTAACGAGCATATACAATCGATGCGTCCAATTTCACTCTAATATATTTTTTTTCTTGGAGGTTTTCCTTGATCTTACAATTGAAAACAAAAGTCAACAAACCAACAGCGCCCAATCTCAGTAAAAATAAAATCTACAGTAATATGAACAATCTACATTAACACGAACAATCATCCACAACAGATCCAGCCATTCCTCAAGACAGAAGCAGGCAAGTTTCACATACTTTTTGCCGAGACTGAACGTAGTTTCAATAAACTGAGAGATCAATATACATAAACTATACAAAAACAACTGGTGCACAAAAAGACTACAGATCAGTCACAATGGACCCACTGAATAATAAATAAAAACAGAACAGTCCATAGACACATATGCAGTTTTGCTGAAACATTAAAATATTTTAAAAATTATACATCAGGAGCAATAAGACACAACAACCATTAAACAGGAAACACTTTCAGCAGAAAAGTACTGCACAAATTGACATTTAATATCAAAGTAATCCACAGGCTGGGAAATACCATAAGAAAACGAGGAATAAAGGAATACAAAACACATTCAGAACAGACAGCATGCTAACGAAATCACAGCACAGAGGTTGAGAAAAATTGTGTCACGAAATTTTAAACCTGGATAGCTGATGTCAGTAGGAACCAAAATTACTAATGTTGTGTAGGTCGACAACGCACCATTTTTTGACTACGGAAACTTGGCGCCACGCTGTCCAATTAGCAATGAGATTGCCCTGTTCCCGTTCGTCGGTTGACGGGCAGCGCTATTGTCGATTCACACACACAAACGTCCCTCGAACCGTCACTGCCTCAATGTGCTACACACAGGCTGTTTGTCTCCACCTCACATCTGAGGCATTTACACGTAAGCTTCGCTTCGGAGCACACCATATCACCTGCGATTTAGTGATACAGTAAGTATGGCGGCACAGTATTCGTTTGAAGAAAAACGAGATATGATTTTTGTTTACGGACTAGCCGACGGTAATGTGCAAGAAGCTCAGCAAGCGTCTACAGCAATTGATCAGAGACTTACCGAAACAGGCTCGTTAGCGAGATTCAAGGTGATGCTGGAAGACCTAGAACAGGACGGGATGCTGAATTTGAAGAGACTGTTCTCGAGCTCTTCGAGGAAGCACCTACGACAAGTACTCGAGGGGTGGACATCGGTATCACCCATAGGTTAGTCGGGGAGGTTTTGAGGGATGACGGCCAACATCCATTTAGTTTCCACACTGTCCAAGACCTAAATCCTGTGGCGGACTATGAACACAGGCTAGGGTTTTGACGGTGGTTTCTGCGATGTGTTGCACGAGCTCCCGACTTCCCCGCCATTTTGTTGTTTACCGACGAGTGCACCTTCTATCAGGATGGCCTTTACAGCACTTGAAACCTTCATTACTGGGTGACCATCTGAAAGGAATGGTCCATCTACTTTCTGAACTTAATGGGGTAAATTACCGTTACACCCATGTGCTAGCAGCATGATGAGGTGCCCACACGTAACAGTTGTGCTGTGCACGGATATTTAAATGAACTCTTTCACGGCCGCGTAATTGGCTGAGGTTCTCGTAAGCCATGGCTCCCGCAGTCACCAGACATCACGCCACGCAAACACAATCGTTTCAGTCAGAGTGTCCATATTAACGAAGAAATTTTGTTTATCTGGGGCAACTCAGATAGTGAATCACTTATCGTGTACTGAACACGATTATTTGCTAGATACAACATACGATAAAGACAGCGAGGCTGCAGGGCATTATCGTCAATACATGTTTCTCCATTACAGTTCATCCCACAGTAGTATCAGTTGTTAAATGGCGTATCATTGAGAAAGGCTGCTACAGGGAAAATGTGAAAGTAAACAACAAAAAGGAGGAAAGTTACAGAACAAGACACATTCGTTCTACGTAAGTCTCAAGTACAAGCGCCTTTAACTTCTCTACAGTTCTTAAATACCACAGGACACGAACATGATCTGTAACTGCGAATGATCCAGTGTAACACAGAGACGAAGCACACTGCTTTCAGTTGTCACATCATCATTGACCATTACACGAAAAGACGTCCATGAGTTGTATTTATTTTATGTGACCGAAACAGAAATTTTTCCACAAGTTATATTGGATTCTCTTGGTAATCAGTGTGTTAATGCACATTTAACATAACATCCTGTAGCAATAATAGGAGATTTGAGTAACTGCACCATTCGGTATGCCTAACTGCATGTCTAAAATTCGGAAGTGACAGCAGCCCTTCAGGTCGGGTCACATGGCGTGCACCGCTCACTCCTTTGGAAACATGTTATTGGATTCTGTTCAATTTTGTTGACCTGTATTATAACTACTGTGTTATCACAGCAGGCCGTTACAAGAAAGTGGTGTACTGAAGACTGATAGCAAAATCATTCTTCTACAATTCGTTACAAAAAAAATTTCAGTTTACAGCACATTGGCTGTAAAAATTGATTATCAGATCCTAAGTTGAGTAACATACTGCTCATAATATTATGCGTTACCCAAAGCTGGCTGTAGCTTATGAATTTTATTGTCCATTCCGCATGAACTATAGTAACATGCTAGCTGCCTCACTGCAGCACCAGTGCAGTCCACCCAAGCGCAACTGACTTTACCGTGAAAAATTGCTCAGTTGGTAGTCGCATCTCTTTAGCACAGGCAAGCATGAACGGAATATTCTATTGGCCCTTTACCAGTATTTTACTTCAAACCTCTTAAATATTAAATCTATGCCATAACAGCTGCTCTTATCACTTGAATGTCTCACCCCAATTGCACATCGGTCTACTTAGGATGCAACTGGTAACTAGTGCTAGCCACCTGGTAGTGACAACTCATGCCATCCTGTTGACAGCACCTTCCATCATCTCCTGCTAATGGTAACACACACTAGCCTGATGCTACAGTTGGACAACCCTACTTACTTCCAAGGAATTCGCCCATTCATTGTTACAACATGATTTAACTGTATAGAAATGTGGAGAATCCATTGTAGAACCCCTAACCAACATAATAAATGCATCCCTTACAAATGGAGTTTTCTCTGACCTACTAAAGACTTCTAAAACTACCCCACTTCACAAAAAGGGCCCTAAAAATGATGTAGCCAATTACAGGCCAATAGCACAACTCAGCTCATTCTCAAAAATATTTGAAAGATTATTTTACACCAGATATTGGAAGACTTTACTAATAAACTGTCCTTATTAACAAAACACCAGTATGGTTTTAGAAAGCAAAAGACAACCACCACAGCTATTTATGAGTATCTCAACAAAACCTTAAAAGCACTGGATAGTAAGGAAATCACTACTGGTATCTTTTTAGATTTATTCAAAGCCTTTGATGTAAATGACCATACCATACTCCTTAAGAAGTTAGCAAATAAAGGTATAAGAGGAATTGCAAACAAATGGCTAGAATCTTACCTGTCAAACAGATTTCAAAAAGTAGAAATTAATTTTGAAAAAAAGAATACAACCACCCATCAATCTACTGTCCACTCCCCTGACACAATGCCTATTATATATGGTGTGCCACAAGGCTCAATCCTGGGACCCATACTGTTTCTGCTATACATTGATGATATAAGCACGAAGCTTGCTACAGGACACACCACACTATTTGCTGATGACACGAGTATACTAATAACAGGTACTGATACAGAGGACCACAACCAAAAAATTAAACCTCTTATGTCGTTACTCAGCAAATGGTTCGACGAGAACAAACTGATTATAAATATACAGAAGTATATTGCAAACAATTTTATGACAAATGTTCAATTAGGTCTCAAAATTATATATGTGCATGTCTATGAAATACACTGGACTACTTTACTATTAGATTTGTATTGGCTGTTTGTATTTTACCATACAACATTTGTATTTACTGTTTTGATAAAGATAGCTAACTTCCTCATTACAAAATAATGTAAAATTAATTTATTAAAAATTACTTGCAAATATGTTCTCTTGACCTGTCCAATATTGTATGTGCAACCTTACAATTCTATTATTTGTATTAACTGTTTTGTTTAATATAGATAATTTCCTTGCCACAAAATAACGTAAAAATCAATTTGTTTGTAAATACCTTTCTTGACCTGTCCAATATCATATGTGCAGCTGTACAATACTATGACTGCATGGATCAACAAAAATACAATACAAACCAAAATCTTCACACTGGCAAGAAACCTTAATTTCTTCACACTGGCAAGAAACCTTAATTCAACATAGTTCAGCAATTTTGCACGAAATGTTTGCAAATTATACACACAAATATCATTTCCGAATCAGTTACGTATTAGCGAAAACTGTATCATAATCCTCTTCTACCCAGGTACCTGCAAATGTTAACGTAACAACTACAGCGAGGTGGATTTACGCTGGGCTAACAATGAATCTGCCTGGTGGATTAATGATAGGTTGTTCTTGAGCCAGCCTGTTAATGTATTTTACATCTTTGGTGTTCTTTAACAACTAAAGTCAGTATTTTATGTTCAGTGGTTGGTAATACGCAGCTGTGTGTGGTTTCACTGTATGTTGTTGTTGTTGTATGTGCTTTGTATTGAACTGGTACCTAATAAACCATGTGTATTTCCAAGAATGCAAATACTCGTTTACTAACAAAATCTCAGCAGATTATGGGCCCAGGTGCCTGTTAAAAGGACACTTGTACGAAAATAATAACCCAACTCTGTGCGAAAGGTTTTTAAAGTTATCTCCAAGAAGACTTTTTTGAAGTTGTTAATTCCACGCAACCAATGCTGGAATCAACGAGAATTATCAACATAGGACTTCTGGAAGGCCAAACAAATTGGGAAACCTGGAAATACAAAATAAGTATTTGTCTGCGAGGAATTCCTGGCGCACATGATGTTGTGGAAGGCAGGTTAGTGAAACCTAGTATTCATTCAGAAAGTGCTACTGTTGAGCAAAGGGCGATCTACAAAAGTGCATTGCAAGCTTTTAACAAAGCACACAGCAAAGCTCTATTTGTTTTGACTACAAATATGTCGTAAGAAACGTTGCAGAAAATAATGTGTCTAAATACAGCGTGTGAAATGTGGACATAATTACGCAAAATATTTGATGGTGTCTCTGAAGACAAAGTTTACAACCTTTGTTTGCAGTTCCTTAGTTACAAAAAGGCTCCTGAAGACGATATTGCGACACATCGGCCTATTTCCAAACTGAAAAATTTGTGGAGTGAATTGAAACAGGAAATGGCTAAAGATATGGTAAATAATTCAGAAATGACTGATTTGTTTTTGCCTTGTAAAATATTAGCTGCACGACCAGAAGACAATTTTTTCTTTTAAATCTAGTTGGATGCTAATGTCTAGAGATGACAGAACAATTGATAATTTATCAAATCAACTGTTTGCATATGAACAAGCTTTGAGTACAAAGGAGGATGATATTAGTAAACAAGAAGCCGCCACTACAGATTCTTCAAGGCTATTATTTCAGCAAGTAAATCCAATGGAGAGAAAGTAGAAAAAGAGATTAATATGAAATTACTGCAAGTAATCCAACCACGCAATTAAAGTGTACAGAAAGTGGGCAGCTGATGGCAAACCTCAAAAACCAGCTTCCACAAATACAAATATGCTACTTCTTGCTGTGACATCTTCTGTGATGAACTCTGAATGTAGAAATGAGGACTAGTATATAGACAATGGTGCAACAAGTCATATTACAAATGGTAGGAATTGTTTCAACACATTTCAGCCTTTTCTAACAAAACACTTAGTTACTACATTCAATAGACATTGAAACAGGAGTTGCAGGAAAATGGAACAGAATTACCTTGACATATGTGTGGTATGCACCTCATATTCACAAGAATCTCTTCTCTGTTCTTGCAGCACAGGATAAACATCCAGAAAGTAAAGTCACATCAACTGCAGAATTTTGTCATCTTGATAATGTCACTAGATTGATAGGTGTCCGTGATTGCTTTGGAGGGCTTTTTAAACTTTCTGTAATAAATGTGAAACCTAGCTCCCTCAGTGAAGTTAATGCCACTCACAGGGGCAATACATTGCAGCTTTATCATGAAAGATTTGATCAACAGGACAAGTGGCATGTGAAGTCTGTACTTCGTAGCGAGTTAAATATTGAGGTGGAAATGGACAGTGAACTTTGTGAAGGCTGTATTTATGGCAAGGCTCATCGATTACCATTTGGCACCAGAAAAAGGACAGCAGAACCAGGTGAGCTTATTCACGCTGATGTATGTAATCCGTTACAAGTACTTTCTGTGTCAGGGCACCGGTGTTTTGTTCTTTTCAAAGACAATTGTACATAGTTTAGGGCAACATATTTCATATCAGAAAAGTCTGGAGTTGCAGAAAAGTTAAGGCAGTTCATAGCTGAAGCAAAAGCTGCTGAACATACCACCAAGGAACTTCAGAGTGCTAATGGAAAAAAACTGACAACAAACAAGCAAAAGAGGTTCTTCACAAAGAAGGTATAATTCAACACCTAACAATGCCATACACTTCAGAACAAAATGGGTGCAGTGAAAGAGAGCACCGCACATTTGTGAAAACTGCCACAGCCATAATGCATGCACATGGAAACATTCCACAGAAACTTTGGGCGAAGATGGTGAACACTGCCACCTACATTCTGAACCAAACAGGGCATTTCCGTATTCCAAGAACATCTATATATGAACTGCGGTATGGAAAGAAGCCAAGACTGAAACACCTGTGGGTGATAGGCCCCACCTGCTATGGTCATATCCCAAAACAACAGAGAAGGAAAATGGACCGAAAAGCACTGAAAGATGTCCCTATTTCGATATGATCACAGTGAGGGTTACAGAGTTTTTTGTGGAGAGGTGTGCAAACTCATTAGGCCACGAGATGTCATCTTTGAGGAGAGGCAACTGAAGAGTGAGAAAAGTTCAACTCTTCCAGTGAATGTTTTCAATCATCAGGATCCAGCACCTCAAACTGAAGACCAGTATGGTATTGATAGTGAGAGTAAAGAGGATGGCAGTTCCTTGGATGTAGATGAAAACCCTCATGAGGAAGATCAGGAAGACACAAGTGGAGAAGCTTTACCATGTATGCATGATCGGTTAACCCTCAGACTTCCACAAAAATTTAATGATTATGTAATGCACCTCCCAATATCTTTCCAGGAACCAGAAACATACAGCGATGCCGTGAAGTCTGTTCAAAACGATTTCTGGAAGGAAGCCATGGATTCTGAAATAAAAGCTCTTCAAGAAAATAAAACTTGGGATCTGGTTGACCAACCATATGGAATGAGGGCCATTTCTAATAGATGGGTGTATAAAGTTAAAACACATGCTGATGGCTCAGTCAATAAATTCAAGGCAAGACTGGTGATTAAGGAATATTCACAGCAGGAGGAGTTGACTATGACCAGATCTTCAGTGCTGTAGCTAGACTGTCTACCACATCAAGCACTACTAAGTGTTGCTGAGTGAGAGCATGAAACTTTCACAAATTGATGTTCAATTGCTTTTCTTTATGATGATTTAAAAGAAACCATTTATATGCAACAACCTGAAGGATGTGATGATGGGTCTGGGAGAGTATGCCACTTGAAGAAAAGACTATACAGACTCAAAGAGGCTCCGCATTGCTGGAATGAGAAGTTCAGTAATCATCTCACTAAATTGGGTTTCCAGAGGAGTGAAGCTGATCCTTGTCTTTACATGAGACAGAAAGGCTGTAAGAAAATATTCCTTGTGCTTTGTTTGATGATGGTCTGACTGCAGCTCACAGTGAACAGGAACTTAAAGACATTGTCAATGATTTGAGAGAAGAGTACCTGTATCTTAGGTCTGAAAATTGACCAACAAGAATGTGGAACAGTATGTGTAAGTCAAACTCATTACACAGATAAAATACTAGAGCAATTCAACATGAAGAACAGCAAGGCTGTAACGACACCCATTATTAAGGACAATGATACAGCTGAAAGTCCCTGCATCTATCAATTTCCATACAGGCAAGCTGTTAGAGAACTGATGTTCCTGATACGTGGGACATGTGCTGACATTGCATATGCTGTCAGTGTTGTATCGAGAAATCTTGAAAAACCAAGAGATTGTGATGAAGTAAAAGTTAAAAGAATCTTATGATATATGAGAGGCACAACAAATTATGGACTTCTATACGAAAACAATTCTAAGAAGCAGGTTTTAGAGCGTTATAGTGATGCTGACCATGGTGGTGATCTTGGCTCTGGGCGCTCAATATCAGGTATTCTTTGTCTGTATTCTGGGGCACCTGTCTCCTGGATTAGTCAAAGACAATCTTCTGTTGCCATATCCACAACTGAAGCTGAGGTTGTGGCTGCCAGTGAAGCAGCTCCAGATATTGTCTGGATCAAGAAGCTGCTGAAAGAATTGGACCAATTGGAGGCAACGCCAGTTCTACAGGTTGACAATGAAGCTAGCATCTGGTTTGCGCAGAATCCCGAGCTTTACCAAAGAACGAGGCATATTTGTCTAAGGGATTTCTTTGTTCATGAACTAATTAGTGCTGGTGAAATCACAGTTGCCAAAGTAGACACTGAGGAACAACTTGCTGATATACTAACAAAGCCGTTGATTTCCATTAGATATCAGTATTTATGTAATAAGATTGTACTTTCCAAGGTATTAAATAAGGGAGAGTGTTAATGTATTTTACATCTTTGGTGTTCTTTAATAACTAATGTCAGTATTTTATGTTCAGTGGTTCGTAATACACACCTGTGTGTGGTTTCTCTGTATATTGTTGTTGTTGTTGTTGTTGTTGTTATACATGCTTTGTGTTGAATCAGTACCTAATAAACCATGTGTATTTCCAAGTATGCAAATATTCGTTTTCTAACAATATCTCAGCACAGCCAGCCCCATTGTGCCTTTTAGGTTGTTTTCCATATCTCATAAGGCGAATACAAGACAATTCACTTCTTCTGCCTCAAATACCTGCTATGATTACATATACACAACGTCCCCACATTTACTTTACAAATAGACAATCTAGAGAAAATGTTCCCATCCTGGACTTATTAATCACTTACTCAAATCCAGCATCCGCATCAAAATTGTTATAGCAGTTTCTGAGATTAGCTCACACTTACAGACAGGAATTGCACAATGGGACCTTAAATTAAATTTTTAAAGAATTTTTGTGTGGAAGTGTGTTTCATTTCCAAAACATATGGACATGACATTTGTAATCTGTACTTCCTCTACTACCAGCTTATTATGTGGTTGAGTTGTACTCACCTCTGTGACGTTTGTACAGTATCACGCCATGGCTCCTTTGTGGGCACCGAGTCCTCTCTGAAACATACAGAAAATCTCAGCCAACAGTCAAAAACAGCAGCTGGAGAAAGAATTTAAAAAGGGGATGAATAAATTCAGCAATTTAAGTTGTTAACACTTCTAAAAATGGCAGCTGTTTCCTTGCAAGTGGTGAGCTTGTCATGTCCACACTACAATGAGTCAGTTCTTTTTCTCGAATGTCTTCTATATCTCCTAACAGTAACAGAAATTAATAAAACCATTTCTCAGTAACAGAAGAATGGAATCTCTCAGAACAGTAATCCAAAACAGAACTCACCATCCCACAAGAGAAACAGGCTGGTTTCAGATACTAATTACATTTACTGATTACAGACCTGATAACCTGATAGGTCAAATCACACGACCTGCACATAAAAGAATAGATGCACAAAAAGAATACATGTCAGACACAGTAGGCCAACTAAACCGTAAACAAAAAAATACTGTCTGAAGACATTTACAGTTTGACTGAAGCCCCCCATCACTTCAATAAAAAGTCAGCAGGAGCAGCAAGACAATGAAACCATAGGGCTGGGACTCCCCAAAGAAGACAAAAAAAAGGTACAAACTGGCATTTAATAACAACACAACCAAAAGGGTGGGAAACAGCAGAACAAATAATGCTGTACAAGCAACATATAGAATAAATAGTGCACCACAAAACATGATAATGAGACATGCACTGAAGACTCAGCACAGAACATGCATATGACATAACCTGTAAATTCTTATACATCATGCTAACAAACTTCCGAATAAAATGTCGAAGATAAGAAATAGGGTCAACTCCTAAAACCACTAAAAATTTAAGGTACACACTGCACCTCACAACCATAGCAGTAGAAACATAATTACTCAATGACTAACAAACACACATCTACAGATTCCTGAAAGTGTGACACACTGTCGTCGACGAAAGTGACTGAAAATACCTTTCCTTTCATTTGACCAACCCGTCACCTAGGTTTTCTAATGGTAGTCATAGCTAAGTCATGATTCTGGGTACTAGAAAAATTAAACATGACACAGACATCACCATACTTTTAATTCCTCAATAATAAATTGTGTTTTCTCATTATTTAAGATAAACTTAATGATTATTGCAATTTTTACACTTTTGACAGTGCTGTATTGGAATCTGCTGCATTTTCATGATTTTATGGAACTTTCGTTAAATACTAGATATCCAGAAGAGTAGGAGGTATGAAATGATACCTGGTGTACCTCCTGTTTAAAACATACTAATTTTATAATTACAAACCTACCAGCACTGCATTGTACTTTGGCAGTAACATAACTATCAAATAATGAATTCTCTATTATCAGATTGAATTCCACACCAAATGTTGTAATGAGGTTTTCAAGTTGTATTTAGTATGTTTTTGTAATTAATTACCTCATCAGATATACAATGTACTACATACTGTAAGATGCAAATACAACTGCTTCAGTCAGAGTGGGCCTGCTATTGAACAGATTTCGTTTATCTCAGGAAACTGAGAGACTGAATCAGAAAATCACTTATTGGGAACTGACTGCACCTTCTAGGGACAATCGATGATAGATACAGTGACACTGGGAAGCCATTACAGTCAATATATTTGTCTCCATTAGAGTTCATCACACAATGGTATCAGTTTTCAACTGGCATATCAGTGATGAAAGCAGCTACAGAGAGAATGGAAAATGTGAAAGTAAATAACAAAAAGAAGAAAGGCCAAGCACACCAAGGCGCATTCACTGTAATTACAAGCACTTCAAACTTCTCTACAGTTCTTAAATACTGTACGACACAAAATCATGTGTTACTGGAGAAGTGATTCATAGTAACACAGTGACAAAGCACACTGCTCTCGGTTGCCACAGCAACACAGACCTTTACATGAAATATGCCCATGACTTGTATTTACTTCATGAGTCCAAAACAAAAATTTTCCACATGTTATATTTCCTTCACGTGTTAGTCAATGGCTTTTAACGTGACATCCTGTGGCACTAATAGGAGGCATGAGTAACTGCACTGTTCCTTATGCCTAACTGCATGAGTGTCTATAATGCGGAAGAGACGAAAGGTGCACAGGTTGGGTCACATGATGTGCACCGCTTGCACCTTTGGAGACACATTATTGGAATCCATTATATTTTGTTGACCTGTATTATAACTACAGTGTTATCATAGCATGCAGTTACAAGGCAGTGGTGCATTGATGACTGATACCAAAAGTCACTCTTTGTACAATTTGTTACACCAAAATGTGTGTTAACAACACATTGGCTGTAAAAATTGCTTATCAGATCCTAAGTAGAACATTATATTGCTAATAAAATTAATGTCTTCTAGCTCTTCCTACAATAATGTAATTCAATAAGACTATTCCTCAGTAACAGAGAATGTCATGTCTCAGAACAGTCATCCACAACAGAATTAACAGTCCTACAAAAGAAACAGGTAGGTTTCAGATATTAATTACTGTTATTGAAAACCGACCAACTGACCTGATAGACCAATTCACAAGAACTGAACATAAACTAATAGACGCACAAAAAAAAATACAAGTCAGACACAGTAGACCAACTGAACTGTAAACAAACACAAATCAGCCCAAAAACACTTACAATTTGACTGAATCACCCCATCACTTTAATAAAAAGACAGCAGGAGCAGCAAGTCACAAAAACCATAGAGCTGGGACTCCCCAAAGAAGTCACAAAAAGGCAAAAAATGACATTTCGTAGCAAAATAACACACAGGGTGGCAAAAATCAGGACAAGCAATGCTGTACAAGCAACATATAGAATGAATAAATCCACTACAAAACATGATAATGAGACATGCACTGAAGACCCAGTACAGCATTTGAGTATGACATAACTTGTAAATTCTCAGAAACAACGTTAAAAACTTTTGATTAGGATATTTGAAACGCCAAAGAAGAAATTGAGAAAAAGTGAAGAGATGTTGTTAACTACTAAAAGAATAAAAAATACAAGTTACACATTGCACCTCACAACCATGATGGTAGAAACATAATAACTCACAGATTTCATAAAGTCTGACATTTTATCTTTGATGAAAGTGACTGCAAATACCTTCAACACTTTCTTTTCATTTGACCAACCCACCACCTAGGTCAGCTAAACATTGTCATGGCTGAGTCACCAATCAGGCCACTAGAAAAATAAAATGTGACAAAGACAATTGCCTACTTTTAATTCCTCAATACTAAATTCAGTCTTCAAATGATATAAGATAAACTTCATGATTTTTGTCATTTTTACACTTTTGAGAATGCAGCACTGGAGTCCGCTGCATTTTCATGATGTGGAACTTTCATTAAATACTAATTAAGTACTAATTATCCAGAAGAGCAGGAGGTGTCAAATGATATCTGGTGTAACTCCTGCTTAAAATAATTGTTATCTTATAATAACAAAGGTACTTGTACCGCATTCTACTTTGGTAGTAAAATAACCCTCAAATGATGAATTCTCTTATTTTGGATTGAATTCCACACTGAAAAATGTAATGAGGTTATCAAGTTTTATTTAGTATGGTTTTTTTGTTAATTGTCTCAATGGATAGACAATGTACTTTATATTGTAACACGCAAATACAATAGTTTCATTCCAAGTGGTACGGCTAATGAACAGATGACGTATATCTGGGACAACTCAGATACTGAATTAGAAAGTCATTTATAGGAAATTAATGGCAATTTAATTGCTAGAGACAACCGACAATAAATACAGTGATGCTGAGAGACCAGTACTGTGAAAATACGTCTCTCCATTAGAATAGGAGTATCAGTTGCCAACTTGTGCATCAGTGATGAAGGTAGCTACAGAGATAACAGAAAATGTGAAAGTAAATAATAAAATGAAGAAAATTCCAAGAACACCAAGGCATGTTCGATCAATTTACAAATAGCCTAAACTTCTCTACAGTTCTTAAATGCCGTACAACACAAGCAAGATTTGTTACTAGGGCAGAGACTCACTGTAACACGGAGAAAAATCATAGTGCTCTCGGTTGCTAGAGCACCACAGACCTTTACATGAAAATATGCCCATGAGTTATATTTACTTCATGTGGTAATCAATGGCTTTCAGCATAACATTTTCTGGCACTAATAGGAGATGTGAGTAACTGCACCGTTTCGTATGCTTAACTGCATGAGTGTCCAAAATTCGGAAGCAACAACCAGTATACAGGTCGGTTCACATGAGATGCACCGCTCGCTCCTTTGGAGACTCATAATTGGATTCCATTCTATTTTGTTGACCTGTATTATAACTAATGTGTTATCATAGACTGCCATTACAAGGAGGTGCGGCGTTGAAGACTGATAACAAAAGTCACTCTTTGTACAATTAATTCCATCAAAATGCCAGTCAAAAACACCTTCGCTGTAAAAATTGCTGACAGATCCTAAGTTGAGTAACATACTGGTAATAATATTATGCATTACTCAAACCTGGCTGTAGTTTTTGAATTTAAGCGTCCGTTCCAATAAGCAATAGTAACATGCTGGGTTCCTCGCTGTGGAACCAGTGCAGTCAAGTACACCAAAGAGCAACTGACTTAGGCATGAAAATTGCTCAGTTGGTGGTCACATCTCTTTAGCACGAAATATTGTATTGGGCCCTTATCATTATGCTGCTTCCAACCTCTTAAATTTTAAATCTGTGCCATTGCAGCTCCTCTTATCAGTTGAATCTCTTAACCAAACTTTCACTTTGGGTTATTTAGGGTGCAACTGGTAACTTCTGGTAGCCACCCAGGAGTGACAGCTAATGCCCTCCTGTAGACAGTACTTTCCAACATCTCTTGCTAATGGTACCTCACACTACACTGATGCTGCAGTTGGACACCATTCCTTACTTCCAAGGAATTCGCACATTCATTGTTATATGCTAACACCAAATCTTCACACTGGCAAGAAACCTTAATTGAACACAGTTCAGTAATTCTGCATGAAAAATTTCCAATTTATACACACACACATTCTTTCCAAATCCGTTACCTAGTAGCAAAAACTGTTTCATAAACCTCAATTACCCAGGTACCTGCACATTTTAATGTGACAACTACAGTGACGTGGATTTATGCTGGGCCAATACTGAATCTGAGTGGTGGATTAATGACAGGTGTTCCTTCTAGGTTGTTTTCTTGCCAGTGTAGACATTTGGTGTTGGCATGTAACAATGAATGGCCGAATTCCCTGGATGTAAGGAGGATTGTCCAAATGTAGCAACAGACTAGTGTAAGATACCATTGCCAGTAGACTATGGAAGGTGCTGCGAACAGGACGGCATGAGCTGTCACTATCAGGTGGCTAGCACAAGTTACCTGTTGATCCGAAATATTACGAAGTGCTTGTTGCGTAAGAGATTCAACTGATAAGATCAGCAGCTGTAGCACAGATTTAATATTTAAGAGGTGTGAAGGAAGATACTAGTAAAGGTCCAATAGAATATTTTGTTCACGCGGCCCAGACAGAAAATCTGACTACAA
The DNA here is from genome assembly GCF_023897955.1 of Schistocerca gregaria. Lineage (NCBI taxonomy): Eukaryota > Metazoa > Arthropoda > Insecta > Orthoptera > Acrididae > Schistocerca > Schistocerca gregaria. Next base: position 306,392,094 of record NC_064931.1, read on the forward strand.
CAAGGGAGTACAGTAAGTATAAATGTGCATCCAGTGTCACAATTTATGAGATATCCAGAGTGGTGTGGGGGTGATGGGGCAAAGGAGTGGGTGTTGTGTACTGTAACACTTTTTTATCATCTCCACAATGAGGTTACAGTCTACTGCAAAAGAAATTAAGTACCTGGTTGAAAAATGCACTCACAATATTTTGCCGCAATTAACTGGCATAGAACAGCCATGAGTTACGCGTTGATGCTATTCACACATCGCTGAGAAAAACCGTTTCTCAATCAGAAACTAAGCCTGGGATAAACTGGCTGACAATAAGCAGTGTTAAAATAATGTATTTGTAGTTTATAGTCTCAGCAGCAAATGTTTGGCCTCTGCAAATAACACAGCCATTAGCCCATCTGTGCCACCCTATTATATCTCCCTAATTCTCATATGAATGTTGTGGTAACCTAGAAGTATCACGGTTATAAAACCATAATGAACTAAATTAATAAAACTCTGTGCTGATTGTGCATCACTGTACAAAAAATTTGCATAATGCTCAGCTTGGTGAGGTTCTCTCTGTCTCACACGTACTACAAGTTCAGAAAGTCATCACTGCAGATGCTCTATGTTTTTATTGTCAAAGCATTAGGAACATTTATACTTTAATCACTATGAGTAGATGATAGTTATTGTTCTTTCAATATTTGTGGACTGAATCACAGTTTTGGATATGGATGACTTTTTCTATGCTTTACCATCCGTGTTTTGTGTTCCTTCTTCCACGTTCTGGTGATAATTACTTGTCCTTTCATTTTAGCAGAAGCTAGAAATCTACTTGAACTCCACCCATGCGTTAGTGTCATTTTCGTCATGGGTTACTGAGCACACTTATGTTGTTCATAGCTTAAGATATCTCCAGTGGATGTTCAAGTTTTGCACGCTTGATATGCCTTTTTCTTTTCTGCCAACATATTTTTTTTGTTTTTGTGTATATACAACGTAATCTGTTAAATAGTGTCGCTGAACAATTTTTTGTCTGTCTTCTTAATGTGTTGAATGCAACTGACAAACGTCAGTTTCCAATTCAGTACGTCACTGGAATGCACATAAGGAAATAGTGTTTTGAAGTCCAGAGTACATAAACTCTTACTAATTCATGCTAATTTACACACACTCATTTAAAAGATACTTCGTATTTTACTAAAACAGACTTTCATCTTAAGATTATCAAATTAAGTTTTATTTGGTGTGTATTATTACAGCACATATTTTCATAGAGTTCTTCCATAAGTTTATTGAACACAACCATAAATATAAGAGGGAAACTAATAATAAATAATATATTCTGTAACATTATCTAAGACGACCTGAGAATGTTCTGGTAGTTTACCGATTACTTGTCTGTAGAAAGCTATTTGTTTTGAGTTAAAGACATCACCAAACCTAATTTGAACTGTATTTTCACCTGGAAACAAATTTTCTTGATGATTGTTTTGATGAGGGATGGGAAAGGTAAACATTTGAGGGAGCAAGATGAGATGAACAAGTATGGAAGGAATCACTTTCCAAACAAACTCCTGTTTAATTTTGTTTGTGAAATCATCAGAATGTTTCACTGTCTAATAGGGAAAATTGATGCAGTATTGTTGGTCGCTTTTCTTATACTAGGACCAGACGGTGTCTCAACTGCTGGGAAAAATTCAAGCTGCGATGAAACACCCCTGCAGACGAGTTCGTCGTGGACAACACCCTTTTTGTGCCACTAGAACCAAAATATTTTTTGTTCACTCTGTCCTCTACTTGAGGAGATTTCGTTTGTTAGGTCTCACCTATTACATTCTTCTTAAGAATTTAATATAAAAGCATCAATGCTCGTCACTAGTAACATTATTTATAGAAATGCTTAACGAGTGAGTCAGTGATGTTCAAACAAAAATGTAATAATAGTCACATGTATGATTTTTGATGTTTTGAATTGGAGCATGCAACACTCCTGCACTCAACTTCTGAATCTTTCCTGTCAAATGAAAATGTCACAATTCTTCACATAGACCTACGTCACTTATCAATACTTCCTGAATGACAAAAATCATTCATGCCAGAGCGATATTTCTTGAAACATGAAAATCCTATACTGACATGATTTGCCCAGTAGCAATGGTTCCACACATGATGCAAGGGTTTCGACCAACTTCTGCTGCCTGCACCCCTCTGTTAAGTCCAAAGTGAACAATATGTCACAAATATTATAGTTTTCCTATATTATACATTTTTCCCATTGAAACTGCATTTGATAATGCTTAAAAAGCTTTGATAAGACGGAAGTATGCAAAATCCAGTTTGTAACTACACTTAAAATATTAGAACCCCAAATTACAAAATGACTGTAGCTCCTAGAACCGCTCAGTTACACCTGCCGGCAGACTCGAACACTCTACTTTGAGTCTATATTGTGTGATGTGTGCTAATTGACCACTAGCACGTGCAGCATTGTATGATGGTGAGTCAAATTAAAAACTTAAATTTGTAAGAACAAAACGAAATTTCGCGCTGTTATCCTGTAAGTTGGTAAGCGTGCTACAAACAGTGTGCAGCAGAGCCTGTAGGTGGCAGCATAGGGCAGATGCACACATACTGTCGCAGTATCAGTATAAAGACAGCTGCCCCACTTGCGACTTGCACCAGGTAAGAACAGCATTCTGTTATTCGGTTTTTGTGTAGAGAAGGTGTCAAACCTATTGAAATTTATCAATAAATGAAGGTTCAGTAGAGTGATGCATGTTTGTCACAGCAGCAAGTCTACAGATGGAGTAGGAAGTTCGCAAATGGTGTGACTTCAGTGGAAGGTCAGGCACAACTAGTTGTGACTCCACATAGCTTTAAAGCAGTTGAAGCTATAGTGAAGGAAAACCGCCGAGAGACACTGAATGACATTGGAGCATGTTTACAGATTAGTCATGGGTCAGCACACAGCACTGTGTATGATGTGGTCCAGTTTCACAAAGTGTCTACAAGATGGGTGCCCCGGCACCTGACTCCTGAAATGGGAGAACGACGTGTTGATGCTAGTGAAGAACTTCTTCGGCGCTTTGAGCAAGAAGGTGATGGCTTCCTGCACTAATCGTTACTGGGGACGAAACCTCGGTTCACTTCGACCAACCAGAAATGAAGAGAGCAAGCAAGGAATGGTGTCATTCCTCATCACCAAAACCAAAGAAGTTTCTAACAGAACCATCAGCAGGGAAGATTATGCTGACTCTCTTTTGGGACGAAAAATGCGTTATTTTGGAGCATTACATGCCTAGAGGGACCATTGTCACCAGTGCATCATACACAGATCTCCTAAAAAATCATGTGCTGCCTGCAATCAAATCAAAGTGACGTGGATTGCTGTCAGCAGGTATCCTTTTGTAACATGACAATGCAAGGCCCCACACTACCCTTACAACAGTTGCAACAATCACAAACCTGAAATTTGAGTGTCTTCCTGATCCACCATAAACATCAGACCTTGCCCGAAGTGATTTACATATGTTTGGACAACTCAAAGACGCAATGGTTGGGAAAGAATTTCCGATCTGATGAAGAGGTACACCACACACTGCATGAGTGGAGTACCAAAAGAATTTTTTTCTAAGGGAATTTATGCACTTTGTAAGTGCTGGAGTACTTGCATTGAGCGTGGGGGAGATTATGTTGGAAAGTGATTCAGCTTTGTATCACTTCTGCACAATAAATAATATTTAAAAAAAATATTTTAGGTTTTTCATTTGACTCACCCTCGTACAGCTTGAGCAGACAACAAAACTTCCTACGGTGTTGCCATATTGTGTAGATGGCCTGACAGAATTCTGAGTGATAGTGTAATTGATTCCTTATGTGAACCACTCAGACTTAGTCCCTGCACCGGTTGGCTGGAGGTAGATTTTATGTGTAAGGCTGTAACTAAATGGAGTGTAACCTTTCATAATGGTACCTTAGGTAGAACAGTTGTATAATCCAAACAAACATTAATTTAAATGTGCTAGTTTAACCTGCAACTCTAGATTGTTGAATATTCAATGGTCTCACACTGTTGTTACCTAGGTTAACCACACCATACTATCAGTACCTTGAAACCATTCTTTCCTCAGAGTGCATGTGCACCATTGAGACCCAACAACTATTTGTTAGTAGGTTATTTGTTGCTGTAGCTACTTACTATGCACTTTCTGGAGTCAGTTTGACAATACGTCCATGATTGGATGAGAAAAGCCTAATACCTCAATTTTTACACTAGGGGAAAAACGTTTAGTTACTTAAACACAACAAAATCGCTTCAAACATTCTAAAATTACTATTGACATTTGCTTTTACGCATATGGCAAAGTTTCTACTTGGAGTAAGCAGAAAGAAGAGGCTTTGAAGTTATGGTTAGATGAAACCAAGACACAAAATGATGATGAGATCTTAGTGATGCAGAAACGATTGTACGTGAACATGATAGTAACAGTGTTAAAGAAAGTGGCAGTTCAGAGTAAGAATTAGGTTAAAAATACTAGACCTTTCACGCTTGGAAAAAATCGTTTCCTATGATCCAAGCAACCCCCCCCCCCTCTCGGCTCTCATTCTAGAATGCCATAACACAGTATACTGATACAGTTATCTAGACTTATACAACAATATAGGAAGCCATCAGTGACTGAAAAGGAGGCTTGGTCCTCCTTATTTTCGAAGGTTCATGCTGTTAATTTTTGGAATACAATCTACAGCCAGCTTACAGACAGAAGTGATGACACTTTCTGCAGGACCTGACCATCATTTTGGAGGACAATGCTCAAGAATGTACAGTGCAAGCTGTTACTGATTTGTTTGAATGATGGGGTTGCTATGTGCTATACCACCTACTGCACTCCCAAGACTTAAGCCCCTAGTGGGTTCAGCTCGATTTCTAAACTGAAGGAAACACTTCACGGCATTCGCTTCAAAACTGCTCCAAATTCATCGTGCAATAGACTGCACCGCTCGTACAGTCAACACAACTTGCACTGCTAAGTGTATCCTACGACTTCCACATCGTTAGCAACAGGTCGTACACAATACTGGTGACTACGTTGAAGATCAGTAAAACCTTGGAACACATATCTATTTTGTACGAGCTGTAAATAAATAGTTGCCACTATTAAAGTTCCAACCCTCATTCATTCTTCTCCAGCTCAATGTGAAGAAGAAGTTAAAAAGACAGATATTGTTAGTTTCTTTAATGATACAAAATCTGGAGTTGATGCTCTCACTGAACAATGTGTGACTTATAGTACTGGTCGTAGCAGCGATAATTTCATAATTCTTCTAAATTCCTCTACTTATAGATAAAATAAAGAAAAGTTGTGGTACAAAAGAGTAGGCGAAATTTCAGTCTGAGATTAGGCCTACAACACCAATGGATGCAGAAGTGGTTATTCTTCAAACATTCGTACAAACTCAGACCCAGAACACCAGAATAAATATTTCTATACATTTCCAGCTACATCAACGAGTAACACATTCACAACATAATAATTAATTTGTAATTTACCTTAAGACATAGACAGTAGTCATTATTATTGTAACGTACATGAATCATTTTTCACAAGCAGATTTTCTAAGCATTTCTAGACACAGGTCTAAGCCTGGTGTTCTTCCAAAGCAAATGGAATTGCCTTTATTTGAACTTACCCCCATTTATGCTACATGGACATTACTGACTGAAGTAGTACTCTAGATAATTACAGTATCAGATGTAAATATACAGGCCCAAGAGAAACAAATAAATCAGTAAAATACTATAAATATGTCAAAAATAAATGTAGAGATAATATATAATTCATTATTTGAAAAGCAAGAGTGTAGCCAAAAAGGTATGCAACACAAGTGTAGCAGCCTCCGCCCCCCTCCCTCCCCCATGATTACGAAAATATAGAAAAAAATTATCCAACGCTACATTTCTCTAAATGTGTGCCCAAAATACATGGTATCAACTCTTGTAATGAATATTTCCTCTGCAAGCAATTTAATCTCTGATCAATTTGTTTGATGCTCTTGCCTGCTTCATAGTTTCTCTATGCAGACAACATTAAATATTGAAAATTAACATGCTGCACCATTTTCTTTGTGTTTGACTCCCCTTCAGTAAATTTCAAGTACCTGAGACAAACAAAACTTGGGGATTAAATGTCAGACACCAGAGACCAAATACAATCACCACACGTTCTGAGGCCTTTCACGTACTGTAACTGTGTCCTAGAAAGCGTGGAGTGTTTCATCAATACACTAGCAGCTATCCACAGAGTTGCTTATTTATGGTTGGTAAGCTGACAAAGTGTAACAAGTGCTTGTCATGAGTTTGGACTTTGCTCTGTACCATATACGCATTACTAAGGCATCTGTCGTTATGCAGTTCATGTTGCTACTGAGGACAAAAACTCCTGTGTCACCTTTTGTTCTAATACACCTTTTCTTGAACGTTTTCCTACACCTTGCATGTGAAAACAAAAATCAATATCAGCAGCTCTCGGAATAAAGAACGTCAACAGCAAGCTCAACAGTGATCCTCAAAGGATCTAACCATCCCCCAATGCACAAACACGATAGTTTTGATATCCAATGCAAAGACTGAACCCATTACCAATGAACACAGCTACCAATACGCAACAACTGAACGAAGCCTGATTGATCACAAAAATATCACAAATTAGGTGCAGCAGTCAAAGTGAACTATAAGGAAAACAAGAAAATCTCACATACATACATTTTCTATAAAGCATGATACCATATTAACAACCTTACAAAAGATGCCAATTACAATACATAGGTACATAAGAAGAATAAGATCAAAGTTGCTGAAAAACTTAGTAGATACTGACATTCTACATCTACATCTACATCCATACTCCGCAAGCCACCTGACGGTGTGTGGCGAAGGGTACCCTGAGTACCTCTATCGGTTCTCCCTTCTATTCCAGTCTCTTATTGTACGTGGAAAGAAGGATCGTCGGTATGCTTCTGTGTGGGCTCTAATCTGATTTTATCCTCATGGTCTCTTCGCGAGATATACGTAGGAGGGAGCAATATACTGCTTGACTCTTCGGTGAAGGTATGTTCTCGAAACTTTAACAAAAGCCCATACCAAGCTATTGAGCGTCTCTCCTGCAGAGTCTTCCACTGGAGTTTATCTATCATCTCCGTAACGCTTTCGCAATTACTAAATGATCCTGTAACGAAGCACGCTGCTCTCCGTTGGATCTTCTCTATCTCTTCTATCAACCCTACCTGGTGCGGATCCCACACTGCTGAGCAGTATTCAAGCATTGGGCGAACAAGCGTACTGTAACCTACTTCCTTTGTTGTCGGATTGCATTTCCTTAGGATTCTTCCAATGAATCTCAGTCTGGCATCTGCTTTACCGACGATCAACTTTATATGATCATTCCATTTTAAATCACTCCTAATGAGTACTCCCAGATAATTTATGGAATTAACTGCTTCCAGTTGCTGACCTGCTATTTTGTAGCTAAATGATAAGGGACCTATCTTTCTATGTATTCGCATCACATTACACTTGTCTACATTGAGATTCAATTGCCATTCCGTGCACCATGCGCCAATTCGCTGCAGATCCTCCTGCATTTCAGTACAATTTTCGATTGTTGCAACCTCTCGATACACCACAGCAACATCTGCAAAAAGCCTCAGTGAACTTCCGATGTCATCCACTAGGTCATTTATGTATATTGTGAATAGCAACGGTCCTATGACACTCCCCTGCGGCACACCTGAAATCACTCTTACTTCGGAAGACTTCTCTCCATTGAGAATGATATGCTGCGTTCTGTTATCTAGGAACTCCTCAATCCAATCACACAATTTATCTGATAGTCCGTATGCGCTTACTTTGTTCATTAAACGACTGTGGGGAACTGTGTCAAACGCCTTGCGGAAGTCAAGAAACACGGCATCTACCTGTGAACCCGTGTCTAAGGCCCTTTGAGTCTCGTGGACGAATAGCGCGAGCTGGGTTTCACACGACCGTCTTTTTCGAAACCCATGCTGATTCCCACAGAGTAGATTTCTAGTCTCCAGAAAAGACATTATACTCGAACATAATACGTGTTCCAAAATTCTACAACTGATCGACGTTAGAGATATATTTAGTTGGCCCTCAGAGCAATATAACTTTTTACTGTGTCAGAAAAGTTGTTATTGTCACACTATGTAAGCCTACCTGAATGGTGAACTGAAATGATCGTTTACTTCTTGACGCTGAGTGCATTCTGAAATCTTAGTGACGGAACAAGCCAGTATTTTGCCAGATACTTTTACATGGCAAAAATATTTCACATCAAAGTGTGCATTTGTACATTGGATTCTGTAATACACTGTTAACTTATTACTATTGTACTAAATGCTCCTGCATTTCGCTAAGCCTAGTTATACAGAACAGTGTGACACACGTCTCCAAATATTATGGAGTTCTCTCTGTGTCATATGTCTATCCCTGTCATAATGCAGCTTATGATGCTACTGTGCACAAGCAATTTGCATGCCTCTTTTTTCTGATACTCTTCCTCAAATACTTTGCTAGGTTTCAGAATTGAAAGCAATAATCAACATCAGAATTTTCAGAAACAAAAAAAAAAAAAGCAGCAGTCTTAACAATAATTCTCTACAGATCTAACATTGACCATGTTCCCAATAAATAGACACATCAAGCCAAAAGAACTCAACATAATCAAATTGATACCCAAAAGTATTACAAATCAGACACAGCAGACAGACTGAACTAAAATGAAAACAATAACAGTAAAAAGACACTTACAGTTTGACTGAACTATCAGACAACATTAATAATCTTACAGCAGGTAGTAACGATTCACAAAGTTAATTTGATGAGGAACCAGAAAATGAGTGAAAAATGTAGCACACACTCACATATAATAACGAAACATACAGGAATATGCTAATAAGCAGAAGAAATTCATGCTGTCATAGAATCTAAGTTTGCTTCAGAGAACTGCTTCTTAAATGGAAGTGACACAATAAGCAATGATTGTGCCAGATGTTATAACACAGCCAAAATATTTTACTTCAAAGTGCACATATGAAAGTTAGATTGTACAGTACAGTGTGAAATTTTTTCCATAGTACTCAGTGTTTCTGCATTTGGTAAAGTTTAGTTAAACAAAGTTCCTAGTTTATTCAGAATTCAAAAATTAAGATTGGAGAGGACTGCTTTATTTTGAATTGTATAGTTCGCTCTGAAATTGCACTTGTAGCATAAGTTTAGTACACTAATTTCTGTGAAATGTATTGTTATGACATGTTAATAACAAGTGGATGCATTCACATAATTGTTGTTTCGGGCCCGCATCTCGTGGTCGTGGGGTAGCGTTCTCGCTTCCCGCTCACGGGTTCGATTCCTGGCGGGGTCAGGGATTTTCTCTGCCTCGTGATGGCTGGGTGTTGTGTGTTGTCCTTAGGTTAGTTAGGTTTAAGTAGTTCTAAGTTCTAGGGGACTGATGACCATAGGTGTTAAGTCCCGTAGTGCTCAGAGCCATTTGAACATTTTGTTGTTTCGGTTTTAGAATTTACAGTGAAGAATGCACTATATTTTAGACGTACATTTTGAAATTACACCGTACTTTCAGTAATTCCTGAACTCAATTCCACAAACTGTTATGAATTGTTGCCTCTAAGTTCTGCTACAACTGTACGGTCTTGAGAGTTGCTGTTTTGGGTCTGTTACTTTGTTTCATAGAGTAAACATTCTGCATAGTCAACGAGTAACTTTCCCACTAATAAATGTGTATTACTGTTTTTTTCACCAACTTTCTATTGTCATGGATCGCTCATTAATACCATATCCTCTGTTTCATAGTCACAGGAAGCAGGTCCCTCAAATATAATCAAAATTCACATTCATTACTGCGAAGGAAAAATTTTCCCACACCTTAAAGGCTCAAAATGATGTAGTAAAATGACTAAATGTAGGTTTACATTATTATGTCTAATTATTTATGATAACAAGAAGCTGGATTTGGTCTGTATCATGATACATCATGGAATTTGCATAACTGAGTAATGAAGTTGACAAACAACTTGCACAGTTAGCAATTCTATAAACACCACTGTAATAGTGCACCTACTGAATGTAGTTGCATAATACGAGGGGGGTTTGAAAAGTCCGTGCAAAAACGAGAGATGGCACCACCGACGCGGATCGAGGTCATGATTAGTTTGTAGTTTGTGTTTGGCATTCGTGTGAATCAAGGAAGTCGAGTGATTGTCAAAAAAATGGACGAAAAAGAATTTCATGTAGTGATTAAACATTACCTTATGACAGGCAAAACGCAGAATAAAGAGAAGCTTGATAAACATTATGGTGACTCTGCACCTTCGATTAGAACAGTTTATAAGTGGTTTCAAAATTTTCGGAGTGGCCATATGGGCACAAGTGATGATGAACTTTCTCGACGCCCTGTGGAGATTACAACTCCAGAAATCATTGTTAAATTCCATGATATGGTGATGGACGACAGAAGAGTTAAGTTGCGTGAGATTGTTAATGCTGTGGGCATCTCGAATACGGATACATAACATTTTGCATAAACATTTGGACATGAGAAAGCTATCCGCAAGATAGGTTCTGTGACTGCTCACCTTTTATCAAAAACGGATTCGTGTGAAATGTTGCAAGTATGGTTTGCAGCTGTTCAGGAAGAATCGGCAGGACTTTAAGCGTCGTTTCGTCACTGTGTATGAAACATGGATATAATACTATGCTACTGAGAGCATACAACAATCTAAACAATGATTTACCAAGGGAGAATCTGCACCAAAAAAGGCAAAGACCATTCCTCCGGCCAGAAAGGTTATGGCGACCACCTGCAAAAGGGTAAAACTATTTAAGGTGAATATTATTCATCGTTATTGGACCGTTTAAAAACGGAGCTGCAAGAAAAACGCCGGCGATTGGACCGCAAAATGTCCTTTTCCATTATGACAATGCACCATAACGCACTCAGCAATTGTGGTCGCAAAATTGATAGAAATAGGATTCCAACTCGTTTCACATCCCCCCTATTTTCGAGACTTAGCTCCCTCAAACTGCTATTTGTTCCCCAATTTGAAGAAATGGCTGGTGTGCAAAGATTTTATTGAAACAAGGAGGTGATTGCAGCAACAAATAGCTATTTTGCAGACTTGGACAATTCCTATTATTCGGAAGGGACCAACAAATTGCAACAGCACTGGACAATGTGTATAAGTCTAAAAGGAGACTACATCAAAAAATAAAAAACGTTTACTACAAACACGCAAGTAGTTTTTATTTTTGCATGGACTTTTCAAACGCTCCTCGTATATCTGTTATCTACACATTTGTAGTAATATTATGTAGAGTGGAACTACGCTCACACAGCAAAGTGTAAGATACAGATATGTAGTACAAATCAGAAAAACATGTACATTCAAAACCTACTCTGTGGTAGTAACAAATCACTGAGATAACAAATTATTTTCAAGAGGAAATAATCAACCACTATCAGTACAAGATCACTGACCATCCTTTCTATGTAAAAAGGCAGTAGAACAATGTTAAATGAAAAATCGATTTTGCAACATCCTGTCTTTCATCACCCTCCACTGTTGTTACCATTTATCACTTCAAAACTTGTCACTATCTTATTTATTGTGTACAACACGCCTACTATCAAATGCCTGAACCCTTCTCATCAGTATATTCTATCACCTTGTGCCAATAAGTGGACCATAATCCAAAGAAGATGTGAGCCTCAACAGTTGCTGCAAAACCAACAGAAGCTACAGAAGTGGAAATACAGGCTGCACGCTCAAAGAAGACACCACTACCACATGTAGAAAAGAAGAAAGTAGCCACAATAAGAAAAGAATCTAAATCGTCTCCTGCTGAAGTGGTAGCAAGTGCTTCAAAACAGTGTGGTCAAAGACAGGGTGTTTCAGAAGTGATGGTCAGTATTCAGGGATACAATAGGAATGATTACTCAAAACAAAAAGACAAGTAAACATGGGATCTAAAATGCCTACCTTATGAGTATGCAGAATTCTTGATCTTCGATACTGTGAAACAAATCTCTTCTACTGCAAGCTCTTTGCTTTCAATATTTTGCGAAGTGGTAGTATGGATAAAAAAAAAAAAAAAAAAAAAGAAAAGAAAAGAATGTCCAGAAACATGTGCTTGAAAACACATATCTTAAAAGTTATGAGCACTTGTTCATTAGAAGAGTTGTGTTTCAAAAGAGCGAAGATGAGCAAGTGCTCACGGCTCTTAAGCTATGCATTTTAGGACAGATGTTTACTGGAAAGCAAAGAGCTTGCAGTACAAGAGATTTGATTCATGTACTGATGATCAGGAATTGTTCATAGCTCCTAAAGCATGCGTTTTAGACCCCATGTTTACTTGACTTTTATGTTTCGAATGATTATTGCTGTCATATTCTTGAATATTGACCATCACTTCCGAAACACTCTGTATATCCTGCAGAAGGTCATGTAAAGCACACTGTTACCTGTGTCTGAAGCAGATAAAAAAACGCCGCAGAGAAGTGAAGATCTTTTATGGACTATAGCAAGGAAGTCCATTCGCAATGTAGCACCGGTGTTACAAACAATTCTGTGTTCCTCCAAATTGCCCCATAACACACCAAATCTTCCACCTAATAACTGTTCTGTGTATTTTTACACTTAAATATCAAATCCCTAAAACATAACACTGATTACCTTGGTATTCTTTTGAAAGATACTAGAATTGATATTATGCTTAAATGAAAATTGGCTAAAAGGAGATGACATAAAATTGTACGTTACACCACGTTTTCTTCTAACTACAAGTTACTATAGACCGTATGAAGATTACGGGGTTCCTCCATATATATAAGTAATGATTTAGACCTGAAATGTACTGTTATGGATGTTAACGACTTATATATTAAATGTGTTTTTCAGACAACTGTTGTGCTTCTACCAATAGCAAGGCCTGTAACTGTTTCTGTATATCACTCCCCTGAAAGTGATGCAAAGGACTTTACTATACTTAGAACAGCTTATTCTCTGTGTGCAGAAATATACTAAATAAAATACACAAATTTTTTGAGACTTAAACACCCTTGTAAGAAAAAATACAGCCAAAAATATTAACCTAGCAAATATGTCAGGATCATATAATCTTTTCTTTACAAATGAAAGTCCTACAAGGCTTCAATCCTGGCTTCATAACTTCATAACAAATGTACACAAAAAGCGAATTTGAACTAGGAATGTTTAATCTTGATCACCAATGAGACCTTAAATGTACATGGGTGATATTAATTACTGATAAATTAAATGTAGGCCAAGAACAATTTCTGTACTTTGGTGGTAGATTATCAACTAATAAGGATATTAACACCTACAGGAAGCTAACATTCGCCTGCTTTATTTCCTCATTGATTGTGCTTTGTGTCAACGTACTGCATTGCTATAATGGCTCAAAAATTGGGGTGGAAGTTCAACACTGACTACTTTGAATGATGTAGCCGACAGGTGCACATTTGCATTACACAGTTCTTTACTTGCACTGTTCACAACCTCCCAATATACACAGTTAATATGGCCACTGCACTATTGTTTAACTTTAGATAAGCCTCATTAATAGTTTGCAGGCATACGTTATCATACTGCGGCAATAGTTTCCCAATGGACATCTATAAGCAGTAAAAACCTAACCACACAGTTCATGGTTCTTGCAGAATACTACAATACATATTGAACCGACACTGTTATTGTTTTAACACATGGCCTAATTGAATTACACTTATTTCACAGCTAAGTTGATACATTGTTGTTGTTCTAATCAACACAGGTTTCTTGTCTGGACTGACTGTCCCGAGCCCAACAATCAGAACCTTATATATGATCACAATAATAGGCACTGAAACTACACATTATTCGATGTTTAATTTACAGAAATTACAGTTAAAACATACCTCCTTCAATTAACTGAAAACGTGGAAAAATTCTTTGTTTTTAACAGTTTCTTCTACCATGAGAGTTAAGCTGCATTATTTGTTTAAATCATGAAATTAACACATATAGTAATGCAAAAAACACTTTTGACAAAACTTGTAATTACTTTGTAATTAATTAAGGGCTGGCTTTGCTAACATATTTTCGAATAAAGCGAAATAAATACTTTAAGAATACTATGAGTTGTTCCTCCAAATGTTTATATTCAGTATAGAATTTATACTTGTTTATAAGTCAACAACAGAATTTAAGTTACAAAACAATTACTTATACTAACTAGGAATAATCAAATTAAATTAGACAATCAATTACATATAAAACTAAGCACAAAATTGTATCAGGTGTTATATTATTTAAAACTAAGGGCCAACATTTCTCTTTTATGAAAATTCAGATTATACTTATATATGTTAATGGTAATCAGTCAGACATGAAAAAATGATTTTTAAGGAGGCAGGGGACTAAATAAGAGGGGAAGTAAAAATATCCCAGCTTGCTTCGCCACAGGAGCAGCTAAAACTAGTAGTCTGGAACACTTTTGTATGTTCTTCCAACAATTAAAGTAAGGCTACAACAGATTCATGAATATTATCTCTGAAACTTTTAATATCTATCGTCCAAAGGTCAAAATACAATATAGTAATAAATTCAGAAGACCTAGGCACCTGACACGAAACAAATGGTTTATGTCTGCCTTACAGAAACTACGGCTCTTCATAATTATTTGCTATGAGAAAGTAAAAAACACTAATGTTGACAAAACCACTTAAATAATCTCAAAGCACATAATAGACCACAAATTAGAATAGCCAAATGTAGGGCAAATGAACATTACATTGAAAACTCAAATAGTAAATGTAACGCAGGATGGAAGATTATAAAAGCAGAGTGCAGTACAGGCATAAATTCTAAAGAAACGACAAGGCCTGTCAATATCACATCAGATGAATTTAATCAATTTTTTTGTAAAGGCAGCAAACCCCACTAACACCCAAACCTCTGGTGATGTTTCCAATTCAACATATGCTCGTAATCTAGACCCCATTTCAGGGAATTACTTTCTTCAAAACTGTGCAAACACTGTGCCAACTTTCAAATATACACAAATACAAGTATGTGATGTGGTTAAATCAGTAACACAATTAGAAAAGTCAAAATCTGAGGACATTTATTCCTTATCAAATTTTGTGACTAAAAATATGATGTATCTCATATCACACCTACTTTTACTCTAAGCAATTGGATGTATGCTAGTTGCCATTTTCCAGAGTGTCTAAAAGAACAGTTGGCACCCTTATTCATTAAAATAGTAACAAGTTATGCACAACTCATTATCGTCCAGTTTCACTTGTAGTTATTCCCTCAAAAATACTGTATGTAACAGGATATTTGCAGGCATTTATTTGAAAACAATGTTCTGACTCAATCTTAACATCATTTAAGGTCCAAATTATCAACAGTGAAAGCAGTTAAAGACATTGTTTCTTTTATACAAAAATAATTTGAATCAAAGTTATCTATTGAAGCCATTCTACTAGGTCTAAGCAAGGAATTTGATTTGGTAAACCACACAATAGCACAGGAGAAACTTTGGTGTTATTGGGTCAGAGACTTAGAACTCTCACTCCTGTCTCAGTGATGGAAACAATTTGCAGTTTACAATAACCAAAAGTCCCAATAATTTGATGCAACACAAGGCAACCCACAGGGTTCGATGCTTGGCGCATTGATGTTTATAATATTTGTGAATGATCTTCCCACAAACATGCCCTGGAAATATGTACTTTATGCTGATGATACAACATTCATGGGCTCTGAGAAGGACATAAAAAATTGAAAATGAGAACCAAAGAGTACCTTAACCAGTTTAAAACATGTTTCAAAGCTATTGAGCTATCCATCAACTATGAAAAGACAGTGAACATCATTTGCACTTTATCAAGCAGTGAAACTGTGTGCTCAACTGTTAAGCTACTTGATATATTCCTTAATTCCAAATTATCCTAAGTCAAACACACAGTCCATGTATGGAGAAAGCTCTCACATGTTACCTTTTTACCTACTAAACTGCAGACATGTGTAACAACACCTCTGTTACTTAATTCCTACTATTCCTTCTTTCACTGCCATCAGCAATATGGTATCCTTTTATAGGGTAATTCCACAGGAGCCAAAAAAATTTTCAATGGTCAAAAAAAGGATATCAGTGCTAATACTAAAACCACCTGTAGACCACTTTTTAAATACTTAAAAGTATTGACAGTCCCATTACTTTTTATATGCTGTTGCCTCCTAAAGACTAAAGGAAATTTAAATAACTACATGTTAAGGGAAACTGTACACCAATATAGAACAAGGCAAATGAAACCGATAGATATGCCCATAGCTAGAATAAGAAAACACAGTCTAGTTATGAATACCTGGGCATAAAATTATTTAATACTTTACCTTTACAGGTGCAACATATTTCATTTAATGATTCTAAAACAAAATTTGAAGAATGGTTGAAAGAAAAGGCTTCCTACAATATTTCAGAATTCCAAAACTGTTCTAGGCATGACCTGAGATATTAAATTATTTCTAACTGTAAAATATTTTGTATTTACCTAATTATGTCAATAGTTTATTTCATACTTTTGTATATTATTTTTTATGTACTGCAAAATTAGGAAAAAAAAGAGACTTTAGGATGCAGAAGTGGTACTTCTTTAAATCAAAACCAAAACAGAAGTATAATCATTTCAATAAACTCCAAGTTTCAAACAGCAAAAAAGTTAAAATTATTGGCAGTTTAGCTCTAGTAATTAAATTTAGTTATAATTATTGTATGTAGATCCCTTTTCCCAGGCAGAATTTAAAAACATCTTACGCCATGTGTCAAATCCCAACCCTATTCCAATGCATGTAGAATTTGTTACACACAGACCCACCCCCACTTACATGGCCCAGTTGTTACCCACACCAATAGTACTATACAAAATTATTTTAAAATAGTACAAGATGAGAAAATTAGTGCTGGAAACACCTAAATAACTAAACCAAATATAAATAATGTGTTAAAAATGAATCCTAAACTAATATCTTAGTCATTATTTGAAAACAAAGATGTAGCCAAAAGATTTGTAAAGCCAAAAACTCATTTCTCCCACCCCCATTCTCTGTTCATGGGAAAATCAATAACAATTTATTTAACAATTTTTTTTTTGGGGGGGGGGGGGGGGGAGGCAACACACTTGCATCTTGCTGGCTGCAGTGGCCTGCTTAATGATGTTATGTAGGGCTTCACATGAGAGACAACTGGCCACTGTGACTGACTGCTTGAAGCTTCTTCCCTGCACCACACAGCAAATAACAACTACCTAAGCCAAATAATACTTGCAAAAAAAAGTTATATATCAGAAATCTTACTCCTCAAACCTCCTTATGTATAATAACAGTGTGACAAAGCAAGCTAGGTTCATTTTACTTCCCATCTTGTTCTGCCATTGGCCTCAAAAAATGGTTCAAATGGCTCTGAGCACTATGTGACTTCTGAGGTCATCAGTCGCCTAGAACTTAGAACTAATTAAACCTAACTAACCTAAGGACATCACACACATCCATGCCCGAGGCAGGATTCAAACCTGCGACTATAGCGGTCGCTCGGCTCCAGACTGTAGCGCCTAGAACTGCAGAGCCACTCCGGCTGGCCCATTTCCCTCCTTAAACTTCTTTTTTTTTTTCATTTTTGAATTAATTACTATTCACAGACGTGAACATAATCTGCATTTTCATAAAAGAGAAAGGTTGGCCCTCAGTTTGAAAGAATATAACACCAGATCTAATTTAGAGCTTGGTTTTATGTATGTAATTGATTTTCGAATTTATTTCGATTACGCCTAGTTAGTATCTTTCATTTTAGGGTGAAATCAATAAGTGTTTCGTAAATTTAAATTCTTTTGTTGACTTACAGGCAAATATAAATCTTAAAGTATCTACTTGGGTGTATCCGAAAACATGTTAGGAAAGCCAGCCCTTAATTAATTAAAACGTAATTAACGGTTTTGTCAAAAGCATTGTCTGCATAATGATATTTGTTAATTTCATCATTTAAACAAATGATTCAGCCTAACCCTTGTAGTAGAAGGAACTGTTCAAAGAAACGAATTTTTTGAAGCATTCTGTTAATGAAATGAGTTAAGTTTTAATTGTAATTTTTGTAACTTAAACATCAAATTATGTGAAGTTTCAGTGTCTAGTATTGTTAGGATATATAACGGCCTGATTTTTGGTCCCAAGACAGTCAGTTCATGGCTGAATTTCAGACGAGGAAAATGTGTTAATTTGAAAAACAACAATGTTTCATATGTACCTGATTATTCCAATAGAACTGTGGATTATGCGGATTTATTTTGACTGCTCATAGATATTCAACAGTAAACTATTGTAGCAGTATGTGGATGTTAACCTGAAAACTATTAATGAGGCTTATCAAAAGTTAATCAATAGTGCACTGGCCATATTAAGTATGTATATTGCGTGGGGGAAGGGGGGGGGGAGGGTGAAAAGTGAAAGTAAACAACTGTGAAACACAAATGTGCTTCTGTCAGCACAACAAATGAAGAAACAAAAGAGGGTGAATGTCGTCACAACATCTGAGACTGTATCCTACAAAGCATAAGGAGAGTGTCATCATCACACAAGCAACTGTCCATAGAACTGTTTGTTAACAGTAGTTGGCAAGACTAAAGTTATGACAAGCAGTTGCAATGAGTATGGGATTCACTCTTCGTAACATAGACATCCCTAGGAATGCTGTTGTTATGTGACTTTTGTTGTTAGAAACAATTTCTGTGCCAATTTTTGGCCTAATATCACTTTCTTGAATGTTTACCTATGTAACACACTGGAAAATGAAAATCAAAACCATCAATTGAGAGAAAAAAGAGAACCAACATTGGGCTTAACAATCATTCTCAACAGATTTTACCACCTCACAAGACACAGATATGCAAGTTTTAAATATACAATGCAAGGACTGAATGAATTCTCCTATTAGCAGAAACATGAAGACATAAGGATTCAACAGAAGAAACTGATGCTTAAAAATATTAAAAATCAGCCTCAACAGAGAAACGAAATTGAAAAGAAATTGAAATCTGGCATAAAACACATACCATTTGACTGATGGATCACGCTACATAAAAGTCTTACAGCCTGAGGCACTGACCTGCCTGCTGGGGTTATTATTTAGGATTTTTCTTGTGAGATAACTGGCTGACGCACTGCCAAGTCAGTTTTTGATTGTATATTGATTTCTCTAATGGAGTTTCACAGTTGAATACACAAAACAGCACCTTAAAACCCACTGAACAAGAAAACTTAATAGCTAACTGAACAATCATCTTCAACAGACTTAAGCATCCCATAATTGACAGATAGGCAAGTTTTAGTGTAGAGTATGGTAGAAACTGAACGCATTCACAATGAACAGAACTTCATGACATAAAACCTCTATACTATCAAACTGACACAAAAAATATTGCAAACCATTCACAGTAGACAAATCAAACTATAAAGATGAAAAAACAGACACAAGACACTTTCAGTCTGTTTGAAGCATGACACTACATTAATAATCCTATACCAGCAAAGTGAAACAAAAATACTAGTGCACATGACAAATAAATAAATTGCAATAAATCAGTCAAAAGTAAATGTTAAGTATTATCTCATCCATTACTTGAAAGCAAACATTGTAGCTAAACGTAATCCAAACCAAAACATCCGTTTCCTGCTGTATTCAACACCTAACAAGAAAATTTATAGAAATTTATTTCATATTGTGTTTCTTTTGTGTGTGTCTTGTAATGAAATTTTTAGGCTACACTCTCACAGTTATTATTTTCTCTGCTCCAAATTTAATCTGTAATAAATTTGACTGTTGCATTGACCTGTGTAATGATGTTGTCATGTAGGGAATGCTATGTTAGATAATTGGGTGCTACACTGCCTAAGTCCTATAACAACTGAAATTGTATCCTAGACAGTATTAAGTGTGTACCATCATCACATAACCATCTGTCTACAGAACTGCTTATTAATGTTAACTGGCAACATGAAGAAATTGACAAGTGTTGGTAATGAGTATGTTCTGTGCCATATACCCACCTCCAGGAAGGCTCCTGTCTTGCAAATCATGTTATGACCATGTACAAAATATTTCTATGTCAATTTTTTTCTGATATGATCAGTTCACAAAACAAGCAGAGACCATCACTGGGCAGAACATCCATTTCAATAGATTTAACCAGCCCACAACACCCAATTAGGCAAGTTTTATATATGCGGTGTAGAGAATGAAGACATTCCCAGTAAACAGAAACATCAGGACACAATGATTCAATTAAATCAAACTGATGCACAAAAATACTAAAACTGAGTCAAAGTAGGTGAACCAAACTATGAAGAAAACAAAAAGTGGCATAAGAGACATAAATCTGACTGAAGCATCACAGCAAATTAGAAATCTTATAGCAGCAAATTGAAGTTACAAAATTAGAACACATGACAAATAAATAAATCACAGAAATGTAATAAATGTCTCAAAAATAAATGTTGGACTAATTTCTAATTCATTATTTGAAAACAAAACTGGCACGCAAGATATCTGTCACCCTAAACATACCTTTCTCACACCCCCAAATCAATTGTTCAGGGAAAAATTGATAGAAAATAATTATACTGTGTTTCATTTGTATATACCTAATAATGTATTTTTTTAGCTTATGCTCTTGCATTTAGTACTTTCTTTGCTCATATTATAATCTCTAATCAATTTGTCGTATGCACTGACCTGTTTACTGATTTTGTTGCATATGCTCTTCCATCCTCAGTAATGTGGAGCTCCACTGCCTCTTCGCTTGATGCCCCCTCCCTGCAAAATTTAGAAAATATCTTCAATCTAAGACAAAAGTTCTTAGAGAAAAATGTTAGATAGTATTAGAAACCAATTAGTCATCATACTTCCTAATGATCTACAACAACTGCAATTGTATCCTAGAAGGCATTAGGTGTGTGTCATCATCACACAACCAGCGTTACACAGAACTGTTTATCAGTGATAATTTGCAAAACAGAAGTATGACCTTGACTTCTCAAGGGTCCAAATTTTACTCTGTGCCATATAGCCATCACTAGGAACGTTTATGGTACACAAATCATGTTGTTACAGTGTAAAAACATATTCTGTAACGGGTTTCATTATGATATCACAATCTCAAACATTTACCTCCATCACACAATGCAAAACAAAACTCAACATCATCATATCACAGAACAAACAGAAAAAAACACCAAGTTGAACAATCATTCTCAATAGATTTAACCATCCTACAACACACAATTAGGCAAATTTTATATGTAGTTCAGAGACGGAAGACATCTCCCATGAACAGAAATATCAGAAAACAAAGATTCAACATACACTGATGCATAAAAACTTTACAAATCAGGCACAGTAGACAAACAAGGCTATAAAGAATGATAAATACATTTTGTCTGAGGCACCACCCAACGCTAATAATTTTAAACATGCAATGTGAAATGTAAATATTAGTGCACATCATAAATAAATAAATTAATGAAATGTAATAAATGTGTCAAAAATTATGATAGACTAGTATCTCATTCATTATTTGAAAAGTAACTTTTATCCAAAAATCAGCAAACGAAAACATCTCTTTCTGCCCTCCCCCCCCCCTTTGAGTTGTTCAGGAGAAAACTGATGAAAATTTATTTCATAGTGTGTTTCTTTGATTCTGTCTTAAAGGAAAGTATTTAAGCTACACTCTTCAAGTTACTACTTCCTCTGCCACCAATTTTATCTGTAATCAAAGTTGCTGATGCACTGACCTGTTCTCTGATGTTATTGCATCAGGCTCGCCATGAGAGATAACTGGTTCCTGCAACGCCTGTCCACTTGAATCTCTGCAGTATTCAGAAAATATCACACACTTGAGATACACAACTCTTTCAAAAGGAAGTTAGGTATCAGAAAACTATAAGTTGGCAAATTTCTTAAGTCCTATAACAATTGTAATTGTATCCTAGACAGCATTATGTGTGTATCATCATCACACAACCAGCTGTCCACAGAACTGCTTGTGAATGACAACCGTCAAGATGTAAGATATTATAGGCACTTGTAATGATTATGGATTTTGCTCTGTGATATTTACACTTCCACAGGTAGACTGTGGTTATGCAACACATGCTGTTATGGTGTACAAACTTTTTTAGTGCCAGTTACTGTCGGGGCATCAGACTCTAAAATGTACACTCCTGGAAATGGAAAAAAGAACACATTGACACCGGTGTGTCAGACCCACCATACTTGCTCCGGACACTGCGAGAGGGCTATACAAGCAATGATCACACGCAGGCACAGCGGACACACCAGGAACCGCGGTGTTGGCCGTCGAATGGCGCTAGCTGCGCAGCATTTGTGACCTGCCCCGTCAGTGTCAGCCAGTTTGCTGTGGCATACGGAGCTCCATCGCAGTCTTTAACACTGGTAGAATGCCGCGACAGCGTGGACGTGAACCGTATGTGCAGTTGACGGACTTTGAGCGAGGGCGTATAGTGGGCATGCGGGAGGCAGGGTGGGCGTACCGCCGAATTGCTCAACACGTGGGGCGTGAGGCCTCCACAGTACATCGATGTTGTCGCCAGTGGTCGGCGGAAGGTGCACGTGCCCGTCGACCTGGGACCAGACCGCAGCGACACACGGATGCACACCAAGACCGTAGGATCCTACGCAGTGCCGTAGGGGACCGCACCGCCACTTCCCAGTAAATTAGGGACACTGTTGCTCCTGGGGTATCAGCGAGGACCATTCGCAACCGTCTCCATGAAGCTGGGCTACGGTCCCGCACACCGTTAGGCTGTCTTCCGCTCACGCCCCAACATCGTGCAGCCCGCCTCCAGTGGTGTCGCGACAGGCGTGAATGGAGGGACGAATGGAGACGTGTCATCTTCAGCAATGAGAGTCGCTTCTGCCTTGGTGCCAATGATGGTCGTATGCGTGTTTGGCGCCGTGCAGGTGAGCGCCACAATCAGGACTGCATACGACCGAGGCACACAGGGCCAACACCCGGCATCATGGTGATGGGAGCGATCTCCTACATTGTCCGTACACCTCTGGTGATCATCGAGGGGACACTGAATAGTGCACGGTACATCCAAACCGTCATCGAACCCAACGTTCTACCATTCCTAGACCGGCAAGGGAACTTGCTGTTCCAACAGGACAATGCACGTCCGCATGTATCCCGTGCCACCCAACGTGCTCTAGAAGGTGTAAGTCAACTACCCTGGCCAGCAAGATCTCCGGATCTGTCCCCCATTGAGCATGTTTGGGACTGGATGAAGCGTCGTCTCACGCGGTCTGCACATCCAGCACGAACACTGGTCCAAATGAGGCGCCAGGTGGAAATGGCATGGCAAGCCGTTCCACAGGACTACATCCAGCATCTCTACGATCGTCTCCATGGGAGAATAGCAGCCTGGATTGCTGCGAAAGGTGGATATACACTCTACTAGTGCCGACATTGTGCATGCTCTGTTGCCTGTGTCTACGTGCCTGTGGTTCTGTCAGTGTGATCATGTGATGTATCTGACCCCAGGAATGTGTCAATAAAGTTTCCCCTTCCTGGGACAATGAATTCACGGTGTTCTTATTTCAATTTCCAGGAGTGTATATCTGCATCTCACAATGAGAAACATGAATCAGCATCACCATTCCACAGTACAAACAGAAACAAACAATGGGCTGAACAATCATCCTCAATAGATTTAACCATCCTACAGCACACAATCAGGCAATTTAAACACATGTTCTGTAGAGACTGAAAATATTTCCCATAAAAAGAAATATTAACACACAAGGATTAAACATGAGCTTATGCATAAAAATATTCCAAAGGAGATACAATAGACAAAACATACTGTAAATAAAGAAAAAGTCATAATACACCTCCAATTTGATTAATGCATCACTCTAAAATCATATTCTTACAGCAGCAACATGAAACATACCTCTCCGAGGGACACCACCTTGATGAAGCACTGTCCATGCAGGTGTTGAGGCTTGCATATCCACATCAAGCTGAGGGCTATGCTGAAGGTAGAGGACCTACTGCCGGAAATGCCTCAGCCAATGGATCATACTAAGAGTGTCCTACAATGTCCCATCTTCCCTATCCACTCCTAGTCCTACACAATTCCGTTTCCCAATCCCACATGTGATGCAATTTGTGCTGAGGAATGCGTGGCACATGGGAAGATGTGTCACAAACGGGGCCTCAGGGATACTGGGCAACCTCCCTGAGTAAGTAGCCTTACACCGCTGTGGGGAATTCATGGTGTGGATCGTGTAAATCCCCAAATCTCTTGGGACCAATATGGACCAAATTAAAGAAAATAAATAAAAGCCAACTGAGGGGAAAACTGAGACCTCAGACACCCAAACATTGGGGTCAGGATCGATGGAAGGCATTCCCACTACCAAAATAGGGTCTAGACGTGAGCCAGAAGTAGGAACTGTAACCGAGATGTTGGACCAGATCAAGATTAGAATCTTGCCTGGGGCCCAGAGGAGGAAACTACTCAGGGAACAGAGGAAAAAGGAAGGGAAACAATGGTTTTCTAAAGACAAGTGGAGGGACTGAAAGGGACTTGAACCTAAGACCCCCAAGAAAAAACTGTCTCAGTTTGAAGGGGATATGCTGCCCCCCACAATGTCGAAGACAGGCAGCAACAGGATAAGGGAGGATTCTAAGTCTCCTTCCTCCCTGGATAAGCGAGCCTACAAATAACTGAGGCAAGAAATATGGAAACAGACCTATAGTACCGCAGTCTCGGTTTTTAAGATGGCAGTTATCCAGGAAGGCTATCCACTGGTGGCCATCACCTCGCAGCAGGAGGAATCTGTACAGATGGCCCTCTTTGAAAAGATTGGGAGGGGGCGGGGGGCACATGCTAATCCAGGACCTAACATCAGGAGGGTCTATCTAGATCATGGTGCCCTCATTTTTGTCTGTGAAGGGGTGCACATGGTGGAATCACTTAAGAGCAATGTGCCCATGATATCCCCATGGGAAGATGCAAAGCTGCTGCCACAACAGCAGCGGAACTCTTACGAACGCAAAGGTATTAACATGGTTACCAAAGATCCTTAAGGATGTCTCTGCTAAGACTCTTTTCGAGAAAACAGTGGCTCAGAACGCAAAAGTCTCGGCAGAAGACTGGAGAGTGATCAACCAGAAGGTTTTACCGGAAGGCGATTCGAGAGCAGGACCTGAAATTGTTTTTAGGGTTCTTGCAGGTTACCAACAGGGTCCTCAAAGACTTCAAAGGCAATGATGGCAGCAAGACAGAAACTGGAGGTGCTACAGATTAATCCGCAGCACAGTAAAGGGGCCTCTGCTCCCTGAGCCGCTGCCTGGGAGACAGGAAGTAGACGTGGCCCTGACACAAGAACCCTACTTATATAAAGGGGGCGTATCGGGCCTCGGTTGCACTGGAGGTAAGCTGATTTGTGCTAGAAATCTAAGAAATGCCAGAACATGCATCTATATAAGAAATCAAATTTCTTTCATGAAAATGGTGGATTTCTGCTCCAGGAAGCTAATGACCATTAAAATGCAACAATGTGAGGAAGGTATCATAAGGGAAATTATTTTGGCCTCAGCTTACCTTCCTTACAAAGACAGCTCTCCTCTTCCTTTGGAGGTGAGGAGATTGGTAGAGACTTGCCATCGGCAAGGTGATCAACTGCTGGTGGGATGTGACTCCAGTGCCCACAACCTAGTGTGGGGCAGCAGGTCACCAACAGTAGAGGTTAGTACCTTCCTGAATTTCTTTTAGCTAACAACTTGGAGGTCCTGAATAGGGGCAATGAACCTACATTCAGGAATAGCAGAAGGGAAGAAGTAATTGACATAACTTTTGATTCCATGATGGTGGGCAGCTATGTCAAACAACACCATGTGGTGTTAAAGCCATCCTCATCAGACCACATGTATATTAAATTCAAGGTTGAAATGGGAATCAGACAGGCCATGACCTATAGGAATCCCAGGAAAACAGAATAGAAGGGACCTTGACTTAGGCTTATCGGAAATTAAAACCTTGATAAGCCATCCAGTAGAGTTTGAGGAAGTAGTAGAGGTTGTTACCTCTGCCATAGTTACCTCATATCTTGACAACTCCACAATCACCAAGAAGTGCACAAATAATAACTTGGAAATTCAGAGAAAAGAGATGTGAAGACTGTTTAACATTGCAAGACATACAGGAGATTGTGCTAAATATCATGAGGCCCTTGTCAATTACAATCCTGCAATCAGACAAGCAAGGAAGGCATCCTGGAAGGCATTCTGTGAGGAAGTGGAGAGCATGGCTGCTCATGCCAGAATTCATAGAATCCTCACTAGAGTACCAATCAATCCAGTAGGTTCGTTGTGGAAGGAGGATGGGAAATATACAAAGACAGCACATGAGATGCTGAAACTGTTCCTCAAAATTCTCTTTCCTCATTATGCTCTGCCAGACAACACAGACTAGAATGTGATCCTGGAGAGACAATGGTTCTCAGGCACTTGAAGAGAGGACTGGAAATTTACCAAGGAATGTGTGGATTTTAATAAAATCCAATGGGCAGTGGGAACATTCCAAAAGTTCAAGTCACCTGGCCCAGATGGAATTTTTCCAGCTCACCTGCAACAGGCAGGAGAGAATCTCATAAGAGTCCTATGCAGGTTATTCAGAGTTAGCCTAGCAGTAGGAATCATTCCCAATGCTTGGAGGGCAGTGAAGGTTGTCTTCAATTCCAAAGTCAGGGAGAACTAATCATACCAAGGTAAAGGATATGAGACGAATGTCTGTCCCCCTTCATTCTCAAAACATTGGAAAAACTGGTTAATGTATAAGTTGGGGAGAGGAGGCTAATTAGGGGCCCCTCTACATTCAAACCAACATGCACATCAACCAGGTAAATCATGTGAGACAGCTCTCCACCCAATCATTGGGAGGGTGGAGAAAGTACTTCACTTCCAAGAAATAGCCCTCTGTATCTTCCTGGATATTGAGGGGGCCTTCAATAACACAACCTTTGATTCCGTGGTAAGGGCAGCAGAGGTGTATGACCTAGGGACCACTATGTGTAGGTGGACTAAGGCCATGCTTAGTGGAAGGAAGGTAGAGGCTACCATGATGAATGAAAAGATGGGAACTAACACCACTAGCCGCTGCCCACAAGGAGGAGTTCTGTGCCCTTTATTGTTGAATCTAGTGGTGAACGAACTCACTGAGGAACTAAATTCCAGAAAATGCTTCTGCCAAGGATATGCAGATGACCTTGTTGTAGTAATACTTCGCAAATTTACTGAGACGATTAGAATTATGGTACAAGGAGGATTGGACATTGTGCAAAATTGGTGAATCAAACAGGATCTGAGGATTAATCCTAAGAAGACTGTTGTGATGCCATTTAGGAAGAGAGATATCCAACACTGAAGTTGGAATCTAAAGCTCTTCAATGAAACTCTACCTGTGAATGGGATAGTGAAATATACAGGGCTAACCTTAGATGAGAAACTAATTAAGAGTGTCTGCTCCAAGACAAAATGTACTCTAGTGAGTACCAGAAGGGCTTGTGATAAAAACTGGGACCTAAGCCACAAACATATGCACTTGATAAACACCACAGTGGTTAGACCTAGGATTTCCTACAGGTCCATAGTGTGGTGGAAGAAGGTAGAACAGCGGGTTGCAGTTAAGGAGCTTGCTAAGGTGTAGAGACTGGCCTGCTTAGCCATAACAGGCGAAATTACCACCACACCAACTGCTCGGATGGAAGCCATACTGGACCTGCCTACACTACACCTTGGGGTAAGATAGAGGTGGCAGCTGGGGCATACAGACTTACAACTGGCAAAAACTGGATCTCATCAGGATAACCATGATTAACAAACTAACATAGTGAATGAGGTAAACAGAGAAATGGGTGGGGAAATGCCTGCCAACTATATAATAATTCCTAACTGCTTCAACAAGCCTTACAGTATAATAATTGGAAGCAAGGAGCAGTGGGAAAAAACAGTTCAACACATTTTGGGGGGCACTGTTTGGTTCACCAATGGGTCGAAACCAGGCCAAGGTGTTGGGGTAGGGGTGTATGGGGTTCAGCCAAGACTGGAGGGCATCATCTCTCTAGGAAAACTGGCCTACATATTCCAATCTGAAATTACTGCAATCAAGGCATGTGCGGAGGAGAATGTGCATAGGTGCTACAATGACCATAGCATCTACATCTATTCAGACAGCCAGGCAGCCCTGAAATCACTGGCAGCTCCTGCAACAAGATCTAAGATTGTCACAGAATGCCACAGGGTTCTGGTGGAGCTAGGGGGAAGCAATAGGGTAAACCTAAAGTGGGTCCTTGGCCACTCAGGGATCTGTAGCAATGAACAAGCCGACAGATTGACCAGAATTGGAGCAATCACTATATTTATTGGACTGGAACCTGTCCTGACAATCACCAAGGCTATGATAAAACTATAACTACGGAACTGGCACAGGAAACTGCATTAAGATAATGATGCCCAAGCCATGTTTTAAAAGAAGCTCTGTAATACTGTGATTCAACAGGAAAGAGATCAAACTCATGACTGGAATGATGAGCAGCCATGGGAATATCAAAAAACACCTACACACAATGGCTAAAATGGAAGAAGACCCTAAATGTAGGATCTGTGATGAGGGTAAGAAACTGCATCACAAATAATCTTCAAATGCATGGCATTGGGCAGCAAAAGATACAGAATATGTGATCTGGCTAGTATATATAGGGCGCCGAGAGGAACAGCACAGCATTCATAAGATACCACCTGAAGATGGCAGCATGTATGTCTGCCGAAATATGGTGGAGAAATTATGACTCAACCCGGTTGGATACCCGAGAACTGCTCAAAAAGATACAGAATCTTTGGGACAAATAGACCTGAAGAAATTTTGTCTAACAAAAATCTGGTAAAGGGACTCATTGCACTATTTAAGGGCATTGGTTGGCTTTGATAGGTATACAGGGAGTAATACCACACTATAAAAATGGTTCAAATGGCTCTGAGCACTATGGGACTCACCATCTTAGGTCATAAGTCCCCTAGAACTTAGAACTACTTAAACCTAACTACCCTAAGGACATCACACACACCCATGCCCGAGGCAGGATTCGAACCTGTGACCGTAGCAGCCCCACGGTTCCGGACTGCAGCGCCAGAACCGCACGGCCACCGAGGCTGGCTACCACACTATAAACTTAGTTTCTGTGTGGGGAGTGGCGGTTAGAACTAAGCTACTTTAGCTTCCCTGCCAAAATAAATCAATGCGAAACATAAATATTACTGCACACGAGAAATCAATAAATAATAAATGCAATGTAATAAATGGGTCAAAAATAAATGTTGAAATAATATCACATTCATTACTTGAAGACAAAGCTTTTAGCCTAAAATCTGAAACCAAAAAAACTTCCCTTTTCCCACCCACATTCAAATCTTCAGGCGAAAATTGTCAGAAATTTATTTCATAGTGGGTTTCATTTGCATTTGTTTTCAAGAAAATTTTTCAGGCTGCACTTTTGCAGTTAATTTAATCTGTAATCAGTTTGCCTGATGCACTGACCTGTTTTGTGGTGGCTCGCTGTGAGATGTTGCCAGCTGGAGCGCTGTCTGTCTGCATGGAGTCCCTTCCCTGCAGTATTTAGAAAACAACAATGAGAAACTTTACAAATCAGACACAGTAGACAAACAAGGCTATAAAGAATGAAAGGTAGTCAAAAGACATATACATTTTGTCTGAGGCACCACACCACAGTAACAATCTTACACCAGCAATGTGAAATGTGAATATTAGTGCACATCATTAATAAATAAATTAATGAAATGTAATAAATGTGTAAAAAATTATGAGGGACTAAGATCTCCTTCGTTATTTGAAAACAAACTTTTAGCCAAAACTCAGTAAACCAAAACATCTCTTTATGCTACACCACATTCAATTGTTCAGGAGAAAATGGGCGGAAGTTTATTTCATAGTGCGTTTCTTTGCATCTGTCTTAAAGGAAAATATTAAGTTACACTCTAGAAGTTACTACTTTCTCTGCTTCCAATTTTATCTGTAATCTAAGTTCCTGATGCACTGACCTGTTCTCTGATGTTATTACATCAGGCTCGCCTTGAGAGATAACTGGATCCTTCAACACCTCTCCCCTTGAATCACCTTCTCTGCAGTATTCAGAAAATAGCACACACTTCAGACACACAACTCTTTCAAAAAGAAGTTAGGTATCAGAAAACTATAAGTCAGCAAATTTCTTAAGTCCTATAACAATTATAATTATATCCCAGAGACCATTGTGTGTGTGTCATCATCACACAACCAGCTGTCCACAAAACTGCTTGTGAATGACAACTGTCAAGATGTAGGATATGATAGGTACTTGTAATGACTATGGATTTTACTCTGTGATATTTGCAGTTCCACAGGCAGACTGTGGTTATGCAACATATGCTGTTACAGTGCACAAGCTTTTTTTAGTGCCAGTTACTGTCCTGATATCACACTCTAACATGTATATCTGCATCTCACAATGAAAAACATGAATCAGCATCACCATTCCACACAAAAAAAGAGCACTGGGCTGAACAATCATCCTCAATAGATTTAACCATCCTACAACACACAATCAGTCAAGTTAAAAAACTTTTCTGTAGAGACTCAAGATGTATCCCATAAACAGAT
Source organism: Schistocerca gregaria (assembly GCF_023897955.1). Taxonomy (NCBI): domain Eukaryota; kingdom Metazoa; phylum Arthropoda; class Insecta; order Orthoptera; family Acrididae; genus Schistocerca; species Schistocerca gregaria. The sequence goes on from NC_064931.1 coordinate 306,422,973, forward strand.
ATATCAAGACACAAGGATTCAATATAAACTGATGCATAAAAATATTCCATAGCAGATACAGTAGGCAAAACAAACTTTAAAAAAAGGAAAATTCACAATACACCTCTAATTTGATTAATGCATCACTCTAAAATAATAACCTTACATCAGAAACGTGAAACATAAATATTAGTGCACATGCTAAATTAATAAATAATAACTGCAATGTAATAAATGGGTCAAAACTAAATGTTGAAATAATATCACATTCATTACTTGAATACAAAGCTTTTAGCCTAAAATCTGTAACCCCAAACATCCCTTCTACCACCCACATTCATTTCTTCAGGGGAAAAATGACAGAAATTTATTTCATAGTGTGTTTCATTTGTATTTGTTTCATAACAAAATTTTTTTGACTGCCCTCTTGTAGTTAGTAATTCCTGTGATCCCAGTTTAATCTGTAACCAGTTTGCCTGATGCACTGACCTGTTTTGTGGTGTTATTCCACGTGGCTCGCTTTGAGACGTTACCGGCTCAAGCACTGCCTGTCCGCATGGAGCCCCTTCCCTGTGGTATTCAGAAAACATCAGCCACTGGTGACACACACTTCTTAGAAAAACAAAGTTAGATATGAAAAACATTACAAATCAGACACATCGGACGGTCACAAGAGACATACTTTTTGTCTGATGCACTACACCATAGTAATAATCTCAAACCAGCAATGTGAAATGTAAATATTAGTGCACATCATAAATAAATAAATAAATAAATAAAATGTAATAAATGTGTCAAAATTATGATGGACTAGTATCTCATTCATTATTTGAAAACAAACTTTTAGCCAAAACTCAGTAAACCAAAACATCTCTTTGTGCCACCTTCCATTCAACTCTTCAGGAGAAAATGGACAGAAGTTTATTTCATAGTGCGTTTCTTTGCATCAGTCTTAAAGGAAAGTATTTGAGGTACACTCTTGAAGTTACTACTTCCTATGCTTAAAATTTTATCTGCAATCAAAGTTCATGATGCACTGACCTGTTCTCTGATATTATTACATCGGGCTTGCCGTGAGAGGTAACTGGCTCTTGCAATCCCTGTCCACCTGAAGTCCCTTCTCTGCAGTATTCAGAAAATAGCACACACTTGAGACACACAACTCTTTCAAAAAGAAGTTAGCTATCAAAAAGCAATAAGTCGGCAAATGTCTTAAGTCATATAACAAGTACAATTGTATCCTACGGAGCATTATGTGTGTGTCATCATCACACAACCAGCTGTCCACAGAACTGCTTGTGAATGACAATTGTCAGGATCAAGGATATGATAGGCACTTGTAATGATTATGGATTTCACTCTGTGATATATACCCTTCCACAGGCAGACTGGGGTTATGCAACACATGCTGTTACAGTGTACAAACTTTTTTCAGTGCCAGTTACTGTTCTGATATCACACTCTGAGATGGATATCTGTGTCTCAAAATGAAGAACATGAATGAACATCATTTCACAGTACAAATAGAACAAAATAATGTGTTGAACAATCATTCTCAATTGATTTAACCATCCTACAACACACAATAAGGCAAGTTAAAAACCTTTTCTGTAGACTGAAGATATTTCCCATAAACAGAAATATCAACACACAAGGATTCCACATAAACTGATGCATAAAAATTTTCCACAGTAGATACAACAGACAAAACAAACTGTAAAGTCACAAGACATCTCCAATTTGATTATTGCATCACTCTAAAATAATAATCCTACAGCAGCAATGTGAAACATAAATATTAGTTCACATGCCAAATCAATAAATAATAAATGCAATTTAATAAATGGGTCAAAACTAAATGTTGAAATAATATCACATTCATTACTTGAATACAAAGCTTTTAGCCTAAAATCTGTAACCCCAAACATCCCTTCTACCACCCACATTCATTTCTTCAGGGGAAAAATGACAGAAATTTATTTCATAGTGTGTTTCATTTGTATTTGTTTTATAACAAAATTATTTTGACTGCCCTCTTGTAGTTAGTAATTCCTGTGATCCCAGTTTAATCTGTAACCAGTTTGCCTGATGCACTGACCTGTTTTGTGGTGTTATTCCACGTGGCTCGCTTTGAGACGTTACCGGCTCAAGCACTGCCTGTCCGCATGGAGCCCCTTCCCTGTGGTATTCAGAAAACATCAGCCACTGGTGACACACACTTCTTAGAAAAACAAAGTTAGATATGAAAAACATTACAAATCAGACACATCGGACGGTCACAAGAGACATACTTTTTGTCTGATGCACTACACCATAGTAATAATCTCAAACCAGCAATGTGAAATGTAAATATTAGTGCACATCATAAATAAATAAATAAATAAAATGTAATAAATGTGTCAAAATTATGATGGACTAGTATCTCATTCATTATTTGAAAACAAACTTTTAGCCAAAACTCAGTAAACCAAAACATCTCTTTGTGCCACCTTCCATTCAACTCTTCAGGAGAAAATGGACAGAAGTTTATTTCATAGTGCGTTTCTTTGCATCAGTCTTAAAGGAAAGTATTTGAGGTACACTCTTGAAGTTACTACTTCCTATGCTTAAAATTTTATCTGCAATCAAAGTTCATGATGCACTGACCTGTTCTCTGATATTATTACATCGGGCTTGCCGTGAGAGGTAACTGGCTCTTGCAATCCCTGTCCACCTGAAGTCCCTTCTCTGCAGTATTCAGAAAATAGCACACACTTGAGACACACAACTCTTTCAAAAAGAAGTTAGCTATCAAAAAGCAATAAGTCGGCAAATGTCTTAAGTCATATAACAAGTACAATTGTATCCTACGGAGCATTATGTGTGTGTCATCATCACACAACCAGCTGTCCACAGAACTGCTTGTGAATGACAATTGTCAGGATCAAGGATATGATAGGCACTTGTAATGATTATGGATTTCACTCTGTGATATATACCCTTCCACAGGCAGACTGGGGTTATGCAACACATGCTGTTACAGTGTACAAACGTTTTTCAGTGCCAGTTACTGTTCTGATATCACACTCTGAGATGGATATCTGTGTCTCAAAATGAAGAACATGAATGAACATCATTTCACAGTATAAATAGAACAAAATAATGTGTTGAACAATCATTCTCAATTGATTTAACCATCCTACAACACACAATAAGGCAAGTTAAAAACCTTTTCTGTAGACTGAAGATATTTCCCATAAACAGAAATATCAACACACAAGGATTCAACATAAACTGATGCATAAAAATATTCCACAGTAGATACAACAGACAAAACAAACTGTAAAGTCACAAGACATCTCCAATTTGATTATTGCATCACCCTAAAATAATAATCCTACAGCAGCAATGTGAAACATAAATATTAGTTCACATGCCAAATCAATAAATAATAAATGCAATTTAATAAATGGGTCAAAACTAAATGTTGAAATAATATCACATTCATTACTTGAATACAAAGCTTTTAGCCTAAAATCTGTAACCCCAAACATCCCTTCTACCACCCACATTCATTTCTTCAGGGGAAAAATGACAGAAATTTATTTCATAGTGTGTTTCATTTGTATTTGTTTTATAACAAAATTTTTTTGACTGCCCTCTTGTAGTTAGTAATTCCTGTGATCCCAGTTTAATCTGTAACCAGTTTGCCTGATGCACTGACCTGTTTTGTGGTGTTATTCCACGTGGCTCGCTTTGAGACGTTACCGGCTCAAGCACTGCCTGTCCGCATGGAGCCCCTTCCCTGTGGTATTCAGAAAACATCAGCCACTGGTGACACACACTTCTTAGAAAAACAAAGTTAGATATGAAAAACATTACAAATCAGACACATCGGACGGTCACAAGAGACATACTTTTTGTCTGATGCACTACACCATAGTAATAATCTCAAACCAGCAATGTGAAATGTAAATATTAGTGCACATCATAAATAAATAAATAAATAAATAAAATGTAATAAATGTGTCAAAATTATGATGGACTAGTATCTCATTCATTATTTGAAAACAAACTTTTAGCCAAAACTCAGTAAACCAAAACATCTCTTTGTGCCACCTTCCATTCAACTCTTCAGGAGAAAATGGACAGAAGTTTATTTCATAGTGCGTTTCTTTGCATCAGTCTTAAAGGAAAGTATTTGAGGTACACTCTTGAAGTTACTACTTCCTATGCTTAAAATTTTATCTGCAATCAAAGTTCATGATGCACTGACCTGTTCTCTGATATTATTACATCGGGCTTGCCGTGAGAGGTAACTGGCTCTTGCAATCCCTGTCCACCTGAAGTCCCTTCTCTGCAGTATTCAGAAAATAGCACACACTTGAGACACACAACTCTTTCAAAAAGAAGTTAGCTATCAAAAAGCAATAAGTCGGCAAATGTCTTAAGTCATATAACAAGTACAATTGTATCCTACGGAGCATTATGTGTGTGTCATCATCACACAACCAGCTGTCCACAGAACTGCTTGTGAATGACAATTGTCAGGATCAAGGATATGATAGGCACTTGTAATGATTATGGATTTCACTCTGTGATATATACCCTTCCACAGGCAGACTGGGGTTATGCAACACATGCTGTTACAGTGTACAAACTTCTTTCAGTGCCAGTTACTGTTCTGATATCACATTCTGAGATGGATATCTGTGTCTCAAAATGAAGAACATGAATGAACATCATTTCACAGTATAAATAGAACAAAATAATGTGTTGAACAATCATTCTCAATTGATTTAACCATCCTACAACACACAATAAGGCAAGTTAAAAACCTTTTCTGTAGACTGAAGATATTTCCCATAAACAGAAATATCAACACACAAGGATTCAACAGAAACTGATGCATAAAAATATTCCACAGTAGATACAACAGACAAAACAAACTGTAAAGTCACAAGACATCTCCAATTTGATTATTGCATCACTCTAAAATAATAATCCTACAGCAGCAATGTGAAACATAAATATTAGTTCACATGCCAAATCAATAAATAATAAATGCAATTTAATAAATGGGTCAAAACTAAATGTTGAAATAATATCACATTCATTACTTGAATACAAAGCTTTTAGCCTAAAATCTGTAACCCCAAACATCCCTTCTACCACCCACATTCATTTCTTCAGGGGAAAAATGACAGAAATTTATTTCATAGTGTGTTTCATTTGTATTTGTTTTATAACAAAATTTTTTTGACTGCCCTCTTGTAGTTAGTAATTCCTGTGATCCCAGTTTAATCTGTAACCAGTTTGCCTGATGCACTGACCTGTTTTGTGGTGTTATTCCACGTGGCTCGCTTTGAGACGTTACCGGCTCAAGCACTGCCTGTCCGCATGGAGCCCCTTCCCTGTGGTATTCAGAAAACATCAGCCACTGGTGACACACAATTCTTAGAAAAACAAAGTTAGATATGAAAAACATTACAAATCAGACACATCGGACGGTCACAAGAGACATACTTTTTGTCTGATGCACTACACCATAGTAATAATCTCAAACCAGCAATGTGAAATGTAAATATTAGTGCACATCATAAATAAATAAATAAATAAATAAAATGTAATAAATGTGTCAAAATTATGATGGACTAGTATCTCATTCATTATTTGAAAACAAACTTTTAGCCAAAACTCAGTAAACCAAAACATCTCTTTGTGCCACCTTCCATTCAACTCTTCAGGAGAAAATGGACAGAAGTTTATTTCATAGTGCGTTTCTTTGCATCAGTCTTAAAGGAAAGTATTTGAGGTACACTCTTGAAGTTACTACTTCCTATGCTTAAAATTTTATCTGCAATCAAAGTTCATGATGCACTGACCTGTTCTCTGATATTATTACATCGGGCTTGCTGTGAGAGGTAACTGGCTCTTGCAATCCCTGTCCACCTGAAGTCCCTTCTCTGCAGTATTCAGAAAATAGCACACACTTGAGACACACAACTCTTTCAAAAAGAAGTTAGCTATCAAAAAGCAATAAGTCGGCAAATGTCTTAAGTCATATAACAAGTACAATTGTATCCTACGGAGCATTATGTGTGTGTCATCATCACACAACCAGCTGTCCACAGAACTGCTTGTGAATGACAATTGTCAGGATCAAGGATATGATAGGCACTTGTAATGATTATGGATTTCACTCTGTGATATATACCCTTCCACAGGCAGACTGGGGTTATGCAACACATGCTGTTACAGTGTACAAACTTTTTTCAGTGCCAGTTACTGTTCTGATATCACACTCTGAGATGGATATCTGTGTCTCAAAATGAAGAACATGAATGAACATCATTTCACAGTACAAATAGAACAAAATAATGTGTTTAACAATCATTCTCAATTGATTTAACCATCCTACAACACACAATAAGGCAAGTTAAAAACCTTTTCTGTAGACTGAAGATATTTCCCATAAACAGAAATATCAACACACAAGGATTCAACATAAACTGATGCATAAAAATATTCCACAGTAGATACAACAGACAAAACAAACTGTAAAGTCACAAGACATCTCCAATTTGATTATTGCATCACTCTAAAATAATAATCCTACAGCAGCAATGTGAAACATAAATATTAGTTCACATGCCAAATCAATAAATAATAAATGCAATTTAATAAATGGGTCAAAACTAAATGTTGAAATAATATCACATTCATTACTTGAACACAAAGGTTTTAGCCTAAAATCTGTAACCCCAAACATTTCTACTCCTACCCACATTCAAATCTTCAGAGGAAAATTGACAGAAATTTATTTCGTAGTGTGTTTCATTTGTAATTGTTTTATAACAAAAATTTTAGGCTGCACTCTTGCAGCTAGTAACTCCTGTGCTCCTAATTTAATCTGTAATCAGTTTGCCTGATGCACTGACCTGTTTTGTGGTGTTACTCCACATGGCTTGCTGTGAGACAATACCGGCTGGAGCACTGCCGGTCCACATGGAGCCCCTTCCCTGCAGTATTCAGAAAACATCAACCACTTGAGATGCACAATTATTGGAAAAACAAAGTTATATATGAGAAATCAATTAGTCATCAATCTTCCTAAGTCCTATGGTGACCGTAATTGTTTCCTAGCGGCAATTGTGTGTGTGTCATCATCACACAACAATCTGTGTGCAGGACTGTTTGCTAATGATAAATGTCAAGACAAAAAGTAAGTAGGCACTTGTAATGAGTATGGATTTTGCTCCGTTCCCTATGCACGTCCACAAGAAGATGGTTGCAACTCATGTCTTTATCATTATTTCTGTGACAGTTTGTTTCTAATATCAATTTCTTGAATGTTTATCTTTATTCACAAGAAAATCAAGAAACAGCAGCTCAGAGAACATGCAGAAACTGTCAGTGATGTGAACATTTATTTTTAATACATTTGACCTAGTACATGGAGGTTCAAAATCTATATCTATATCTATGTGATTACTAAATAAAATAGAAAGAAACTTCCACATGGGAAAAACAAGCACTTAAATTTTTCTGGTCGAGCCCAGATTTCTCTTATTTTATTGTGATGATCATTTCTCCATATGAAGGTGGTTGCCCACAGAATGTATATATAATCAGAGGAGAAAACTGCTGATTGAAATTTCATGAGAATATCCTGCCGCACCAAAAAACACACCAATGACGACCTCATAAACCGTGACTATGGCTATAATCTTAGCAAGGCTTGGGAACCAGCAATTGGGTTAATCAAGAGTAAATCGAGTGAATGTATAAGTTGTGACAACCATGGCAGACAGAGCCATCACTCCGACGTCATCTCAGACGCCGTCGCAATCTGTTCCACTGCGTGACCGTGGAGTGGGGCACGGACAGCGGAGGGAGCACGCCCCGCGGGGTGACGGTATTTAGATCAGCCACCGCCGTGGCCGAACTCAGTTCCCTCTGAGCAGCCATAGCGTACGGATCTCCGTGCTGACACGTTGACAGGAGCTCAGTCCATCACCTGATGATGGTGACATATATGATCACCGAAATATTGTGCCTGTTGGACACTGTAGACCGGCAGTACACCCGTGGATATTTTGATTATCAAATACGCCAGGAGAAACTCAAGAATCACATTATAACTCCAATTCACATATAATGTCTGTGGCACAATCTTCCATATTTTGCGATGATACAAAACAAGCTGCTCTTCTTTGAACTTTTTCGATGTCAAAAGCCTTCTTGAAATCTGAAAATATGGAATCAATTTCACATCCCCTTTTAATAGCCCTCATTACTTTATGAGCATAAAGAGCTAGTTGTGCTTCAAAAGAAGGATATTTTCTGAATCCATGCTGATTATGTTTCAATAAATTATTTTCTTCAAGGTAATTCATAATGTTCGAACACAGTAGATGTTCCCAAATCCTACTGCAAATCGACATTAGTGATATGTGCTTGTAATCCAGTGGATTTCTCCTGTTTTCCTTTTTGGGTATCAGTGTGACTTGAGCAATTTTCCAGTCTTTAGGGATGGATCTTTCTATGAGCAAGCAGTTGTACATAATCAAACTGTTACACAAAAATACAAAAAATGAGTCCAAGTAGGCAAACGGAGAAAATCAAGAAAACAAAAACTGGCAGACGACAAATAAATTTGACTGAAGCATAATATGACATTAGAAATATTATAGCAGCAAATTGGAAGTAAAAGAATTAAGCACATGACAAATAAATAAATAAAACAATGAAATGTAATAAATGTAGACCTAACTTCTCATTCATTATGTGATGAGAAAAACTGTAGTGAAAATGTCTGTAAAACAAACTAACCCCAAATCGCTATTCAGGGAAAAATTGACAGAAATTAATTTCATAGTATTTTCTTTGGATGTGGCTTATAACGAAATATTCAGGCTCCACTACTGCAGTTAGTACATCCTGCGTTCTCAATATAATCTGTAATCAATTTGTTTGACAAACTGACCTGTTTAATGACTTTATTATGTAGTTCCCATCCTCAGAGGTGATTCTGAGATACACTTCTGGTCCACTTGAAGCCCCCTCCCTGAAAAATTCAGAAAATATCAACCATTGGAGATAAACAATTCTTACAAAAAAATGTTATATTTCAAAAATCTATTCATCAAACCTCCTAATCAGCTATAACAGCTGTAATTGTATCTCAGAAGGCATCAGGCATGTGTCATAAGCACAGAACTGTTTATTAATGGTAACTGTCAAGATGCAATGTATGACAGGGCTTCTAATGAGTATGAATTTTGCTTTGTGCCATGTGCACTCTCCTAGGAACACTGACGTTAAGCAACTTATGTTGTTACAGTGTACTTTCTCTGTGCCAGTTTCTGTTCTGACATCACATTCTACAATGTTTACCTATGTATCACAATGGAAGAGATGAATCAACATCATCATTTGACACAACAGACAAAAACAAACATTATGCTGACAACCACCATCAATAGATTTAACCATACTACAACACACAGTTAGGCATGCTTAAACATGCAGTTTGGAGACTGAAGACATTTCCTATAACCAGAAAGTAACACACAAGTATTCAATATAAACTGATGCATAACAGTATTACAAATCAGACACAGTACACAAACAAAACTGTAAAGAAAATAAAACATAAAACAAATACAATTTGACTGATGCACCACATGACAATAGTAACCTTACAGCAGCAGTGTGAGATATAAATAATACTGCACATCCAAACAACAAAATAACTAAATGATTCTTTTTAGTAAATGTGCCAAAAATAAATGCTGAACTAATATCTCACTCATTATTTAAAACAAAAACTTTAGCGAAAATGTCTGTAAACCACAACATCTCTTTCTCCTGCCAACATTCAACTGTTAAGGGGAAAATAGATAGAAAATTATTTCATAGTGTGTTTCTTACATCTGTCTTATAATAATAATTTTAGGCTACACTCTTGCAATTAATACTCCCTCTGCTCCCAGTTTAAACTCTAATTGATTTGCCTGATGCAGTGACCTGTTTTCTGGCATTATTACATAGGGCTCACTGTGAGAGATAACCGGCTGCTGCACTGATTGTCAGGCCGAAGCTCCTTCCCTGCACTATTCAGATAATATCAACCACTTGAGACACACAGTTCTTGGAGAAATGAAGTTAGATATCAGAAACCTATTAGTCATTTTAATAACTATACTTGTATCCCAGAGACCATTATGTGTGTCATCATCATACAACCATCTGTTCCCCTGCATGGCTGTTGTTATGCAACTCATGTTCTTACTGCATAAAAAAATCTGTGTCACTTTTTATATAGCAATTTATTGAATGTTTATCTATATTTTACAATGAAAAACAAAAATCAGCATCAGTTCACAGAACAACTAGAAACCATCACTGGGCTGAACAATCATTCTCCATAGATTCAACCATTCACAACACACAATTAGGCAAGTTTTAAATATGCGGTGTAGAGAATGAAGACATACCCAGCAAGCAGAATCATCAGGACACAAGGATTCAACATAATGAAAGTTATGCACAAAAAGACTCAAAATGAGGAAAAGTACATGAAACAAACTATGAAGAAAAGAAAGACTGGCACAAAAACATACAAATTCACCGAAGCATCAAACAATATTAGAAATCTTATAGCAGCAAATTGAAGTTACAGTTAGTGTACATAACGAATAAATAAATAAATCCATGAAATGTAATAAATGTGTGAAAAATAAACATTAAACCAATATCGCATTCATTATTTGAAAACAAAAAGGGCAGCCAAAATGTCTGTAAATCAAAACATCCCTTTCTCACATGCCTAATCAACTGTTCAGTGAAAATTTGACAGAAATTAATAACATAGCAGGTTTAATTTGTATGCATCTTTTCACACAACTTTTAGGCTACACACTTGCAGCTAGTACTGCCCCTGCTCACAATATAATTTGTAATCAATTTATCGGATGGACTGAAATGTTTACTGACTTTATTACGTATTTCCCGCGTTTGGAGGTAATTTTACCTGTCTGCTTGAAGGCCCCTGTCTACAAAATTCAGAAAAAATAAGCCACCTTAGACAAATAATTCTTACAGAAAAGTGTTATATTTCAGAAACCCATTTAACATTGAACTTCCCAATGGCCTATAAAAACTTTAATTGTATCCCAGAAGGCATTAGGTGTGTGCCATCACCACATAACCAGCTGTCCACAGAACTGTTTATTAATGGTAACCAGCAAAATGAAATGTATGACAATGACATTTAGTGAGACTGAATTTCATTCAGTGCAATATATCCATCCCTGGTATGGTTTTTGTAATGCAACTCATGTAGTTACAGCGAACAAACTTTTTCTGTGCCAGTTTTGTTCCGGTGCAAAACAAGAATCAACAACATCATATTACAGAAGAAGTAGAAAAAACAGTGGGCTGAACAATCATCCTCAATGGATTTAACCACCCTACAACACACAATTAGATACATTTAAATATGCAGTTTAGAGACTGAAGACATTTCCCATTGCACAGACTATAAAGGATAAAAGCCACAAAACACATAGATTTTCAATGAAGCATCACACCACAACAATAACCTTATACAAAAATGTGGACTGTAAATATTAGTGCACATGCCACATAAATAAATAAATATGTGAAATGTATTAAATGTGTCAAAAATAAATGTTGAATTATTGTCTCATTATTTATTTTAAAACAAAAATTTTAGCTTACTGTCTGTGAAACAAATGATCTCTTTCTCCTGCTCCCATTCAGTTCTTCAGGGAAAAATAGACAGCAATTTATTTGAAGACCCTTCGATGCATCACTCAGAAAATATCAACCATTTTAGTGAGTGTATTAAAAAAATGTTAGGTATCAGAAAACTGTGAATTGTCATGTTTCCTAATGTCCTACAACAACTACCATTTTACCCTAGAGATCATTACCTGTGTGTTTCATCATCACACAATGAGCTGTCCACAGAACTGTGTATTAAAGGTAACTGTCAATACATAAAGTATGACAACAACTTGTAATTAGTTCGGATTTCACTTTGAGCCATATACCCTTCTCTAGGAAGGCTGTAGTTATGTAACTCATGTTGTTACAGTGTCCAAACTATTTCTGTGCCAGTTTCTGTTCTGCTATCAAATTCTTGAATTTTACTTATGTCTCACAATGGAAAACAGGCAAAGTAAGACATCAAAAACCTATTACTCAACATACTTCCTAATGTCACATAACAACTTGATTGTATTCCAGAATGCATTAGGTGTGTAATCATCACACAACCAGATGTCCACAAAACTGTTTATTAATAGTAACTGACAAGGCAACAAGTATGACGACGACCTCCAATGAATACAGGTTTTGTATCTGTGCCATATACTTTTCCCTAGAAATGCTGTTGTTATACACTTCATTTTGTTACAGTATACAAATTTTTCTATGGCAATTTATATTACGATATTACATTCTAGAATGTTTGCCTCCCTCTCACAACAGAATGAAAAATAATTAAAATTACCATTTCACAGAAGAAACAGAAACAAACACTGAGCAGAACAATCACATCAGTAGATTTAAAAATCTTTTAAATAAACAGTTTAGAGACTGAAGACATTTCCCATAAACATAAACATCAAGACATGGAGATTCAACTTAAAGTGGTGCACATTAATACAACAAATCAAACACAGTAAACAAACCAAACTATCAAGTGAAAAATAGGTCATAAGACTCATACAGTTTGACTGAAGTGTCACATCACAGTAATAACCTTACAGCAATGTGAAATGTAAATATAAGTGTACATGACAAATAAGTACATAAAAAAATTGAATGTAATAAATGTTTTAAAAACATAAATATTGAACTAATATCTCATTCATTATTTCAAAGCAAAGAGTGGAAAAATCAACAGAAATTTGTATTTGTCATATAATACAATTTTTAGGCTACACTCTTGCAGTTAATACTTCTTTTGCTCACAGTTTTATCTGTAATTGGTTTGCCTGGTGCACTAACTGGTTTTCTGACATTATTACATAGGGCTTTACATGAGAGATGACTGGCCAGTGCACAGCCTGTCTCCTTGAATCCTCAATCCCGTAATATTCAGAAAATATCAACCACTAGAGAAAAATAATTCTGGCAAAAGAAAGTTAGATATCTGAAACTTGCTAGTCATCAAATTTCCTTAGGTCCTACAAGAACTGTAATTGTATACTAGAGGGCCTCATGTGTATATCATCATCACACAACCAACTGTCCACACAACTGTTTATTAATGATAACTGGAAAGATGAGTTGTATGACAAGCAGTTGTAATGGGTACAGATTTTACTCCATGCAATATACCCCTCCCTGGGAAGGCTGTTAATGTGAGACTCACTTTCTTACAGAGTACAAAAAAATTCTATAGCATTTTGTTTCTAATATCAGTATCTTGTATCTTTATCTACATTTATCAACCGATAACATAAATCAGCATCACCAATTCACGGAACAAAAAAAACTGCCACTAGGTTGAAGAATTATTCTCAATACATTTAAGCATCCAACTATCCTTATGCATTAAAATAATACAAATCAAACACTGTAGACAAACCAGGGTTGTTGTTGTTGTTGTTGTTGTTGTGGTCTTCAGTCCTGAGACTGGTTTGATGCAGCTCTCCATGCTACTCTATCTTGTGCAAGCTTCTTCATTTCCCAGTACCTACTGCAACCTACATCCTTCTGAATCAGTCCTACCAACCGATCCCTTCTTATGGTCAAGTTGTGCCACAAACTTCTCTTCTCCCCAATCCTATTCAATACTTCCTCATTAGTTATGTGATCTACCCATCTAATCTTCAGCATTCTTCTGTAGCACCACATTTGGAAAGCTTCTATTCTCTTCTTGTCCAAACTATTTATCATCCATGTTTCACTTCCATACATGGCTACACTCCATACAAATACTTAAAGAAATGATTTCCTGACGCTTAAATCCATACTCAATGTTAACAAATTTCTCTTCTTCAGAAACGCTTTCCTTGGCATTGCCAGTCTACATTTTATATCGTCTCTACTTCGACCATCATCAGTTATTTTGCTCCCCAAACAGCAAAACTCCTTTAGTACTTTAAGTATCTCATTTCCTAATCTAATTCCCTCAGCATCACCTGACTTAATTCGACTACATTACATTATCCTCGTTTTGCTTTTGTTAATGTTCATCTTATATCCTCCTTTCAAGACACTATCCATTCCGTTCAACTGCTCTTCCAAGTCCTTTGCTGTCTCTGACAGAATTACGATGTCATCAGCAAACCTCAACATTTTTATTTCTTCTCCATGGATTTTAATACCTACTCTGAATTTTTCTTTTGTTTCCTTTACTGCTTGCTCACTATACAGATTGAATAGCATCAGGGAGAGACTACAACCCTGTCTCAATTTCTTCCCAACCACTGCTTCCCTTTCATGTCCCTCGACTCTTATAACTGCCATCTGGTTTCTGTACAAATTGTAAATAGCCTATCGCTCCCTGTATTTTACCCCTGCTACCTTCAGAATTTGAAAGAGAGTATTCCAATAAACATTGTCAAAAGCTTTCTCTTAGTCTAAAAATGCTAAGAACGTAGGTTTGCCCTTCCTTAATCTAGCTTCTAAGGTAAGTCATAGGGACAGTATTGCCTCATGTGTTCCAACATTTCTACAGAATCCAAACTGATCTTCGCCGAGGTTGGCTTCTACTAGTTTTTCCATTCGTCTGTAAAGATTTCGCATTAGTATTTTGCAGCTGTGACTTATTAAACTGATAGTTCGGTAATTTTCGCATCTGTCAACACCTATTTTCTTTCGGATTGGAATTACTATATTCTTCTTGAAGTATGAGGGTATTTCGCCTGTCTCATACATATTGCTCACCAGATGGTAGAGTTTTGTCAGGACTGGTTCTCCCAAGGCCATCAGTAGTGTCAATGGAATATTGTCTACTCCGGGGGCCTTGTTTCGACTCAGGCCTTTCAGTGCTCTGTCAAACTCTTCACACAGTATCATATCTCCCATTTCATCTTCATCTACATCCTCTTCCATTTCCATAATATTGTCCTCAAGTACATCGCCGTTGTATAGACCCTCTATATACTCCTTCCACCTTTCTGCTTTCCCTTCTTTGCTTAGAAATGGGTTTTCATCTGAGCTCTTTATGTTCATACAAGTGGTTCTCTTATCTTCATAGGTCTCTTTAAGTTTCCTGTAGGCAGTATCTACCTTACCCCTAGTGAGACATGCCTCTACATCCTTACATTTGTCCTATAGCCATCCCTGCTTAGCCGTTTTGCACTTCCTGTAAATCTCATTTTTTAGACGTTTGTATTCCTTTTTGCCTGCTTCATTTACTGCATTTTTATATTTTCTCCTTTCATCAATTAAATTCAATATTTCTTCTGTTACCCAAGGATTTCTACTAGGCCTCTTCTTTTTACCTACTTGATCCTCTGCTGGCTTCACTACTACATCCCTCAAAGCTACCCATTCTTCTTCCACCGTATTTCTTTCCCCCATTCCTGTCAATTGCTCCCTTATGCTCTCCCTGAAACTCTGTACAACATCTGGTTCTTTTAGTTTATCCAGGTCCCATCTCTGGGACCTGGATAAAGGATAAAAAAAGCTACAAGAAATGTACAAATTGACTGAAGCATCACACCTGAAAAATAGCTACAGAAACAATGTGAAATGTATATATTAGTGTACGTCAAATAAATAAAATATAATGAATGTGTCAAAAATAAATCATAAGGGGACATTATACATGAAATTCATTGAAACTTGTCATTTTCTGTTTTCTACTCCATAATATACTTTGGACTTTCCTGAACATTTTGGTATATAATACATTAAAATCAGACAATTGTGAGACCTTCAAATAATATTTTGAATGTTGACATGTTACTGTCAAATTTCACATCCACGGATGTACTGCCACAGTTGAGCAGTCACATATTCAGATCTACACAGTCTAGAAGGCTGTGAACTGCATTGTTTTTGTGTCTACTGCTATGTCTCAGAAGTTGTCATTACAAAAAAAATAAAAAATAAAAAAAAGTCAGTCCTTTGTTCCTGATACTAGTTTTCATTGAAAGTAGTGTGATTTTCAGCTATTTTTGTACTAATCTAACTTATATTGCTTTTTACACATAAATAAAATAACTAAACATAAAAGTAACTTCAAGAAACGCAAATTTGTGGGTAACAGATGTGTGAGACCTGCATTTTTTCCTGAAGTACTTGAAAACATGATGGAAAGCCATGTCATGCTTTGTACCCACCTCCACCAAACACTTCGTGTAAATATCGACAAGATGAATTTTCTGACACCCTGCATGAATTTACACACAAACATTCTCTTCCCTTAGCAGTAATGGAGGAAATCAAACCAATTTTCAGAGATTTGGCATATCCCGAACTAGTAAAGAAGTGTTTACATGGAAGACCCAAAATGTGAATGAGTCCTTCCATAATGTTGTGGGGTGCTGTGTGCCCAAAAATGTATTTGTTGGCTTTATGACTCTAAAGTTGGCGGTGTCTTATGCTGTAATAACTTTTAATGGTGGGAACTTCTGGAGAAGTTAGGAGTAAGACTTGGACAGAACACAGCTAAAAGACTGCACGAACTGGATGAGCTTTGTGTAAGTAAAGCAGAGTTAGTTGCTCAGCAAATGACAAAAGAAACAAGAAAGAAAAGGAGGAGGCAAGCACTGGGCTGTTGTGACACTGAAGAAGACACAAACTATGGGCCAGGGTATTTCTACCACATAAAAGATGCAGAGGTGTAAATCTGTATAAGAATTTGTGATAAAAAAGTTTTAAATCTCAATCTCTCTTAACTAAATTATTGCAATAAATGATCCATTTTCTAAATAAAGTACTGATAGTAGAAAGATGAAATTTTCTCAGCATACCATGTGTGAGGTTCAACACATATAGAACTAGAATAAATCAGATATCCTGAGTTGTTTTGTTTTTATGTTCATTTATCTACAAAATTCTGTCAAAAATTGAGTGACTGAAAAATGAAAGATAACATGCCCCACAATACAATTTTAGTATCATTCTAGTACAGTGTATCTAGAAAGGTGCATTCAATAATTATGGAAAATTGTAAGTTGGTGTCTTAAAAAGTTTCAAGATAATGGGTCCAGAATTCGATAATTTAGAATTGGAGGCATAGGGCATACAATGTCCCCTTAAACTAATACCTCATTCATTATGTGAAAACAGGGAGTGTAGCCAAAATGTCTGTAAACCAAAACAACCCCTTCTCCTGAACCCATTCAATTATCCAGAGAAGAAACAACACAAATTAATTTCATAGTGAGTTTCATTTGTATGAATCTTATAATTTTTAGACTATCTTCTTGCAGTTAATACTTTCTCTGCTCCCAATTTAATCTCCAATTGATTCACCTGATAGACTGACCTCTTTCTGACATTATTATGTTTGGCTCGCCCTGTGAGACATCAGGCTGCTCCACCCACTTGAAGACCCTTCCCTGCCATTTTCAGAAAATACTGTCTATCTGAGACAAATAATTCTGACAAAAACAAACTTAGGTATCAGAACTTTATTAGTCATCAAAATTTCTACTGTTCTAGAAACCCTGTAATTATATTCTACAGAGCATAATGTGTGTGTCATCATCACACGACCAGCCACTGAGAAAAATGTTAATTAAAGATAAGTGTCAAGATGTAAATTTGACCACTTGTAATGAGCACCTATTTTGCTCTGTGCCATATGCCCATCCCTAGTAATGTTACTGTTATGCAACTCATGTTGTTACGACATACTAACTTTTTCTGTGCCAGTTTCTATCCTGATATCACATTCTCCATTGTTTACCTATGCCTCACAATGGAAAAAAATAAATAAACATCATCAATTGACAGATCAAACAGAAAGAAACACCTGGCTGAACAATGATCCTCAACAGACTTAACCATGGCAATGTGCTGTGCATGAATGACCATGCTTCAGATAAGCAATAGTTTTAAGAACTTAATTTGATAGCTAAGAATATGAGGTGGCTTCAGAAATAAACCTGGCTGTTGTATGGGCAATGAAACTAAAGTTCTAGCCTTCTTAATAAGGCAAGCTCCAATTAGAATGCAGCAGAATGGCAGACAGATGGACAGCCAGAGCAGATGGGGCTACAATGAGAGCCAAGTCGGCCACGATAGACCAGCACGGTGAATGTGAAGGCAGAAGGACACAGAAAAGCTAGGGGTAGCTTATAAATACAAAGCAGCATCCACAGGCGGACATTCCTTCGAGATGGATAAGGTGGACTGGTCGAACTAGAGGCTGCCAAAGGATAAAAAAGTAGTACATTTGAAAAAAACTTTAAATTAGAACAGAGGGCCAGAGTAAAATTTGCAGAAGAGTGTAAATCAAAAGTATATATGAGCAGAAAGTGACAGGGAAAGTACAAGGTAAAACGTGTCTGTTTTAAGGGAAGAGATGGTGGCTAATATCACAAGCAGTTTACTGGGGGCAAAGGGGTGCACAGCACACCACTGTTGAGGACTAGTGGTTGGACCTGGGAGCAGTACAGATGGCCAGCAGTTGCACTCCCGCAAGATTACCAACTAAGCTTTGCCTTTTGGCTAAATTTGAATAAGGCCATGACAAAGTAACATTCATGTAGGTGGTGAAGTTATTTTCACTGTGAATGGATGCTTATCTTAATATGTGACAATTACTGAGGCATAGATGCAAATAGTTAATTGAAGGAAGCCTAAGGCATGCAAAAACATGACAGTAATTGTACATGGTAAGCCATCTGCTGTGCTCGCTCCTGTTGTTGCAATTCTGTTTTTGTTTTTTGCCAAAGGTCATTATGATCAATTGGTTATGTCCACACTTATTTTTATGCGGGGTATCAAGTGTAAGTAAAGACTGAGTTCCATGGCATCCGGTAATACAAGATCC
Source organism: Schistocerca gregaria (assembly GCF_023897955.1). Classification (NCBI taxonomy): domain Eukaryota; kingdom Metazoa; phylum Arthropoda; class Insecta; order Orthoptera; family Acrididae; genus Schistocerca; species Schistocerca gregaria. The sequence continues at coordinate 306,441,928 of NC_064931.1, forward strand.
TGGCCTTGTGCACAGAAAGACCAGTCAGTGAATTATATTAATACGATCACAATTGGGATTAGCCTGATTGAGACAATGACCAAATGCAATTGGTATCTGACAGAGGTCTTAAGCCCAGTTAGACAGACATATCCGTCTGACCACTATCTGACTGGATTCTGAGGTGCAAACTAAAATTTTGCAATTTGTTTATAATAAATCGTATCAAATGATTTTGAAGCCAACGTGTATCTAGAATATAATTGCTTTTATCAGAGCTGCATTGCATTATTTAGTAGCACTGGAATTCCTCTTCAAAACTTTAGTTCTACGTATTTGCTAAGTCCAGAATCCACAGAGTATCAAAAAACATACAAGCGGCTGAACTGCAGGTAAGGGCAGGTAAGATTACAAGTCGAGAAAGTGTGTAGACTATGTTGCCACAGCACAGGTAAGTCACAAAGAGGAACTGCCACTCACCCCTGTAAATCTTACCATACCAGACAGTCCAAGGGGTACAGTATGTCATGAGTTAGCAGTATGTCATGAGTTAGGGTTTGTCATTCTGCAGTGGGGATGTTACAAGTTGGTACATCGGCCTAGGGAATGATACAAAATGGTGCATTAGCCGGGAAGCGAGTAAACGGATATGCATCACAGAGTAGTACAAAGTAATTCACGCAAAAGAATAAATGTTATAGTAGGATAGTTCACTGTAAGTAATTTCAGCAGCACAGTGGCTCAGTAGTTCAGCTTGGGTGCTTATTATGTGGAGCCAGTACTGGTCGACAAGGGCTGCATAGTAGCTACGAATCGGGCGTGCGTTGGGTAAGCGCAGTCTCATAAGATTTGCTGGGCATGCTGAACGGCTGCACAAAGAGGAACAGCGCCATCGTAGTGGAAGCAGAATCCCAGTGGACAGCAGACCACATGAAGGTGGAGCCAGGGCATAAGAATCACACAAAGAGGACAGCACTAGCATACCAATATCAGGAGCACTGCCAACAGGCAGTATATTGACAAGTTGTCGAAAGCTAAGAAAATGAGTTCTATACCAACTGTTGAACAGCATTTTAACTTTAGAAAAGAGACTGACTGAGCAGGATAAAAGTAACATAGCAGGGAAAGCCAAGGAAAATGCTGAGGAGGTTGTTAAAATGGGTAGTATAAGGAGAGAATTAGACAGTGCAGACGTGTTTACCCCAGATCTGCATTCAATTTTATTGGTGGCTGATAGCAAAGTAGAGAGCAAACAGACAAAAGAGGTGCCACTAAACTTGAGTGATTAATCTCTGAAGGGGCTGAGGCAACTCAGGGCAGGTCAGAATCAGTAGTAGGCCAGATGATTTTGGCAGTACCAGGGGAAAAGAAAAATGTCTTCTTGCTGTCACTTCTTGCAACTTTGATGCAATTGCGGGAATAAATCAGTAAAGATATTAAGCCAGGTAATGAACAAGTAAGCGCCAGTATTGCATTGGATGTGTCAAATTTGCGTGAGGAGGTGAAGAAAGACACAGCTAAGCAGTTCACCTAGTGTAGGTTGCAATTGGAGCAGCAAGTAGATGTTAAACTACAACAAGTAGTACAACAAGGATAATGCTCATACATGGTGAAACAACGCTCTGGTGGGCAGTTTGCGGGTTTAAATCACCTCGGGGTATGACCATGCGGTGCATATGACCTGTGGTCATCGCACAGTGACGCTGGTAGCAGTCCACATATGCAAAGGTGTGTTGGTGCATGTCAGAGTACAGTGCAGCGAGTAAGTGTACAGACATTTTTAGACATGCTAATGATGACTCTGTGATGAAAATGGCTCAAAGAACACATATTGATGACGTTATGAGGGGTAAAATACTAGGTCGACTGGAGGCTGGTCAAAAACAGAAGGTCGTAGCATGGGCCCTCCGTGTGCCACAAAGTGTGATCTCAAGATTATGGCAACGATTCCAGCAGACAGAAAACATGTCCAGGCGCTACAGTACGGGATGTCCACAGTGTACAACACTACAAGAAGACCGATCTCACCATCAGTACCCACAGACAACCACGAAGTACTGCAGGTAGCCTTGCTCGGGACCTTACCACAGCCACTGGAACAGTTGTCTCCAGACACACAGTCTACAGACAATGAACAGACATGGTTTATTCACCCCGGAGACCTGCAAGATGCATTCCATGGATCCCTGGTCACAGGAGAGCCAATAAAGCCTGCTGTCGAGAACACAGTACATGGTCATTGGAACAGTGGTCTCAGGTTATGTGCACAGATCAGTCCAGGTATAGTCGAACAGTGATTCTCACCGGGTTTTCATCTGGCATGAACTAGGAACCAGATACCAACCCCTTAATGTCCATGAAAGAGACCTGTGTGGAGGTTGTGGTTTGATGGTGTGGGGTGGGATTATGATTGGTGCACGTACACACCTGCATGTCTTTGACAGAGGAACTGTAACAGGTCAGGTGTATCAGGACGTCATTTTGCACCAGTACGTTCACCTTTTCAGGGGTGCAGTTGTTCCCACCTTCCTCCTGATGGATGATAATGAGCTGCCAGCATGGAGGAGTATCTTGAAACAGAAGATATCTAGACCTACGCCCCATCGAGCATGTCTGGGTTGCTCTCGGTCGACATATCGCTGCACGTCTTCAAACCCCTAGGACACTTCAGGAGCTCTGAAAGGCACTGGTGCAAAAATGGGAGGCTATACCCCAACAGCTGCTTGACCACCTGTTCCAGAATATGCCAACCCGTTGTGCGGCCTGTGTGGGTGTGCATGGTGATCATATCTCATATTGATGTCAGAGTAAATGCAGGGGAAACAGTGGCGTTTTGTAGCACATGTGTTTCGGGACAGTTTTCTCAATGTATCACCAATACCATGGACTTACAGATCTGTGTCATGTGTTTCCCTATGTGACTATGCTATTAGTGCCAGTTCTATGTAGTGCCATGTTGTGCGGCACCACATTCTGCAATTAGCCTTAATTTATGAGCATGAGTGTACATAAAGTGGGTACTGACCTGGACCAAGTGAAGAAGGAATCTGCTAAAGGCCACAAAGAGGGGTTAGGTAAAGTAACCAAAGCATTGGATGAGCATGCTACTGCATATCACAACTTCACAACTGATTTGGAAGATAAATTGAGGGATTTTGAAACGAAAATAAATACTGAAGTTGGTAATATAAGTGGTAAGATAACATCTGAACAAGATACTAGTTTTAAGTTGCATGAAAATTAAGGATATGATTCAGGTGTTGGCCACTAGTCGAGCAATGTGTGACTCATTTGAGAAAGATCAAGAGGTCCATAATCAGCAGATGGATGCTCAAATATTGCAAAATGAGTAAGCAATTGCTAAACTGGACACACAGGCAGGCCAATTTTCGTCATGCAATTCAGCAGAAGCAGTGTTTATTCAGTGTCATAAGTTTAGTACCTTTCAGTCACAGGGAACTATTAATCCTAAAGTATTCCTTAAGGAATCTGATGGGGTAATGCCAGAGTACTGGACAAATGAGAACAAATTTCGTATGTAGTGGATCAGTTAAGGGGTGATGCCTTTCAGTGGGCTCTTGAGGTGGCTATTGAGTGCAAAAGTTTCACAGATTTTAAGAAAAGGTTTTTAGAAGAATATTGGTCTGAAAAAAGTCAGTAACAATTGTTAGTGGATTTTTGGGGAGGCAGGAAGTACCAAGCAGAGTGTGGCACTATGACACGGTTTTGTGACTGGCAGTGGAGTTGCATAAAGCATGTAGATGGAAGTATGGTGGTTGAGTTGTTTGCCACTGGGATAGAGTGGATGTTACCTTTTTATGTTAGTAAGGAACTGGTAGCAGCACTCTGGGACAGCTATGAAAAATAGGTGAGTTTCTTAGACAATCTCAAGCGTTTACATCTGCATGATGGTAATCAACCACAGTGGCCTTTGATGAGAGAAGATGTACATCGGGCAACATTTGTTAGGAGAGGCATTTATGCCCAGAATGTGAGAGGCAGGTGTAGGGAAGAGAGAGTTTAAACTTAACAGTGCCTCAGCGATGGGCTGACTAGAGGCAGCTCACAAGAAGGGCCCATATAGAAACAGATGTTCACTTCCGAGTAGGCAGGGGGAGAAAGTGAAAGGAAAGAGCAAGGAAGCCGCAAGAGATGGCCTTGACATTCAGCAAGGTACACTGTAGGGGAACAAGACAGGTGGTTCTGGCTAGCCGCACGTGGCAGTGGATGCGTGCACAGCGAATGTAGAAGAGAGAGAGGGGGGACCGGTAGTAGGGGGTCTTGTGCACAGGGAAGAATGCAAGCAGCTGACAGGTAATTGGCAGCACCATGAGCATGCCGGAGATAATTAAAACGCCATGTTAAGGGCAGGAGGCGAGTGCACTTACGGAATAGCTCACTTGTTTGAAGAGACTGCACCCAGACCTGTGGGCAATAAAAATAACAATATATCGTTTAGTCAAAGAGTGTAGGAACTATGTCCTGCAAGTGTAAATATGGAATCTGGCAGTAATTGTTTTTGAGTTCATGTTTGATGGAGATAAGCAACATGGACAACCCTTAAGGTTAAATGATGGAGAATTTGAGTTCCTCGAATCTCACGGTGAATAGGCAGAAGTTGAGCATATGTGCAAACTGTCGCTTCACAACACATATGGTTTGAAGGTTCTTCAGGTTGGCAGATAGGTAAATTGCAATCCCGAAATGTTAGAATTGTTACAGAATTTGGCCAATGAGATATAACTGCTGATTTGTTAGCAGAGTAGGAAGCCCTTCTCATGGTCACAGTTAGGGAGCCTGTTGTCAAGGTGCGGGTTGGAGGAGTGATTAGTCATGTGTTAGTGGACAGAGGATCGGAAATTTCCAGAGTTTTTGAAGAGTACTTTGCGAGTTTACCACAAAAAGAAGATATGGCAGTGTGGCCAGTGTCCCCAGTGAAAATATTTGATTATATTGGAGAGTTGTTAAACCCTATTCAAAATGAAATAGTGATGCAAGTTCAGTTAGGAGGAGAAATGGTAGAACATTCCTTTCTTCTCATTCCAGAGTTGAATGTAGAGTTATTAGTAGGATTTCATGACTTCATTTAAAGGTGAACTAAATTTAGAAGCCTGTGAGTTAAGATTACAAGTAGAGTGCAGAAAACTAGGGGTCCCCTTTGTTAAGAGAAAGGACGTACTTAATAGTCCTAAGGAGGCACAGTACATAGGAGAGGGAGGCATTGCTGCAGAGGTGAACTTAGTAATGATACATAGCCTGAGTTAGGGTAAGGATGTGGTGTAGATGATTCAATAGAGAATGCCAGTAGGGGGAACAGAGCTTGAGAAAAAGGGAAACTTGGACGGATTGTAGGTGTTGATGATAGGATAGGATAGAAGCATGAGGCCATAATTAGGTGAGTATGTAAGGCTATAAGAAGACAGCAGAATCAGGACGAACATTTAGGATAAGTTAAGCAAATTTTAGGATCAAAGCAACATCGTAAAGTGAAAATAATTTATAAAATTCATCAAGGGGTGTTCTTTAGGAGGAGGAGACAATACCAGGAGGAGTGGAAATTATGTTTTCCGCAGCAATATGTAAATGAATTAATAGACCAAGAGCACGAAACTTATGGACATTATGGGGCACAAAAGTGCATTGCAAAGTTACAAGAAGTAGTAATATTTGATAACATGTGGTGAAGGGAGACTAGTCCAAGATTGTGATCAATGTCAAAAGGTGAGAGCAGTTACAGTTACCATTCAAGTTTTGGGACAGAATGTGCAAGTAGAAGGACCTTCAGAATTGATTGCAGTGGCCTTGTTTAGACACCTCCCAGTATCCAGGGCTGGTTGTACCTATATTTTTGTAGTGTTAGATATTTTTGTGAAACATGTAAAGTTGTACTCAAACAGTAGGGTGAATGCCAGGATATTAACTGAAAAACTGGAGAAAGATTATTTTGTTCTGGTGGGGAAGCTAGCTGCTTTATTGTCAGACAATGGTCCTCAGTTTACAGAAATGTTGGAGCAAAATGGACTGAGACATATCAGAATTCACTGAGACATGTCAGAATTTCACCATATTTCCCTCAAGGGAATCCCAGTGAGAGGGTCATGAAGGAGTTGAACTGGTTATGTAGGACTTATTGTCACAGGAGAAACACAACTTGGGCAAACTTTATTGTAAATTTTGAAAAGATAATCAATAATGTATGGCAATCAGCAACAGGTTTTGCACCATGTGAAGTAAGGTTTGGATGTAACCAAACGAATGTTATTGGGGGTGAAGTAATTTTTCCAGTGAGCAGATTTCTAACTAATGATAAAATAAAAAAGTTGGCCAAAGCAAGAATGTGTCAACAGGCAGCTGAAAGAAAGAAAAGACATGATGCTAGGGCTCAGGCACCTATGTTTAAACCAGGGGATTTGGTACTAGTTAAGACCAAAAAACGATTGAAAAAGGTGTCTCAAGAGATAAAGAAATTTCTGCTAGTTTATCATGGCCCATTTTTGGTGAAGAGCTCACTACATATTAATACCTATCAACTCGTCTATCCCGGTTCCAAACAAGTTTTTAGACTAAGGAATGTAATAGAATTGAAGTGGAGAGAGTGATAATTAAGCGTATGGAGTCTCTCAGTCAAGAAGAAACTTCACAGTTTGCAACTGTGTGTGCCTCAGCAGTCTGAAGCAATTCTTCCTTTCTGTGTTTGATTCTCTTCTATTAACCATTTGCCTATCAAGGATTCTTCACAGGAGTGCAAAAGGAGGGAGGATAAGAGTCCGAGTGGAGAGAAGTATTTGCAGAAATGCAAAGTAACAGAATTTATCTGTGGTAAAGGGTATTTAATGTTAAAGGAAAGGATTAATTTTTAAGATGAAGGAAGATGGAGTCTAGTACTATATGTGAGAAAGTGCTGGAATGTGAGACAAATCGAACGTAGAGAACAAAGATGAGGAATAATGATCAGAGCCCATAGAAAGCACTAATTATTAAAGAAGCATTATGATTAAGTTTTCCTGTAGTAGTAGTTAAGGAATCAAGACACTATGACATAGTTGTAAGGTGTGAAAGTAGAGTCCTGTCAGATGTTTGGAATGGACTGAGCAGCCATCAGTGCCAGACATATATTATTATAGTCTTGTACATGTATTAGGTATATTAATGTGATTAAAAAGTTTAAGAGCACAAGAGAGCATAACAGATCTGTACTAGTTACATTTGTAGTAATATTATGTACAGTAGAACTAAACTCACACAGCTAATGGTAATGTACAGATAAGTAGTACAAATAGGAAATACAATTTGTACTAATCTGGGCCCACTGGGTCATATATGTTCTATAAGGACATTACGTAGTCTGCTATGAGACCAAGAACCTGCTGTGTTCAGTCACATATTTTTATTACAGAGTGACTGTCATCATCACATTATTTGTGAAAATAAATAGTTGGGTACAATATTTTAGATTTTGATGTAGGTGATTTAAAGTATTATAGAATTATGCTTTGCTATGTTAATAAGTTGGTCTGATGTATGTAAACCCCACAACAAACAAATAGGCAAGATTTAGATATGCAGAGTAGAGATTGAATACATTCCAAACAACAGAAAGCTGAAGATACAAGACTGATGTACAAAAATACCACAACTCATTCAGCACATGATAAACCAAACTATAAAGAAACAAAATGTCACAAGACACACAAAATGTGACTGAATATAATTAATTAATGTGTAAGAAAAAACTGATATTGTCATGGTATATAAGTCTGCTTCAGAAATTTGCTTTTAAATAAAAAGTGGCAGATTAACCAAGTGTTGTCAAAATATGTTACATCAAAGACCATACTTGTACATTGGACTGTATAATATAATGTGAGTTTTTTCCCACTGTACTGAATACTCATGTGTTCAGTAAAGCCTAGCAAACAAACTCACAAGTTCATCCAAGACTGAAAAGGACCATGGTAAAAAGAAGTGTATTACTTTATTTCTAATTTTCATTCCAGTACGAACATAAGTCTAGTGTACTAGTACCTGCAAATGTGTATTGTGTTTAGGACTTGTTAATAATGAGTGGATACATTATCATTATTACTACTTCATTTTTAATGATTATAATAAAGAAGTCACTACATTTTTAATGTACATTTGGAGGACCTACACTAAGCTCCACTAATGGTTATAAACCATAGCCTCTAAATCCATTTGAAATTATATTATCTTGAAAGATGTTGTTTTACTTCCAGTACCTTGGTTTTTTGTCATAAATGTTCCAAACAGCAAATTACTCCTTTCTAACTAATAAGGGTTTATAGCTGGTTTCTCAAAAAGTTTGTATTCTCGTGTAACATGTCTTTAATATCATATCCTCCATTTCAATGCCACACAAAACAGTCCTTCAGTTATAATGAAATTCACATTCATTATTGTGCCAGAGAAACATTACCGTACTTGGATGATCAGCATAATGTCAATGAATTCCTTAATATGGGTTTCCAGTATTATGTTTAATTATTTACAATAACAAGTAGCTGAATCTGGTATTTCCACAGTTGACAACTGACGCTAAAAGCATGTACAATTAGCAGTTCCATACATCACACTCTATCAGCAGGCCTACTGAGTACTGGAGTACTGGACACATCTGTAGAAGAACATTTACTTGCTAAACTCTCTCTGTAATAGTAACAAGACACCAATATTAAAAGACATACTCAACAAATAAATAAAATATAACAAATGAGTTAAAAATAAATGTTCTTCTAATGTCTCATTCATTACTTGAAGGAAAAAAGAAAGAAAGAAAGAAAGACATTTCACCCAACCCTATCCATCAGTTCAGAGGACAATCCAAAACAAATTATAGTATAGTATGTTTCATTACTACGTGTTTCATAAAAAAACATTATTGGGCTATAACATTGCAATTAATGCTTCCTCTGCTTCCAATTCAATCTCTAATTGATTTGCTTCATGCACTCACCTGCGCCTAGATGTCCTTGTGTAGGTCTTACCACGAAAGATAAGTGGCTGCTCCGTGTCTGGTCTGATTTTAGTCACCTCCCTGCAACATACAGAAAATGACAACCAAACAAGGCACATAAAACTTGAGGAAAAAAGCTACAAACCACAAATCCACAAATCTATAAGTCATCAAACCAACTAATATAATTTAACAAAACTAATTGAGTTCTAGGAATCATTTAGTGTGTGTCATCATAATATGAGCACCTGTATAGAGAATTAGTTATGAAAGGTAAATGGAAAGACAAATAGCATGACAAGCACTTGTAAAGTGTATGGAGTTCACTCTCTGCCGTATAGCCAATCCTAGGAGGGCTGTTGCTACGTGGCTCATGTTTTTACAGTATAGGAACAATTTCTGTCCCACAAAACACAATAGGTAAATTTTAGATGTGCCATGTAGAGGCTGAACACGTTCCCAACAAACAGAAACATCAAAATGATACAATTCAGTATAATCTGTCTTAAAAGTTGTCATTTCTGTTCTGTTACTTTCATTCTTGAAATAAACATTCTGCACAGTAAATGATTAAACTCCTCACCAATGTGTTTATTACCATATCTTTCACTAGGTTCGCATTCTTGTGTAACTGGTCATTAGCTCCATATCCTATGTTTCATAGCCACATAAATCATGTCCTTCAAATATACTGAAATTCACAATCAATATTGTGTAGGAGGTATCATTCCCCTCTCAAATGCTGAAAACCAACCTAATGAGTTTGCTTGTATAACAGATATGCTGTGAATACATCTGTAGTAATGCTATGATGGTGATTTAATAAGTCTTGTAAACTTCTATGAAAGAATGGAACTGTACCGTTGTGCCATTGTGATTGGTAAGCTGGATTATTCCAAATACAGCGTAAAGAATTAAAATAGTGTACAGCACATAGTTCATTGCTGACGCTATATGAATTAATCTGTGTCAACTGTAAATGAAAATGGAGAAAACTGAGTTTCGTGCTGTAGATTAATATTTTCATATGAATGGTTGGAACGCTGCACAAATGAACACAGAACTGTACAAAGTTCACATGGACCTGCACCATGATTGAAGACAATTTGCTTCTCGATTAATGAATCTCTAAGAAGACAGAGGATCACCAAAGTGAAGCATTCCCCAGCTGTACAGTTGAGGTCACCACAAAAAAAAAAAAAACAATGTTGAAAAACATAATATGGTAATGCAAGGCAGCCATACAAAATTTATGTTTTCTAACACTGCAGGTACCTCAACCTGTAAGTGAACTGTATCCTGCTTGGTGAATTGACTATAAAGACACCATGTGCAAGATGGGTGCTGCAATTGTTCAAAGTCATCTAAAAGTACATATGGCAAATATCTTCTTAGTTTACACAAAATTAAAAACATTTTGTGACATATGAAACACAAAGAGTAGATTCTTGTAAATGTTACATCACATAAATACTGGGCTTCCTTACATAGTTGCAAGAGAAATACAGCAGGCATATCATCTAAACAAAAATAAGTTTAACTGTGGCAGATTGATAAAGAGAACTCTATGTCAATGTGATTTATTATACTCCTGAGTAGAATATCAAATGTTTCATTTTAAAATTTCCTGTTTGAATGACATCTTAGCAAAGTCGAGGACAACCATACCACACAGAAAAATGTGAGTTTGTGAATAAAAAGCTTATGGGTCCAGTGTTGATTATTCTTTAAATGAAAATTCAAAACCAAAGTAGCAGATAACCATTTCTATAAATTCCAAACCACGTCTAAAGAGCATCAATACAATGAGTAAAAATTAATTTCCAATCTAGATTTCATCAGTAAATTTGTAGTTATTATTATCATGTTAAAATATTATTTGCCTAAAATTATTAGAATACATATGGACTGGCTTCATATCAGCATACATCCTTTATGCTTCCCAGTTGTTACTGACAGCACACATATGGAACTGGCTTCATATTAGCATACATCCTTTTATACTTTCCAGTTGTTACTGACAGTAGTAGTACTGTAGAAAATCTTGTAAGTACAAAAACTCATGACAGATAACTAAATACATAAAATATAATAAATGAGTAAAATATAAATCTGGAACTAATACACTGATCAGTCAGTAGATTATGATCACCTGTACACTTGACAGAAGTGTCACCTGTCGAGGAATGACTGCTAGCCAGACACACACTTGGTGCATGTAGTATCACTGAGCATGCAGTCTGTGTTTAAAATTGGGAAGGCACATGATCTATGTAAGTTTGACTAAGGGCAGATTGTAAGAGTCCATAGGCTCAGCATGAGCAATTCAGGAACTGCATGCCGTGTCAGGTGTTAGGGGAGTCCTGCAGTGAGTATCTTCAAAATATGGCAGAACCAAGGTGAAACCACATCCAGATGTCGTGGGGTTAGATGACCACCCCTCAATACAGATGTTGGACATCACAGGTTGTGCAGTCTAGTAAAGCAGGTTGTTAACTGTGTCACAACTAATAGCACATTTTAATGCTGGACACAGTACAAGTGTTTCTGAACAAACAATGCAACAATGGGACTCCACAGACGATGACTCATAAATGTAGTACTGTAACACTGGCAATGGCGACTGAATTTGGCACGTGATCATTATCGTTGTATGATGGCATAGTGCAGAGCATTGGATGGTCTGATGAATCTCCATACCTTCTTCAGCATGCAGATGACAGGGCATCAATCTGTCACCTTCCAGGAAACAACTCCTTTACAGTATGATTATTTTATAGTGGAACAAACACTGCTAGCAGTTACTTCTGTAAAATATCTGGAAGTTTGTGTATGGAATGATTTAGAGGGGAATTATAATACAAAATTAATAGTTGGTAAAGTGGCTGCCAGGTTGGGATTCATTGGGGGATTCCTTAGAAAATGTAGTCCAGCAACAAAGTAGGTGGCTTACAAAACTCTCGTCCAACCTATACTTGAGTATTGCTCATCACTGTGGGATCCATACCAGGTTTGCTTGACAGAGGACAGACAGAAGATCCACAGAAGAGCGTCGAGTTTCATCACAGGGTTATTTGGTAAGGGAGATAGCATTACGGAGATGTTCAGCAAACTCAAGTGGCAGTCTCTGCAAAATGTGGCGCTCAGCATCGCGGTGTAGGTTGCTGTCCAGGTTTTGAGAGGGTGCGTTTCTGGATGAAGTATCGAATATACTGTTTCCCCCTACTTATACCTCCCGAAGAGATCACGGATGTAAAATTAAATAGATTCAAGCACGCCCAGAGCCTTTCCGGAAGTCATTCTTTCCGTGAACCATATGCGACTTGAACTGAAAAGCGAAACAATGACAATGGCAAGTAAAGTGCCTCCGCCACACACTGTTAAGTGGCTTACGTAGTATAAATATAGATGTAGATGTAGACACATGTACTGTGGGCTGGAGACAAAATGGCAGCAGCTCCATTACGCTCTGGGGAACATTCTTCTGATCATCAACAGGTCGAGTGGGGCTTATGTAAAGTATACACCACTTCATGATGATCATGATACCTGATAACAGTGGCAAGTTTCAATTGATGTACTGGACTCCCAAATCACCAGATCTGAAACCAACCACACAAATATGGGATGTGATTGAATGTGGCATCAGAGCCATTGCCTTCATCCCCAGAATTTATGGGAATTAGGTGACCTGTAAGCAGATGTGGTGGTAACTGCCTCCAGTGACCTACCAATGCCTCATTACGTCCATGCCATTATAAGATGCCACTGTTATGAATAACAAAGATGAACATACCAGCTATTAGTTAGGTGGTTATAATCTTCTGAATGATCAGTGTATCTTATTTGTCATATGACAATGTGTAGCTAAAAGTTCTGTAGATCCAAAACATCCCTTTCCCAACAACACCAATTCATCTGTTTGGTTGTAAATCTACAGAAATTTATTCCATAGAAACATCCCATTGTATCATTTACAACAAAATGTATTTGCCATGATCTTGATACTAGTTCTTTGCTCCCAGTTTAATCCGTAAATGGTTTGCCTGATGCACTAACATGTTTTCTGGGCTTGCTGTGAGAGGATACTGGGAGTGTCACTCCTGGTATGTATGTGGGTTTCTCCCTGCAGCATTCAGAAAATATCAACCACTTTAGACATACAGTTCTTGCAGAAATAAGTGAAATATCACGGACATATTTGTTATCAAACTTCCTAAAGTTCTAGAACAACCATAACTGTATCCTACAAACCATTAAGTGTGTGTCACTGTCACCCAAGCAACTGTCCTCAGATCTGTTCATTAATGGCAACTGACAAGATAATAAAGTAGGATGAGCACACTGTATGTGTACGGCATTCACTACATGCCAAATGCCCATTCCTGACAGAGCTGTAGTAATGCATCTAGTGTTTCTAGGGTATAGAAATAATTTTTGTGACAGTTTTTGTTGTTACATCCATGTCTCAAATGGTTGCCAATGTCTCACAGTTGAGAACAAAAATCAACACCATTTGTCCTCTGAACAAAGAAAATCACAGCCACACTCAACACATTTAACAGTCCAAAAACATATGAAAAGGCAAGTTTTAGATATGCAGTGTAGACGTTGAACATAATCCCAATAAACAGAAACTAGAAGACACAAGAACTCAACACAAAAAAAAATGGATGTACAAACATATTAGAAATCGATCACAGTAGAAAAATCAAACAATACGGAAAATGAAAATTGTCACAAGACAGATATCATTTAACTGAAACATCACACTGCAGTAATAATCTTACAGCAGCAATGTGGCATATAAAAATTAGTGAACATAAAAATAAATAAATATGTGAAATATAATAAACATTACAAATGTAAATGTTAAACTAATATTTCATTCATCATTTGACAGAGTGTAGCCAAAACCTCTGTAGAACCGAAACATCCATCCTGGTTACTTCCACCCCCACCCCCCCCCCCCCCCAATTATGTCATAGTATGTTTCCTTTGCATTTGTCATACAATGAAATTTTTTGGCTACATGCTTACAATTATTTCATCTTCTCCTCCCAACTTAATCTGTAATTGGTTTGCTTGTTGCACTGACCTGAGTATGGACTGTACTTTGTAGGGCTGGTGCACTTCTCTGCTGCTTGGAGACACTTCCCTGCAATATTCAGAAAATATGACAAAATAATATTAGAAATCAGTGTCCACTTACAGTATTTAAACTTCTTAATGTCTTTTACTAGGTTTGTATTCTTTTGTAACTGGTCATTAGCAAAATATCCTATGATTCAAAGCCACATAAATCAAGTCCTATAAATATACTGAAATTCACAATCAGTATTGTGTAGGAGGTATCTTTCCCCTCTCAAATTCTTAACACCTAACTAATGAGTGCAATTCTATATCAGAGCAGTTCCAGGTAAATCTGTAGTAATACTATGAGGGTGATTTAATAAGTCTTGTTAAGTTCCATGAAAGAATGGAATAGTGTTGTTGTGCCTTCATGACTGATAAGCTTCATCATTCCACGTACCGCATAAGGAATTTCGACAGGGTATAAGCACTTATTCACTGCTGATTCCGTATTAATTAGTCTGTGTCAACTGTGATTGAAAATTGAGGAACCCAAGTTTCATGCTGTTAATAAATATTTTCATATGTTGGGTTTCAATGCCACAAAAAGGAAAACAGAGTTGTCCAAGGTAGATATGGAATTTGCACCATCATTGAAGACCATTTGCTTCTGGATTAATGAATCTTAAGGTACTTATATGAGCATCAAAGCAAAGCATGCTCCAGCTGTCCAGTTGATGTCACAACTAAAAAACCAATGTTAAAATCCATGATATGATCATGCATGGCACCTGAAAAGGATTTATAACATTGTGGGAGTGGAAAATTGCTGGTGACAGTGCAACAAAGGAAGCAAAGACAATTTTGTCAGCTGGTAAGATGATGCCCACTCATTTCTGGCATTTCCAAGGAATAATCTACATAAATTACTTACAAAAAGTCAGTCTTATATTTGGACCCAGTCAAGTTTCATTGTTTGAATCTAGTGTTGGCTGAATAAAATACCAAGGCTGCCACACAAATATGTGCTACTTCACCGGCTCAAAGCTCAATCGCATACATCAGTTATAACAGTGGCAAAACTCTATGAACAGGGCTTTGAAATGGTTGCTCATCCAATCTCTGAACCAGACTTTGCACCAAGTTAATGCTTCCTGTTCGTCTCTTAAGTATCTAGAAACTTTGGATTGCTGGGAAGAAATCCACATACAATGATAAAGGAAGTACTTTCAGTCAACCAGGATTTTGCGTGAATTGAGAGAACCTATTTTCCCAATGGGATGAAAGTACTGATGGTGCATTGGACCAATACTACATACCTCAAAGAAGACTCCGAAGAGGTATGGTCACCTGTTTATGAAAGAAATATTTTTGTTGCTTTTTTAACACATTAATCAAACCACCCTCTTACATCCAGTAGAACTATGCTCACACAGTGAACAGTAACACATAGATATGTACAACGAATAAAAAAAAAAAAAAAAAAAAACACTTTCATTCTCAAAACCAAATCTGCACTAGCAACACACCACTGACGTAACATACTGTACTCAAGTGGCTATAACAAATTACTGCAAGAACTAGATCTTTGCATTTCCTTTCTATGTCCCGAAGTAGTAGAAGTAAATAAAATGCAGAATGGATTTTAGCACTCCCTGTCTTGCACCACCCTCCACAGGTATTAACATTTATCACATTAAAACTTGTCACTATCACATTCGTTCTACAAAACACACACACATCCATAAACAACTACAACCAACATTTCTGGTACTATCTCTCACATAAGACTACACGTTTGTTTGTTGCACTCTTGTAATTAATACTTCTTTGCTCAAAATTCAATCTGTAATCAATTTGCACGGTTCGCTGACTACTTATTGACTTCATTTTTCGGTTATGTTGTGGGGGGGACTGGCTGTTGCATTTCCTGCCTGCCTGAAGTTCCTTGCCAGAGAAATTCAGATGGCGTCAACCTCCTGACGAAAATAGAGAGATGCTCTACCATATATTCATCCCAAAAAGGGCTATCATTATGCAACTGCCATGTTTACAGTGTAACAACAATTGCTCTCTCACTTTTTGATATAATAACACTTAGTACAGTGTTAAACTGTGTCTCACAATTGAGAACTATTCAACTTCATTGGTTCTCAGAATAAAGATAAATGACAGTGAGTTGAATAACCATCCTTAATAGATCTACACAACCCACCACACACTAATATGCAAGTTTTAGATAAGTAGTGAAAAATTTGAACACTTTCCAATAAGCAGAAAATTAAAGACATGAGAACCCAAGGCAATTAAAATTGGTGCAAAACCATGCTGCAGATCAGTTACAGTAGATGAGTCAAGCTATAAAGGAAACAAAAACTGCCACAGGACACATACAATTTGAGTAAAACTATCACATCACATTAAAATTATTACAGCATGGACCAACAACGCAATCTACATAATATGAGGAAACAAAAATATCATCAATACCTGTAACACAATAACGTGTAAGACAGAAATGCACATCCATACAATTTCTTAACAGACCGAAAAAAAATTGATATTGTCATGCCATCTATAGCAAGCACTAGTTCATCAAAGATTAAAAATTACTATGATGAAAAGAACTGATGTAGCCGAAAATCTATTTATCATCCACATTGGTAGAATTGCCAATATTTTCTTAGTTTACACAAAATTAAAAACATTTTGTGAATTATGAAACATAAAGAGTTATATTCCTGTAAATGTTACATCACCTAAATACTGGGCTCCCTTACGTAGTTGCAAAAGAAATACAGCAGGCATATCAACTACACAAAAATAAGTTTAACTGTAGCAGATTGATAAAGAGAACTCTATGAGAATGTAATTTATTATACTCATGAGGAAAATATCAAATGTTTCATTTTAAAATTTCCTGTTTGAATGACATCTTAGCAAAGTCGAGGACCCCCATACCACACAGATACATGTGAGTTTGTGAATAAAAAGCTTATGGGTCCAGTGTTGATTATTCTTTAAATGAAAATTCAAAACCAAAGTAGCAGATAACCATTCCTATAAATTCCAAACCACGTCTAAAGAGCATCAATACAATGAGTGAAAATTAATTTCCAATCTAGATTTCATCAGTAAATTTGTAGTTATTATTATCATGTTAAAATATTATTTGCCTAAAATTATTAGAATACATATGGACTGGCTTCATATCAGCATACATCCTTTATGCTTCCCAGTTGTTACTGACAGCACACATATGGAACTGGCTTCATATTAGCATACATCCTTTTATACTTTCCAGTTGTTACTGACAGTAGTAGTACTGTAGAACCTCTTGTAAGTACAAAAACTCATGACAGATAACTAAATACATAAAATATAATAAATGAGTAAAATATAAATCTGGAACTAATACACTGATCAGTCAGTACATTATGATCACCTGTACACTTGACAGAAGTGTCACCTGTCGAGGAACGACTGCTAGCCAGACACACACTTGGTGCATGTAGTATCACTGAGCATGCAGTCTGTGTTTAAAATTGGGAAGGCACATGATCTATGTAAGTTTGACTAAGGGCAGATTGTAAGAGTCCATAGGCTCAGCATGAGCAATTCAGGAACTGCATGCCGTGTCAGGTGTTAGGGGAGTCCTGCAGTGAGTATCTTCAAAATATGGCAGAACCAAGGTGAAACCACATCCAGATGTCGTGGGGTTAGATGACCACCCCTCAATACAGATGTTGGACATCACAGGTTGTGCAGTCTAGTAAAGCAGGTTGTTAACTGTGTCACAACTAATAGCACATTTTAATGCTGGACACAGTACAAGTGTTTCTGAACAAACAATGCAACAATGGGACTCCACAGACGATGACTCATACATGTAGTACTGTAACACTGGCAATGGCGACTGAATTTGGCACGTGATCATTATCGTTGTATGATGGCATAGTGCAGAGCATTGGATGGTCTGATGAATCTCCATACCTTCTTCAGCATGCAGATGACAGGGCATCAATCTGTCACCTTCCAGGAAACAACTCCTTTATAGTATGATTATTTTATAGTGGAACAAACACTGCTAGCAGTTACTTCTGTAACATATCTGGAAGTTTGTGTATGGAATGATTTAGAGGGGAATTATAATACAAAATTAATAGTTGGTAAAGTGGCTGCCAGGTTGGGATTCATTGGGGGATTCCTTAGAAAATGTAGTCCAGCAACAAAGTAGGTGGCTTACAAAACTCTCGTCCAACCTATACTTGAGTATTGCTCATCACTGTGGGATCCATACCAGGTTTGCTTGACAGAGGACAGACAGAAGATCCACAGAAGAGCGTCGAGTTTCATCACAGGGTTATTTGGTAAGGGAGATAGCATTACGGAGATGTTCAGCAAACTCAAGTGGCAGTCTCTGCAAAAGTGGCGCTCAGCATCGCGGTGTAGGTTGCTGTCCAGGTTTTGAGAAGGTGCGTTTCTGGATGAAGTATCGAATATACTGTTTCCCCCTACTTATACCTCCCGAAGAGATCACGGATGTAAAATTAAATAGATTCAAGCACGCCCAGAGCCTTTCCGGAAATCATTCTTTCCGTGAACCATATGCGACTTGAACTGAAAAGCGAAACAATGACAATGGCAAGTAAAGTGCCTCCGCCACACACTGTTAAGTGGCTTACGTAGTATAAATATAGATGTAGATGTAGACACATGTACTGTGGGCTGGAGACAAAATGGCAGCAGCTCCATTACGCTCTGGGGAACATTCTTCTGATCATCAACAGGTCGAGTGGGGCTTATGTAAAGTATACACCACTTCATGATGATCATGATACCTGATAACAGTGGCAAGTTTCAATTGATGTACTGGACTCCCAAATCACCAGATCTGAAACCAACCACACAAATATGGGATGTGATTGAATGTGGCATCAGAGCCATTGCCTTCATCCCCAGAATTTATGGGAATTAGGTGACCTGTAAGCAGATGTGGTGGTAACTGCCTCCAGTGACCTACCAATGCCTCATTACGTCCATGCCATTATAAGATGCCACTGTTATGAATAACAAAGATGAACATACCAGCTATTAGTTAGGTGGTTATAATCTTCTGAATGATCAGTGTATCTTATTTGTCATATGACAATGTGTAGCTAAAAGTTCTGTAGATCCAAAACATCCCTTTCCCAACAACACCAATTCATCTGTTTGGTTGTAAATCTACAGAAATTTATTCCATAGAAACATCCCATTGTATCATTTACAACAAAATGTATTTGCCATGATCTTGATACTAGTTCTTTGCTCCCAGTTTAATCCGTAAATGGTTTGCCTGATGCACTAACATGTTTTCTGGGCTTGCTGTGAGAGGATACTGGGAGTGTTACTCCTGGTATGTATGTGAGTTTCTCCCTGCAGCATTCAGAAAATATCAACCACTTTAGACATACAGTTCTTGCAGAAATAAGTGAAATATCACGGACATATTTGTTATCAAACTTCCTAAAGTTCTAGAACAACCATAACTGTATCCTACAAACCATTAAGTGTGTGTCACTGTCACCCAAGCAACTGTCCTCAGATCTGTTCATTACTGGCAACTGACAAGATAATAAAGTAGGATGAGCACACTGTATGTGTACGGCATTCACTACATGCCAAATGCCCATTCCTGACAGAGCTGTAGTAATGCATCTAGTGTTTCTAGGGTATAGAAATAATTTTTCTGACAGTTTTTGTTGTTACATCCATGTCTCAAATGGTTGCCAATGTCTCACAGTTGAGAACAAAAATCAACACCATTTGTCCTCTGAACAAAGAAAATCACAGCCACACTCAACACATTTAACAGTCCAAAAACATATGAAAAGGCAAGTTTTAGATATGCAGTGTAGACGTTGAACATAATCCCAATAAACAGAAACTAGAAGACACAAGAACTCAACACAAAAAAAATGGATGTACAAACATATTAGAAATCGATCACAGTAGAAAAATCAAACAATAAGGAAAATGAAAATTGTCACAAGACAGATATCATTTAACTGAAACATCACACTGCAGTAATAATCTTACAGCAGCAATGTGGCATATAAAAATTAGTGAACATAAAAATAAATAAATATGTGAAATATAATAAACATTACAAATGTAAATGTTAAACTAATATTTCATTCATCATTTGACAGAGTGTAGCCAAAACCTCTGTAGAACCGAAACATC
Source organism: Schistocerca gregaria (assembly GCF_023897955.1). Classification (NCBI taxonomy): domain Eukaryota; kingdom Metazoa; phylum Arthropoda; class Insecta; order Orthoptera; family Acrididae; genus Schistocerca; species Schistocerca gregaria. Next base: position 306,462,182 of record NC_064931.1, read on the forward strand.
CATCCTGGTTACTTCCACCCCCCCCCCCCCCCAATTATGTCATAGTATGTTTCCTTTGCATTTGTCATACAATGAAATTTTTTGGCTACATGCTTACAATTATTTCATCTTCTCCTCCCAACTTAATCTGTAATTGGTTTGCTTGTTGCACTGACCTGAGTATGGACTGTACTTTGTAGGGCTGGTGCACTTCTCTGCTGCTTGGAGACACTTCCCTGCAATATTCAGAAAATATGACAAAATAATATTAGAAATCAGTGTCCACTTACAGTATTTAAACTTCTTAATGTCTTTTACTAGGTTTGTATTCTTGTGTAACTGGTCATTAGCAAAATATCCTATGATTCAAAGCCACATAAATCAAGTCCTATAAATATACTGAAATTCACAATCAGTATTGTGTAGGAGGTATCTTTCCCCTCTCAAATTCTTAACACGTAACTAATGAGAGCAATTCTATATCAGAGCAGTTCTGGATAAATCTGTAGTAATACTATGATGGTGATTTAATAAGTCTTGTTAAGTTCCATGAAAGAATGGAATAGTGTTGTTGTGCCTTCATGACTGATAAGCTTCAACATTCCACGTACCGCATAAGGTATTTCGACAGGGTATAAGCACTTATTCACTGCTGATTCCGTATTAATTAGTCTGTGTCAACTGTGATGAAAATTAAGAAACCAAGTTTCGTGCTGTTAATAAATATTTTCATATGTTGGGTTTCAATGCCACAAAAAGGAAAACAGAGTTGTCCAAGGTAGATATGGAATTTGCACCATCATTGAAGACCATTTGCTTCTGGATTAATGAATCTTAAGGTACTTATAGGAGCATAAAATCAAAGCATGCTCCAGCTGTCCAGTTGATGTCACAACTAAAAAACCAATATTAAAATCCATGATATGATCATGCATGGCACCTGAAAAGGATTTATAACATTGTGGGAGTGGAAAATTGCTGGTGACAGTGCAACAAAGGAAGCAAAGAAAATTTTGTCAGCTGGTAAGATGATGCCCACTCATTTCTGGCATTTCCAAGGAATAATCTACATAAATTTCTTGCAAAAAGTGAGTCTTATATTTGGACCCAGTCAAGTTTCATTGTTTGAATCTAGTGTTGGCTAAATACAATACCAAGGCTGCCACACAAATATGTGCTACTTCACCGGCTCAAAGCTCAATCGCATACATCAGTTATAACAGTGGCAAAACTCTATGAACAGGGCTTTGAAATGGTTGCTCATCCAATCTCTGAACCAGACTTTGCACCAAGTTAATGCTTCCTGTTCGTCTCTTAAGTATTTAGAAACTTTGGATTGCTGGGAAGAAATCCACATACAATGATAAAGGAAGTACTTTCAGTCAACCAGGATTTTGCGTGAATTGAGAGAACCTATTTTCCCAATGGGATGAAAGTACTGATGGTGCATTGGACCAATACTACATACCTCAAAGAAGACTCCGAAGAGGTATGGTCACCTGTTTATGAAAGAAATATTTTTGTTGCTTTTTAAACACATTAATCAAACCACCCTCTTACATCCAGTAGAACTATGCTCACACAGTGAACAGTAACACATAGATATGTACAACGAATAAAAAAAAAAACACTTTCATTCTCAAAACCAAATCTGCACTAGCAACACACCACTGACGTAACATACTGTACTCAAGTGGCTATAACAAATTACTGCAAGAACTAGATCTTTGCATTTCCTTTCTATGTCCCGAAGTAGTAGAAGTAAATAAAATGCAGAATGGATTTTAGCACTCCCTGTCTTGCACCACCCTCCACAGGTATTAACATTTATCACATTAAAACTTGTCACTCTCACATTCGTTCTACAAAACACACACACATCCATAAACAACTACAACCAACATTTCTGGTACTATCTCTCACATAAGACTACACGTTTGTTTGTTGCACTCTTGTAATTAATACTTCTTTGCTCAAAATTCAATCTGTAATCAATTTGCACGGTTCGCAGACTACTTATTGACTTCATTTTTCGGTTATGTTGTGGGGGGGACTGGCTGTTGCATTTCCTGCCTGCCTGAAGTTCCTTGCCAGAGAAATTCAGATGGCGTCAACCTCCTGACGAAAATAGAGAGATGCTCTACCATATATTCATCCCAAAAAGGGCTATCATTATGCAACTGCCATGTTTACAGTGTAACAACAATTGCTCTCTCACTTTTTGATATAATAACACTTAGTACAGTGTTAAACTGTGTCTCACAATTGAGAACTATTCAACTTCATTGGTTCTCAGAATAAAGATAAATGACAGTGAGTTGAATAACCATCCTTAATAGATCTACACAACCCACCACACACTAATATGCAAGTTTTAGATAAGTAGTGAAAAATTTGAACACTTTCCAATAAGCAGAAAATTAAAGACATGAGAACCCAAGGCAATTAAAATTGATGCAAAACCATGCTGCAGATCAGTTACAGTAGATGAGTCAAGCTATAAAGGAAACAAAAACTGCCACAGGACACATACAATTTGAGTAAAACTATCACATCACATTAAAATTATTACAGCATGGACCAACAACGCAATCTACATAATATGAGGAAACAAAAATATCATCAATACCTATAACACAATAACGTGTAAGACAGAAATGCACATCCATACAATTTCTTAACAGACCGAAAAAAAATTGATATTGTCATGCCATCTATAGCAAGCACTAGTTCATCAAAGATTAAAAATTACTATGATGAAAAGAACTGATGTAGCCGAAAATCTATTTATCATCCACATTGGTAGAATTGCCAATATTTTCTTAGTTTACACAAAATTAAAAACATTTTGTGAATTATGAAACATAAAGAGTTATATTCCTGTAAATGTTACATCACCTAAATACTGGGCTCCCTTACGTAGTTGCAAAAGAAATACAGCAGGCATATCAACTACACAAAAATAAGTTTAACTGTAGCAGATTGATAAAGAGAACTCTATGAGAATGTAATTTATTATACTCATGAGGAAAATATCAAATGTTTCATTTTAAAATTTCCTGTTTGAATGACATCTTAGCAAAGTCGAGGACCACCATACCACACAGATAAATGTGAGTTTGTGAATAAAAAGCTTATGGGTCCAGTGTTGATTATTCTTTAAATGAAAATTCAAAACCAAAGTAGCAGATAACCATTTCTATAAATTCCAAACCACGTCTAAAGAGCATCAATACAATGAGTAAAAATTAATTTCCAATCTAGATTTCATCAGTAAATTTGTAGTTATTATTATCATGTTAAAATATTATTTGCCTAAAATTATTAGAATACATATGGACTGGCTTCATATCAGCATACATCCTTTATGCTTCCCAGTTGTTACTGACAGCACACATATGGAACTGGCTTCATATTAGCATACATCCTTTTATACTTTCCAGTTGTTACTGACAGTAGTAGTACTGTAGAAACTCTTGTAAGTACAAAAACTCATGACAGATAACTAAATACATAAAATATAATAAATGAGTAAAATATAAATCTGGAACTAATACACTGATCAGTCAGTAGATTATGATCACCTGTACACTTGACAGAAGTGTCACCTGTCGAGGAATGACTGCTAGCCAGACACACACTTGGTGCATGTAGTATCACTGAGCATGCAGTCTGTGTTTAAAATTGGGAAGGCACATGATCTATGTAAGTTTGACTAAGGGCAGATTGTAAGAGTCCATAGGCTCAGCATGAGCAATTCAGGAACTGCATGCCGTGTCAGGTGTTAGGGGAGTCCTGCAGTGAGTATCTTCAAAATATGGCAGAACCAAGGTGAAACCACATCCAGATGTCGTGGGGTTAGATGACCACCCCTCAATACAGATGTTGGACATCACAGGTTGTGCAGTCTAGTAAAGCAGGTTGTTAACTGTGTCACAACTAATAGCACATTTTAATGCTGGACACAGTACAAGTGTTTCTGAACAAACAATGCAACAATGGGACTCCACAGACGATGACTCATACATGTAGTACTGTAACACTGGCAATGGCGACTGAATTTGGCACGTGATCATTATCGTTGTATGATGGCATAGTGCAGAGCATTGGATGGTCTGATGAATCTCCATACCTTCTTCAGCATGCAGATGACAGGGCATCAATCTGTCACCTTCCAGGAAACAACTCCTTTATAGTATGATTATTTTATAGTGGAACAAACACTGCTAGCAGTTACTTCTGTAACATATCTGGAAGTTTGTGTATGGAATGATTTAGAGGGGAATTATAATACAAAATTAATAGTTGGTAAAGTGGCTGCCAGGTTGGATTCATTGGGGGATTCCTTAGAAAATGTAGTCCAGCAACAAAGTAGGTGGCTTACAAAACTCTCGTCCAACCTATACTTGAGTATTGCTCATCACTGTGGGATCCATACCAGGTTTGCTTGACAGAGGACAGACAGAAGATCCACAGAAGAGCGTCGAGTTTCATCACAGGGTTATTTGGTAAGGGAGATAGCATTACGGAGATGTTCAGCAAACTCAAGTGGCAGTCTCTGCAAAAGTGGCGCTCAGCATCGCGGTGTAGGTTGCTGTCCAGGTTTTGAGAGGGTGCGTTTCTGGATGAAGTATCGAATATACTGTTTCCCCCTACTTATACCTCCCGAAGAGATCACGGATGTAAAATTAAATAGATTCAAGCACGCCCAGAGCCTTTCCGGAAGTCATTCTTTCCGTGAACCATATGCGACTTGAACTGAAAAGCGAAACAATGACAATGGCAAGTAAAGTGCCTCCGCCACACACTGTTAAGTGGCTTACGTAGTATAAATATAGATGTAGATGTAGACACATGTACTGTGGGCTGGAGACAAAATGGCAGCAGCTCCATTACGGTCTGGGGAACATTCTTCTGATCATCAACAGGTCGAGTGGGGCTTATGTAAAGTATACACCACTTCATGATGATCATGATACCTGATAACAGTGGCAAGTTTCAATTGATGTACTGGACTCCCAAATCACCAGATCTGAAACCAACCACACAAATATGGGATGTGATTGAATGTGGCATCAGGGCCATTGCCTTCATCCCCAGAATTTATGGGAATTAGGTGACCTGTAAGCAGATGTGGTGGTAACTGCCTCCAGTGACCTACCAATGCCTCATTACGTCCATGCCATTATAAGATGCCACTGTTATGAATAACAAAGATGAACATACCAGCTATTAGTTAGGTGGTTATAATCTTCTGAATGATCAGTGTATCTTATTTGTCATATGACAATGTGTAGCTAAAAGTTCTGTAGATCCAAAACATCCCTTTCCCAACAACACCAATTCATCTGTTTGGTTGTAAATCTACAGAAATTTATTCCATAGAAACATCCCATTGTATCATTTACAACAAAATGTATTTGCCATGATCTTGATACTAGTTCTTTGCTCCCAGTTTAATCCGTAAATGGTTTGCCTGATGCACTAACATGTTTTCTGGGCTTGCTGTGAGAGGATACTGGGAGTGTCACTCCTGGTATGTATGTGGGTTTCTCCCTGCAGCATTCAGAAAATATCAACCACTTTAGACATACAGTTCTTGCAGAAATAAGTGAAATATCACGGACATATTTGTTATCAAACTTCCTAAAGTTCTAGAACAACCATAACTGTATCCTACAAACCATTAAGTGTGTGTCACTGTCACCCAAGCAACTGTCCTCAGATCTGTTCATTACTGGCAACTGACAAGATAATAAAGTAGGATGAGCACACTGTATGTGTACGGCATTCACTACATGCCAAATGCCCATTCCTGACAGAGCTGTAGTAATGCATCTAGTGTTTCTAGGGTATAGAAATAATTTTTCTGACAGTTTTTGTTGTTACATCCATGTCTCAAATGGTTGCCAATGTCTCACAGTTGAGAACAAAAACCAACACCATTTGTCCTCTGAACAAAGAAAATCACAGCCACACTCAACACATTTAACAGTCCAAAAACATATGAAAAGGCAAGTTTTAGATATGCAGTGTAGACGTTGAACATAATCCCAATAAACAGAAACTAGAAGACACAAGAACTCAACACAAAAAAAAATGGATGTACAAACATATTAGAAATCGATCACAGTAGAAAAATCAAACAATAAGGAAAATGAAAATTGTCACAAGACAGATATCATTTAACTGAAACATCACACTGCAGTAATAATCTTACAGCAGCAATGTGGCATATAAAAATTAGTGAACATAAAAATAAATAAATATGTGAAATATAATAAACATTACAAATGTAAATGTTAAACTAATATTTCATTCATCATTTGACAGAGTGTAGCCAAAACCTCTGTAGAACCGAAACATCCATCCTGGTTACTTCCACCCACCCCCCCCCCCCCCCCCCCAATTATGTCATAGTATGTTTCCTTTGCATTTGTCATACAATGAAATTTTTTGGCTACATGCTTACAATTATTTCATCTTCTCCTCCCAACTTAATCTGTAATTGGTTTGCTTGTTGCACTGACCTGAGTATGGACTGTACTTTGTAGGGCTGGTGCACTTCTCTGCTGCTTGGAGACACTTCCCTGCAATATTCAGAAAATATGACAAAATAATATTAGAAATCAGTGTCCACTTACAGTATTTAAACTTCTTAATGTCTTTTACTAGGTTTGTATTCTTTTGTAACTGGTCATTAGCAAAATATCCTATGATTCAAAGCCACATAAATCAAGTCCTATAAATATACTGAAATTCACAATCAGTATTGTGTAGGAGGTATCTTTCCCCTCTCAAATTCTTAACACCTAACTAATGAGTGCAATTCTATATCAGAGCAGTTCCGGGTAAATCTGTAGTAATACTATGAGGGTGATTTAATAAGTCTTGTTAAGTTCCATGAAAGAATGGAATAGTGTTGTTGTGCCTTCATGACTGATAAGCTTCATCATTCCACGTACCGCATAAGGAATTTCGACAGGGTATAAGCACTTATTCACTGCTGATTCCGTATTAATTAGTCTGTGTCAACTGTGATTGAAAATTGAGGAAACCAAGTTTCATGCTGTTAATAAATATTTTCATATGTTGGGTTTCAATGCCACAAAAAGGAAAACAGAGTTGTCCAAGGTAGATATGGAATTTGCACCATCATTGAAGACCATTTGCTTCTGGATTAATGAATCTTAAGGTACTTATATGAGCATCAAAGCAAAGCATGCTCCAGCTGTCCAGTTGATGTCACAACTAAAAAACCAATGTTAAAATCCATGATATGATCATGCATGGCACCTGAAAAGGATTTATAACATTGTGGGAGTGGAAAATTGCTGGTGACAGTGCAACAAAGGAAGCAAAGACAATTTTGTCAGCTGGTAAGATGATGCCCACTCATTTCTGGCATTTCCAAGGAATAATCTACATAAATTACTTGCAAAAAGTCAGTCTTATATTTGGACCCAGTCAAGTTTCATTGTTTGAATCTAGTGTTGGCTGAATAAAATACCAAGGCTGCCACACAAAAATGTGCTACTTCACCGGCTCAAAGCTCAATCGCATACATCAGTTATAACAGTGGCAAAACTCTATGAAAAGGGCTTTGAAATGGTTGCTCATCCAATCTCTGAACCAGACTTTGCACCAAGTTAATGCTTCCTGTTCGTCTCTTAAGTATCTAGAAACTTTGGATTGCTGGGAAGAAATCCACATACAATGATAAAGGAAGTACTTTCAGTCAACCAGGATTTTGCGTGAATTGAGAGAACCTATTTTCCCAATGGGATGAAAGTACTGATGGTGCATTGGACCAATACTACATACCTCAAAGAAGACTCCGAAGAGGTATGGTCACCTGTTTATGAAAGAAATATTTTTGTTGCTTTTTAAACACATTAATCAAACCACCCTCTTACATCCAGTAGAACTATGCTCACACAGTGAACAGTAACACATAGATATGTACAACGAATAAAAAAAAAACACTTTCATTCTCAAAACCAAATCTGCACTAGCAACACACCACTGACGTAACATACTGTACTCAAGTGGCTATAACAAATTACTGCAAGAACTAGATCTTTGCATTTCCTTTCTATGTCCCGAAGTAGTAGAAGTAAATAAAATGCAGAATGGATTTTAGCACTCCCTGTCTTGCACCACCCTCCACAGGTATTAACATTTATCACATTAAAACTTGTCACTCTCACATTCGTTCTACAAAACACACACACATCCATAAACAACTACAACCAACATTTCTGGTACTATCTCTCACATAAGACTACACGTTTGTTTGTTGCACTCTTGTAATTAATACTTCTTTGCTCAAAATTCAATCTGTAATCAATTTGCACGGTTCGCTGACTACTTATTGACTTCATTTTTCGGTTATGTTGTGGGGGGGACTGGCTGTTGCATTTCCTGCCTGCCTGAAGTTCCTTGCCAGAGAAATTCAGATGGCGTCAACCTCCTGACGAAAATAGAGAGATGCTCTACCATATATTCATCCCAAAAAGGGCTATCATTATGCAACTGCCATGTTTACAGTGTAACAACAATTGCTCTCTCACTTTTTGATATAATAACACTTAGTACAGTGTTAAACTGTGTCTCACAATTGAGAACTATTCAACTTCATTGGTTCTCAGAATAAAGATAAATGACAGTGAGTTGAATAACCATCCTTAATAGATCTACACAACCCACCACACACTAATATGCAAGTTTTAGATAAGTAGTGAAAAATTTGAACACTTTCCAATAAGCAGAAAATTAAAGACATGAGAACCCAAGGCAATTAAAATTGATGCAAAACCATGCTGCAGATCAGTTACAGTAGATGAGTCAAGCTATAAAGGAAACAAAAACTGCCACAGGACACATACAATTTGAGTAAAACTATCACATCACATTAAAATTATTACAGCATGGACCAACAACGCAATCTACATAATATGAGGAAACAAAAATATCATCAATACCTATAACACAATAACGTGTAAGACAGAAATGCACATCCATACAATTTCTTAACAGACCGAAAAAAAATTGATATTGTCATGCCATCTATAGCAAGCACTAGTTCATCAAAGATTAAAAATTACTATGATGAAAAGAACTGATGTAGCCGAAAATCTATTTATCATCCACATTGGTAGAATTGCCAATATTTTCTTAGTTTACACAAAATTAAAAACATTTTGTGAATTATGAAACATAAAGAGTTATATTCCTGTAAATGTTACATCACCTAAATACTGGGCTCCCTTACGTAGTTGCAAAAGAAATACAGCAGGCATATCAACTACACAAAAATAAGTTTAACTGTAGCAGATTGATAAAGAGAACTCTATGAGAATGTAATTTATTATACTCATGAGGAAAATATCAAATGTTTCATTTTAAAATTTCCTGTTTGAATGACATCTTAGCAAAGTCGAGGACCCCCATACCACACAGATAAATGTGAGTTTGTGAATAAAAAGCTTATGGGTCCAGTGTTGATTATTCTTTAAATGAAAATTCAAAACCAAAGTAGCAGATAACCATTTCTATAAATTCCAAACCACGTCTAAAGAGCATCAATACAATGAGTAAAAATTAATTTCCAATCTAGATTTCATCAGTAAATTTGTAGTTATTATTATCATGTTAAAATATTATTTGCCTAAAATTATTAGAATACATATGGACTGGCTTCATATCAGCATACATCCTTTATGCTTCCCAGTTGTTACTGACAGCACACATATGGAACTGGCTTCATATTAGCATACATCCTTTTATACTTTCCAGTTGTTACTGACAGTAGTAGTACTGTAGAAAATCTTGTAAGTACAAAAACTCATGACAGATAACTAAATACATAAAATATAATAAATGAGTAAAATATAAATCTGGAACTAATACACTGATCAGTCAGTAGATTATGATCACCTGTACACTTGACAGAAGTGTCACCTGTCGAGGAATGACTGCTAGCCAGACACACACTTGGTGCATGTAGTATCACTGAGCATGCAGTCTGTGTTTAAAATTGGGAAGGCACATGATCTATGTAAGTTTGACTAAGGGCAGATTGTAAGAGTCCATAGGCTCAGCATGAGCAATTCAGGAACTGCATGCCGTGTCAGGTGTTAGGGGAGTCCTGCAGTGAGTATCTTCAAAATATGGCAGAACCAAGGTGAAACCACATCCAGATGTCGTGGGGTTAGATGACCACCCCTCAATACAGATGTTGGACATCACAGGTTGTGCAGTCTAGTAAAGCAGGTTGTTAACTGTGTCACAACTAATAGCACATTTTAATGCTGGACACAGTACAAGTGTTTCTGAACAAACAATGCAACAATGGGACTCCACAGACGATGACTCATACATGTAGTACTGTAACACTGGCAATGGCGACTGAATTTGGCATGTGATCATTATCGTTGTATGATGGCATAGTGCAGAGCATTGGATGGTCTGATGAATCTCCATACCTTCTTCAGCATGCAGATGACAGGGCATCAATCTGTCACCTTCCAGGAAACAACTCCTTTATAGTATGATTATTTTATAGTGGAACAAACACTGCTAGCAGTTACTTCTGTAACATATCTGGAAGTTTGTGTATGGAATGATTTAGAGGGGAATTATAATACAAAATTAATAGTTGGTAAAGTGGCTGCCAGGTTGGGATTCATTGGGGGATTCCTTAGAAAATGTAGTCCAGCAACAAAGTAGGTGGCTTACAAAACTCTCGTCCAACCTATACTTGAGTATTGCTCATCACTGTGGGATCCATACCAGGTTTGCTTGACAGAGGACAGACAGAAGATCCACAGAAGAGCGTCGAGTTTCATCACAGGGTTATTTGGTAAGGGAGATAGCATTACGGAGATGTTCAGCAAACTCAAGTGGCAGTCTCTGCAAAAGTGGCGCTCAGCATCGCGGTGTAGGTTGCTGTCCAGGTTTTGAGAGGGTGCGTTTCTGGATGAAGTATCGAATATACTGTTTCCCCCTACTTATACCTCCCGAAGAGATCACGGATGTAAAATTAAATAGATTCAAGCACGCCCAGAGCCTTTCCGGAAGTCATTCTTTCCATGAACCATATGCGACTTGAACTGAAAAGCGAAACAATGACAATGGCAAGTAAAGTGCCTCCGCCACACACTGTTAAGTGGCTTACGTAGTATAAATATAGATGTAGATGTAGACACATGTACTGTGGGCTGGAGACAAAATGGCAGCAGCTCCATTACGCTCTGGGGAACATTCTTCTGATCATCAACAGGTCGAGTGGGGCTTATGTAAAGTATACACCACTTCATGATGATCATGATACCTGATAACAGTGGCAAGTTTCAATTGATGTACTGGACTCCCAAATCACCAGATCTGAAACCAACCACACAAATATGGGATGTGATTGAATGTGGCATCAGAGCCATTGCCTTCATCCCCAGAATTTATGGGAATTAGGTGACCTGTAAGCAGATGTGGTGGTAACTGCCTCCAGTGACCTACCAATGCCTCATTACGTCCATGCCATTATAAGATGCCACTGTTATGAATAACAAAGATGAACATACCAGCTATTAGTTAGGTGGTTATAATCTTCTGAATGATCAGTGTATCTTATTTGTCATATGACAATGTGTAGCTAAAAGTTCTGTAGATCCAAAACATCCCTTTCCCAACAACACCAATTCATCTGTTTGGTTGTAAATCTACAGAAATTTATTCCATAGAAACATCCCATTGTATCATTTACAACAAAATGTATTTGCCATGATCTTGATACTAGTTCTTTGCTCCCAGTTTAATCCGTAAATGGTTTGCCTGATGCACTAACATGTTTTCTGGGCTTGCTGTGAGAGGATACTGGGAGTGTCACTCCTGGTATGTATGTGGGTTTCTCCCTGCAGCATTCAGAAAATATCAACCACTTTAGACATACAGTTCTTGCAGAAATAAGTGAAATATCACGGACATATTTGTTATCAAACTTCCTAAAGTTCTAGAACAACCATAACTGTATCCTACAAACCATTAAGTGTGTGTCACTGTCACCCAAGCAACTGTCCTCAGATCTGTTCATTACTGGCAACTGACAAGATAATAAAGTAGGATGAGCACACTGTATGTGTACGGCATTCACTACATGCCAAATGCCCATTCCTGACAGAGCTGTAGTAATGCATCTAGTGTTTCTAGGGTATAGAAATAATTTTTGTGTCAGTTTTTGTTGTTACATCCATGTCTCAAATGGTTGCCAATGTCTCACAGTTGAGAACAAAAATCAACACCATTTGTCCTCTGAACAAAGAAAATCACAGCCACACTCAACACATTTAACAGTCCAAAAACATATAAAAAGGCAAGTTTTAGATATGCAGTGTAGACGTTGAACATAATCCCAATAAACAGAAACTAGAAGACACAAGAACTCAACACAAAAAAAAAAAAAATGGATGTACAAACATATTAGAAATCGATCACAGTAGAAAAATCAAACAATAAGGAAAATGAAAATTGTCACAAGACAGATATCATTTAACTGAAACATCACACTGCAGTAATAATCTTACAGCAGTAATGTGGCATATAAAAATTAGTGAACATAAAAATAAATAAATATGTGAAATATAATAAACATTACAATTGTAAATGTTAAACTAATATTTCATTCATCATTTGACAGAGTGTAGCCAAAACCTCTGTAGAACCGAAACATCCATCCTGGTTACTTCCACCCCCCCCCCCCCCCCCCAATTATGTCATAGTATGTTTCCTTTGCTTTTGTCATACAATGAAATTTTTTGGCTACATGCTTACAATTATTTCATCTTCTCCTCCCAACTTAATCTGTAATTGGTTTGCTTGTTGCACTGACCTGAGTATGGACTGTACTTTGTAGGGCTGGTGCACTTCTCTGCTGCTTGGAGACACTTCCCAGCAATATTCAGAAAATATGACAAAATAATATTAGAAATCAGTGTCCACTTACAGTATTTAAACTTCTTAATGTCTTTTACTAGGTATGTATTCTTGTGTAACTGGTCATTAGCAAAATATCCTATGATTCAAAGCCACATAAATCAAGTCCTATAAATATACTGAAATTCACAATCAGTATTGTGTAGGAGGTATCTTTCCCCTCTCAAATTCTTAACACGTAACTAATGAGAGCAATTCTACATCAGAGCAGTTCTGGATAAATCTGTAGTAATACTATGAGGGTGATTTAATAAGTCTTGTTAACTTCCATGAAAGTATGGAATAGTGTTGTTGTGCCTTCATGACTGATAAGCTTCATCATTCCACGTACCGCATAAGGAATTTCGAAAGGGTATAAGCACTTATTCACTGCTGATTCCGTATTAATTAGTCTGTGTCAACTGTGATGAAAATTAAGAAACCAAGTTTCGTGCTGTTAATAAATATTTTCATATGTTGGGTTTCAATGCCACAAAAAGGAAAACAGGGTTGTCCAAGGTAGATATGGAATTTGCACCATCATTGAAGACCATTTGCTTCTGGATTAATGAATCTTAAGGTACTTATAGGAGCATAAAATCAAAGCATGCTCCAGCTGTCCAGTTGATGTCACAACTAAAAAACCAATATTAAAATCCATGATATGATAATGCATGGCACCTGAAAAGGATTTATAACATTGTGGGAGTGGAAAATTGCTGGTGACAGTGCAACAAAGGAAGCAAAGAAAATTTTGTCAGCTGGTAAGATGATGCCCACTCATTTCTGGCATTTCCAAGGAATAATCTACATAAATTACTTGCAAAAAGTCAGTCTTATATTTGGACCCAGTCAAGTTTCATTGTTTGAATCTAGTGTTGGCTAAATAAAATACCAAGGCTGCCACACAAAAATGTGCTACTTCACCGGCTCAAAGCTCAATCGCATACATCAGTTATAACAGTGGCAAAACTCTATGAACAGGGCTTTGAAATGGTTGCTCATCCAATCTCTGAACCAGACTTTGCACCAAGTTAATGCTTCCTGTTCGTCTCTTAAGTATCTAGAAACTTAGGATTGCTGGGAAGAAATCCACATACAATGATAAAGGAAGTACTTTCAGTCAACCAGGATTTTGCGTGAATTGAGAGAACCTATTTTCCCAATGGGATGAAAGTACTGATGGTGCATTGGACCAATACTACATACCTCAAAAAAGACTCCGAAGAGGTATGGTCACCTGTTTATGAAAGAAATATTTTGGTTGCTTTTTTAACACATTAATCAAACCACCCTCTTACATCCAGTAGAACTATGCTCACACAGTGAACTGTAACACATAGATATGTACAACGAATAAAAAAAAAACACTTTCATTCTCAAAACCAAATCTGCACTAGCAACACACCACTGACGTAACATACTGTACTCAAGTGGCTATAACAAATTACTGCAAGAACTAGATCTTTGCATTTCCTTTCTATGTCCCGAAGTAGTAGAAGTAAATAAAATGCAGAATGGATTTTAGCACTCCCTGTCCTGCACCACCCTCCACAGGTATTAACATTTATCACATTAAGACTTGTCACTCTCACATTCGTTCTACAAAACACACACACATCCATAAACAACTACAACCAACATTTCTAGTACTATCTATCACATAAGACTACACGTTTGTTTGTTGCACTCTTGTAATTAATACTTCTTTGCTCAAAATTCAATCTGTAATCAATTTGCACGGTTCGCTGACTACTTATTGACTTCATTTTTCGGTTATGTTGTGGGGGGGACTGGCTGTAGCATTTCCTGCCTGCCTGAAGTTCCTTGCCAGAGAAATTCAGATGGCGTCAACCTCCTGACGAAAATAGAGAGATGCTCTACCATATATTCATCCCAAAAAGGGCTATCATTATGCAACTGCCATGTTTACAGTGTAACAACAATTGCTCTCTCACTTTTTGATATAATAACACTTAGTACAGTGTTAAACTGTGTCTCACAATTGAGAACTATTCAACATCATTGGTTCTCAGAATAAAGATAAATGACAGTGAGTTGAATAACCATCCTTAATAGATCTACACAACCCACCACACACTAATATTCAAGTTTTAGATAAGTAGTGAAAAATTTGAACACTTTCCAATAAGCAGAAAATTAAAGACATGAGAACCCAAGGCAATTAAAATTGATGCAAAACCATGCTGCAGATCAGTTACAGTAGATGAGTCAAGCTATAAAGGAAACAAAAACTGCCACAGGACACATACAATTTGAGTAAAACTATCACATCACATTAAAATTATTACAGCATGGACCAACAATGCAATCTACATAATATGAGGAAACAAAAATATCATCAATACCTATAACACAATAACGTGTAAGACAGAAATGCACATCAATACAATTTCTTAACAGACCGAAAAAAAATTGATATTCTCATGCCATCTATAGCAAGCACTAGTTCATCAAAGATTAAAAATTACTATGATGAAAAGAACTGATGTAGCCGAAAATCTATTTATCATCCACATTGGTAGAATTGCCAATATTTTCTTAGTTTACACAAAATTAAAAACATTTTGTCAATTATGAAACATAAAGAGTTAGATTCCTGTAAATGTTACATCACCTAAATACTGGGCTCCCTTACGTAGTTGCAAAAGAAATACAGCAGGCATATCAACTACACAAAAATAAGTTTAACTGTAGCAGATTGATAAAGAGAACTCTATGAGAATGTAATTTATTATACTCATGAGGAAAATATCAAATGTTTCATTTTAAAATTTCCTGTTTGAATGACATCTTAGCAAAGTCGAGGACCCCCATACCACACAGATAAATGTGAGTTTGTGATTAAAAAGCTTATGGGTCCAGTGTTGATTATTCTTTAAATGAAAATTCAAAACCAAAGTAGCAGATAACCATTTCCTTAAATTCCAAACCACGTCTAAAGAGCATCAATACAATGAGTGAAAATTAATTTCCAATCTAGATTTCATCAGTAAATTTATAGTTATTATTATCATGTTAAAATATTATTTGCCTAAAATTATTAGAATACATATGGACTGGCTTCATATCAGCATACATCCTTTATGCTTCCCAGTTGTTACTGACAGCACACATATGGAACTGGCTTCATATTAGCATACATCCTTTTATACTTTCCAGTTGTTACTGACAGTAGTAGTACTGTAGAAACTCTTGTAAGTACAAAAACTCATGACAGATAACTAAATACATAAAATATAATAAATGAGTAAAATATAAATCTGGAACTAATACACTGATCAGTCAGTAGATTATGATCACCTGTACACTTGACAGAAGTGGCACCTGTTGAGGAATGACTGCTAGCCAGACACACACTTGGTGCATGTAGTATCACTGAGCATGCAGTCTGTGTTTAAAATTGGGAAGGCACATGATCTATGTAAGTTTGACTAAGGGCAGATTGTAAGAGTCCATAGGCTCAGCATGAGCAATTCAGGAACTGCATGCCGTGTCAGGTGTTAGGGAAGTCCTGCAGTGAGTATCTTCAAAATATGGCAGAACCAAGGTGAAACCACATCCAGATGTCGTGGGGTTAGATGACCACCCCTCAATACAGATGTTGGACATCACAGGTTGTGCAGTCTAGTAAAGCAGGTTGTTAACTGTGTCACAACTAATAGCACATTTTAACGCTGGACACAGTACAAGTGTTTCTGAACAAACAATGCAACAATGGGACTCCACAGACAATGACTCATACATGTAGTACTGTAACACTGGCAATGGCGACTGAATTTGGCACGTGATCATTATCGTTGTATGATGGCATAGTGCAGAGCATTGGGTGGTCTGATGAATCTCCATACCTTCTTCAGCATGCAGATGACAGGGCATCAATCTGTCACCTTCCAGGAAACAACTCCTTTATAGTATGATTATTTTATAGTGGAACAAACACTGCTAGCAGTTACTTCTGTAACATATCTGGAAGTTTGTGTATGGAATGATTTAGAGGGGAATTATAATACAAAATTAATAGTTGGTAAAGTGGCTGCCAGGTTGGGATTCATTGGGGGATTCCTTAGAAAATGTAGTCCAGCAACAAAGTAGGTGGCTTACAAAACTCTCGTCCAACCTATACTTGAGTATTGCTCATCACTGTGGGATCCATACCAGGTTTGCTTGACAGAGGACAGACAGAAGATCCACAGAAGAGCGTCGAGTTTCATCACAGGGTTATTTGGTAAGGGAGATAGCATTACGGAGATGTTCAGCAAACTCAAGTGGCAATCTCTGCAAAAGTGGCGCTCAGCATCGCAGTGTAGGTTGCTGTCCAGGTTTTGAGAGGGTGCGTTTCTGGATGAAGTATCGAATATACTGTTTCCCCCTACTTATACCTCCCGAAGAGATCACGGATGTAAAATTAAATAGATTCAAGCACGCCCAGAGCCTTTCCGGAAGTCATTCTTTCCGTGAACCATATGCGACTTGAACTGAAAAGCGAAACAATGACAATGGCAAGTAAAGTGCCTCCGCCACACACTGTTAAGTGGCTTACGTAGTATAAATATAGATGTAGATGTAGACACATGTACTGTGGGCTGGAGACAAAATGGCAGCAGCTCCATTACGCTCTGGGGAACATTCTTCTGATCATCAACAGGTCGAGTGGGGCTTATGTAAAGTATACACCACTTCATGATGATCATGATACCTGATAACAGTGGCAAGTTTCAATTGATGTACTGGACTCCCAAATCACCAGATCTGAAACCAACCACACAAATATGGGATGTGATTGAATGTGGCATCAGAGCCATTGCCTTCATCCCCAGAATTTATTGGAATTAGGTGACCTGTAAGCAGATGTGGTGGTAACTGCCTCCAGTGACCTACCAATGCCTCATTACGTCCATGCCATTATAAGATGCCACTGTTATGAATAACAAAGATGAACATACCAGCTATTAGTTAGGTGGTTATAATCTTCTGAATGATCAGTGTATCTTATTTGTCATATGACAATGTGTAGCTAAAAGTTCTGTAGATCCAAAACATCCCTTTCCCAACAACACCAATTCATCTGTTTGGTTGTAAATCTACAGAAATTTATTCCATAGAAACATCCCATTGTATCATTTACAACAAAATGTATTTGCCATGATCTTGATACTAGTTCTTTGCTCCCAGTTTAATCCGTAAATGGTTTGCCTGATGCACTAACATGTTTTCTGGGCTTGCTGTGAGAGGATACTGGGAGTGTCACTCCTGGTATGTATGTGGGTTTCTCCCTGCAGCATTCAGAAAATATCAACCACTTTAGACATACAGTTCTTGCAGAAATAAGTGAAATATCACGGACATATTTGTTATCAAACTTCCTAAGGTTCTAGAACAACCATAACTGTATCCTACAAACCATTAAGTGTGTGTCACTGTCACCCAAGCAACTGTCCTCAGATCTGTTCATTACTGGCAACTGACAAGATAATAAAGTAGGATGAGCACACTGTATGTGTACGGCATTCACTACATGCCAAATGCCCATTCCTGACAGAGCTGTAGTAATGCATCTAGTGTTTCTAGGGTATAGAAATAATTTTTCTGACAGTTTTTGTTGTTACATCCATGTCTCAAATGGTTGCCAATGTCTCACAGTTGAGAACAAAAATCAACACCATTTGTCCTCTGAACAAAGAAAATCACAGCCACACTCAACACATTTAACAGTCCAAAAAACATATGAAAAGGCAAGTTTTAGATATGCAGTGTAGACGTTGAACATAATCCCAATAAACAGAAACTAGAAGACACAAGAACTCAACACAAAAAAAAAAAAAATGGATGTACAAACATATTAGAAATCGATCACAGTAGAAAAATCAAACAATAAGGAAAATGAAAATTGTCACAAGACAGATATCATTTAACTGAAACATAACACTGCAGTAATAATCTTACAGCAGGAATGTGGCATATAAAAATTAGTGAACATAAAAATAAATAAATATGTGAAATATAATAAACATTACAAATGTAAATGTTAAACTAATATTTCATTCATCATTTGACAGAGTGTAGCCAAAATCTCTGTAGAATCGAAACATCCATCCTGGTTACTTCACCCCCCCCCCCCTCCCCCCACCCATTATGTCATAGTATGTTTCCTTTGCATTTGTCATACAATGAAATTTTTTGGCTACATGCTTACAATTATTACATCTTCTCCTCCCAACTTAATGTGTAATTGGTTTGCTTGTTGCACTGACCTGAGTATGGACTGTACTTTGTAGGGCTGGTGCACTTCTCTGCTGCTTGGAGACTCTTCCCTGCAATATTCAGAAAATATGACAAAATAATATTAGAAATCAGAGTCCACTTACAGTATTTAAACTTCTTAATGTCTTTTACTAGGTTTGTATTCTTTTGTAACTGGTCATTAGCAAAATATCCTATGATTCAAAGCCACATAAAACAAGTCCTATAAATATACTGAAATTCACAATCAGTATTGTGTAGGAGGTATCTTTCCCCTCTCAAATTCTTAACACCTAACTAATGAGTGCAATTCTATATCAGAGCAGTACCGGATAAATCTGTAGTAATACTATGAGGGTGATTTAATAAGTCTTGTTAACTTCCATGAAAGAATGGAATAGTGTTGTTGTGCCTTCATGACTGTTAAGCGTCATCATTCCACGTACCGCATAAGGAATTTCGACAGGGTATAAGCACTTATTCACTGCTGATTCCGTATTAATTAGTCTGTGTCAACTGTGATTGAAAATTGAGGAAACCAAGTTTCATGCTGTTAATAAATATTTTCATATGTTGGGTTTCAATGCCACAAAAAGGAAAACAGAGTTGTCCAAGGTAGATATGGAATTTGCACCATCATTGAAGACCATTTGCTTCTGGATTAATGAATCTTAAGGTACTTATATGAGCATCAAAGCAAAGCATGCTCCAGCTGTCCAGTTGATGTCACAAATAAAAAACCAATGTTAAAATCCATGATATGATCATGCATGGCACCTGAAAAGGATTTATAACATTGTGGGAGTGGAAAATTGCTGGTGACAGTGCAACAAAGGAAGCAAAGACAATTTTGTCAGCTGGTAAGATGATGCCCACTCATTTCTGGCATTTCCAAGGAATAATCTACATAAATTACTTGCAAAAAGTCAGTCTTATATTTGGACCCAGTCAGGTTTCATTGTTTGAATCTAGTGTTGGCTAAATAAAATACCAAGGCTGCCACACAAAAATGTGCTACTTCACCGGCTCAAAGCTCAATCGCATACATCAGTTATAACAGTGGCAAAACTGTATGAACAGGGCTTTGAAATGGTTGCTCATCCAATCTCTGAACCAGACTTTGCACCAAGTTAATGCTTCCTGTTCGTCTCTTAAGTATCTAGAAACTTTGGATTGCTGGGAAGAAATCCACATACAATGATAAAGGAAGTACTTTCAGTCAACCAGGATTTTGCGTGAATTGAGAGAACCTATTTTCCCAATGGGATGAAAGTACTGATGGTGCATTGGACCAATACTACATACCTCAAAGAAGACTCCGAAGAGGTATGGTCACCTGTTTATGAAAGAAATATTTTTGTTGCTTTTTTAACACATTAATCAAACCACCCTCTTACATCCAGTAGAACTATGCTCACACAGTGAACAGTAACACATAGATATGTACAACAAATAAAAAAAAAAAAACACTTTCATTCTCAAAACCAAATCTGCACTAGCAACACACCACTGACGTAACATACTGTACTCAAGTGGCTATAACAAATTACTGCCAGAACTAGATCTTTGCATTTCCTTTCTATGTCCCGAAGTAGTAGAAGTAAATAAAATGCAGAATGGATTTTAGCACTCCCTGTCCTGCACCACCCTCCACAGGTATTAACATTTATCACATTAAGACTTGTCACTCTCACATTCGTTCTACAAAACACACACACATCCATAAACAACTACAACCAACATTTCTAGTACTATCTATCACATAAGACTACACGTTTGTTTGTTGCACTCTTGTAATTAATACTTCTTTGCTCAAAATTCAATCTGTAATCAATTTGCACGGTTTGCTGACTACTTATTGACTTCATTTTTCGGTTATGTTGTGGGGGGGGGACTGGCTGTTGCATTTCCTGCCTGCCTGAAGTTCCTTGCCAGAGAAATTCAGATGGCGTCAACCTCCTGATGAACATAGTGAGATGCTCTACCATATATTCATCCCAAAAAGGGCTATCATTATGCAACTGCCATGTTTACAGTGTAACAACAATTGCTCTCTCACTTTTTGCTATAATAACACTTAGTACAGTGTTAAACTGTGTCTCACAATTGAGAACTATTCAACATCATTGGTTCTCAGAATAAAGATAAATGACAGTGAGTTGAATAACCATCCTTAATAGATCTACACAACCCACCACACACTAATATTCAAGTTTTAGATAAGTAGTGAAAAATTTGAACACTTTCCAATAAGCAGAAAATTAAAGACATGAGAACCCAAGGCAATTAAAATTGATGCAAAACCATGCTGCAGATCAGTTACAGTAGATGAGTCAAGCTATAAAGGAAACAAAAACTGCCACAGGACACATACAATTTGAGTAAAACTATCACATCACATTAAAATTATTACAGCATGGACCAACAACGCAATCTACATAATATGAGGAAACAAAAATATCATCAATACTTATAACACAATAATGTGTAAGACAGAAATGCACATCAATACAATTTCTTAACAGACCGAAAAAAAATTGATATTGTCATGCCATCTATAGCAAGCACTAGTTCATCAAAGATTAAAAATCACTATGATGAAAAGAACTGATGTAGCCGAAAATCTATTTATCATCCACATTGGTAGAATTGCAAATATTTTCTTAGTTTACACAAAATTAAAAACATTTTGTGAAATGTGAAACACAAAGAGTTAGATTCCTGTAAATGTTACATCACCTAAATACTGGGCTCCCTTACGTAGTTGCAAAAGAAATACAGCAGGCATATCAACTACACAAAAATAAGTTTAACTGTAGCAGATTGATAAAGAGAACTCTATGAGAATGTAATCTATTATACTCATGAGGAAAATATCAAATGTTTCATTTTAAAATTTCCTGTTTGAATGATATCTTAGCAAAGACGAGGACAACCATACCACACAGATAAATGTGAGTTTGTGAATAAAAAGCTTATGGGTCCAGTGTTGATTATTCTTTAAATGAAAATTCAAAACCAAAGTAGCAGATAACCATTTCTATAAATTCCAAACCACGTCTAAAGAGCATCAATACAATGAGTGAAAATTAATTTCCAATCTAGATTTCATCAGTAAATTTATAGTTATTATTATCATGTTAAAATATTATTTGCCTAAATTTATTAGAATACATATGGACTGGCTTCCTATCAGCATACATCCTTTTATGCTTCCCAGTTGTTACTGACAGCACACATATGGAACTGGCTTCATATTAGCATACATCCTTTTATACTTTCCAGTTGTTACTGACAGTAGTAGTACTGTGGAAAATCTTGTAAGTACAAAAACTCATGACAGATAACTAAATACATAAAATATAATAAATGAGTAAAATATAAATCTGGAACTAATACACTGATCAGTCAGTACATTATGATCACCTGTACACTTGACAGAAGTGTCACCTGTCGAGGAACGACTGCTAGCCAGACACACACTTGGTGCATGTAGTATCACTGAGCATGCAGTCTGTGTTTAAAATTGGGAAGGCACATGATCTATGTAAGTTTGACTAAGGGCAGATTGTAAGAGTCCATAGGCTCAGCATGAGCAATTCAGGAACTGCATGCCGTGTCAGGTGTTAGGGGAGTCCTGCAGTGAGTATCTTCAAAATATGGCAGAACCAAGGTGAAACCACATCCAGATGTCGTGGGGTTAGATGACCACCCCTCAATACAGATGTTGGACATCACAGGTTGTGCAGTCTAGTAAAGCAGGTTGTTAACTGTGTCACAACTAATAGCACATTTTAATGCTGGACACAGTACAAGTGTTTCTGAACAAACAATCCAACAATGGGACTCCACAGACGATGACTCATACATGTAGAACTGTAACACTGGCAATGGCAACCGAATTTGGCACGTGATCATTATCGTTGTATGATGGCATAGTGCAGAGCATTGGATGGTCTGATGAATCTCCATACCTTCTTCAGCATGCAGATGACAGGGCATCAATCTGTCACCTTCCAGGAAACAACTCCTTTGTAGTATGATTATTTTGTAGTGGAACAAACACTGCTAGCAGTTACT
Source organism: Schistocerca gregaria (assembly GCF_023897955.1). Classification (NCBI taxonomy): domain Eukaryota; kingdom Metazoa; phylum Arthropoda; class Insecta; order Orthoptera; family Acrididae; genus Schistocerca; species Schistocerca gregaria. The sequence continues at coordinate 306,485,474 of NC_064931.1, forward strand.
TCTGTAAAATATCTGGAAGTTTGTGTATGGAATGATTTAGAGGGGAATTATAATACAAAATTAATAGTTGGTAAAGTGGCTGCCAGGTTGGGATTCATTGGGGGATTCCTTAGAAAATGTAGTCCAGCAACAAAGTAGGTGGCTTACAAAACTCTCGTCCAACCTATACTTGAGTATTGCTCATCACTGTGGGATCCATACCAGGTTTGCTTGACAGAGGACAGACAGAAGATCCACAGAAGAGCGTCGAGTTTCATCACAGGGTTATTTGGTAAGGGAGATAGCATTACGAAGATGTTCAGCAAACTCAAGTGGCAGTCTCTGCAAAAGTGGCGCTCAGCATCGCGGTGTAGGTTGCTGTCCAGGTTTTGAGAAGGTGCGTTTCTGGATGAAGTATCGAATATACTGTTTCCCCCTACTTATACCTCCCGAAGAGATCACGGATGTAAAATTAAATAGATTCAAGCACGCCCAGAGCCTTTCTGGAAGTCATTCTTTCCGTGAACCATATGCGACTTGAACTGAAAAGCGAAACAATGACAATGGCAAGTAAAGTGCCTCCGCCACACACTGTTAAGTGGCTTACGTAGTATAAATATAGATGTAGATGTAGACACATGTACTGTGGGCTGAAGACAAAATGGTACCAGCTCCATTACACTCTGGGGAACATTCTTCTGATCATCAACAGGTCGAGTGGGGCTCATGTAAAGTATACACCACTTCATGATGATCATGATACCTGATAACAGTGGCAAGTTTCAATTGATGTACTGGACTCCCAAATCACCAGATCTGAAACCAACCACACAAATATGGGATGTGATTGAATGTGGCATCAGAGCCATTGCCTTCATCCCCAGAATTTATGGGAATTAGGTGACCTGTAAGCAGATGTGGTGGTAACTGCCTCCAGTGACCTACCAATGCCTCATTACGTCCATGCCATTATAAGATGCCACTGTTATGAATAACAAAGATGAACATACCAGCTATTAGTTAGGTGGTTATAATCTTCTGAATGATCAGTGTATCTTATTTGTCATATGACAATGTGTAGCCAAAAGTTCTGTAGATCTAAAACATCCCTTTCCCAACAACACCAATTCATCTGTTTGGTTGTAAATCTACAGAAATTTATTCCATAGAAACATCCCATTGTATCATTTACAACAAAATGTATTTGCCGTGATCTTGATACTAGTTCTTTGCTCCCAGTTTAATCCGTAAATGGTTTGCCTGATGCACTAACATGTTTTCTGGGCTTGCTGTGAGAGGATACTGGGAGTGTCACTCCTGGTATGTATGTGGGTTTCTCCCTGCAGCATTCAGAAAATATCAACCACTTTAGACATACAGTTCTTGCAGAAATAAGTGAAATATCACGGACATATTTGTTATCAAACTTCCTAAAGTTCTAGAACAACCATAACTGTATCCTACAAACCATTAAGTGTGTGTCACTGTCACCCAAGCAACTGTCCTCAGATCTGTTCATTACTGGCAACTGACAAGATAATAAAGTAGGATGAGCACACTGTATGTGTACGGCATTCACTACATGCCAAATGCCCATTCCTGACAGAGCTGTAGTAATGCATCTAGTGTTTCTAGGGTATAGAAATAATTTTTGTGTCAGTTTTTGTTGTTACATCCATGTCTCAAATGGTTGCCAATGTCTCACAGTTGAGAACAAAAATCAACACCATTTGTCCTCTGAACAAAGAAAATCACAGCCACACTCAACACATTTAACAGTCCAAAAACATATGAAAAGGCAAGTTTTAGATATGCAGTGTAGTCGTTGAACATAATCCCAATAAACAGAAACTAGAAGACACAAGAACTCAACACAAAAAAAATGGATGTACAAACATATTAGAAATCGATCACAGTAGAAACATCAAACAATAAGGAAAATGAAAATTGTCACAAGACAGATATCATTTAACTGAAACATCACACTGCAGTAATAATCTTACAGCAGCAATGTGGCATATAAAAATTAGTGAACATAAAAATAAATAAATATGTGAAATATAATAAACATTACAAATGTAAATGTTAAACTAATATTTCATTCATCATTTGACAGAGTGTAGCCAAAACCTTTGTAGAATCGAAACATCCATCCTGGTTACTTCACCCCCCCCCCTCCCCCCACTCATTATGTCATAGTATTTTTCCTTTGCATTTGTCATACAATGAAATTTTTTGGCTACATGCTTACAATTATTACATCTTCTCCTCCCAACTTAATCTGTAATTGGTTTGCTTGTTGCACTGACCTGAGTATGGACTGTACTTTGTAGGGCTGATGCACTTCTCTGCTGCTTGGAGACACTTCCCTGCAATATTCAGAAAATATGACAAAATAATATTAGAAATCAGTGTCCACTTACAGTATTTAAACTTCTTAATGTCTTTTACTAGGTTTGCATTCTTGTGTAACTGGTCATTAGCAAAATATCCTATGATTCAAAGCCACATAAATCAAGTCCTTCAAATAAACTGAAATTCACAATCAGTATTGTGTAGGAGGTATCTTTCCCCTCTCAAATTCTTAACACCTAACTAATGAGTGCAATTCTATATCAGAGCAGTACCGGATAAATCTGTAGTAATACTATGAGGGTGATTTAATAAGTCTTGTTAACTTCCATGAAAGAATGGAATAGTGTTGTTGTGCCTTCATGACTGATAAGCTTCATTATTCCACGTACCGCATAAGGAATTTCAACAGGGTATAAGCACATATTCACTGCTGATTCCGTATTAATTAGTCTGTGTCAACTGTGATGAAAATTGAGGAAACCAAGTTTCGTGCTGTTAATAAATATTTTCATATGTTGGGTTTTAATGCCACAAAAAGGAAAACAGAGTTGTCCAAGGTGGATATGGAATTTGCACCATCATTGAAGACCATTTGTTTCTGGATTAATGAATCTTAAGGTACTTATAGGAGCATAAAATCAAAGCATGCTCCAGCTGTCCAGTTGATGTCACAACTAAAAAACCAATGTTAAAATCCATGATATGATAATGCATGGCACCTGACAAAGATTTATAACATTGTGGGAGTGGAAAATTGCTGGTGACAGTGCAACAAAGAAAGCAAAGACAATTTTGTCAGCTGGTAAATTGATGCCCACTCATTTCTGGCATTTCCAAGGAACAATCTACATAAATTACTTGCAAAAAGTCAGTCTTATATTTGGACCCAGTCAAGTTTCATTGTTTGAATCTAGTGTTGGCTAAATAAAATACCAAGGCTGCCACACAAAAATGTGCAACTTCACCAGCTCAAAGCTCAATCGCATACATCAGTTATAACAGTGGCAAAACTGTATGAACAGGGCTTTGAAATGGTTGCTCATCCAATCTCTGAACCAGACTTTGCACCAAGTTAATGCTTCCTGTTCGTCTCTTAAGTATCTAGAAACTTTGGATTGCTGGGAAGAAATCCACATACAATGATAAAGGAAGTACTTTCAGTCAACCGGGATTTTGTGTGATTTGAGAGAACCTATTTTCCCAATGGGATGAAAGTACTGATGGTGCATTGGACCAATACTACATACCTCAAAGAAGACTCCGAAGAGGTATGGTCACCTGTTTATGAAAGAAATATTTTTATTGCTTTTTTAACACATTAATCAAACCACCCTCTTACATCCAGTAGAACTATGCTCACACAGTGAACAGTAACACATAGATATGTACAACAAATAAAAAAAACACTTTCATTCTCAAAACCAAATCTGCACTAGCAACACACCACTGACGTAACATACTGTACTCAAGTGGCTATAACAAATTACTGCCAGAACTAGATCTTTGCATTTCCTTTCTATGTCCCGAAGTAGTAGAAGTAAATAAAATGCAGAATGGATTTTAGCACTCCCTGTCTTACACCATCCTCCACAGGTATTAACATTTATCACATTAAAACTTGTTACTCTCACAATCGTTCTACAAAACACACACACATCCATAAACAACTACACCCAACATTTCTAGTACTATCTCTCACATAAGACTACACGTTTGTTTGTTGCACTCTTGTAATTAATACTTCTTTGCTCCCAATTCAATCTGTAATCAATTTGCACGGTTCGCTGACTACTTATTGACTTCATTTTTCCGGTTATGTTGTGGGGGGGACTGGCTGTTGCATTTCCTGCCTGCCTGAAGTTCCTTGCCAGAGAAATTCAGATGGCGTAAACCTCCTGACGAAAATAGTGAGATGCTCTACCATATATTCATCCCAAAAAGGGCTATCATTATGCAACTGCCATGTTTACAGTGTAACAACAATTGCTCTCTCACTTTTTGATATAATAACACTTAGTACAGTGTTAAACTGTGTCTCACAATTGAGAACTATTCAACATCATTGGTTCTCAGAATAAAGATAAATGACAGTGAGTTGAATAACCATCCTTAATAGATCTACACAACCCACCACACACTAATATTCAAGTTTTAGATAAGTAGTGAAAAATTTGAACACTTTCCAATAAGCAGAAAATTAAAGACATGAGAACCCAAGGCAATTAAAATTGATGCAAAACCATGCTGCAGATCAGTTACAGTAGATGAGTCAAGCTATAAAGGAAACAAAAACTGCCACAGGACACATACAATTTGAGTAAAACTATCACATCACATTAAAATTATTACAGCATGGACCAACAACGCAATCTACATAATATGAGGAAACAAAAATATCATCAATACCTATAACACAATAACGTGTAAGACAGAAATGCACATCAATACAATTTCTTAACAGACCGAAAAAAAATTGATATTGTCATGCCATCTATAGCAAGCACTAGTTCATCAAAGATTAAAAATTACTATGATGAAAAGAACTGATGTAGCCGAAAATCTATTTATCATCCACATTGGTAGAATTGCCAATATTTTCTTAGTTTACACAAAATTAAAAACATTTTGTCAATTATGAAACATAAAGAGTTAGATTCCTGTAAATGTTACATCACCTAAATACTGGGCTCCCTTACGTAGTTGTAAAAGAAATACAGCAGGCATATCAACTACACAAAAATAAGTTTAACTGTAGCAGATTGATAAAGAGAACTCTATGAGAATGTAATTTATTATACTCATGAGGAAAATATCAAATGTTTCATTTTAAAATATCCTGTTTGAATGATATCTTACCAAAGTCGAGGACAACCATACCACACAGATAAATGTGAGTTTGTGAATAAAAAGCTTATGGGTCCAGTGTTGATTATTCTTTAAATGAAAATTCAAAACCAAAGTAGCAGATAACCATTTCTATAAATTCCAAACCACATCTAAAGAGCATCAATACAATGAGTGAAAATTAATTTCCAATCTAGATTTCATCAGTAAATTTATAGTTATTATTATCATGTTAAAATATTATTTGCCTAAAATTATTAGAATACATATGGACTGGCTTCATATCAGCATACATCCTTTTATGCTTCCCAGTTGTTACTGACAGCACACATATGGAACTGGCTTCATATTAGCATACATCCTTTTATACTTTCCAGTTGTTACTGACAGTAGTAGTACTGTAGAAAATCTTGTAAGTACAAAAACTCATGACAGATAACTAAATACATAAAATATAATAAATGAGTAAAATATAAATCTGGAACTAATACACTGATCAGTCAGTACATTATGATCACCTGTACACTTGACAGAAGTGTCACCTGTCGAGGAACGACTGCTAGCCAGACACACACTTGGTGCATGTAGTATCACTGAGCATGCAGCCTGTGTTTAAAATTGGGAAGGCACATGATCTATGTAAGTTTGACTAAGGGCAGATTGTAAGAGTCCATAGGCTCAGCATGAGCAATTCAGGAACTGCATGCCGTGTCAGGTGTTAGGGGAGTCCTGAAGTGAGTATCTTCAAAATATGGCAGAACCAAGGTGAAACCACATCCAGATGTCGTGGGATTAGATGACCACCCCTCAATACAGATGTTGGACATCACAGGTTGTGCAGTCTAGTAAAGCAGGTTGTTAACTGTGTCACAACTAATAGCACATTTTAATGCTGGACACAGTACAAGTGTTTCTGAACAAACAATCCAACAATGGGACTCCACAGACGATGACTCATACATGTAGAACTGTAACACTGGCAATGGCAACTGAATTTGGCACGTGATCATTATCGTTGTATGATGGCATAGTGCAGAGCATTGGATGGTCTGATGAATCTCCATACCTTCTTCAGCATGCAGATGACAGGGCATCAATCTGTCACCTTCCAGGAAACAACTCCTTTATAGTATGATTATTTTATAGTGGAACAAACACTGCTAGCAGTTACTTCTGTAAAATATCTGGAAGTTTGTGTATGGAATGATTTAGAGGGGAATTATAATACAAAATTAATAATTGGTAAAGTGGCTGCCAGGTTGGGATTCATTGGGGGATTCCTTAGAAAATGTAGTCCAGCAACAAAGTAGGTGGCTTACAAAACTCTCGTCCAACCTATACTTGAGTATTGCTCATCACTGTGGGATCCATACCAGGTTTGCTTGACAGAGGACAGACAGAAGATCCACAGAAGAGCGTCGAGTTTCATCACAGGGTTATTTGGTAAGGGAGATAGCATTACGAAGATGTTCAGCAAACTCAAGTGGCAGTCTCTGCAAAAGTGGCGCTCAGCATCGCGGTGTAGGTTGCTGTCCAGGTTTTGAGAGGGTGCGTTTCTGGATGAAGTATCGAATATACTGTTTCCCCCTACTTATACCTCCCGAAGAGATCACGGATGTAAAATTAAATAGATTCAAGCACGCCCAGAGCCTTTCTGGAAGTCATTCTTTCCGTGAACCATATGCGACTTGAACTGAAAAGCGAAACAATGACAATGGCAAGTAAAGTGCCTCCACCACACACTGTTAAGTGGCTTACGTAGTATAAATATAGATGTAGATGTAGACACATGTACTGTGGGCTGGAGACAAAATGGCAGCAGCTCCATTACGCTCTGGGGAACATTCTTCTGATCATCAACAGGTCGAGTGGGGCTCATGTAAAGTATACACCACTTCATGATGATCATGATACCTGATAACAGTGGCAAGTTTCAATTGATGTACTGGACTCCCAAGTCACCAGATCTGAAACCAACCACACAAATCTGGGATGTGATTGAATGTGGCATCATAGCCATTGCCTTCATCCCCAGAATTTATGGGAATTAGGTGACCTGTAAGCAGATGTGGTGGTAACTGCCTCCAGTGACCTACCAATGCCTCATTACTTCCATGCCATTATGAGATGCCCATGTTATGAATAACAAAGATGAACATACCAGCTATTAGTTAGGTGGTTGTAATCTTCTGAATGATCAGTGTATCTTATTTGTCATATGACAATGTGTAGCCAAAAGTTCTGTAGAACCAAAACATCCCTTTCCCAACAACACCAATTCATCTGTTTGGTTGTAAATCTACAGAAATTTATTTTATAGAAACATCCCATTGTATCTATTTACAACAAAATGTATTTGCCATGATCTTGATACTAGTTCTTTGCTCCCAGTTTAATCCGTAAATGGTTTGCCTGATGCACTAACATGTTTTCTGGGCTTGCTGTGAGAGGATACTGGGAGTGTCACTCCTGGTATGTATGTGGGTTTCTCCCTGCAGCATTCAGAAAATATCAACCACTTTAAACATACAGTTCTTGCAGAAATAAGTGAAATATCACAGACATATTTGTTATCAAACTTCCTAAAGTTCTAGAACAACCATAACTGTATCCTACAAACCATTAAGTGTGTGTCACTGTCACCCAAGCAACTGTCCTCAGAACTGTTCATTACTTGCAACTGACAAGATAATAAAGTAGGATGAGCACACTGTATGTGTACGGCATTCCCTACATGCCAAATGCCCATTCCTGACAGAGCTGTAGTAATGCATCTAGTGTTTCTAGGGTATAGAAATAATTTTTGTGTCAGTTTTTGTTGTTACATCCATGTCTCAAATGGTTGCCAATGTCTCACAGTTGAGAACAAAAATCAACACCATTTGTCCTCTGAACAAAGAAAATCACAGCCACACTCAACACATTTAACAGTCCAAAAACATATGAAAAGGCAAGTTTTAGATATGCAGTGTAGACGTTGAACATAATCCCAATAAACAGAAACTAGAAGACACAAGAACTCAACACAAAAAAAATGGATGTACAAACATATTAGAAATCGATCACAGTAGAAAAATCAAACAATAAGGAAAACGAAAAAGTTTTAGATATGCAGTGTAGAGCCTGAACATATTCCCAATAAACAGAAATTAGAAGACACAAGAACTCAACACAATAAAATTGATGAACAAAATTATTACAAATCAGTCACAGTAGAAAAATCAAACAATAAGGAAAATGAAAACTGTCACAAGACAGATATCATTTAACTGAAACATCACACCACAATAATAATCTTACAGCAGCAACGTGGCATATAAAATTAGTGCACATAAAAATAAATAAATATGTGAAATATAATAAACATTACAAGTGTAAATGTTAAACTAATATTGCATTCATCATGTGACAGAGTGTAGCCAAAACCTCTGTAGTACCAAAATATCCTGTTCCCCCCCACCTAATGCTTGTGTTCAGGAGCCAATCTACAGAAAGTTATATTACAATATGTTTCCTTTGCATGTGTCATATAACAAAACTTTTAGGCTACAGTCTTACAGTTAGTACTTCTTCTCCTCCTAATTTAATCTCTAATCGGTTTGCCTGATGCACTGACCTGAGTACTGACTGTACTTTTTGGGGGTTGGAAGTGACGATTGGCTGTTCCTTGCTGCTTGGAGCCCCTTCCCTGCTATATTAAGAAAATATGACAAAATAACATTAGAAATCAGTGTCCAGTGGACTGCTGTTATGTGTTAGTGTTTTGTGAAATATTTTTTCTCAATTGTACACCTATGCCTTACAATTGATAAATGAATCAACACCATCAATTCTCACAAAACAATAAACAACAGCAGTCTGATCAATCATCCACCACAGATCTCTACTATCTGCCAACACACTAACACACAAGTTTCACTATACATTGTGGAAATTGAACACAGTTCTAATCAACAGAGAGATCTATGTGCAGGAAAATTAACCAAAACGTAGTGACAGTATAAGCTATTATTGCACCCCATTATATTATACATGGAAATATTTTATATGTAGATGCATTTTCATACATTGGATTGTATAATAGAGTGTTAGCTTATTTCCACTGATAATATATTTAGTAAATCCTAGTGTAGCCTCTTCATTAGATTTCCAGTGCTAATGTGGAAATAGCAACTTGACTGTTGTTATGCTGATAGCATTGGGCAGCTGACTAGCACAGAAGCAATGAATTGCTGATTTCAAGAACAGACATATTTACAAACTACGAGTTGGACGAGGCCACACCTAACAATGCTGGCAGTAAAGCAGAAGTGCACTGCAGCAGCAAGTTGGGTCAGTGGGTTACTACATTGCTGAGTCACAGAAGTACAGATTCATCAGAGTAACATACATTTGATTAACCAGAATAAAAACTGTGTCAGCCCCAACAATGATGTGAGGGCAATGCCTGTCACCACTAGGTTATAGGGCATTAAATAATTTGATACCAGGAGAGCCACCATCTCCTCCAAAATGCTCCTAGTAGCAATTGCAGTAAATAAGGTCTTAGCACTGTGTGACATATGAGCTACTTGGAGGCTCTCTTCAGCACCAGCCAAGCTCCTGTCTTTTAGGGCAGTGGTACATATCTTTGTACTTGTACTGTCAGCACCCCAACATTGGGACAAGTGCCCCTGCACCCATGACAATTACCCTCTGGTGTGAGTGCACCTTTCGGATTCTAGTAGTTTTTGTGAGAATTCTGACAGTCAACATGTCTCTGGCACTCATCATAGTGCAAACTCAGACACAAGTTGTTGCTTGGGCTAGATAATTGACATAATCTCTGGGTATGGACATCATAGCCAGCCACACTACAAGCAGCTAGCTTCTCAATTTGAAATAGAGGCGTCCAGGCCACAGTCCTTGAAGAGTGTGTACCCACAGCAATTTGAATTTTGTAGTTCAATAAAATTGTTTTATCTTCTAGCTATGTTTTCCTAGCTGCAACACCCAGTTATACCTCAACATCTCCACCATAGTAGCCCCACACCACTGGGCAACTATAGCTTGGTGCCAACAAATTCAGCCTCCTCATAGCACAACTGCAGCACACAGTATTGTCACATAGTGGGATGAGAGAGCAAACTACTAGTATTTTTGTGTGTGTGAAGAACATGAAGTCTATGTGGAACATTCACCAAAATTTGAGGGTAACTTTACTGCAGCCATCAGAATTGGCTTGCTCTCAGTTCCATGGATATTACCAGGGAGTAACATTTGCAACCCCAGAGGAGTAGTCTGTGTTATTTTCCAGATCGTTCTGCTCCATATACTGATTCAGTGGGAGTAGTTTGGTGTAGCTGGCAAAGATATCAGTATGTGGTTAAACAATGCACATATTTCTGATGGCTCAGGATGAGACATGCGATGTAACTTATGTATTGTATTATATAATCTACTGTCAGTTTCTAATGTTTTGCTTTATTCATTGTGTATTGGAGATTAATGTTCTGCCAGTTTGATTACTCCACTCTTTAGAAATCAGCTGAGGTTACCATCAGTTTTTTGGATGATCTGCAGTTACTGGTTAAGATTGGAGAGTGGTCACAGGATCAGTTAGTGCAAAGTTACAGTTGGTAGGGGAAGCAAAACCTATATCAGGTATTCAGAGGATTTAAGAACCTCACAGACATATAATGTGTTTCAACATGGCCTCCTGAAAGGATATAAGAAACAGAACAGTGTGCAATTTTCCCTCGAGCAGTTGAGTACTGTAACAGAAAGCACAGTAAGGTGGTCAAAAATTTTGTGGATGGGATACATATGATTAGTGTACAAACGTAGAATATGGGAGAAAGTGAGGAGGCAAATAGAATTGTGCTCTAGATAGCCAAACATAGCACATTAGATATATTTTTGAGGTGCCTGTCACAAAATACATCTGAAAGGGTGACGATACATACCCTTACAGATTTCCACTCAATTGTCAGGTTTGATTAAATTGATGTAGCAACAAGAATACATGATAAACAAAGAGTATTTTCCACTAGAATGTCCAGAGACAAATTTCAACATCATCACTGTAGTATGTGCGGTGCGGTTGGATCACCATCAATGGGATTGTAATAAAAGTTAAAGTAAGCAAGGAGTTAATTAGACCAGTGTTAAACACAAAAAGAACCTCAAATATGATGAATAGCATTCTTGATAAATTGTGATGCTACAGATGTGCAATAATAATGTACTGGAGATACAATGTCATTCTGTGAGAAGAAGCTCTCAAAGTGTACAGGTGAAAGGTGGTCAGAAAATAATACCCATAAATATAGATAATTTTGGTGTTAATTTGGTAAAGCTGACCAAGGGATTGTTGGTAGATAGTCTGGATATCCTACAGGAGACTGATAGGGACATGGAAAGTGTGCACCATGCTCAGACGCTGTCCAACATTAAAACTGCATGATGTAAGGAGATAAAAGAGCTTAAAAAAGTTAAAGAAACACTGCACTTGTCACATATAAATTAGTTAATTAGGTCACTTCCACATAGACCCCATACCCCTAAAGTGGGAAGCACTGAGCAAAAATGTGAATTCTGAACTGGAATGTGTCAATAGCTCAAGTGCAGGCAGCTGCAATAGGAAATGTTGATGATTCACCATAAAATTTACGTTGCAGTGGGAGAATTTATAGTACCTTGTTCCACAAATGGGTATTTTTTGCAGTACCTGTTAATAACATCTGAATACATTTTCATCATTACTGTTTCATTTTTAGAATTTGTGAGCAATTTAACAGCACTTTTTGACAGAACACGGTACCATGATATGGTGACAGGACTGGACTCCACTTAATGTTGTTATATCTGAAATTGTGTTGTCTTTCATTTTATTGCTTTTGTTCTGTTTCAGCCTTTACTAAGATAAAGTTTCCACACAATCCATGACTGCCTTCTTAGTCAAAAGGTGTTCATTACCAGTGTAGTCACAGCATTTGTAGTCTCATGAAACATGTTGTTAATATCATATCTCTGTTTCAGTGCTACACAAAACAAGTCCTGCAGTTATAATGCAATTTGCATTCATTATTGTGCAGGAGAAATATTTTTCCATTTGAATGCTCAGCATAATGTAGTAGAATTGCTTAATATAAGTTTCCAGTATTAAGTCTACTAGTAACAACTAACAGGATCTGGTATTTCCACAACTGTGTACTGAAGCTAATAGATTAGATTGGATTTACTTTCATTCCAATTGATCCATAGTGAGGAGGTCCTCCAGAATATAGAACATGTCAGAAAAACAATAATACATAACAAATATTTACAACTCAAACAAATAAGCTAATGTACCATTCCACAGGTCTCAAGCCACTGAGAAATTCATCAATGGAGTAGAAGGAGTTGGCCACCAATAAATCCTCTAGGTTTATCTTAAACTGAATTTCATTGGTTGTTAATCTTTTTATGGCTGCTGGAGAGTTATTGAAAATGTGGGTTCCTGAATAATGCACACCTTTTTGTACAAGAATAAGTGACTTTAAATCTTTGTGAAGATTATTCTTATTTCTAGTATTTATTCCATGAACTGAGCTGTTGGTTTGAAAAAGTGATATATTTTTAATGACAAATTTCATTAAGGGATAAACATATTGGGAAGCAGTAGTTAGTATCCCCAGTTCCCTAAACAGGCTTCTGCAGGATGTTCTTGAGTTCACACCACATACAACTCTTACTGCATGTTTTTTTTTGCCTGGAAAACTTTTGTTTGGCTTGATGAATTACCCCAAAAAATAATCCCATATGACATTATGGAATGAAAGTAAGTATGCCAGATTTTTCATGTTTATATCCCCTATGCCCAATTCGCAATTGCAAATAGAGATTTGTTAAGACACTTCAGCAGTTGTGTGATGTGCTCCTCCCAGCTGAATTTATTATCAAGCTGTAATCCCAAGAATTTAACACTGTCCACTTCTTCTATCTGCTTGTCATCATATGTTAGGCATATACTTGTGGAACACCCCTCACAAGTTCTGAACTGCATGTAGTGTGTTTTTTCAAAGTTTAGTGACAAAGAATTGGCTAGGTACCAGTGATTAATGTCCACAAATATTTTATTAGCCGATCTTTCTAAGACTACACTTGATTTTGTTTATTGCAATGTTTATATCATCGGCAAACAAAACAAACTTGGCATCGGGTAATGTTACTGATGAAAGGTCATTGATATACACAGGAAAAAGTAAGAGCCCTCAAATGGAACCTTGTGGGACCTCACATCTAATTAGTTTCCAGTTGGATAATGACTGATAGCTTAATACATTTCTCTTTCCTAGTAACACCCTTTGTTTCCTGCCAAAGATATAAGATTTGACCACTTTGCAGCATTTCCTGTTACACCATAATAGTTTAATTTACTTAAAAGGATATTGTGATTTACACAGTCAAATGCCTTTGAAAGATCTCAAAGTATACCAGTTGCCTGCAATTTTTTGTCTAATGAATTAAGCACATTTTCACTGTAAGTGTTGATAGTGCTCTCAATATCAGAACCCTTTAGAAATCTGAAATACAACTTTGACAGTATGTTATTTGAGATATATGGTTTTAAAGCCAAGTGTACATTACTTTTTCTACATTTTTTGAGAATGCTGGTAAAAGTGAAATTGGGCAGAAATTTGGTGCTATTTCTTTGTCTCCCTTCTTAAACAGTGGCTTAACTTCAATATATTTCAACAATTCAGGAAATATTCCAGTGATAAACGACTGGTTACACAGATACATTAATATATTAATTAATTCATAATGACATTCTTTAACTAACTTTGTAGATATTTCATCATACCCACTAAGAGTTTTTGATTTTAAAGATTTTATGATAGACATTATTTCTGTTGGGGTAGTGAGTGTCAAATTCACATTATGGAAGTTACTTGAAATGTCTGGTCTGAGATATTCCATAGCAGCATCTACAGAACCTGACAACCTCATCTTTTTAGTAATAGTTATAAAATGTTTGTTAAAAAGTTCTGCAACAATATACACTTATGTCACCAATGTATCACTTACTCTTAATGTTATTTGTCCCTCTTCATGTCTGGTTCTACTGGGCCCCTCCTTCTCTATATCCCATATTGTCTTTATTTTGTTATCCGATATGACTATCTTTCCCTTGTAATATATTTGCTATGATGTCCATATTACAGTCATTAATATTTTGCAGTATTTCTTGTAATGTGCTATAGCATCAACATCAGAACTGTTTCGGATTGACAGATACAGTTTTCTTTTTGTTTTACAAGATACCCCTATTCCTTGAGTAACCTGTGGCTTCTTTGTAGACTTTGCTCTAACCTTGGTTAGTTTTGGGGGGAAACTGTGTTCAAATAAGATAACCACTTTATTAGCAGAAGTGTTATATTTTTCATTCATGCCATGAGCACTGTAAACATCAGTCCAGTGAATGTCTGTGAGGAGTGTCCTGAAATCATCAATTTTTAGCTTATTGATTACCCTCTTGAGCTCAGATTTAACAGATTTTATATCCTGTTCAGTACTTACATTTAACAAAAGTAGAGGGGGGTTTCTGGGCGCACGACAGCAAGGCCTTCAGCACTTTTAACAGGAGTAACTGCATGTTATGGTCTGAGAGGCCATTGATTATTGGTTCTGTAATATAATTTTATTCATTGGTCTTAACTACAATGATATTATCAATGGCTGTTTGTGAGCAATTGGCTACCCTAGTGGGGAACTTTACACTTGGAATTAAGTGTAATGATAGTGTTACTAACTCAGTTAACTTCTTATTGGGAGAGTCTTTAAGGAAATCTACATTGAAATCACCAGCAACCACTATTTCTTTATTTTTGGTTGTTAAATGGGCCAGTACAGCTTCAAGGTCATTTATGAACAGATTAAAGTTACCTGCAGGTGCTCGATATACGCTTCATATTATGAAGGATTTTTGTGAAATTCTGCTTCTGTTGCACATGCTTCCATATGCCGTTTGAAGCAAAATTTATGAATGTCTATGTTCTTAAATTTATGACAGTTTCTGATGAATGTGGCACCTCCCCCTTTCTCCATTTCTGCTCTACAAAAGTGAAGTGCTAACCTAAACTCTATAACACTTAAAAGTTCTATACCAGTGGTCACATGATGGTTAGAGAGGCAGATTATGTCAGCTGGGTTTGAAGACTCTAACTGATCTATGCAGATAATTAATTCATTAATTTTATTTCTCAGTCCTCGAATATTCTGATGCAATAAAGGTAGCTGACATGTCACATTGACTGAGTTAATATTTGTACACTTGAAATATCTGCTGACTGTTGCAAATTCTTAACCAATAGCTGTTTATGCTGATGTAATAATCTAGAATTATGTTTTAGGGTTTCTTTCTCAAACTGAATGTTTTTCTCAGTCCTAATCTCTCTTAAAATTTAGTTTCTTTCTCTCCTCCCTACCCTATAAAAGGGTCTTTCCTGAACAACATAACCACTGGTATTTTATCACTCATGACAGTGCCTCCCCTCTTTAACTTTCCTGCTATTTTCTCAACCAGTTTACCCTTCCCTTTCCTGTTGAGATGAAAGCCATGCCTGGCAGTTCCATAAATCCCACTGTATCCGTAGGCATAATGAGTATACTTGGTAACAGATCTGTACTGGGCACATCTGTAGCAGAATATTTAATAGCTAAACCTTCCCTGTAGTAGTATGATGTTACAGAGATTACAAGCCATACTCAACAAATAAATATAACAAAACAAATGAGTAAGAAATTAATGTTCATCTAATATCTTGTTCATTATTTAAAAATAAAGATACAGGTCAAAATGTCTGTAAACCAAAGCAACTCTTTCACCTACCCCTATCCTTGCATTCAGAGGAAAATCAGAAAAAATATTATTGTACAGTATGTTTCATTTCTATATGTTTCATAAACAAGATTATTGGGCTATATTCTTGCAATTAGTACTTCCTCTGCTTTCAAATTAATCTCTAATTGATATTCTTGATGCACTCACCTGCTTACTGGTGTTTTTGCGTAAGTCTCACCACGACTGATAAGAGGTTGCTCCAAGCCCTGTGTGCTTGTGGCCGCATCCCTGCAACATTCAGAAATCTTGGGATTACTGGAAAGATATATTCATAAAATGATTAAAGAAATAATTGCAGCAACCAGCAATTTCCACAGTTTGACAGAATCTATTTTTCCAATGGGATCAAATCGCTGGAGAAACACTGGAGCAATAGTATACACCACAAAGGAGGATATTAGGAGAAGTAACGTCAGTTCTTTATGAAAGAAACATTTTTATTGATTTTTTGCTCCACTGATCAAACCACCCCCTTACATGCAGTAGAACTAAACTCACACAGTGGACAGTAACATACAGATATGTAGAACAAATAAGAAACACTTCTATTTTCGAAACCAACTCTGGGCTAGTAACACACCGCTGAGGTTACAAGCTGTATTCAAGTGGCAATAACCAGTTGCTGCCTGTACAAGATCGTTGCATATCCATTCTATGTTCAGAAGTAGTAGAATTAAATAAAATGCAGAATTGATTTTAGCACTCCCTGTCTTGCACCACCCTCCACTGCTATTAACATTTATCACATTAAAACTTGTCACTCTCACATACCTTCTACAAAACACACACACACAGCCACCTGCAACAACAACCAACATTTCTAGTACTATCTCTCACATAAGAATATAACTTTGTTCTTTTTCACTCTTGCAATTAATACTTCTTTGCTCGTAATTCAAACTGTAATCAATTTGCATGAGGCACTCTTTCCTTACTGACTTTATTCTGTACGGTTTGTTGGGGGGAATAACTGGTTGCTGCATTTCCTGCCTGCTTGAAATTCCTTGGCTGCAAAATTCAGATAGCATCAACCACCCGAGGAAAAGAGTTAGAATCCAGAAACCTATAACAATCATCAAAATCTCTAACGTCCTTCAACAACTACGATCATAACCTAGTGCACATTAATTTGTGTCATCATGATGTGAGCAGGTGTCCACAGACTGATTATTAACGGCAGCTGACAACACAAATACACTCCTGGAAATTGAAATAAGAACACCGTGAATTCATTGTCCCAGGAAGGGGAAACTTTATTGACACATTCCTGGGGTCAGATACATCACATGATCACACTGACAGAACCACAGGCACATAGACACAGGCAACAGAGCATGCACAATGTCGGCACTAGTACAGTGTATATCCACCTTTCGCAGCAATGCAGGCTGCTATTCTCCCATGGAGACGATCGTAGAGATGCTGGATGTAGTCCTGTGGAACGGATTGCCATGCCATTTCCACCTGGCACCTCAGTTGGACCAGCGTTCGTGCTGGACGTGCAGACCGTGTGAGACGACGCTTCATCCAGTCCCAAACATGCTCAATGGGGGACAGATCCGGATATCTTGCTGCCCAGGGTAGTTGACTTACACCTTCTAGAGCACGTTGGGTGGCACGGGATACATGCGGACGTGCATTGTCCTGTTGGAACAGCAAGTTCCCTTGCCGGTCTAGGAATGGTAGAACAATGGGTTTGATGACGGATTGAATGTACCGTGCACTATTCAGTGTCCCCTCGACGATCACCAGAGGTGTACGGCCAGTGTAGGAGATCGCTCCTCACACCATGATGCCGGGTGTTGGCCCTGTGTGTCTCGGTCGTATGCAGTCCTGATTGTGGCGCTCACCTGCACGGCGCCAAACAAGCATACGACCATCATTGGCACCAAGGCAGAAGCGACTCTCATCGCTGAAGACTACACGCCTCCATTCGACCCTCCATTCACGCCTGTCGCGACACCACTGGAGGTGGGCTGCACGATGTTGGGGCGTGAGCGGAAGATGGCCTAACGGTGTGCGGGACCGTAGCCCAGCTTCATGGAGACGGTTGCGAATGGTCCTCGTCGATACCCCAGGAGCAATAGTGTCCCTAATTTGCTGGGAAGTGGTGGTGCGGTCCCCTACGGCACTGCGTAGGATCCTACGGTCTTGGCGTGCATCCGTGCGTCGCTGCAGTCTGGTCCCAGGTCGACAGGCACGTGCATCTTCCGCCAACCACTGGCGACAACATCGATGTACTGTGGAGACCTTACGCCCCACGTGTTGAGCAATTCGGCGGTACGTCCACCCAGCCTCCCGCATGCCCACTACACGCCCTCGCTCAAAGTCCGTCAACTGCACATACGGTTCACGTCCATGCTGTCGCGGCATGCTACCAGTGTTAAAGACTGCGATGGAGCTCCGTATGCCACGGCAAACTGGCTGACACTGACGGCAGCGGTGCACAAATGCTGCGCAGCTAGCGCCATTCGACGGCCAACACCGCGGTTCCTGGTGTGTCCGCTGTGCCGTGCGTGTGATCATTGCTTGTGCAGCCCTCTCGCAGTGTCCGGAGCAAGTATGGTGGGTCTGACACACCGGTGTCAATGTGTTCTTTTTTCCATTTCCAGGAGTGTAATATGTTGAAAAATTGAAAAGTGTACATAGTTGACACTTTATTATATACCCATTCCAAGAGGGCTATTGTTATGCAACTGTCATGTTTACAGTGTTCAAACAATTGCTGTCTCAGTTTTGTTGTAATATGACTTGCTCCAATGTTAATCAGTGTATCACAAATGAAAACTAATCAACAGCATCAGTTCTTAGAATAAAGATAAACAGTGGTCAGAATAACTATCCTCAATAGATCTATACAACCCACAACACACAAATATGCAAGTTTTAGATCAGTACAGCAAAATTTGAACACATTGTCAACAAACAGAAACTTCAAGATTCAAGAAACCAACATAATCAAATTGATGCAAAAAAATGTTGCAGATCAGTCACAGTAGATGAATCAAGCTGTAAAGAAAACAAAGACAGTCACAAGACACAATTTGAGTGAAACTATCACATCACAGTAGGTAGCAATAACTCAGCCTACTTAAGACAAGGAAATCAAAAATGGCAACAAAACTTAAAACACACTGACATATACTAATGAAATGCACATGCACATGATTTCTTGATACACTGAAAAAAATTGATATTGTCATGATATCTACATCTCCATCATGGTATTGCTTCTCAAACAATAGACACAATAGACTTGTCATGATATCTACATCTCCAGCATGGAATTGCTTCTCAAACAATAGACAGGTATTGTGCAAGATAGTATAACACTGTGTAAATATTTCACATCATAGTGCATATTTTTATAGTGGATTGTATTATTTTCATTTACTGATACTCCTGTATTTCATAAGGCCTAATTAAACAAAACCACTAGTTCATCAGAGATTAAAAATTACTGTGTTGAAAAGAAATGCTGTATTACTGATGTGAATTATTCACTTTCATATTTTCATTCCAGTGGGAGCATAAGCCAAGTGCACTAACTTCAGCAATATTTTCGTAATTTCTATTATGTTTTAAGTATTTATACTGAAGAATGCACTATATATTTAGTCTATATTCTGTAATTGCACTGTTGTTAAAAGTAACACCTCAAATTGACTCTACCAATGTCTCTTCTACAATCGCACTTTCTTGAAAGTTAAATCACTGTTACTATCTCATTCATTCTAAACAACAAATATATGTAGTCACCCACATCCAAAACAAGCAGCCATCTATTCATGCCTCCATCTTAAATACAAGCCAACAATGAAATATTTTTTTATTAGTTTACATAAAAGGAATAACATTTTGTGAAATATAAAAATTGGATATTAAGTTTCTTGCAAATGTTACAGCACCTAAATATAGGACTCACTTACATAGTTGTAAAAGAAACAGATCAAGCATATCATTTATGCCAAAATAAGTTTAACTGTAGTAGACTGAATGTAATTTTACATCCTCGTGAGTGGAATACCAAATATTTTCTATCAGAACTTCCTGTTTGAATGACATCTTAGCAAACTTAAGGACAACCACACCAGACACAGAAATGTGAGTTTGTGAATAAAGAACTTATGGATCCAGAATTGGTTATTCTTTAAATCAAAATTCAGAACCAATATAATAGCATAATCATTTCTATAAATTTCAAGTCATGTTTAAGAGCTTCAAATTAAATATGTGAAAATTAATCTGCAATTATATAACATCATTAAATTTAGTTATTATTATGGTGTTTAGATCATTTTTGCCTAGGATTATTGAAATGCATATTGAACTGGCTTGATATTAGTCTACACACTTCTATACTTCCTAATTCTTACTGACAGTAGTAGTGTTGAAAATCTTGTAGGTACAAAAACATAGTGCTTATGACAAATAAGTAAATAAATAAAATGTAATAAATGTGTGAAATATAAAGCTTGAACTAATATACCAGTCCACCAGAACATTATGGCCAATGACCTACTGTTAATATAAACCTGTCCATGGGATACCAGTGTCAGCTGGTGAGGTATAACAGCTAGTCACACACACAAGTGGTACTTCTACTACCAGTGAGCATGCTGTTATTGCATAGAATGGTGAAGATTCATAATCTATCTGAGTCTGACCAAAGGCATTTGTGATAGCCCATAGTTTCAGCACGACCATTTCAGAAACTGGATGACTTGTCAGTTGTTCAGGGAGTGCTGCAGTGAGTATCTTCAAACTATGGTGGAACCAAGGTGAAACCACATCCAGATGTTGTGGGTTAGATGGCCACCAGTCTTTACAGATGTTGGACATTACAGGCCGGGCAGACAGGTAAAACAGATGGTGAACAGTGACAGATCAAACATTAAACTTTAATGCTGAACAGTGAAAGTGTGTCTGAACAAACAATGCAAAAAACACTCCTAAAGATGGGCATCCGCGGACGACAACACATGCACATGCCAATGTTAACACTGTGATATCGACAATGATGACTGACATGGGTACATGATCCCTAGCATTGGATGATGGTGCAGTGTAGAGCATTGTGTGGTCTGATGAATCTCAGTACCTTCTCCATCATGCAGATGAGAGGGCACAAATCTGTCATCTTCCACAGGAACAGATTCTTGAAATCTGTATTGTGGAACGTAGACAAGCTGGCAGCAGTTCCATTACGCTCTGGGGAACATTCATGCGGTCATCCATGGGTGCAGTGTAGCTTATGCATGGCACCATGATGGCAAAGAGTATCTTGTACTGGTTACACACCATATACATCCCTCCATGATGATCATGATTCCTGATGGCAGTGGAATTCTACAGCGAGATAATTCATCATGTTACAAGGCTAGGGCTCTGATGGAGTGGTTCAGGGAACACATTGATGAGCTCCAGTTGATGTTCTTGCCCTAAACTCACCAGATCTGAATTTGACGAAACACATCTCGGATTTGACTGAATGTGGCATCAGAGCCATTGTCCCTCTCCCCAGAATGGACAGGAAATAGGTGGCTTGTGTGGCAGATGTGGAACTAACTTCCTCCAGTGATCTACCAAGGCCTCATTACTTCCATGCCATGATGTGTCGCCACTCTTATGCATGCCAAATGTGAACATACAGGAAATTAGTTATGTGGTTATAAAGTTCTGGTTG
The DNA here is from genome assembly GCF_023897955.1 of Schistocerca gregaria. Lineage (NCBI taxonomy): Eukaryota > Metazoa > Arthropoda > Insecta > Orthoptera > Acrididae > Schistocerca > Schistocerca gregaria. Next base: position 306,507,205 of record NC_064931.1, read on the forward strand.
ATCAGTGTCTCATTCCTCATTTGACAGAATGCAGACAAAATGTCTGTAGAACCAAAACATCCCTTTTCTAACACTGCAATTCTTATGTTCAAGAGTCAATCTACAGAAATTTGTTCATAGAATCTTCCCTTTCTATCTGTCTTGTAGCAAAATGTTTATGCCTAGATCTTGCTATTAGTTCTCCTCAGCTCACAAATTTAATCTGTAATTGGTTTGCCTGATGCAGTGACATGAGTAATGATCTACCTATGTGGGGGATGCTGGAAGAGACAAGTGGTTGTTGCATTTCCTTGCTGCTTGCAGATACTTCCCTGCAATATTCAGAAAATCTGAGGAAATAACATTAGAAATGAGTGACCAGTTTCAGTAATTAAACTACCTTATGTCTTTTAGGAACTGTAATTGCATACAAGAAAGCATGGAGTGTGTTTTGACAGCACTTAAGCAGCTGTCCACATATTTTTATTTATTTATTATTTTTTTTCTCAGGGCAAGAAGTGTAACACACACTTCAATAAGAACTGAGGTTGGGCTGTGCTACATACATACACCTAAGTGGGCTGCTGTTATATGTGTGTTTTGTAAAATATATTTTTCTCAATTGTTCACTATACACTGCAGAGATTGAACACTGTTCCAATGAACAGAAAGATTCATGTACAGGAAAATCACCCAAAATTTAGTGAGAGTATAAGCTGTTATTGTGCCACAGAATTTGATCCAGAGAAATTTTTTTTACATCTAAATGCATTTTTCTACACTGGATTGTACAATACAGTGTTAATTTAGTAAAGTGTAGTGTAGTCCCATCACCAGTTTTTCAGTGCTGGTATGGAAATAGTATCTTGATTCTGATTATTTTCAAAGCCATCAGCTGATGGGCACTGAAGCACTGAATTGCTGATTTCATGAACAGACCTATTTATGAACTATGAGTTGGACCAGGCCACACCTATCAATCCAGCCAATAGAGCAGAATTGCAGTGCAGCAGCAAGGTGGGTCAATGGGTTACTACATTGCTGAGTCACAGAAGTTTGGGTTCATATGTATTTCAAAGCACTGCATCAGCACAACCAACATTCCAGTAACCAGAATAAAAACTCTTTATTTTAGCAGAGATATGAAGTCTGTCAGCCCCCACAATGATGTGAGGCCCATGCCTGTCACCACTAGGTTATAGGTCATTAAGCATTTGATACCAGTAGGGCCACCATGTCCAACAGACTTGTTCCTGGTACCAAGTACACTACCTGAATTCTTAGAGGTGTGTGGCAAAAGATCCACTTCCTGGCTCTCTTCAACAGAAGCCTAGCTTCAGCCTTGGTGGGAAGCGGTACATATCATTTGCGGCAGGACTGCCGGCATGCCAACTTTGAGACAAGTACCCCAGCACCCACAATAGTCACCCTCTGGTGTGAGTGCACCTTTCGGATTCTGGTGATTTCCACAAAAATTGTCTGACAGTCATACACGTCTCTGGCATTGGTCAATGTGCAAATTGAGACACATGTTGCTGCATGGACTAAATAAGTGTCAGAATCACTGGGCATGGACATCATAGCCAGCCACACTGCTAATAGCTGGCTAATGCAGTTGTCCATAGGGTCTCAAGGCCACAATCCTTCAGGAATGTGTACATGTTATCACAGCATAATGAATGTTGTAGTTCAATAAAAGTGTTTTATCTTCTAGTTGTGTTTTCCTAGCCACCACACACAGTTATGCCTCAACATATCTACCATAGCGTCCCTCACCACTGGGCGTCTGTAGCTTGATGTGAGAAGTCCATGTCTGGAAACTGGTGCCAACAGATTCAACCTCCCCATAGCAAAACTGCAGCACACAGTATTGTCACACAGCAGGATGAGTGAGCAAACTACTAGTTTTCTGTGTGTGTGGACCACATGGAATCTATATGGGAGAATCACCAGAATTTGAGGGTAACTTTACTGCAGGCTCAGAGCTGGCTTATGTTACCCACTTCCATGGAAATAACGGAGCAATATTTTCAACCCCTGAGGAGTAGTCAGTGTCATTTTCCAGATCATTCTGCACAATGCACTGATTCAGTGGCAGTAGTGTGGTGTAGCTGGCAAAGGTATGATCATGTGGTTACATTGCTCAGGGTGAGACATGGATTGTAACTGCTGTATGGTAGTATTTGTCATTGGTTGTTCATCTGTTTCATTTAGTGTATATTGGAGATTAATGTTGAGCCAATTTGATCACTCCCTTCTTTAGAAATCCGCTGAGGATACAGTGCCTTTTTTGGATAATCTGCAGTTATTGGTTAGGACTAGAAAGTGATCACAGGATCAATTACTGCAAAGTTACATGTTGGTAGGGGAAGAAAATCCTATGTCAGTCATGGAGAGGATTTAAGAACCATACAGACGTTTTATGAGATTCAAAATGGCCTCCTGGAAAGATAGTGGAATCAGAACAGGTTGAAATTCTCCTGTGAGCAGTTGAGCACTGTAACACAGGAGCACCATAAGGTGGTAAAAAATTTTGTGGATAGAATACACATGATTAATGTGCAAATTTACGATATGGGAGAGAGTGAGGAGGCAAATAGAGCTGTACTCTAGATAGCCAAACGTAGAGCATCAGATACGTTTTTCAGATGCGTGCCACCCAATACATATTTTCACAGACTTATACTCTGTTGTCAGATTTGAATAAACTGATGTAGCACCAAGTACACATGACAAGCAAAGGGTAGTTTCCACTAGCACAAAATGCTATAGATATGGACAAACAGGATATGTCTAGAGAAAAATTTCAACACCATCACTGTAGTAGGTGTGGTGTGGTTGGACCACCACCAATGCAATTGCAATGTTACTTAGAGCAAGCAAGGGGTTAAATAGACAAGTGTTAAACAGAAATAGGAACCCCAAATCTTCCAAACAGCATTCTTGAAAAATTGTGATGCAACAGAGGTGCAACAATAATGTACTGGAAATACCATGTTGCTCTGTGAGAAGAAGCATTGGAAGTGTATAGGGGAAAGGTGGTCAGAAAATAGTGCCCATAAATGTAGATAATTTTGGTGTTAATGAGGTAAAGCTAACCAAGTGATTGTTGGCAGATAACCTGGATATCGTACAAGAGACTGATAGGGACATGTAAAGTGTGCACCATGATCACATGCTGTCCACTGTTGAAAGAGCATGATTTAAGAGAGATAGAAGAACATAAAAAGTTAAAGAAACACTGCACTTGTCACATGTCAATTTGTTGGTTAGGTCACTCTCACATAGTGCCTCCTCCCCCTACAGTGTGGACCAGTGAGATGTGAATTTTGAACTTGACTGCATGAATAACTCAAGTGTAGGCTGCTGGTGTGAAAGGCATGTAACTGTAATAGTCAATGTTGAGTATTCACCATAAAATTTTCATTGCAGTGGGAGAATATTTACAGCACATTGCTTTCTGCAAATGGGTGTTTTTTCTAGTATCTGTCAATAACATTTGAACACATTTTCATCATAACTGTTTCATTTTCAGCATTTGTGAGCAAGTTGAACAGCATTTTTTGACACAAACAGTCCCATAACAGGGGCGCAGGGCTGAACTCCACTTAATGTTGTTATATGCTACCCTCAAGTTCATCTGAAATTGTATGGTCTACATCTACATATCGACATTTATACTCCACTAGCCACCAAGTGGTGTGTGGCAGAGGACGGAATTCACACCGAAGTCATATTTCCCCCCCCTCTGTTCCACTCGCAGACCGTGCGAGGGAAAAACGATTGTCTGAACACCTCAGTATGAGCTCTCATTTCCCTTATCTTTGAATGGTGATCATTACGTGATTGGAAAATTGGTGGTAATAATATATGCTCTACATCCTTAGTGAAGACCGAATTTCGGAATTTAGTGAGCAGCCCCTTTCGTTTAGAGCGCCGTCTATCTGCAAGTGTGTCCCACTTCAAACTTTCTATGAGATTTGGAATGCTCTCATGATGGCTAAATGTACCAGACACGAATCTTGGCGCTCTAATTCGGATCTTCTCAGTCTCTTGAATCAAACTGGTAAGGGTCCCATACAGATGAACAATACCCTAAGACTGGATGAACGAACGTATTGTCAGCTATTTCCTTTGTTGAAGGACTGCATCACTTCAGGACTCTACCAAAAAACTACAATCTAGAGTTCACCTTACCCATTACTTGTGTAACCTGATCATTCAATTCGAGATAATTTTGAATAGTCACACCCATATACTTGATGGATGTTACTGCTTCCAAATGCTGGGCATTTACTTTGTACTCATACATTAATGGGGGTTTTTGCCTTGTTATATGGGGTAGGTTCCACTTACTAATATTGAGAGATAAGTGCGAGTCCTTACACCATACATTTATTTTCTGCAAATCCTCATTGATTTGTTCACAACTTTAGTGTGATACTACTTTCCTGTAGACTATAACATCACCAGCAAACAGTCTAATGCTGCTGTCAATACCGTCAACCAGATCATTTATATAAATTGTAAAAAGCAGCAGACCTATTACGCTGCCCTGAGGCACACCTTAAGATATGCTTGTTTCTGTTGAAGTCATTCCGTTCAGGACAACATGCTGCTCCCTGACTGTTAGGAAACTTTCTATCCAGCCACATAAGTGATCAGATAGACTGTAATCATGCACTTTTTGGAGCAAGTGACAGTGAGGAACTGAGTCAAATGCCTTTCGAAAGTCGAGGAATATGGCATCAACCTGGGAGCCGTATATCATGCGCAAAGTGGGCCACCTGTGTCTTCCATGGCCGCTGTTTCCTAAAACCATGCTGGTTTCTGCAGATGAGTTTCTCAGAGTCTATAAAGGTCATCATGTCTGAACACAAAATATGTTCCATGGTTCTGCAAGAAATTTATGTCAGTGAAATTGGCCGGTAATTATGTGCATCTGATTTTCTACCCTTTTCATAGATTGCTATGTCTTGGGTCTTCTTCCAGTCCCGTGTAACTATCCATTGTTCCAATGATCTCTTATAGATGATGGATAAGAATGGTGCTATATTTGTAGAGGGGATACTGTCTGGGCCAGATGCCTTCCTGGTGTCTAAAGATCTTAACTGTTTCACAATCCCAGATACGCTAAACACAGTGTCAGCCATCCTTGCGTTTGTTCACTAAGTGACAGGGAGAATGGTGCTACAGTCCTCTACTGCAAATGAGTTTTTGAAAGCTAGATTTAGTATTTCAGCCTTCTGTTTATCATAATCAGATACATTACCCGTACTGTCAGCAACAGAAGTTATTGAATTATTTGTACAGTTCATAGATTTCACGTACAACCAAAATTTTTTGGGGTTATTTTTAGAATCTGCAGACTAAATATTGGTTTCAAATTTGTTAAAAGAATCTATCATTGTCCTTCTGACAGCTGCATCCATTTCGCATAATTTCTGTTTGTTAGCAGGGCAGTGACTACACTTAAAATGACTGCAAAATTCTCTGCTTCCTTAGCAATTTCCTAAAATGTTTGTTGTACCAAGTTTAATCCTTTCCCTCCCCTATATTTTTGCTAGGGACATACTTCTCTAGCACAAGGTGGAAAATACCTTTAAATTCTGACCAAATATGCTCAATACCTTTGTGCCCCATGGTGAATGCTTGGAGCTGACTATGAAGATACACGTGAATTACACTTTTATTTGCTTTCCCAAACAAGAAAACACTAAGCAGTTTCTTTGGGTTTTTTTGCAAACTTCCACTGACATAGAAGCCACAAGAACATTATAGTCACTAATACCTTCTTCTAGATTAACTTCCTCAAAAAGATCAGGTCTCTTTGTCGCAAAGATATCTAATATGTTCCCATCTCGAGTTGGTTTTCTAACCAATTGCTCAAGATTGTATGTTGAGAGCACACCTAGAATAACTTCATATGAATCTTTGCGTCTGCCCCCTGTGATAAACATGTAATTTTCCCAGTCAATGGATGCCAAATTAAAGTCTCCACCTATAACTAATCAATAATTTGGATATTTACTTCTTATGTACTCAAGACTTTCCATGAAACATTCTGCAATGCTTGTTGCGGATGCTGGTGGTCTATAAAATCACCTAATACAATGGTCAATCCTTGTCTGATTGACAGCTTTATCCAGACTATTGCGCAGTCCAACCCAGTATCGATCTCAACTGAAAATAAACAGCTTTTAACTGCAATGGACACACCACCTCCCATAGCACCACTCCTATCCTTCCTAAACATTGTTCAATCTGAGTTCAAAATTTCACTGCTTTTTATGTCTGGTTTCAACCAGCTTTTGTTACCTAATACAATACTGGCATTGCTACTATTTATTTTGGAGAGTAACTCAGGGATTCTGCTACAGACACTTCGACAATTTACCAACATGAGATTAAGCATATTTAAATCCTTAAAATCCTTTAAATCCACCTGTTTAGGTGAACTAACAATTTTTACAGTTGGCATATCCACATCAGTGACATGAACTGGTAATTTTTCAGGCCAGCAGTTTGTTTCCCATGGGGAAGAACCAAATTTGAAAACACCCATGTGCATGCCACAAGTACTGCGCTACCCACATAGCTACTTCCTGTGTATAGTGCACCCCTGATGTATCAAGGGCATCCTACAACCTTCCATCTCATAGCGTAGGTCGAGGAATCTACAATCATTTTTGTCACAGAGCTGACATAGCCTCTGGTTTAGACTCTCCACTCGACTCCAAACCAGAGGACCCCGGTCAACCCTGGGTACGATGCTGCAGCTCGTCAGCTTGGCTTCCACTCCTCGAGAGATGGAGGCTGCCTTCACCAATTTAGCCATCCATCAAAAGTACCCAAGGATTTCCTCAGAACCCTGATGATAGGCATCGTTGGTGCCAACATGTGCAACAATCTGCAGCTGACTAAATCCTGTGACCTTGATAGCTGTCAGAAGAGCCTCTTCCACATCCCAGACAAGCCCCCCCACCCACAGCAAGCACACCGAGAAAACATTGGATTTCTTCCCCATCCTAGCTGCTATGTTCCTGAGGGGCTCCATGACCCGCCTAACATTGGAGCTCCAAATAACTAACAAACCCCTACCCCCACATGCCTGTCTGGACCTTGCTCAAGGAGCAGCCACTATCCTGGCAGAAGGTGCATTCTGATCCGGCTTAGCCCCCCCCTCCCCCCTCCAGCATCAGATAGCACACTGAATCTATTAGCAAAGTGCATGAGATTTGGCAGGAGCCTGTGTCCCCCATGCAGTCTTCACCTTGAGGCTCGAGACTTCGACACAGTCCCCCCCCCCACAATGACGTGAGAGTGGGCTGGCCGGCCCAGTCACACCTGAGATCGGCTCAGTGACAGACAGCTGTGATATCCCCCACTGCACGTCTAGTACAACAGAGGCTGCCCCAGGCACCTCATCCCCACCGCACCTCAAGGCGGCACTCTGGAGCTTGTTGTCTGTGGCCAACAAAGCTTCTAGCTGCACTTGGACTGTGGCCACCTACTCCTGCATCTGCTTAGATTTTATTGCTTTTGTTCTGTTTCACCCTTTATTAAGATAAATTTTCCACACAGTACCTGACTGCCTTACTAGTTAAAAAGTGGTCATTACCTGTACAGTCACAAAGTTTGTAGTGTCATGTAACACATCATTAATATTATAGCCTCTGCTTCATTGCCACACAATACAAATCCTTCAGTTATAATGCAATTTGCATTCATAATTGTGCAGGAGGAACATTTCCCCACTTGAATGCTCACCATATATCTAATTAATTATGATACCAAATAGCTGGAGCTGGTATTTCCACAACTGAGTACTGAAGCTAATAGGATGTACAATTGACAGTTCTATAAATCACAGTGTATCAGTAGGCCTAATGAGTAAACTTGTGTAACAAATCTGTACTGGACACATCTGTAGCAGAATATTTACTTCATAAACCTTCTCTGTAGCAATAAAAAATCACTGTCATTACAAGCCATACTCAACAAATAAATACCATATAACAAATGAGTCAAAACATATGTCCATCTAATGTCTCGTTCATTACTTGAAAACAAAGTGTGAAGACAAAATGACTGTAAACCAAAACACCTGTTTCACCCACCACAATCCATCTGTTCAGAGGAAAATCAGAATTTTTTTTTTTTTTTGCGTAGTATCTTCCACTTCTATGCGTTTTATAAATACCATTATTGGGCTATACTCATGCAATTAATACTCCCTCGGCTTCCAATTTAATCCCCATATAGATTTGTTTGATACACTCACCTGCTTACTGAAGGTGGTTTGTAGTAAAATGTAAATGGCTGCTGCATCTGATTTCCCCTTGTAGCTGCCTCCCTGAAACATCCAGAAAAATGTCAACCATCTGAGACAAATAATACTTAAGGAAAATGCTAGATACCAGAAATCTATTAGGCATCAAACCTCCTAATATTCTGTAACAAATGTAATTGAGTCCTATAAAGTATTTAGTGTGTGTCATCATAACATCAGCAGTGGTACATAGAATTATTTTTTAATGGAAAATGGCAAGACGGAAAGTATGCCATATACCCAATCCTAGGAGGGCTGTTGTTACGTGGCTCATGTTGTTACTGTGTAGGAACAATTTCTGTCCCACAAAACACTAAAAAATAAATTTTAGATGTGCCATGTAGAGGCTGAACACATTCCCAATAAACAGAAACATAATAATGCAACAACTCAACGTAATGTGCCTTAAGAGTTGATATTTCTGTTCTGCTACTTTCTTGCTAAGAGTCAATGCTGCACAATCAACTACTTCTTCCTCACTAAGTTGATTATTATCATATCTTTCACAAGGTTTGCATTTGTGTAACTGTTCATTAGCTCCACATCCTATGTTTCACAGCCACAAAAACCACGTCCTTCAAATATATGGAAATTCACAGTCAGTATTGTGAAAGTGGTGTCTTACCTCTCTCAAATGCTCAGTGCCTACCTAATGTGTGTGCTTGTATTGCAGATCTGTTTTGGATACATCTGTAGTAATATTAAGAGGGTGATTTAATAATTCTTGTTAACTTCCATGAAAGAATGGAACAGTTTTTTGTGCTTTTGTGACTGGTAAGCTTGATTATTCCAAGAACGGCACAAAGAATTTTAACAGTGTATAGGACATAGTTCATTGCTGATGCCATATGAATTAGTCTGTGTCAACAATGATTGAAAATGGAGAAAACTGAGTTTCGTACTGTTAATTAATGTTTTTGTATGAATAGTTGGAATTCCACACAAATGAGAACTGAACTCTACAAAGTTCACATGGACCTGCACCACCATTGAAGACCATTTGCTTCTGGATTAATGAATCTGAAAGTAGACGGAATTACCTGTATGAATGACATCTTAGCAAAGTCAAGAACAATCATATCAGACAGAGAAATGTGAGTGTGTGAATAAAAAACTTATGGGTCCAGGATTTGTTATTCTTTACATCAAAATAATAGTATAATCATTTCCATAAATTTCAAGACAAGTAAAAGAGCATCAAATTAAGTAAGTGAAAATTAATCTGCAATTATTTAACATCATTTAATTTAGTTATTATTATCACGTGTAGATCATTTTTGCGTGGGAGTATTGGAATGCATAGGGAACTGGTTTGATATAAGTCTACACTTTGATACTTCCCAGTTCTTACTGACAGCAGTAGACAGTAGTAGTACAGTAGAAAATCTTATAGTACAAAAACATAGTACTTATGATAAATAAGTAAACAAGTAAAATATAATAAATGTGTAAAATATAAATCTTGAACTAATATATTGATCAGCTAGTACATTACAACCACTGACCTACTATTTATATAAACCTGTCCACACGATACCAGCATCACCTCGTTAAGATTAACTGCTACTCAGACACTCAAGTGGTGCATCTACTATCAATGAGCATGCTGTCTGTATGTAGAATGGGAAGGCACATGGTGTATCTGAGTTTGACTAAGGAAGATTATGGTGGCCCACAGGCACATGCATTTCAGAAATTGCACAACTTGTCGAGTGTTCAATGAGCAGTATGAAAAGTATCTTCAAAATGTGGTGAAACCAAAGGGAAACCACATCCACATGTCATGGGAATAGGCTGCATCCCCTCATTACATACGTCAAACTTTACTGGTTTGGCAGATAGGTAAAACACACGGTGATCAGTGACAGATCTAACATCAGACTTTAATGCTGGACACAGTCCAAGTGTGTCTGAGCAAACAATGCAAACACTCCTAACAATGGGCATCCACAGATGATGACACATGCACGTGCAAATGTTAGCACCATGACATCGGCAAAGATGACTGAAACGGGCACATGATCATTGGCATTGAATGATGATGCAGTGCAGAGCATTGTGTGGTCTCACGAATCTCGATACCTTCTACACTATGCAGCTGAGAAGGTACAAATCTGTCATCTTCCAGGGGAACAGATTCTTGACAGCGGTATACTGGAATGGAGAGAAGCTGGCAGCAGTTCCAGTATGGTCAGGGAACATTCTCATGGTCATCCATGGGTCCAGTGGGGCTCAAGGAAGGCACCAAGATGGATAAGAAGTATTGTGCACTGGTTGCATACCACATACAACCCTTCATTAAGATCACAATTAACAATGGCAGTGGCATTTTTTAGCAAGATAATTCATCATGTTACAAGGATAGGGGTCTGCAGGAGTAGTTCAAGGTATACAGTGGTGAGTTCCTATTGATGTTCTGGCCTCAAACTCACCAGATCTAAATTCGACCAAACCCATCTCGGATGCGATTGACTGTGACATCAGAGCAATCGCACCCATCCCCAGAATTGATGGGAATAAGGTGACTTGTGTGTGCAGATGTGGTGCTAAGTCCCTCCAGTGGCCTATCTACATCTCATTACTTCCATGTCACAATGTGCCGCCAATTTTATCCATGCCGAAGGTAAACATGCCACACATTAGTTAGGTGGTTAAAATTTTCTGGTTGATCAGTGTATCTCATTTGTTTTTGAGAAGGTAAAGCCAAAAGGTCTGTAGAACCAAAACATCACTTCCTAACACCGCAATTCATTTGTTCAGGAGTCAATCTACAGAAATTTACTTCATAGAATCTTTCCTTTGTACCTGTACCTGTTATATAACAAAATATTTATCCCGCAATCTTGCAATTAGTTTCTCCTCTGCTCCCAGTTTATTCTGTAATCGGTCTGCCTGATGCCCTGACCTGCTTTCTGACATTATTCCACAGGGTGTGCTGTGACAGAATAGTGTGTATTACCGGTGGTTTGTGTAAAGGTGAGTGACAGTGAGGAACTGAGTCAAATGCCTTTCGAAAGTCGAGGAATATGGCATCAACCTGGGAGCCGGTATCTAGAGCCCGTTGTATATCATGCGCAAAGTGGGCCATCTGTGTCTTACATGGCCACTGTTTCCTAAAACCATGCTGGTTTCTGCAGATGAGTTTCTCAGAGTCTATAAAGGTCATCATGTCTGAACACAAAATATGTTCCATGGTTCTGCAAGAAATTTATGTCAGTGAAATTGGCCGGTAATTATGTGCATCTGATTTCCTACCCTTTTCATAGATTGCTATGGCTTGGGTCTTCTTCCAGTCCCGTGAAACTATCCATTTTTCCAATTATCTCTGATAGATTAGAATGGTGCTATATTTGTAGCGGGGATACTGTCTGGGCCAGATGCCTTCCTGGCGTCAAAGGATCTTCACTGTTTTACAATCCCAGATATGCTAAACACAATGTCAGCCATCCTTACGTTTGCATATGATTAATGTGCAAATGTGGAATATCAGAGAAAGTCAGTAGGCAAATAAATTTGTTGTTCTCCAGATAGCCAAACATAGGGCACTACATACCTTTTAGAGGGGCTTGTCACCCAAAAATATGAAAGGTTTATGGTACATACTCTTACAGGCTTCTACACTGTTGTCAGGTTTGAGTAAATTGATGTAGCAAAAGGAATATATGACAAGCGCGGGGAATTTTCCACTAGCATAAAATGATATAGACATGTACAAACAGGGAATGTCCAGAGACAAATTTCAACACCATCAATGTAGTAGGTGTGGTGTGGTTGGATCATCACCAATGTGATTGCAATGATAGTTAGAGTAAGTGAGGGATTAAATACACAAGTGTTAAACACAAATAGGAACTTTAAATCTGCCGAACCACATTCTCGAAAAATTGTGCTCTGACAGAGGTGTAATAATAATGTACTGGAGCTACCACGTTGCTCTGTGGCAAGAAGCATTGCAAGTGTACAGGGGATAGGTAGTCAGAAAATAGTACCCATAAATAGATATAGTTATGGTGTTAAAGAGGTAAAGCTAAAAAGGGATTGTTGGTAGATAATATGGATATCCTATAAGAGACAGATAGGGACATGAAAAGTGCGCACCATGATCATCAGCTGTCCACCATTAAAACAGCATGATGTAAGAGAGATAAAACAGCATAAAATGGTTAAAGAAACACTGCAATTGTCACATATAAATTAGTTGGTTAGGTCACTCCCACATAGCACCCCCCCCCCCCTTAAGTGTGGAGCACTGAGGATAAATATGAATTTTGAAGTTCACTACATGAGTAGTTCAAGTGTAGGCAGCTGAGTGTGAAAGACACATACCAGTAATATGTAATGTTTATGATTCACCATAAAATTTTCAGTGCAGTGGGGGAATATTTATAGCATACTGATTTCTGCAAAATGGGATTCCCTTCTTAGCTAAAAGGTGTTCATTACGAGTATAGTCACAAAGTTTTTATTCTCATGTAACGTGTCATTAATATCACATCCTCCATTTCAATGCCACACATAACAAGTCCTTCAGTTATAATGAAATTCACATTCATTATTGTACAGAATCAATATTTCCACACTTGAATGCTCAGCATAATGTAGCAGAATTGCATAATATAGGTTTCCAGTATTATGCCTAATTATATATGATAACAAGTAGCTGGATATAAATCACACTATTTCAGTACACCTAATAAGTGTACCTGTGTAACAAATCTGTACTGGACACACCTGCAACAAAATATTTACTTTATAGCCTGCTCTGTAGTAGTAACAAGTCACTGAATTTACAAGCCATATTAAACAAAACACCTGTTTCTCCCAGGCCTATCCATCTGCTCAGAGGAAAATCAAAAAACATTTTTGTACAGTATGTTTCATTTCTATGTGTTTCATAAATAACATTATCTTCCAATTTAGTCTCTAACAGATTTGCTTGATGCATTCACCTGCTTACTGATTGTGTTTTGTGGTAACAGCTACATGGCTGCTGCATGTGGTGACTACTTGTAGCCACAAATGTATTAGTCATCAAACTTCCTAATATTCTTTAACAGTTGCAGTTGACTCCTAGAAAGCATTTAGTGTGTGTCACCATAACATTAGCAGCTGTATATATAACTATTTATTAATACCAAATTGCAGAACATAAACTATGACAAGCCCTTGTAAAGTGTACAAAGTTCACTCTGTGCCATATACCCAGTCATAGAAGGGCTGTTGTTTGGTGGCTCATGTTGTAACAGTGTAGGGACAATTTCTGTGCCACAAAACACAAATAGGCAAATTTTATATATGTCATGTGAGACTGAACACATTGCCAATATACAGAAACATCAGAATCCATCAACTCAACATAATCTGTCTTTAGAGTTGTTATTTTCATGCTGTTACTTTCTTTCTTACAGTAAACATTCTTCAGCATCAATGACTTCCTTCCTCAGTAATGTGTTTATTAGCATATTATTCACAAGGTTTGCATTCTTGTGTAAATGGTAATTAGCTCCAAATGCTATGTTTCAAAGCCACACATATTACATCCTTCAAATATATTGAAATTCACAATCAGCATTGTAACAGAAGTACCTGTCCCCTCTCAAATGCTCAGAGCCTACCAACAGTTTGCTTTGTACAACATATCTGTTCTGGATATATCTGTAGTAATACTATGAGGGTGATTTAATAAGTCCTGTAAACTTCCATGAAAGAATGGAACAGTTTTGTTGTGCCTTTGTGATTGGCAAGCCTGATTAATCCAAGCACAGAATACAGAATTTCAGCAGTGTACAGCACATAGTTGATTGCTGATGCTGTATGAATAAGTCTGTGTTAACTGTGATTGAAAATTGAGAAAACTGAGTTTCGTACTGTTAATTAATGTTTTTGTATGAATGGTTGGAATGACACACAAATAAAAACTGAACTGTACAAAAATCACATGAAACTGCACCATCATTTAAGACCATTTAATTCTGGATTAATGAATCTGAAAGTAGTCAGAGGATCACCAAGTGAAGCATCCTCCAGCCGTCCAGTTTAGGTCACCTTAAAAAATCCAATGATAAAATCCTTGATATGGTAATGCAATGCAGCCCAATAAAATTTTGTAAGTTTACTGAGACTGTAGGTATCTAAACATGTGAGTGCATTGTAACATGCTTGGTGAATTTGCAACAAAGAATCCATGTGCATGGTGGGTGCTGTGATTGCCCACTTTCAACTGAAAGCACTGATGGCACAACTTTCCAACACAATATCTGATGATGTTTGATCGCAATCTACAAAACTTTTTGCCCCAGTTTGTGACTCTTGATGGAACCTATATATCCATTATTACACACCAGGGACAAAACACCAGTCAAAACAATGGAGAAAGGCTGGTGAGTGTGCACTAAAGGCGGTGAAGACCATTTTGTCGGCTGGTAAGATGATGGCCACTGTTTTTTGGGATTACCGAGGAATAATTTACATAGATTACTTGGAAAAACTCCGTCTTATATATGTATCCAGTCAAGTTTTACTGTTCAAAACTACTGTAGGCTGAAAAAATACCAAGGCTGATGCACAAGAAAGTGCTACTTCACCAGCGCTATGTACAATCGCCTGACATCAGTAATAACAATGGCAAAATTGCATGAATTGTGCTTTGAAATGGTTCCTCATCCACCCTATTCACCAGACATAGCCCCAAGTCACTTTTTCCTGTTCTCCTGTTCCCTATCTTGAAACATGGATTGCTAGTATGAAATTTTCATTAAATGGCGAAATAAATACTTGCAGTCAATGAGTATTTTGCCCAGTTTGACAAAACCCAATTTTTAGATGGGATGAAAATGCTGGATAATCACTGAACCAACAGAATATCCCTCAAAGGAAACTATTAGGAGAAGTATGGTCAGCTGTCTATGAAAGAAACAATTTTGTTGCTTTTTTACTACACTACTCACATCACCCTCTTTCATGCAGCAGAACTAACCTCACACAGTGAACCGTAACACTCTTACAATTATTATTTCTCTGCTCCTAATTCACTTTGTAATCAATTTGCATTATGCACTCACTTCCTACTGACTTTATTCTACAGGTTTTTTTTTTTTTTTTTTTTTTTTTTTGGGGGGGGGGGGGGGGGGGATAACAGGCTGCTGCAGTTCATGCCTGCTTGAAGTTTCTTGCCTGCAAAATACAGATAGCATCAACCACCTGAGGAAAACAGTTAGAATCCAGAAACCTATTACAATAAGCAATGTTCCTAATGTCCATGAACAACTATAATTGTACCCTAGGGTGCACTAAGTTTTCGTCATCATCACATGAGCAGTTGACAAGACAAATAAAATGATAAACACTTCAAATAAATCGATCCTAAGAGGGCTATTGTTATGCAACTCTCATGTTTACAGTGTACAAAAATTGCTATCTCAGTTTTTGTTGTAATATCACTTTCTCCAATGTTGACCTGTGTCTCACAATAGAAAACTAGTCAACACCATCAGTTCTCAGAGGTAAGATAAACTACAGTGTGCTCAACAACCATCCTCAATAGTTTTATACATCGCACAACACAGAAATAGGCAAGTGTTAGATAAAAATTTAAATTCTTACACATTAAAATTCTTACAGCAGGTAGCAACAACACAGCTTACTTAAGATGAGAAAATAAAAATTGCAACAAAACTTAAAACACACTGGCATATAATAATGAAATGCACATGAATACAATTTCTTAATAGACAGAAAAAAATCAATATTGTCATAATATCTACATCTCCTTCATGGAATAGCTTCTAAAACAATAGACACAATAGGCCGGTAGTGTGCTGGATGTTATAACACTGTGTAAATATTTTATATCGAAGTTCATATTTTTATAGTGAATTGTATTATTTCCATTTAATGAATGCTCATTTATTTCATAAGGACTAGTTAAACAAAACCACTGGTTCATAAAAGATTATGTTTTAAGCATTTATACTTAAGAATGAACTATATATTTAATGTATATTCTGTAATTACACTGTGCTCAAAAGTAACACCTCTACTGGTCTCCATCAATTATTCATCTACAATTGTGCTTTCTTGAAAGTTTTATCACATGAAAACTTGTCATTATCTCATTCATTCCACACAACACACACACACACACACACACACACACACACACACACACACACACAGACACACACATACACACACACATAGCCACCCACATCCAAAACAAACAGCCAGCTATATAGGCCTTCATCTCAAATACAAGCTGACATTAGAAATTAGTGACCATTTATAGTCATTTAATTTCCTTATGTCTTTTAGGAACTGTAATTGCATACAAGCAACCATGGAGTGTGTCTTGACACCACCTAAGCAGCTGTCCACTGAATGGGTTATTTATTTATTTATTTATTTATCTATTTATCCTTTGAAAAAGTACATTGTAAGAATCAAGATATATTTTCATTTCATGCACTAACCGGTACATAGTTTTTACTGTCTACAGTTCAACAAAAATTTAATTTATTACAAAATTATTCTAGGGCTATTTCATATTAAATTAGATTTTGTACAATTTTTCTTTTGATACAATAATGGTATTGAAATTGTTTTGAACTGTAGTGCACATTTATGGCTTTTCCCAAGACAATAAGTGTAAGACACACTTGAAATAAGCACTCAGTCTGGTCTTCACAATATACATGCACCTAAGTGAGCTACTGTTATGTGTTAGTGTTTGGTAAAATATTCCTTTTCTCAATTCTACCCCTAGGCCTCACAATTGAAAAAGGAATGAACACCATCAATTATCACAACACAGATAAGCAACAGCAGGCTGATCAGTCATCCACTAGAGATCTCTACTATCCGTCAACACACAATCAGGCAAGTTTCACATATAGATTGCAGAGATTGAACACAGTTCCTATAAACAGAGAGATCTGTGTACAGAAAAATCAACCAAAACTTAATGACAGTATAAGCTATTATTGTGCCACAGAATATGATGCAGAGAAATTTTTTTTAGATCTAAATGCTTATTTGTACATTGGATTGTATAATATAGCATTAACTTATTTTCATTGGTAATACATTTAGTAAAGTCTAGTGTAATCCCATCACTAGTTTTTCAGTGCTGGTGTGGAAATAGCAGCTTGGCTGTTGATTATGTTGAAAACCATGGGCAGCCGACAGGTGCTGAAGCACTGAATTGCTGATTTCATGAACAGACCTTTTTACGAACTATGAGGTGACCCAGGCCACACCTATCAATCCTGTCATTGGAGCAGAAGTTCAGTGCAGCAGCTAGGTGGTGAATGGGTTGCTACATTGCTGACTCAGAGAAGTTTGGATTCATATGTGGCTGGAGGCACTGCATCAGCATAACAAACATTCCAGTAGCCAGAATAAAAACTCTTTTATTTTAGCAGAGCTATGAAGTCTGTCAGCCCCCACTATGATGTGAGGCCCATGCCTGTCACCATTAGGCCATTAAGCATTTGTTACCAGTAGGGCCACCACGTCCAACAGACCTGCTTCCAGTATCAAGTACACTACCTGAGGTCTCAGTGCCGTGTGACAAACAATATGTGGGGAGATAACGCTAGAAACCTGTGAACAGTTATCATGATGAATCTTTCTAATGTATTTTTGAACTATAACTGTGTTCTTGCATGCATGTATGTGTCACATAAGCACATGAGAAGCTGTTCTGGGAATTGTGTATTTATGGCTGCTGACAAGACAACAAATGTTATGAGTCATTGTAATGAGTGTGGAGCTCACATAATCCTAAGTGGATGAGTCCTATGCAGCTCATTATGAGTACATACAATTTCTGTTTTAGGTTTTGCTCTGAATTGATTTCTCGAATTTCTAACGTAGTTCCACAATTGGAAACTAAAATCAACAACATCTTTTCTGATTGCAAAGAAAACCAACAGGAAAGACATGGAAGACAAGTTGAATATAAATAAAACCATAACAGTCAGAAATCATATACAATCTGACTGAACCATCACATGAGATTAATAGCACTAGCCTCTTTCTTGTGAAACGTATGGCATAAAATCTTTTTTCTGTGTACCTTGAACCAGTAAAGCGAAGTGCCAGTTGTGAGCATTTCCTATCTTCATGCTTTGGACCATGCAATATTGAAGTCTTTTTGGTCAGATGTAAGTGGCGTATCAAATTGTTCAGTTCAATTTGTGTAAATAGTTGTGTTGGACTATTGCTTGGTTCATATTCCTCTTTGTTATCTTTGGTTTTGTCATTTTTCTGAACCACATACTTCAGGTAAATGTTGTGGTTGCATAAGCACTGGTATGTCTGGACCATAAGGGACAAGACATAAAACCAACGGCACATTTGAAAATAAAATCTTCTTTTTTTTCTTTTCATTGAAACCGTGAAAAGTGGTTGAACGAAAGTAACAATCATCAGTATGATTTTATGACTCTCAGCAGACCATTGGAAGGCCAAATCTGGAAGCATGTTGTTCACCCTTTGACCCCCACTCAGTCCTTTAGCATATGCATAGCAACCATAGTGGGGTGTCCAAGTTCGGTCTGGATCTCCTACTTTTACACCAAAATAGTGACATACACTTACTGTATGGATGATGTTATATGTCTCTTTTGCCCTGATAACATTAACCCACCATAAATGTAACAAAAGGAATCTACAGACTTTTTACAGCCTCTTGATGCCATTAAGAACACTGTATCTTTGCTTTTTTATGTATATCAATCAACACAAGCACTTTTAATTGTGGAGGATACATATTGTTAAACCACAGCATAGTATCCCTGGTAGATACTAAAAATTTGTCATAGTTCAATTACTAATAGACTCCCAGCTAAGGGGACATGCTGAGCAAGTTGTGGTAGACAAAGGGGAAATGACCAAGTGTCCAAGTCAGCATGTGAATCACACTGACATCATGGAAGCCAAGAGATACAATGCAACAATCATCATTTAGGTGCTGAACCAGTAGAAAAGAGCCTCTGAAAGGTGAAGCTACAAAAGTCTGAAGTCACTAGAAGAGCTGACAGTGAGGGAAAACCAGCACACATGACATCACTGCCATCCCCACTGCTACAGATTGCATGGGAAGCACCAACATAAATACCACAGACATTCTTCTCAGCAAATGTCTGAGTGTGGACTGCTGACTTCTCTGTGTGTAATCTCAGCTGTTATATTGGTTGCAGCTATCCAGTGAGAGGTGACACTGTGGAAGTTGACCCTCAGCATACCTATGGAACCATGAGTCTGGCTGGAAGAACACTGCTACTGCCAGTTTCCAAGGCAATGCCAACAGAGTGTGGATGCCACCATAATACTGCATACCTACTGGAGGCTTGACCTGCATGATCAGGATGCTGTCCATCACGTGCCTTTGAGAGGGATGGCCACAACTGAGGCACATTCTGTTTCTGAGGTCAACACCAATGCTGCTGGCTTCTGTCTCCCAAACAGGAGCTGAGAGCCAGCCCCTGTAAGGCAGGAAGTACTTCAGGTGGACTCAGGGGTGTGACTCCTGAGTGCAAATCTTTGACATCAATGAGAACACTTTGGATATTGATACAAACAAACAGAGGCTGCCAGCATCCATAGGTACAGGGCCACCCCATGACATAACTGCTGCAACCCAACACTTCGCTGCACTGGTGGAATTACTACTCAAACACATTTCGGTCCTCTTCTGCTGACAAGGCTGCTGCCCAGCTGTTGTATGCTTCTTTGGAAGACAGTCCTGTATTGCTGCTTAGTAAATATTTTATTGACAATGATATTTCCTTGGCCCTCTCACGCCCTCTCTTAGCTAGGTCCTCAGCACCACATCCCACATGGCTCTCTACTGACAACTGTAGGAGTTTGGGACTGCACTCCTGTTGGGTGACAGTTGAGATGTATAGCACACTTAATGCTGAAAGTACTACCATCAATGAGATGACATCAAAGATTCCTTCTCATCATAAACTGACATAGGGCAGTATTTCCTATGTATTCAAATCTATCAAAAGTTGGAAAAAAAGCTAAGGCCATTTTTGGATTTAGCCCACAAGCCTACTTAGAAGTCCATCATCAAATCTTTAAAAAAAAGATAGAATGCAAAAAATGCTGGCCTGTGTTCTCTTACAGGAGGTTGCAACAACACCCAAAGAATATAGGAAGGGGAAACCCAGATCAGCATAAAAACATGGCACTCATTGATGTTTAATAATAAAACTAACTAGAAACAGATGGATCAATATGCTGGGAAATTTGACACAGTCACAGTAAGTATTACAAATTTGAATGTTATTACTTTTTGGCAGAAATTGTGCTTTGAAATCTTAGGGGTGGAATAAGCAATTATGGCGCCAGAACCATTATCACAGTAATAGCATTTGGAAAACATGGGGCACAGTTAGCTAAATTAAAACAGGTTTTAGTTACAAATCTAACATGATGAAGGATACGGACAGCAATATGATTACTGAAGAAAGAAAAATTTTATCAACAAGCAAGAAATATTTTAACAATCTACTGAATTGTTCTGACCCAAAATGATCAGTTACAAATTCTAGCATTAGCCTCAATAACAACAAATTTTCACACATATTAGGAGGTGATGGGAAGTATCAAAAATGTAAAACACAGCAAGGCAACTGGAAGTGATGTCACTCCACCTGAGGTACTAACTTATGGAGAAGAGGAACTGCATAGATGTTTGTTTTGCCTTTACATGTAATCCGGAAAGCTAAGACCATACCAACAGAATGAAAACAATCATTACTAATAAGCTACAATTGCATAAAAACGAAAGAAGAAGAACTTTAGAAATAACACACAAAAATCATTAGTTAACACAGGTTATAACATTCTATCTAGTTTACTGCTAAACCTCTTTAAACCATACACAGAAAATATAACTGGGAATCATCAAAATGATTGTTGCAGGGACTGATCCACTCCTGAGAATAAATTTGTAATCTGGGCAATAAATGTTACAGTACACAAATGTAAAAAAAATACAGTAGTTGTAATTTGATTTTATGGACGTTTATGATTCTATTTAAAGGTAAACCTTCTGGAATGTAGTGACAGTATGGATTTCCAATAAACTTATAATTATTTAAAAAAATGTGTGCAGATGATAATAGATACAGAGTTTTCCTAAATGGAATAATATCTAACCACTTGAAGAATTAAACTGGACGCAGAGAGGATGATGCTCTGTCCCTTGGCATTTTCAATCAAACTTTGAAGGGGGTTATAAGGAAACTGAAACTGACAGTCTCCTCCAAAGAGATAAAGTTAAGGTGTTCCTGTATGCAAGTGATATGGTACTCACCTGAAAAAAATAAAGATTAAGCATTTGTTTTTCGAGTTTGCAGAAACAGCATAGAAACTTGGCACAAACAAAAAGCATCAGAAATGAGAATAGACAGTACTTCAAAGATGTAGACATGAACGAGAGTACCAATCAAATTTAATAATCAGCAAACAAAAATTCAAACACAACGAACAATTCAAACTTCTGGGTACAATGATACATGAACACAATCAGAGACAAGTAGAAGTGAAAATGAGACTACAAAAGGCTAAAAGAGACTCCTACCACATACAAAAAATCTAGGGGCTTAACTACTGACTTAAGAAAGCTAAAATGAAGTTATACAACACTATCATCAGACCAGTCCTATCCTATGGAGCAAAGGATTTTCACTAAAATGAAAAACCAGTTACAAGTTATTAAAATGAAGTTTATAGGAAAATCTTTGGTCTGTACTGTGATAATGAATCACAAAGCTGCAAGAGAAAATATAACACAGAAATCCACATTCTGTAACAACAGGTGACAATAATGATCATAATAAATTCCAGAAGACAGGACATATGATGAAAATGAAAGAGGTTCAGGTCTATTCAGAAATATTCAGGGGGAAATTAATTGATAAAAAGCAAAGTGGGAGATGCTGGAGTACATGGCAAAATTAAATTAAGACAGTATATAACAGGTTGAGTATAGATAGATGGCACGAAAGAGGACAACATAGAGGAATATATAGACAACATGTGAGATCTGCATGGGGTCTTGTAATCCATTAGAAACCAAAAAGGAAGAAGAAGTAGTAGAAGATGAAGGCTATGCAACACAACACATCAGTGAGAATACAAGGCACACTTAGGTGCCAATAATCAACATATGTTCATCCTTTTTGTGTCCAGATGTAACAGAATTTAATAAATATAGAACCACATAACATGACAGTGTCTTATTGGATTGCTTTTGTAAACTCGTCAGCACTGGAGATATGGCACCAGTAAATATGACAATGGGTGACCAGCGTGATGCAATGGACAGGGGCGTAGGGCAAGGTGGTGCATGTGTGTGTGTGGGGGGGGGGGGGGGGGGTTGTACACACAGCATACCCAAGGTATCAGAAGACTACTTTGCAAAAAATTATTTCTCATTAGTTTGACAACAAGTTTTAAAAATTGTAACTTTTATGGCTGGGGGGAGGGGAAGAGAGGAATTGTATGGTTCATGAAGTGCGTCCTGGCATTTAAAAATTTAGAAATTAAGCACTGTTGCCACACTGTGTTCTAAGAAAATACAAAACCTGAGATATTTCTTTCTTCTATGTGCGAAAACCTTTCGAAGATGAGAGGATAGCCTCTAGTAGATATTACCGTTCATAAATGGAGTTTTACCCTTCATAACTAGAACCAAAGCCAAATAGTCACAGCATCTAAACAAAAATTAAATCTCACTGTGAAAGGTCAATAAAGAAAACTCATTGTGAAATTATTTTATTGTCTACATGAGCTCAGCCAGAACTGCTTTTTCTTTCACAATTTATAATTTCAACAACATCTTGGAGACGTGAAGACAGGTTAAACAGGGAAAGGAAAATCCGAATTTGAGATTAAAATAATCATGGGTGCAGAAGTAATTATTGTTTAACCCCATCTCAAAACCATAACACAGGGAAAAACAATTCTATAAATTCCCAGCCACATTAAGTAGCGACACACTGAAAAAGAACAAACTAATTTACAATTAAGCTGACACCTGTAGTTATTATTATCTCTGTGTTAATGATTGAATTAAACTGAAGTGAATTTTATTTTATCCAGGAGGATGGTGTACAGTGATCATACATGTAATATAGGACATGCAAAAATACAAAAACTTTCGTTATTACATATTTTCTATCTATTCTAACATCATTCATTATAATTAACAATATTTACAAATTTCATGTGATCAGTATTCATCGACACTGTAAAATTTATTTTCCCTGAGATAGTCTTTAGATTCTCTGAAAACGTAGTGTCATGTATGTTGTCACGCAGTTTTTTTTTTTTAAGGTAGACTTCTTAGTGATGTGATACCTGAGTACTGAGGTCCTTCTCCAAGCATTGTCAGTCAGTGGGGTATGCTTCGTATGTCATTCTTCCCCCGTGTGTTGTGGGTGTGTACACTAGCATTTGTAGTCTTTTGTGACATACAGTACAGTTTTATATATGTACAAGGTGGAAAAAGTTAAGATGCCTAGTCTTTTGAGCCAGTTCTGCACGTTTCAGAAGTCTTTCTTCCCAATAAGATACTGACTACTTTTTGTTGTGATGTGAACACCCGTTTTATTTCTGGATTGTCTGAGTTTCCCCACTCTATCACAACATACTGCAGGTACAATTCGGAGAGTCCATGGTATACTGTACATAGAAGCTGTTTGTCCACGTACTGTGCTAGCTGCCTCATTATAAATATGCTGTAGCTAAGTTTCTTACAGATAGGATTAATATGTTGTTTCCAATTCAGGTACTTATCGACAGTAACACCTAATAATCTGGTAAATTCTACTACTTCTAATCTCATTTCTTCCACCTCCAAACCCATGTGCACAGCCTTCTCTTTATTTCTGAACACTGCAACATAGTCTTTTCTAAGTTCATAACAAGTCCACTTTCCAGAAGCCATTGAGCTGTGGTGTTTGCAGATATGTATAGTCTTCTCTCAAGCTGTGTCACAGTTTGGTCATTGTTCAGTATTGTCATGTAATCTGTAGACAATATTTTCTTCCCTTTGCCTTCAACACCTATGTCATTAACAGACAGATTAAACAGCAATGGCCCCATTATTGATCCCTGCAGCTCTCTATATTTGATAGTTCTGGTTTCTGACTGATATGCATCCCCTGTTGATACATATTGCTTCTTGTTGCATAGCTATGATACCATCCACTTCCCTGCTTGTCCCTAAATACAACAGTTTTCCCATTTCCTAATCAGTATTTCAAGGTCATTAGCGTCAAATGCTTTGGAGAGATCCAGAAACATTGCAGATACAACTTGTTTTTCATCTTTAGGACTCTATAATGTATTGTGTCAGACTAGAAATTGCTGATTCCATAGATCTACTCTTTCTGAAACCATGCTGTGATGGTATGAGAATTTTGTATTTGTCCAGGTAATCAACTAATCTATAACACATAAGCATTTCCAAGATTTTTGAGAAACCTGATATCAGTGAAACTGGCCTGTAGTTGCTTATCCACTTCCTTCTACACTGGTAGTACCTTGCTTATCATCAGTATTTCTGGAAAAATTCCAGCTCTGATAGAGCTGTTTGCTTAGTCCAGCAATGGTGAGATTATTTTATCACTTAGGTTTATTACATGATTTGATATTTCGTCATCACCCGCTGATATCTTGGACTACACTTTCTGTGTAGTTTTGCACAGTTCATCTTCTGTGACTGATTTCAAGAACATGGTTCCGCTTGATTTTTGTGATAACTTAGTAACCTTCTTTTGTGGACTAATTCTTTCCAATTTTAAGTTGTCTTCCACATTTAGATAGTTATCATTGAATATGTTAGCTATTTCTTTACCATCTGTAAGCATTGTGTTGTTTATTTTCATTGACCTGATATGTTTCTTTGTTTGATCCAGCTTTTCCCTGTCTTTCATCATTAATTGCATTCCAAGCTGCCTTTGTCTTGATTATCGAGTTCATTATGGTAGCATTAATTGCTCTTGATTTTTGCCTCTCATATTATTTTTCTATACTTCTTTTGTACTATTGTATAATTTTCAGCTTCACCCCTCAGTCTCAGTTCCCACATCTTCATTCACACTTCTATTATTTCACTGGTAATCTACTTTGTCTGATCCTACATCTTTTCTTGTATCTTTACTTTGGGGAATGTTACATTAAAATGGACTTTAATTGTTGTAATTGAGAATCATATTTTTCATTTACATTCTGTATCTGTAGGGCTTAATTCTACCTTTTGCTGCTTAATAATGCTCTAAAGACGTTATTATTTTGTTCGCTGATGTTCCTGATTTCTTTGGTTTTTTGTTTTGGTTTAGATATTATGTCCTTACCTCTGCAGAAGCAGATCAGCTGTCCATGTGCTCAGGCATTTCTGTTTGGCCTACATGTGACTCATAGTTAGACTTACTATGGTAATATTAGTAATGATGTCAGTAACTGTCTGACTTTGAGAAGCCACACTTGTTGCTGCAGATATTGTTGCTATATTGTACTGTATTAACAGGTCTTCAAAATCTTGTCTTGGTTTTGATTCTTTTCTCTTGTCAATATTGAAGTCTTCACATAGGGTATAATGTTTTTCTTCATATTCATTCTTGGTAAGTTGGTCTTTTTTTTCCAGAAAGATGCTAATATTGACACTTGGTGATCTGTACACACAAATCAATCTAAAGTCATCAGTCACTAAACCAATATTTCAAAGTTTTTTTCTCTAGCTATAAGTAATCTCACGCCTTTACTGCCCGCAGTCTTTAGGGTCTTTCCTGTTTTAATATATATGGAAACCCCACCACCTTTATGTCTTGATGTACAGGAGTAACTGGATAAGATAATATAGTCCTTTATTGTCAAGTTAGCTACTTGGGTTTCATTTGGTCCACGTTCGCCGGTACATAGTATATCTGGTCGCATTTCACTTAGGACCATTTCCGCTTCTAGTTTCTTGTTACGAACGTATTGAATCTTCTGATGTAGTACTTTTATATAACTTTTCATTTGTTGACTTGCATATTGTGGGCGCGCATTCTGAGGGCAGATTCTGTAGTCCCTCCTTTTTTGTGTGGTGCTTATATTTTGCTTTAATAGCTGCAGTAATTGGTTTTTCACCCCCATTAGGCCATATTAGTTTCCCTTTCTTCTGACTGTTGTACAGATATCTGTAAACATTCTGCTGAATGTTAGAGACGCTAATATGTTTATATCCGTGACATTCTTTCCGAGGCAGGTTTCAACTCAGAAGTTTGATTGGGTCTATAAAAACAGCACTAAGGGGATCACAGTGGTCTTTGACGGCGTAATTTACTTTGCAGATACGTTTGTCACTCACTGATCTTCTTTTTATATTACCACTAAGTATCAGACTGGATCCGGTTTTGTATTCGTCTGCTTTGATTTACCATATTTTTAAAATCTTTGCTGAGTTGTTGCGTTCAAATTCCCGGTTTGACGTCGATTTTGCAGTTGGGAACAGCAATATTTTTCAGCAGTGAGTCACCAATTATTAGAAACTCATTTTCGTCCCTTTGTATTGCCGTGTTGTACTCTTCTTTTATTGTGTGTCACCGTCTACCACTTACATTTATCTACAGATTTTTGGCTTGCTGAGTTTATCGTGACTTAAGATATACTGGATGTGTGGTTTTCAGTGTTCGTAGGCGCACATGTATTTTCGCCGTCTTGCTTTTCCGTTTGTTGTATATCACACACGCAGGACTGCCTTTCACGTCTTAATATATCGTTTTATTTTTTATACTGAATAATTCTATTTTTAGTGGTTCAATTTCACTTTAAAGTAGCTTTATAATTTCGTTTTTTGAGTCCACTGCACTTAAAAGATCGGCCGTTTCGTCACGTAAACAGCCGTGGCATGTCTACCGAAAGTCATCACAGATGAATTTCAAATTTACTTTCGCGCACTTTTCGTGTGACCAGGAGTTGCACTTTACGCACAAAACACCTTCCATCACTCGCTTTTCACACTATCTCCACGAAGAATTGTTAATTTTTTGCCTTTTTAACGGCAGCGAAGTGTCACTACACTTTCCTATTGGCGCATTCTACAGAAATGTTCAAGTGTGTGTGAATTCCTATGGGACCATAACTGCTGAGGTCGTCAGTCCCTAGAGTTACACACTACTTAAAGTAACTTATGCTAAGAACAACACACACACCCATGCCCGAGGGAGGACTCGAACCTCCGGCGGGAGGGACCGCGCAATCAGTGACCGCTCTGCTCCTCTACACAATTCGAAACAATAGAAAAGATAGAAGTCGTGTCGACAATGTTCCAGTTCAACATCACATGCAAACATTAGCGCACATGACAAAACAAATAAAAAATGAAATGGAAGCGACAAAAATTGATGCGGAACTAATATCTAGTTCATTATTTCAAAAGTATGACTGTAGCCAATGGCTCTGCAAGGACAATGGAATCCCCAACCCGTGTTGAGATAAAATCGATAAAAATTTATTACATAGTATTTTTTTTTCTTTGTATGCGTGTCATTAACCAAATATCTGGCCCAAGTTCACGTAATTGGTACTTCTTCTGCTCCTTGCCATCAATTTACTGCATGCACTTACCTGCTTAATGGCCTTCCTGCATGAGAGAGGGGGGGAGAGATTAGTGACAGCTGCACTACCTTCCTGCCTGAAGTCTCTACCCTGCAACATACAGAAAATCTCAGACACCTGTGACAAACAATACACTAAGAAATAATGTTAGAATCTGGAGAACAATTACAATCATCAAAATACCTAATGTCTTTTAAGAACTGTAACAGATGAGTGTGTCCTTTCAGCAAGTGAGCAGCTGTCCATGGAATTGTGTATTTCTGGCTGATGTCATAAAGACAAGGATGATGAGCCCTTATGATGAATATGGCAGTCACGCATTGTCATACACGTATTTATAAGTAGGCTCTAGTCATGTGGCTTATAATGTTACTGAGTATACACAATTTGTGTGTCAGTTTTTGCTGTAATATGCCTTTTCATGAATGTCCTCCCAGGTCTCACAATTGAAAACACAAAACATCAGTTCCCATTACAAAGGAAACCAATAGCAAAACTGAACATTAATACACAACAGACCTAACCGTACAACAGTACGAAACAGGCAACTTTCGGATACACATTGCAGAGACTAATGACAGTTCCAGTAAATGGAGAGATCTGTATATAAGAACGGAACATAATCAAATCGATGCAGCAAAAATGTTGCAAATCAGATACAGTGAATCAAATCAGACAAATTGAAGTACAAATAAAACTTTAACAGCAGAAAAGACAATATGGCAGGTATTGAGATTTAATAACAAAGGAGTATAGAATACTATGAATTAATATGACAGAAAAGTTAAAGTAGTCCTCGCATGTAATTTCCCTTTAAATACTATTATTTCTTGGCACAGTGCATTTTCAAATTTTTGTAATCGAATAAGCAATAATTGTACCTGATACTATTACACAATAAAAACATCCTGCATCACATTGGATTGTATAGTATAGAGTAAATGTATGTCCAGTGTATGAATGTTCTTGCATTTAGTAAATCGTAGTTCTAAAAAATTCAGTAGTACTTTCAACATTGAAACCTGTTAGTGGCAAGCATCAGTGGTGTGAATTTTAAGTGTATTATTTGGTCAGAAATTTTTTTTACAGTAGAAGCATAATTCTAGTGCACTGTTCTCTTCAAATTCCTGTTAACAACACGTGAATCCAGTGTTGTATCTTGTATTTTATATTTGGAATGCTCTATGACTGTACTGTGTCTTTTGACATTATACTGTATTTCAAAGTGGGAAGTGAACTGGACTAAACTAAATGTTGTTACATGTTGTCCCTGTGTTTGTCTTCTTTTCTAAAGTGAATATTTTCTTCTATTTCTTTTTTCTACATCAAATATTCTGCACACTACATGACTGCCTTTCTAGTTACGAAGCATTTGTTATCAGTATATTCACAAGAACTGTATTCTCTAGTAACAAGTCATTAACACTTTGTCCTCTGTTCCCAAGTCACACAAAACAGATACTTCAAAGAGAATGACATTCACACACATTCTTGCTATAATATATAATGCAGTGGAAATCTTCCTCCAATGGAGTAATCAGCTTAATGTAATTAATAGGTTAAAATAGGTTTACAGCATTTGGTATAATTATTTATCACAGTAAGTATATGGATATGGTATTTGCTTAAATGAGTTCTGAAGCCAACATCAGATACAGTTAGTGGTTCTACAACTTCCACTGCATCAGTTTGGCCTATTCAGTGTAGTTGCATGAAAAATTTGTTCTGGACACATTTGTACTGCAATATGAAATGCAGTGGAACTGTGCTCAAACTGTAATGAGTACTGATATATAATATGTAGCACAAATACGTTTTTATTATTATTACTATTTTTTAAATCTACTATGTAGTAGCAGCACATCTCCAAGAGTGCAAGCTATATTTTCTGTGTTAAGATGTAGCAGCATTAAACTAATACAGAACCACATTTCTCACTACCTGTTTTGTAATGCCCTCCTCTGTTATTAACATTTATTACTTCAAAACATGTAATCATCATACTCATTCTCCAGAACACGCTCATCCCAGATCCAAAGCATCACATAAAACCCTTGTTCCTCCATCTCATGTCATCACTACATCGTTACAATGAAATATTTACTCTGTGTGCAGAAATAAATCTGTCCTTTTGTAATACACACCTGGAAATGGAAAAAAGAACACATTGACACCGGTGTGTCAGACCCACCATACTTGCTCCGGACACTGTGAGAGGGCTGTACAAGCAATGATCACACGCACGGCACAGCGGACACACCAGGAACCGCGGTGTTGGCCGTCGAATGGCGCTAGCTGCGCAGCATTTGTGCACCGCCGCCGTCAGTGTCAGCCAGTTTGCCGTGGCATACGGAGCTCCATCGCAGTCTTTAACACTGGTAGCATGCCGCGACAGCGTGGACGTGAACCGTATGTGCAGTTGACGGACTTTGACCGAGGGTGTATAGTGGGCATACGGGAGGCTGGGTGGACGTACCGCCGAATTGCTCAACACGTGGGGCGTGAGGTCTCCACAGTACATCGATGTTGTCGCCAGTGGTCGGCGGAAGGTGCACGTGCCCGTCGACTTGGGACCGGACCGCAGCGACGCACGGATGCACGCCGAGACCGTAGGATCCTACGCAGTGCCGTAGGGGACCGCACCGCCACTCCCCAGCAAATTAGGGACACTGTTGCTCCTGGGGTATCGGCGAGGACCATTCGCGACCGTCTCCATGAAGCTGGGCTACGGTCCCGCACACCGTTAGGCCGTCTTCAGCTCACGCCCCAACATCGTGCAGCCCACCTCCAGTGGTGTCGCGACAGGCGTGAATGGAGGGACGAATGGTGACGTGTCGTCTTCAGCGATGAGAGTCGCTTCTGCCTTGGTGCCAATGATGGTCGTATGCGTGTTTGGCGCCGTGCAGGTGAGCGCCACAATCAGGACTGCATACGACCGAGGCATACAGGGCCAACACCCGGCATCATGGTGTGGGGAGCGATCTCCTACACTGGCCGTACACCTCTGGTGATCGTCGAGGGGACAGTGAATAGTGCACGGTACATCCAAACCGTCATCGAACCCATCGTTCTACCATTCCTAGACCGGCAAGGGAACTTGCTGTTCCAACAGGACAATGCACGTCCGCATGTATCCCGTGCCACCCAACGTGCTCTAGAAGGTGTAAGTCAACTACCCTGGCCAGCAAGATCTCCGGATCTGTCCCCCATTGAGCATGTTTGGGACTGGATGAAGCGTTGTCTCACGCGGTCTGCACGTCCAGCACGAACGCTGGTCCAACTGAGGCGCCAGGTGGAAATGGCATGGGAAGCCGTTCCACAGGATTACATCCAGCATCTCCACGATCGTCTCCATGGGAGAATAGCAGCCTGCATTGCTGCGAAAGGTGGATATACACTGTACTAGTGCCGACATTGTGCATGCTCTGTTGCCTGTGTCTATGTGCCTGTGGTTCTGTCAGTGTGATCATGTGATGTATCTGACCCCAGGAATGTGTCAATAAAGTTTCCCCTTCCTGGGACAATGAATTCACGGTGTTCTTATTTCAATTTCCAGGAGTGTATGTGAGCAGTGGGTGGATAGCTTCTTGTAAATATTACTGTATCTAAACACAATGTTATCTTTCATAATAGCAACAAAGCACAACAGTCATAGCATCAAAACCAGAACTAATTTTCCTTGGACGGTTACTAAAGGAATTGCACCATGAAAATAGTCTATCATTCCTATGTGTTCAATCTGAATATTTTTCGTTCCACAAGATTTGGTTTGAATTACATTGTAGCAAAGTGATGACGGATCAGAAGGAAGGAAAATTTGAGTCTGAGATTAAAATATTTGTAGTTGCAGAACTGATTATTCTTTATGTAACAATGGCAACTGTATGTACAGTCCCAGCTGTCAGTCACACATCGTACTCCAGGAAATTAATAACTTTGATTGTCTTTATATCTTACTAAGATTTTACATTCATTACCCACTCGTTACAACCAGCGACTATATGTGTGCTGAATTCACAGACCAATGTCCGAGGGCAGTAGAGACTTGTACTAAGTCACTTTATAATCCTGTATACTTTGAAAAAGCATCAGTGAGCGGGACTATGTGTCTGCCTCCCGTGTTTGCCCGCAGAGAGATGCCTCTGGAGCTAACTCCCCTGTGATTACGCACTACTACTGAACAGACGGCTTCATGTTGTCTCCATTTGTCTCTCCTGTGTTTTAGATCTCCTCCACCACCAGTGGCTTAAACCATTTGCTCCTTCCTCTTTCATATGTCAGCTCTGCTTTCAAAAAACAGTTTCATGCTATCCTGCTTCTGTGTCTCTTTTGTGACGTGCATCTGTTCCCCTCTCTACTAATCAATTCTCACCCTTATGGTATCACTATTCCTTTAAAATTGTCTATATATCTGGTCAACCATACCTGTCACTCGTGAAAAATGGTGTGTAGGAAATCTATATCCTTCCTGGAGATGTTCACTGTGATACCGACATCCTTTGCATCCTGACATGGAACTTCAGAAGCGCAGTCTTCCACCTTCTGCACCAAAGTGGGACTGTACATTTGTGGCAAACAGTTTATACAACAGTCATCTGAGACAAGCAAGAGCATAAGCAGGGAGTGAATTCAAGTTGTTTCTACACGTCTGGAGCTGTTCGAATTGTATCAATGCTCACTACACAGGCACTGTGACCTAAGTCCTGGCGGCCAAGTTGAGCAAGCCATGACACTACTGCATGCCTGCACTGTGGCTGGTGGGTAGACACCTTCTTTGCCAGCTATGACACCGTTGGCTGCCCACAGCCTGGCCACAGAGTCCACTACTTGCTAGTCTCATCTCATTGCTACGTGTCAAATCTCTCCAAAGCCTGCCTACTCTGGGTAAAGTCCACGGGCTCGCTACACTCTGGCTGCCACAGCCTTTCCAGATATTGAGTGAACACCTGTCGATGCCAGGCCATAGTCTGTGACCACAAGCATGGCTCGTTGTCGTAGTCACACATTTTGCTGCTTCTTAAGGCATGTCCAAGTTGTGCAGTCGGAGCTGGACAGTAAGTATCCCTGGCCAAGGCATTGATACCACCGTGTACCGCCATGGGGTCCACGTGCCACCACGCCATACAGCAGCCGAGTGTCGCTGTCACTATCCGTGACTAGCCGTGTGTTCTGGGGCAATGTCACCATCTGAGCTGACACCTGTAATAATCGCTGTTACCACACTGCTGACCTGCAAGTGTCAAGTTTGGTGCATCACATCTTATTCTGTCACACCACGCTAGTTATTGTAAGCGTCTTGACCACAAAGCATTTCATTTTCCAGCCAGCCAGCAGGGGATGTGGGAACACCAGGAAAAATATATTATTTTTTTCCAGGTGCTGAGGACTAGGGAGATGGTGCAGCTTCCCTATATACGTATAACTCTTGCGTGCAGTTTTAAGTGGTACAAGGGCTATTGCATGATCACAGGCAAAAGTCACTGCTTGTGGACTGCATTATCTTTAGAAGTGTATTTTCCAGATGTTGTTTCCTAAAGACATTTGACAGGGTTTTAACTCGTTCTCCTGGAGTGACTGAGTATGTGAGTTGACGATCACAGAGATATGGCTTGGGTTGTGATATTTCTTCAATTTTCATTCTTTCTAGCATCACACTCGATTCTACACCCTTTATTCCTCTCTTGTCATGTCTGAAGTGATTACGCATTTAGACATCACTGACAAATTGAGAATGCTTGAAAAGGCTATTGAAGTAACACATATTTACAGATATGGTGATTCAGTTACATTAGGAGAAGCGTATTTTTAGTTGGAATATGGAATTGGCCATGGTGCATGCCTCCGCTACAACAATTTCACAGTTATATGATGATCATGATATTTTTATGGTTTTATGATGTTTTACGAGTTGTATGACAATGATGTATATGATGCACTGGTATGCTAAATAATTAAATGATGATGGCGATATTGACGAAGGCACCTGTGAAGTTTTCATTTAGAGTTAAAAGCCAATCCCTAGATTTAGTCTCTGCGATATGCCACTAAAATACTTCAGCCTTGACTGAAAAACCACTTATGGTATTGTCACTGTTTCTAAAAAGAAGTGTTTTATGCAAGAGATTAAACAAACAGGTGCGAGCATATACTGAACAAAAACCCTGTTTCTGAACTGCAATTAATCTGCATATTTCCATCATTAGAAACCGAAATGTGTTTTTTAGTAACGATTTTACTTTCATGTAAGTTTCACGTATTTTACAGTAGTTTCGTATCAATGTTTTCTGACGAGGTCACTGTGAAATGTACATGGTTCAGTCAATTAATGTACCCACCGCCTATGTAGGACGTCAGCATGCAATAACCACTTACAGATAAGAAGCGGCAGCACTAGCAGAGGAGGATATACATAGTATGCCAGGGGGACACAGAAACAGTCCAGTCGTTGTCGCAATGTGGAAACAGAACGATTTATCTGAGTCCTAAAGGGCATGATTATTGGCTTTTCAGCCAAAGGTGCAAGCATTTCAGAATCGGTGAAGTTTGTAAGCTGTTAACATGTTGCAGTGGTTAAAGTATACCGTGCATGGCTACATGGTGGTATGCGACCCCAGCAACGAGGTAAGTATGGTGCACTATGGGACTTAGATGACGGGAGTGAACAACGGATGTGGAGAAGTCTTTGAGTGAATAGACGTGCAATCGTTGAGCAACTGACCACTCTGATGAACAATGGGGCTATCAACCATGTCTTTTCAACGACTGTTCAGTGAATGTTGTTGCAGATAGGCCTCTGCAGCAGGAACTTGGTTGGGGCATTCACACTGATTGCTGCTCATTGGCGATGAAGACTGGAATTTGTACGCCAGTACTGTAACTGGACCTCCACTGAGTGGCGACAGGTAGCCTTTTCAGATGAATCACGTTTTATGCTCCACCAGACAGATGGCAGTTGGTGTGTGCAATGAGAAATGTCTCACAGCAAAGGGTCCAGAAAAGAGGATGGAGTGATATGATCGAGGTAATGTTTTCGTGGCAATACCTGAGTGATACCATCACTCTGGAAGACAAAATCGATCAGCACAACATGCATGTGTCTTTGTGGATCACGTCCACCCTTACATGCAGTTTGTTTTTCCTCATTATGAAGATACGCAGTGGCAAAGTTCATGATCGCCAGATCAGTCGAGAAGTCTGCCACTGCTCCAACCACAGTAGCCTGCTAAGAGTTGAGTCACTGCACAACACTGTCAACTCCAGAATGGTGTGCTGGGCTCTCAGCCACCAGGGTGGCCACGTCACATAAGAAACAAGAGCCTTACTCGCCCTGGAGTTGCGCCACCAACTGTCGGTCACGCTCTGTGCAGAGAGACACCACAGGCATTCCATCCATTCAATAACCTAACGCAAAATGGAGTCGGTTGGTTGGTTTGGGGTTAAAGGGACCAAACTACTGGGTCATCAGTCCCTTTTTCTTCATGCAAACAAGTCTCAAGTGCAAACAATTCCCAAAAGGAGTCGGGGAAAGGAAAAGTGCGGAAAACTAACAGGGAACAACACATGAAGAAAAAATTAAAGAAACTAACCAAAAGCGTAAAATGTTCACTAAAAGGAAAAGTATTGGAAGGTATTAAAATAATATATTAGATGGCCGAGGCTGGCTGATCACAACAATAAAAACAGATGAACCAGCCACTCTGTAACACACTAAAATCTCCAGCCTAAAAGAGAAGGTGAGATGAACACACATAAGGACAAGAAGAACACCAAGGCAAACATACGGCAAAGAAAGAGTGGGGAAGAGTTAAAATGGAGGGAGGGTGGAGGTCTGGAAGAGAAAGCCAGGCGCCCACCCTTACATTGTGTGATTTAAACCCTTCTTACGAATAAAATGTAAAACAAACCAACCACTGAGGCATTGTCACCAATACCAAAGGTAGGGTGTTGGGTAAGTTAAAAGGCCGCCACAGGGCAGCTAAAATTGGGCAGTCCAACAAGATGTGGACGACAGTCATGTGGGATTATAGAAGTTTTGATTCCCAACACTAGTATGCTGTTGTGACTGCATTGTAGCCACAGCCTGCATGATCTCAGTTAGAATGACACAAAGCTAGAAAAATACGGAAAGCACATTTCTAATTCAACTCAAATGATGGAGAATCAAAATTCACATAAGCTCAAAATAACCTATAAGCCAGAGATCTGTAGAAATTAAAAAACCTAGAGAAGCACATTCGTCTTCCTGGCTACGGCCTCTTGTGCAAAAAAATAAGTTCAGAAACAAAATCTAAACTCCATCCAAACAGGCCAGGAAGGACCAACGGTACCAACCGGCCGCTGTGTCATCCTCAGCCCACGGGCGTTGCTGGATGCGGGTATGGAGGGTCATGTGGTCAGCACACCACTCTTCCAGGCGTATGTCAGTTACCAAACTGGACCCGCAACTTCTCGATCAAGTAGCTCCTCAGTTTGCCTCACAAGGGATGAGTACACCCCACTTACCAACAGCACTCGGCAGACCGGGCGATTACCCATCTAAGTGCTAGCCCAGCCCGACAGTGCTGATGCGAACCGGTGTTACCACTGTGGCAAGGCCTTTGGCAAGTTCAAATACTAGGCTTACAAGATTCACCAGCCTGACACCATAGTTCTGTTTCAAACTGATTGTTCTCATATGCAGCACCCACGTACCAACACATTTGAGAATGAAACATGCCCACACTTCTTTACACATCGAATAGTAGGCATCAAAAACGCGACAAATACATATGAGATGAAAGTATGATATTTTCTACTAGAATAGTGGTCGATTCCATCATTGTACACACTTCAAGACGAAAAACTGAACTACTTTCACAACAAAGTGTAGCGCCAAATAACGGCAGATGGCCATAGCTACACTCGTGACACGACACAGGACACTACCTCCAACTGGTGGGGTGAATATGAACGCTATACCACACGAGTGCAGGCAGAGACCTAATGGTAAATCACATGGCCATTACAAGTATGACACATCACTGTAAAGCTACTATGATTCACACAAGTCGCTGTTGACTGTGGTTATGCCTGGAGGGCGGATAGCCGCCGCTGACAGCAAGAACTCACGTGCTTGGGTAGCTCAGTTGATAGAGCACTTGCCCACGAAAAGGCAAAGGTCCCGAGTTCGAGTCTCGGTCCGGCACACAGTTTTAATCTGCCAGGAAGTTTCATATCAGTGCACACTCCGCTGCAGAGTGAAAAATCTCATTCTGGAGCAAGAATTCACTCTGGTCTGGCAGTATACTCTCAGTGTCAGCTGTGTAAAAATTACAGAGTATACACAGTAGCTTTTGTAACGTTTGTACCATCCTTCGAAGTCTACAGATTATACTACTTGGGCTACCCTCAGGGTGTAATCTACAGTTTCCAAACGCCTATTGCGCTGTGGCCAAGCGGTTCTAGGCGCTTCAATCTAGAACTGCGCTGCTGCTATGATAGCAGGTCCTGCCTTGGGCATGGCTGTGTGTGATGTCCTTAGGTTAGTTACGTTTAAGTAGTTCCAAGTCTAGGGGACTGATGACCTCAGATGTGTTTAGAGCCATTTGAAGCAGTTTTGAACGCCTCTTGCTGTTACCGCCTGTCTATCTGTCTGCCTCCCTCCTTTGTATGCCTGATTGCCTGCCAGCCACTGTCGTCCGTCCGCCATCGCCCAGTGCTCACCTCCATCCGCCCGTCTGTCAGCTGCTCCCAGTGTTGTCATATATCCATCTGCCTGCCGGCCTGTTAGCCACCACCCAGACCTCGCCGCTGCAGCCGGCCCAGGATTCTGGGCCTCTCCCCTTTTGCCATCGTAGTCCAGCCACTGCCCAGAGGGATTCGTCAAACCACCTTCACCACCTGCCAGAGGGGCTGCTGCCCCCTCTTGCTGAAGGCTCCCTCGCCGCCGCCACTGCCGTCACCACTGCTGCCATCCATGCCGTCTTCATCTGCCACTTACACACCACCAGTAATGGGACAAGGGGATGCTACCCCAAAGGGGGACGCTACCTTAAAGTACCGTTATCCAAGATGGTGGCTGTGATGTCACGCGATGACTTCATCCAAGATGGCAGTTGTGGCGTAATTCAATATGGCGGATTTTGGCAGTAAGTTTGAATTTGTGTGAGAAGATAGGTCAATTGAGCTACCTCCACTAACCTAACCCCTTCCCTCCCCAGAAAATGGTGGGAAGTCCAAATTCCATCAGGATAATACACCATCTACCAGCATAAGAAAAATGACTGGCTACCTCCACTAACCCAAGTCATCTGACCACCACCTCTTCCTAGGGATTGGTGCGAAGTTTGGATATTGGCGGTAAAGAAAGGTCACTTGAGCTACCTCTACTAACCTAAGAAAATAGTGGGAAAGAAAGGGCACTTGGGTACCTCCACTACCCTAAGTCGCCACACCACAACCTCGTCCTAGGAAATGGCGGGGGAGGACTCAACCTATGCTGGACATAAGTCTTTATTTTGCATGCACTAGTCTTTATTTAAACAATTTGATGCAGTATAGACATCAAGTGTGTTCACCATGAGGTCCGGACTTCAACTGGCCTAGTACACAGTATAGCCATCAGTGGGTGTTCTCATCCTTTATGTAATCCAAGATGACGGCCATGACATCAGCTGATAACACAAGTACTATTATCCAAGATGGCGGGAAACAGCGTGTTCAGTATGAGGTCTAGCCATAGTACACACTACCGCCATCACAGTGTGCTGTCGTCAGTTCCATGATGTAACGCAAGACAGTGAGGGAAAATGGTGGGTTCAAATGGTTCAGATGGCTGTCAGCACTATGGGACTTAACATCTATGGTCATCAGTCCCCTAGAACTTAGAACTACTTAAACGTAACTAACCTAAGGACATCACACAACACCCAGCCATCATGAGGCAGAGAAAATCCCTGACCCTGCCGCGAATCGAACCCGGGCGTGGGAAGCGGGAACGCTACTGCACGACCATGAGATGCGGGCAAAAATGGTGGGAAACAGTGTGGTCGACACGAGTTATGGGCATAGTACACAGTACTGTCACCAGACGATGCTGTCGTCGGTTCCGTGACATAACCCAAGATGACCCTCTAGGGGGGGAAATGACAGCCTGTGCTGGGCTGCTGAAGAGAGGAAGGAGTGAAGTTTATTTATTTTGGAACAATTTACATAGGGATGGATTTGAGGTAGTATATTCATCACACAGATACAAAACACATGTTCTGACATGCTTGGGGTCACGAAACACAGACCAAAGACCCGTAAACCACCCGTAATAACACTCTGCAGCCACGCAAACAACTTCAAAATTACGTAAATAAATTCAGTACAGATGTGCAAACTCCTCCTAAATAATACAGTAGAGTGATATGTGGACAGGAAATCAACTAGCGAACTGTCCAAATAATGCATAGCACACCCTACAGATCTGCTCGCAAAATAATGCAACAGACGACAAACAACAAATGCAGGCTCCACCCGCCGGCCCCTGTCCACCAGGTCGCACAGCAGCCAACCGCACACGCTCCCAGATGTCAGGATGCACCGGTACCCCCCACGAACTGATGCACAGCTGCCTGTTCGGTTCCTGCAAGTACAAGTTGGCAACATCCCTTTCATACTTGGTACCTGAGAAATTCGTCTTGAAATACGTGTTCACCTAGGCACTGTTGCCCACTCAACTGGACGAGGGAGAAAACGTAGTTGCAGAGCGCAGACGCTCCAAGAGCACACGCGTGTCAATGCCATTGCTAGCCAGCGCTGGACGCAAACCACCAGGAGCCATCACTCTCACTTGGCTGCCAATGGCATGTGAAAGTTCTTCGAGTGTTATACTGATGTCACATGTATATCTAAATAAGTGCCAAGTCATCCTCTGGAATGCGCGCGCGTGAGTTTACTGTTGGTGGCACGATGCTGCACAGCTGCAGTGCGTGTCCAGTGGGAGCACCGTTCACCACAGTTGCAAATGAGACTTTCAGCGCTAAAATTATTTTGTACAAATCGCTAAATTACACTGACAGTTAAGACCACAAAAGTTGTCCACAGATCATCAAATACATAAAAGACTCAGAAGACTATTGGAAGGTAGGAACATATTTACTAGTGTAACTACAATTAAATATTACGATTACTGCTACTGTCTGACACCGATGAGTGTACAGGTAATGTCTCCTCCTGACGTCTGTGGTTCTGGAACGAATCTCAGTAACTGTAGCGCACATAATTTTCCACGTAAAAAATCTCTCTCATACCCTCGTGGTTACCAATGTGCTGAATCTATATGTTCCTCAAGATAGGACACACACTCATCGTCTCTGGTCATGCCACAACATAAGCCACAGTAACTTTACACTGCAATATATACACATTTTACACAAACAGTGTAGTTATCTTTTATATCTGTACAGAGCCCTAAAAAATTATGGTATGCCTACACTCACACTGGCTATATGTCTCGATTCTCCTCAATCCTAGGAAATTATCTTACAAAGTCTTACAATTAGCGCTTCTGGAAGGTGCTGCATCCTGCCAAGATTCTCTCAAAGAAATGTTATTGAGGACAGGAGTCCGGCACTATGTGTGATAATGAATACCACACCCGCAGATGTAATGCTTGGAAAGACATCACCGATGCGGGTTGGTGTACTGTAATCATCATGGTCAAATGGCTCTGAGCACTATGGGACTCAACTGCTGTGGTCATCAGTCCCCTAGAACTTAGAACTACTTAAACCTAACTAACCTAAGGACATCACACACATCCATGCCCGAGGCAGGATTCGAACCTGCGACCGTAGCAGTCGCACGGTTACGGACTGCGTGCCTAGAACTGCGAGACCACCGCGGCCGGCTGTAATCATCATCACTATCGATATAACAACAAGGAAAATGCGAATTCGTTCTTCCTTGCTGTCCTAACGTGGCACCCCATTCATCACGTGTTACTCTTCCTGCTTTCAACATACACAAATGTTCTAAGTGCTGTGTAGAGACTCCTATATCCCACCACAAAGGACGTCTTGTGAATGAATGGGAGATTATGACTGGCTCTTATCGAATTTACTTGCACTGTGGAAGTACCGTCTGCCTTTTTTTCTTTCTGCAGACGAGACTTTCAGTGGGTAAAAACTATTTTACACTGATCGCCATATTGCATTGACAACTAAACCCTGAAAAGTGTCCTACAGATCGTCAAATATGGACAGACTCTTACTCAATCACACTACTCTTCCACTGAGGTCAGGAGCTTGAATATTATAGCTCGAAACAGATCTCCAACCCAGCAATATATCACCGCGTTCCATGTCGATGCATTAAACATACAATTCATAGCCTACGCCATACAAAATCAGTCCTTTTACATCATTCGTACTGTAATTATGTAATAGGCGTATTTAAACTGTTTTAGCATGTAATTATCTGAACTGTTTCTTATTTAAATTGTTTTGTTAAT
This sequence comes from Schistocerca gregaria, assembly GCF_023897955.1. NCBI lineage: Eukaryota > Metazoa > Arthropoda > Insecta > Orthoptera > Acrididae > Schistocerca > Schistocerca gregaria. Next base: position 306,548,616 of record NC_064931.1, read on the forward strand.
TAAATTGCATTGTGTATTATTGAGAAAGAGCGGGAAACCGCGCATAGATACATTTTGAGAAAGAGCGGGAAACAGCGCACAGTAATACATCTGTAATGGTAGCAGGGATTGTCTGCACCAAAAACCATTGTTGGCGGCGAGACCGCACTTTTGTAGCATTGAGCGTTGGAAGCGAGCAGTTGCGAGTAAGATGTGAGACGAGGCAGTCGTAGCTAGCGAGACATGAGAGGAGGTCGCTGTAAGCGAGGTATGAATTAACACTTTGAAAGAAGCGGTGTGCTCGCCAGCCACTCGCTATATGTAGCGCAATGCTAGTTTTTAAGAATTTTTGTAAAGAACTATGCCCCTTGTAATTGTTTGTCAAGATCGTTCTCAGAATATAGTTATGTAATTTTGATGGAAAATTAGGTATGTAGCGCAACGCTACTTTTTAAGAATTTTTGTAAAGAACTATACCCCTTGTAATTGTTTGTCAAGATCGTTCTCAGAATATAGTTAACTTCTACCAGATTAGATGCATTAAGAATTTTCTATCCCAAAATCATTCACGTAAATGCTTTACGGAATTTATTGTTATCTTAAAAGAAAAGTCTAAACTGAGCTTCAGCTTTTATCAAATCTAAATTAACTTCAACTTAAAGAATTCCAGTCACAAAGTATTATGAAACTCCACCAGCAGCTTATAATTATGTTAAAGAGAAGTAAGTATATTCATTCCACAGTTTGCTGTAGCAGTCAGATGGCGATCCAGTATAAATAATTAAAGGTAAGAATCAGTCTTAATAATTTCAGGTAACGACTGAGGGCCACGGCGACAACACATTTTATGTTTCGTCGTAATAATCAGCAAGTAGTCTTGACAGAGCAGCAGTTAAAAGATTTTAAGAGACGCAGCGTTCAGTCAGCAAGCAAACGTACATCCAATATTAGACGGGAAGGTTTCACTTGGCGATATCCATTCAGTACGACATTTTAGTGAATCTACTATGGATATGAATATACTGACTTTGATAATAGTGTGAATAAGTTACTGTTAAGTGGCGCAACGCATATACTAAAGTGTATAACTTTTATTCACAGGTCATCGGCAATTCTGTTTGCTTTATTGATTCGGCGTTGAAAAGTGTTTGTTCAGTGTTGAATCCGCTTTGAACAGTGATATATTTTGTTGCGTGTGATGATTATAGACAATGTCCCGCAGAATAATTACTCGTTCTCAAACTGATAAAACTTTTTGTTGCGTGTGATGATTATAGACAATGTCCCGCAGAATAATTACTCGTTCTCAAACTGATAAAACTGTACAAAATACTGACGAGAGATTCTTTTCTGGAATAGGCAGTAATAATACGTGTGAAAACCCTGATTCTGAAACGTTAGGTGAACAGACATTTAATAACTGTAACAATATGGAAGCGTTTAACGAACAAGTAACTTCAGAAATGCCCACAGACAATGAAACGGTAGTGCAAAATAATTTGGCATTAAATGCAACAGACGGTACACAGTCACAAATTCCGCATAGTAGACATAACAGTTTCAGTAACGAAACCACTACAATGCAGTCAGACAGAGAGACTCCATTAAGCACTGATTCAGATTCAAACGGTACACAGCTACACAAACTGCGTAGCAGATCCAACAGTTCTCATGACCAAAATTCCGAAATTACGGAAAACGTGACGCAGTCACAATCATCTGAGGATGTTCAAATGAACACAGATCTACAGCCTTTAACAACGAATACAAATACACACAGAAGTCAATCCGAAACGGATCCAATAATGGCATTTTTGCTACAAATGAGACAAGACATGAATCAAAACTTTAACAGAGGGTCACAAGAATTAGAAAAAAGGTCACAAGATCTAAAAAACGAAGTTAAGGCAGAACACGCACACACAGATCAGAAATTAGACAACATGTACCAAAATCTAAAACACGAAATCAAAGTAGAAATTCAAACAGTCGCTGAAAAATGTTCACAATCAACACAAGAATTACGCGACAAAATTCAAGAAATATCCGATAACCAAGCAACATTTGCAGTTAGTATACGGGAAACAATGACAGAAAACTTTGCTAAACAAAACGCTCAGATTGATGAACGTTTTAACAATCACACAGAAAACTGTTTGATACGTCACCGTAAACTGGTGCGATCGCAGGATAAAGAACGAAAAGAATTACTACAAACAATCACTAAACAGCGTCAGGACGACAAAAAGAAAGTGTTTGCCCAGGGCAAAACATATGTAGACAATCACATACAGTCGATCTCGGAAGAAATCGAAACGGTCAAAGAAACAAATAATCAAATACAAGACAGGCTTACAGAAATCCAAACACAGACAATCGATGTGAAAACTTCTACAGACACTGAAATCCAGAATGTTAAAGATAAATTAACAGAGGACGTTCAGACACTAACTGACAAAATAGAACACATAGAAATTAACCATGACACAGAAAATTTAAAGGCAGATTTTAAGAAAGTCACCAAAAGCAACCGTAAATTACGAAACGAACTGACAGAAAAGATCAATGAACTCACTACAAGAATAGATCTTTTAGATACTAACAATGACGAGAGATCAGACGACACTGCACCAGTCCCAGTGCAACAGAACTCTAATAGTAATAACACGCCATTGACAAATATACAACAAACTATCACAGATCTAAAATCGCGTAATGATTCATTGCATCAGCAAATAAATTCTCTACAGCAAGAGATAGCGGACGCACAAGAAACCGCCGCACATAATCATTTTCAACAGAACACACACCGTTACGAAATGCCTCAGATCCATAATACATATAATGTTGGTAGACTTCAGAGAGTAAGAGATTTTACCCAGGAAGAAAGACACCCGAATCCATATTCAAGACAATACGACAACACTTACACACACAGACATGACAGTTTTGATCACAAACATTTTCTTTCAGTTAGAAAGTTTAAAACATTTAAAAACGACAGGGCGCAAATACATCCGTTGGATTTTATCCAACAGTTCAGGGGAGCACTTCCACCATCATGGCCAGTACTACATAAGTTAGAATTTATTGTCAGTTTTCTTGAAGGAGAACCAGCACGACGAATGCGACCAATTGCTAGACAATGTTTTTCCGTAGAAGCATTTGAGGAAGCATTTTTATCAGCATATTGGTCTGACACTACACAAAACAGCATCAAAGATCGGCTACTTAGTTTGCCAAACTTTGAAAATTCTACCTTTCCAACAATCACACAATTTTTCGAGTACATGGTGGAACAGAACCAGTACCTCAACGAGCCATACAGTCAATCGGCATTAATACAGCTTTGCATTTCAAAACTGCCCAGAGCTTTGAAAGTGTCATTACTGACAGGGCAACAAAAGGACAATGTATCCGCTTTTAGAGACATCTTACAACTATTAGAAGCACACCAGGCAGACTACGCATTTGTTAACAAAAATTTTTCACGACAGAACGGAAAACAAACAAACTCAGCTACTTTTGAACAAACACGATTTGGTAATAACAATCCGAGTAAACGCTTTCGCAGCGAAAATGACAACGAAAACAGGAGTAATGAAAAACATTATACTGACACGGTAAATTTATATTCAGGACAGCAACAGAATCCGAGACTTAACACGCAACCGAATAGGTCAAATTTCCATATGAATCATCGCTCAGATAATGCGACCGGGGAAGGCCATTACGCGGGTCGACCGCAAAATGAACAAAAACAAACGTTTCTACGGGGTGCAGGTGGGCTGCCGTACAGTCACAGTTATAACGACAGGAGAAAAGAAAACGAACACAGACCGCCGAGGACGTTCCACAATGACAATTTTAACGGAAACTACAACAGGGCCCAACAGCTGCGTTACCGTATGAATGTACCAGACACCAGATTTCATCCACCAGACACTGCTAATAATCAAAACGGCAGAACTGTACAGTTGATAGAACACATACCAAACTCCCAAGCTGAAAATCACATATCGGAAGAATTATGACTAGAGAAAACCTGCAATGAATCTCTTAATGTCGATACTATGAAATCACACAGAGAAAACATAACGACCGAAAATGCCATTACATTTGACGACGTGAGAGACACATTGTTACAGGAAAAACCAATCCTACAGAAAACAATATATCACCCAATAATAGAGATAAATTTACAGTCGCACAATATTTTAGCGATAATTGATTCAGGTTCACCTATGTGCGTAATTAACGAAGACACATTTAACAGATGCAATAGCAATAATGATTACCCAGTATTTCCTTTAAACAGAACGAAGGTCAAGGGAGCTTTTGCAGGAAAAGGCATTGAAGTTAAAAGACAGACACAATTAACATTTGTTTTTGCAGGGGAAACGTTCCACAGTGATTGTTGAATAGTTCCGAATTTAACAACAGACATGATATTAGGAATAAATTTTCTTGTTCAGTACGATGCGAAGATTGACTTCAAATCGTCATACCTCACACTACAAAAGGAAAACAGGGAAGTGATCGTAAGATTTCAAAACACAGTATCCTCCGAAGAACAAAATATGCACAGGATCGAGATTATTACTGATTCTCAAGATAACGATTGTTATATCGCACTATACACGAACACACTTAATAATGACTTGGTAGAGGAACAGGAGTACAATATGTTCGAGACAATTACACGCAAGGTAGACAATAGTGTAGCAAAATGCGACGCAGAACGCACAGAACTTGAAAATATTCTGGTACAACACAAAGCAGTTTTTGCCAATGTTCCAGGAACAATGACAGGATTTATGTACGAATTTCAGGTGAAACCACACGAGACTTTCAAAGCAAAGCATTATCCAATCCCACACATACACACAGAAGCAGTTAAGAAAGAATTACGAGCAATGATCGATCAAGGAATAATAGAACCAGCAGCCAGCCAATATATAAATCCACTACACATTGTTGAAAAGAAGGATGGATCACTACGTTTAGTTTTAGATTCACGTCAAGTTAATAAAATAATCATTACAGAAACCGACCGACCACAGACGTTAGAAGAGTTACTGCAAAAATTTCATGGCACCTCCATTTATACTACACTCGACCTCAAATCAGGGTTTTGGCAAATCCAACTACACCCAAATTGCCGAAAATATACGGCATTCCTTTGCTTTGGGGAATGCTATCAATTTTGTAAACTTCCGTTTGGACTAACGATTTCGTCTGCCGCCTTTATACGAGGCATGAATACTATTCTACCACAAGATCTGAAAAACAAAATTACTACATATGTCGATGACATTTTAATTGCAGCAGAAAACTGGGAACAACACAATCATACTCTTCAACAATTACTGAATACATTCGAGCAGAATGGTATAACTATAAACTTGCGTAAATCTGAATTTGGTAAAGCGTCAATAAAATTTCTAGGGCACATTATCTCACAAACAGGTATCGCACCAGACCCTGACAAATTGCAAGCACTGAAAGACATCGACGTGCCAACAAACAAAAAGGAACTTCGGAGCTTTTTAGGTCTTATCAATTATTTTAGAAAATTTATCCACTACAAAGCATTAGACACGCCCTTGCTATACCAGCTTACAAGTAAAAACACACTTTGGTCATGGAATGAAGACGTTGAAGCTGAATTCGAGAACTTGAAAGAAGCATTATTAAAAGCACCTTTGTTATCACACCCTGACCCAACACAAAACTTTTCCGTTGCAACAGATAGTTCAACCACAGCACTAGGAGTACATATTTTCCAAGAAATAAAGGAAGAAGATAAGACAGTCGTGAAACACATTGCTTTTGCAAGCAGGATACTTTCTCCAGCAGAGCGCAATTATTCTGTAACAGAATTAGAGACACTATGTGTAATTTACGCTTTTAAGCGATTCCGTCATTTTCTATATGGCCGACATACAACAATATATACCTATCACCGAGCAATCCAGTTTTTATTGTCAGCAAAACTTACGCACGATAGATTAAGCCGCTGGAAATTATACTTACAAGAGTTTGATTTTACCATTATACACATTCCAGGCACGCAGAATACTGTTGCCGACGCATTGTCGAGGTCCATTCACAATAAACGCATGGAGAAAGAAAATACCTTTTGCTACAACAACCATAGTATTATGTATATTAAACAAGTAGCTTTCGAAAACTTTATATCAGCAGCATTACAGGATATAGAGAGAGAACAGCAGAAAGATGAAACACTGAAAGAGATTGTAACGCTTTGGAAAGACAGAAGTAACGCTAAAGTCAGACTTCATTACACTGTACATCAAAATATACTCTTTATTCGATCATACCGAGACGGTAATAATTGGCTTTTATGCATTCCGGAAGGGATCGTAAATAAACTGATATGGTATACACATCTAAGTTATGGACACTACGGAGCGAGGAAATGCTTTCTGATTCTGCGACAAAATTGCCACTTTAATAACATGGAAAAACACATAAGAAAAGTAATAGCATCATGCAAGATATGTCAAAAAGCTAAATCATCAACAGTGTCACACATTCCACCATTGTATCCCATCATACCGGTTAAGTTAAGACACATGGCAGCAGTGGATCTTTTCGGTCCAATCCCCAGAACAAATAATGGTTATAGTTATATTTTTGTAGCTGTAGAACTAACATCCAAATTTGTAACATTTTCTCCACTAAGGAAAGCAACAGCAAGAACAGTATCAAGAGCGTTTGTAAGAGATTTTCTATCAGTAGTAGGACGTGTACAGAAGGTTATTTCGGATAACGGTCCGCAGTTTAGGTCAGACGTATGGAAGAAAATGTTAGAAAGTAAGAACATAACACCTATTTACATATCAAGATATCACAGTTCTTCCAACCCATCAGAAAGAATAATGAAAGAGATCGGTAAGTTATGCAGAATTTATTGTCATAAAAGACATACAACATGGGATAAATATATTTTACAGTTTCAAGAGGTGATAAATGCAATACCCAATGAATCTACGATGCTATCACCAACCGTAATACTGACAAATAAAGACCCACCGTACAAAATTACCGAACTAATTACTTTTCCTAAGACGCGTAGGCTTCGACATTGTGAAATAATAGACACAGCATTAGCAAACACTAAAAGAGCTGCAGATCGGCGGAAGAAACAACAGAAGCAGGTAAGTCGACTACAGAAGTACGAGATTGGCGACAAAGTACTGATTCGCACTCATTTTCTTTCCAACAAAGGTAAGCACAGATGCCGTAAATTCGAACTTCTGTATGCAGGCCCTTACAGAGTTCGTAATATTCCACACGCTAATGTAGTGCATGTGGAAACGCTACGTAAGAAGAAATCATTAGGGAATCATCATGTATCCAACGTGAAACATTTCTTGACTTAAATTTTTGCATTTCAGCTGACGAAAGGACGGCGTGACACGTAAGTATGCAACAATGGTAGTTTCAGCGCGCTTCAGTAACAAACAAAGCCGCGACACGCAGCGGGCCGCTAATATTTCACCGTACCTTAAAGAACACAGCAGTACTTAATGATGCTACGCCAGCCAAGACAAATAAAAACACGAGAAACATTTCCTAACTTAAAGAGAACATGCAGACAACGACACGACGTATGAATTTGTGCACTGAGAGCTCATAAATGAAAGAAATTTTTTTTATAAATTGACATAATTACTTAAGAAAATGTCGATTTTTGCAATAGCTAAACTGATAATATAGATCGTTCATTAATCAATTATTTTAGTGGTAACATTAACATGTACTCTTTATTCCAGAATGCAGCATTGTTGTCACACGTCATCAAAATGAAACGTAGTTTTAGTTAGAATAAGGATGTGAATCTTTAGGTCACGCAGATAGCTGACGCTAATTGTCATTACAGAAATTTTTTAGGTCATGCCGGGAGCTGACGTGATTTTGCAGCAGTTAATATTATGATAAAGTGTTTTATAGGTCATGCCAGGAGCGGACGAGAAGTACCAGAAGATGTTTATTGAAGTCATGCCGTGCACTGACGATAATTAATACTGAATGTTTTATAATAAGTCATGCCGTGCGCTGACGTTAATTAATGCTGAATGTTTATAACAGGTTATGCAGAGAGTTGACACAGATGCAGAAGAAGAATGTGTATGTTATGTTAGTATATAAGAAATGTATAATGTTAAGAAATAATTTTGCTAGCATGTGAAATCTCCCCTACCATGGCGCGACAACATTACAGCATCCTTTACCATAATATCCACTCCCTATCCACCCATAAACTCCTCTTTCTCCACACCCTCCATCAACACCGTGTCGATGCCTTCATCCCCCAATACACCCGACTTAAATCCAACATCACTCCTGACGTGATCCTACCCTCTCCCAACCCCTTTGGTGCATCACTGCGAATGTCCTTGACCTAATTGGCAGTGACCATGCCCCCGTCCTCCTCACTATCTCTGATGGTTGCCATCCCCGCCACATTCCTCACCCTCACATTCCTCCTAAACTTGTCCATGACTACTCCCACACCAACTGGGGTGCCTACAGGGAATCCATACACACCTAGGCCAAACGCCATGACCCTAACCTCCATCTCCCAATGACATCTCCAGAACTGCTGCCTTCCTCCACCAGACCTTGTCTGATGCCATCGCCACCCATACCCCTACCAAAGTCATCCACACTCACTACCCTCCCTGCCCCCACAGGCCATCCTTCTCCTTTGTGACTCCTGTCACCTCCACTGACCTTTCCTCTGTACTCATGACAGTGACACACTCAGCCACCACTGGCAATTACAACAACACATCAGCAATATGCGTACTGTGAAGAAACGCCCTGCCTGGCGACAGACATGCACACAACTCAACGTCACACTCCCAATAAAGTCTTCCAAGTACTGGTCTGCTTCCCACTGCCTTACTGGCAACCGCCTCCCCCACAGTACCCTCTCCTCCTTGGTGATCATGCCTTTCCTGACAACCTCAGTAAGGCCAACCACTTTGCCTCCCACCTATCTGATGTCTTTTCCATTCCCGATGATCCCCAATTTGATTATTCCCTCTTCCTCACATCATCATACTACACAGGACATCAGCCTCACACTTCACACTGAACCCAACACTCCTCCCAGCCACAACTGCATTACCTACCGCTATCTCAAACACTGCTCTCCCTCCTTCCTTGCTGCCCTCTACAACGTAATCCTTGCCACTGGCTTCTACCCTGACCTGTGGAAAACCTCTCATATCCCAAGAAGCCTCCATCTGATGCCTCTTTCTGCCACCCTATATGTCTCAACTGGGTGTTCAGCAAGCTCTTGGAATCCACCCTTACCTCGCGCATCCACCAATGCCTCCACCGACGCCGCCTCCTCACCAACACCCAACGTGGCTTTTGACCTTCCTTCTCTGCCAATGACCAACTCCCATGCCTCACTCATCTCCTCTCCCTCCAGTTTAACCCCCGTCGCTCCACTATTTTTGTCTCCCTAGACCTCGAAAAGGCCTGCGACTGTGTATGGCATCCTTGTCTCCTGTTTAAACTAAACAATTTACACGAAAGGGAATAATGGTCCAACGCAAACACACGTAAATATTGAGTATTCTCAAATTTCCACGGAAAACACACGTGATCAAGAAGGCTGCCGAACACATACTGAGTATTTGTTCGCTATTCAGCCATCTAGAGGGTGACACGGTTAGGTCAGCTACATTTCTATACCGCAGCCAGCATCTCCATTTGGACGCCTCTCACTGTAAACTGGCAATGTCAATCGTTCGCACCCCGCACCTCAAATAGAATTGTCCTAGGAAACCAGCCACATATATTTTATCACTCTACTTACAATTAAATAAACTCCTGGAAATTTAAATAAGAACACCGTGTATTCATTGTCCCAGGAAGGGGAAACTTTATTGACACATTCCTGGGGTCAGATACATCACATGATCACACTGACATAACCACAGGCACATAGACACAGGCAACAGAGCATGCACAATTTCTGCACTAGTACAGTGTATATCCAACTTTCGCAGCAATGCAGGCTGCTGTTCTCCCATGGAGACGATCGTAGAGATGCTGGATGTAGTCCTGTGGAACGGCTAGCCATGCCATTTCCACCTGGCGCCTCAGTTGGACCAGTGTTCGTGCTGGACGTGCAGACCGCGTGAGACGATGCTTCATCCAGTCCCAAACATGCTCAATGGGGAACAGATCCGGAGATCTTACTGGCCAGGGTAGTTGACTTACACCTTCTAGAGCACGATGGGTGGCACAGGATACATGCGGACGTGCATTGTCCTGTTGGAACAGCAAGTTCCCTTGCCGGTCTAGGAATGGTAGAACAATTGGTTCGATGACATTTTGGATGTACCGTGCACTATTCAGTGTCCCCTCGACGATCACCAGAGGTGTACGGCCAGTGTAGGAGATCGCTCCCCACACCATGATGCCGGGTGTTGGCCCTGTGTGCCTAGGTCGTATGCAGTCCTGATTGTGGCGCTCACCTGCTCGGCGCCAAACACGCATACGACCATCATTGGCACCAAGGCAGAAGCGACTCTCATCGCTGAAGACGAGACGTCTCCATTCGTCCCTCCATTCACGCCTGTCGCGACACCACTGGAGGCGGGCTGCACGATGTTGGGGCGTGAGCGGAAGACGGCCTAACGGTGTGAGGGACCGTAGCCCAGCTTCATGGAGACGGCTGCGTATGGTCCTCGCCGATAGCCCAGGAGCAACAGTGTCCCTAATTTGCTGGGAAGTGGCGGTGCGGTCCCCTACGGCACTGCGTAGGATCCTACGGTCTTGGCGTGCATCCGTGCGTCGCTGCGGTCCGGTCCCAGGTCGACGGGCACGTGCACCTTCCGCCGACCACTGGCGACAACATCGATGTACTGTGGAGACCTCACGCCCCACGTGTTGAGCAATTCGGCGGTACGTCCACCCGGCCTCCCGCATGCCCACTATACGCCCTCGCTCAAAGTCCGTCAACTGCACATACGGTTCACGTCCACGCTGTCGCGGCATGCTACCAGTGTTAAAGACTGCGATGGAGCTCCGTATGCCACAGCAAACTGGCTGACACTGACGTCGGCGGTGCACAAATGCTGTGCAGCTAGCGCCATTCGACGGCCAACACCGCCGTTCCTGGTGTGTCCGCTGTGCCGTGCGTGTGATCATTGCTTGTACAGCCCTCTCGTTGTGTCCGGAGCAAGTATGGAGCAAGTATGATGGGTCTGACACACCGGTGTCAATGTGTTCTTTTTTCCATTTCCAGGAGTGTATTACTGTTGGAGCCTCAGTCTGACGACATTCGACGATGAGCGAAGTATTATAAATACCCCCTCCTGACGGCTGTGGCTCTGGAAATATAAATATCTGTACCATTCTTATGACTGGACATAATTTTCCACTTAAAAGAAGACATCTTCCTGCCATTTACATGAATTTTCCTGCACCAAGCAGAAGTCATGCATGTGCTCCCGGATTTCGGCGTCTTCCTCCCTCAATTTATACGTATTTTGCGTCAAGTTTTTCGTAATTTTATGTCACTCATGCCGACGCCACGTATTCTACAATTGCTTATAAATTTGATAGTACAGTAGTCAAAACGTAGCGCAAATAACTATTTTTCTGGTTGGACAATAAAGTATAGCACTGTACTCGAATGCAGTTGAAGTGCATTTGCTCTGTTTTAGGTGTGTCTGAGATTCACAGATGGTTCTGGGAGGAAGGCAGAGTGGCTTCAGGTCTGCTGCTGGCTTCACGTGGTCACGAAGGAGGGAGACTAAGGTACTTCCCGAGAGACAGGAAGTGTGCCTAGGATTACCACCCGCCCGAGCATGCACCCTGACCGATGTTGCATGGCCCAGCAAAATACGTGTGTTGCAGGCTGGTAGATGGTGGGACATAATGTGTCCTTAGCTAAGGAGCGTTGTACTACCAACTGGGTTGAGTGCAATATACAACCACAGAATGGATCTTGTGTTTGAGACTGTGTAGGACCAATTAGGTGTCTTAAACCCTAACAAACAGTATTTACAATGAGGTTCCCTGTACTCTCCACCAATTACAACCTAGTGGTGTCAGCTAACAAACAATTGCTGTATGGTAACATTGTACTTTATTTCTATTGAGCTAATAGTGACACACACGAGTTGACTGCTGTCTTTAATGCTTTCCTGGACAAAAAAGAAAAGAGAACCATCTGCCTCTAAACTTATTTGCATCAGCGTTGAAGGATGACAAAAAGTGGATGGAGTGATTGCTTGAGAGAGAGAGTTGTAATGAAAATGATTTAATGGTAGACTGATGACGCATTTTAGGGAAAGAGGAAGATGTTGCTGCAGGTCATTTAACCATTTTTTTCGGTGTTGTGCCAGGCTGCACCAATCGTGTGGCATAACCTGTGTTCAACTTATATACAACTGCATGTTCTTTGTGTGATGTAGAGCACTATCTATTTGCGATCATTGACAGCAAATGTCTCAGTCATCAGAGGACTTCCATCTCATACTTGATGATGATAAAACATGTCCATCCTAATTTAGCACTTTCCTCTAGATGAATGCAGGTTTATGCGATGTACTCCATTCCTCTGCCGCACCTTGGGCACAAAATCGATTCTTCAGTTTAATAACTACAGTGATTCTAAGTTAGCGACAGCTGTTTGTGAGGTACTGCAATCCCTATGTATACATCTGTCTGGCAGATGTCCTGTTTATGGAGTTAATGACGGTATGAGGTATAGTTTCACGTGGAAAACACTGCTGATATGCATTTATCTGCTTCCTTCTAAAGGGCAGTCTCCGTTACTATCAATCATTTTATAGGAGTGATGTGAGCATAGTGTAATTTCTGAACCATGATTGGATGTGAACAGTGGGTGCTATACACCTCTGAAAATTTGTATTGTGCATGTATCACACAGAATCAATGATTTAAGGAAGTAGCTTTTTTTTCATTTTACAGTTTGTCATCATAGTTTATGTTAGAGAAACCTGTAAGGAGAATGTATGTCATGTGCTGGAAACATATTTTTCACATTGGAATATTAACAGCGTTCATTCAACATGATTAATAGGTCGGAAACTGCTAACATTGTAGCGTGTTTTAAGTGCAGATTTGTGTAGCCTTAGGAGTGCATGTGTTTATGTTCTCTCTTACCAATACCTTCTTGGTACTGGTCCCAGACACTAGAACAATATTTTAGAATTGATAGCACAGTTGGTTTACATAAAATGCTTCAATATCCGTCTTGTCTGAAGCTTCATCGTGCATAAAAACCACCCGTTTCTTCTTCTTCTTAACTGTCTGCTATTACATGACAACACTTTGATATCTACTATTATCCAGTGATAAGGGGAGCGAACATCCTCGACATGCGGGCATTTGGAAAAATTTTGTGCACTTGTATGGATACTGTGTGCAAGATCGGTGCAGAACAGCACTTACGGACTTGGCTCGCTCTATGCCTTCATGAGATGCAGAATGTTGTGGTCTGCTTATGGTCAGCTGCAGGTTAAATCGGTGATGTTGCTGCAGGGAAGGTTGATCAGAGACAATGCGAGGAGATCTTTCAATCTTTAACTTTATCCTAAGAATGCGAGAATGCTCTGTGAACTCCATTTGCATAGGGAAAGATCGTAAAATCCGCACTATGATCGAAGTGCTAGAAATATGTAGATTGCTGTCTGGTATACTTTGATGTATATGTTGGAGAATCAATAATGAATGGATGTACTGCAAAGTCAACTATCTACATTCAGTATCAAGTATATGGTCCTTGCAAAGTAGTGGTAGGGTGGTTCAGTGATGATACAGAAATTGGGAAACATGCTGCTGTGTCAGTGGTTGGTGTTGAAATTACGGTAAAACTGCTAAAATTCATCGCGCTATCAACTGTGATGCTTGTTGTCACAGTACATCAACGGTGTCTTTTCCACATAATAGTTGATGGCATCACTTTTTCAGATGGAGAAAGAGTCTTGGTGGAGGGGCAACACGTTCCAAAGATGGCTAGCACCGAAACAGCTATCACGTACATGACTGCAAATAGAGAAATAAATTGAAACAGAACACCAAGCCATCAGCTATTCTGTCACAGCGAAAGATGAGTTTAAATGTAGAGGCTGTCAATCACCTCTCGGCAGCTATTTGGAAACATTCCACAACGAAGCAAAACTCTTCCAGTTTCCATATGTTGTGACTGTCTTTTATTCAAAATCATCCAGTGTGTGTTGTAGGAGCAGCAGCAACAACATAATTTACATCATGCGATGTCTAGTCTTTTGTGAGAGCCAACGGCTTGAAATGTGTTAATATCAGTTTAGAACCTGACGCAGACCTCGATGTCATCGTGGAAAAAAGCAAGTGTACAAAGATGTGTCATACACTGCCTGGCCGTGTTACAGCAGAAAAAAAGACCCAGGGAACTTTTCTTGCAGCTGATAGCATAGTCTGTGGGATATGGTCCTCCTCCTACAGTACAGGCGATAACGCTTTACACTGGTCTGTGCGACAGACGTGGATGCACCCTGAGAGACGCGGATCTCCTTCCGCTGACCTTACACATTGTACACAGTTGGTGAAGCTACAACATGTTCCCATTTCCATTGTGTGGTCAAAACATGGTCCTGTTGTATTAACTCAGCTCACCCTGTTTCTACACCGGTTGCAGAACTTGGTGGAACGACCACATGCACAAAGCTGCAGGGATAGCGGATCAGAGTCTGAGGAACAGTTACAAGATGCACTAGGACTGTTTAAACAGCTCACCCTGTTTCTACACCGGTTGCAGAACTTGGTGGAACGACCACATGCACAAAGCTGCAGGGATAGCGGATCAGAGTCTGAGGAACAGTTACAAGATGCACTAGGACTGTTTAAAATCATGTTGGAATTTTACTGCAGCAGATAGGTTGAAAATGAGTGAATTGTTTCGAGATATGAGACTGTCCAAAAATATGATTCATTAGTGACTGTAGTGATTAAAAGACATTTCCATAGGTTCCAACGTAGGTATGTGGTTGAATAGAAAAACTTGATTCCAAACTCTATAGATCTGAAAAGCCAGTCTATTTTGTACATTTCTGGGGACTAAATCTAGCGTTGCATTTTTTAACATTGACTCATCGCATAGCACACCATCTACTGTATACGATCACTCTCAATCAACAATCACGTACAACCCAGTGGATACATCGCAGAACCTCTGATATGGCATCGAGGGGGAATGTGTTACAAATACTGGAGAAATATCTAGCGGCAGCGTGAGGAAGCTGCAAATACTGGCTTCATACCACATTTCTTAGCCGAATCATTTTCTAAATTCGATCATTTTATTACGAGCTTACACCGCCAGCAATCTGTACCCGCACTGGCAGTCTGTTAATACACACCCCAGTGATCACCATCTACATTCAGTGTCGCGATACTTGAGTGGAAAATCACTTCATTTCGGTGTAATGCCATATCTCAATTTATAAGACTTGTATAGTTTTTAATATGGATATCGTTAGCAATACTTGAGTGTGCCTGTCGAACCAAGACAGCTTGTGACAGTAACATAGCCGTTGCGATCGTGTTTTTAACATCTGGTGGCTTGTAAGACGATTATGCCTCTCTTTCTAAGAAGTATTGGTGCCACTCGCAAGAAAAAACGTATGAGACATATCCATCTGTCGCTGATTTCCGCTCAGTATTGTTTGGTATCGCCAGCATTCACTTATTTCCTAGGTATTATACTTAGTCATAGGGGGTGCGAGATAGATTTGCTGTGATCAGCAGGCTTACAAGGTACGTGAGTATTCCGACGTGTGTAAAGAAAATGGCTTTCCGATACTTCACTCATTCTCAGATGTCGTCAGATTGAGGTTGCAATCGTAATATTTAATTGTAGGTACAGTGATAAAATATACACTCCTGGAAATGGAAAAAAGAACACATTGACACCGGTGTGTCAGACCCACCATACTTGCTCCGGACACTGCGAGAGGGCTGTACACGCACGGCACAGCGGACACACCAGGAACCGCGGTGTTGGCCGTCGAATGGCGCTAGCTGCACAGCATTTGTGCACCGCCGACGTCAGTGTCAGCCAGTTTGCCGTGGCATACGGAGCTCCATCGCAGTCTTTAACACTGGTAGCATGCCGCGACAGCTTGGACGTGAACCGTATGTGCAGTTGACGGACTTTGAGCGAGGGCGTATAGTGGGCATGCGGGAGGCCGGGTGGACGTACCGCCGAATTGCTCAACACGTAGGGCGTGAGGTCTCCACAGTACATCGATGTTGTCGCCAGTGGTCGGCAGAAGGTGCACGTGCCCGTCGACTTGGGACCGGACCGCAGCGACGCACAGATGCACGACAAGACCGTAGGATCCTACGCAGTGCCGTAGGGGACCGCACCGCCACTTCCCAGCAAATTAGGATCACTGTTGCTCCGGGGGTACCGGCGAGGACCATTCGCAACCGTCTCCATGAAGCTGGGCTACGGTCCCTCACACCGTTAGGCCGTCTTCCGCTCACGCCCCAACATCGTGCAGCCCGCCTCCAGTGGTGTCGCGACAGGCGTGAATGGAGGGACGAATGGAGACGTGTCGTCTTCAGCGATGAGAGTCGCTTCTGCCTTGGTACCAATGATGGTCGTATGCGTGTTTGGCGCCGAGCAGGTGAGCGCCACAATCAGGACTGCATACGACCGAGGCACACAGGGCCAACACCCGGCATCATGGTGTGGGGAGCGATCTCCTACACTGGCCGTACACCTCTGGTGATCGTCGAGGGGACACTGAATAGTGCACAGTACATCCAAAATGTCATCGAACCCATCGTTCTACCGTTCCTAGACCGGCAAGGGAACTTGCTGTTCCAACAGGACAATGCACGTCCGCATGTATCCTGTGCCACCCAACGTGCTCTAGAAGGTGTAAGTCAACTACCCTGGGCAGCAAGATCTCCGGATCTGTCCCCCATTGAGCATGTTTGGGACTGGATGAAGCATCGTCTCACGCGGTCTGCACGTCCAGCACGAACGCTGGTCCAACTGAGGCGCCAGGTGGAAATGGCATGGCAAGCCATTCCACAGGACTACATCCAGCATCCCTACGATCGTCTCCATGGGAGAATAGCAGCCTGCATTGCTGCGAAAGGTGGATATACACTGTACTAGAGCCGACATTGTGCATGCTCTGTTGCCTGTGTCTATGTGCCTGTGGTTATGTCAGTGTGATCATGTGATGTATCTGACCCCAGGAATGTGTCAATAAAGTTTCCCCTTCCTGGGACAATGAATTCACGGTGTTCTTATTTCAGTTTCCAGGAGTGTATGTGGCTGATTTCCTAGGACGATTATGTCTGTGGTGCAGAGGAGATGGCGGCAGTGGCCTGTCTTATGGCAGGAACTGTTCGAATGGAGAGGCCAGCTGAGGTACTGGAATGTAGTCGACCTAACCCTGTCGCACTCTAGAAGCTGAAAAGTGAACTAATACTCAGAAGATGTTGGGCAGCCTTCGTGAGCACGTGTGTTCTCCATGAAATTTGAGGAAAGTCAATATGGATGTGTGTTTGCTTGGTCCATTATTCTCGATTGTGGCTTGTGGTGTTAGCATCTAGATAGTGCAAGACGGGTGGAAGACACGTTTGCTGGTTCTTTAGTCATGAGAAAAACCTTACTTGACTTTGTATAGTAGAAGGACGATTTGGAATCTGTTATATCATTGGCATCAGTGTTCGTGAGTGGAACTGTCAGTTTCCTCTATTTTTCCGAGTTTTCACGTAATGATTTTCGCAGATGAGATAAGCTCCTACTAACTCTGTGGTTTGCAGTACGTTCCATCTAGCTTCACGTCGCTGAAGTTTCGTGTTTCTAGAGATATAATTTCCAGTCTTTACCTTCGGAATTTCACTGTGCAAGCGATCGGTAGCATACCGCTGTGTGCTTCACATTGAGAAATATCGCGTAAATGGTGTGATATTCTAGCAAACCACGTGAAGATGCATATGTTTTTGTAATCCCAGAGTCTGGAGATGGGTGCAGAAAGCAAGCAAGGAAGCACTTGACGGCCAGAAACAATAACGTGTTTGTACCGAGGGGAACCAGCCCAACAATTTAGGGAGTGACCATTGCCCGTGGAGGGCACTCTGATCACATAGGAAAACATGTGGAGGCGGGAGGGCAGTTGACTCATGACCGACCGACCTCGCAGGAAATATCTAGTGCTGCGAGGACTATATACAGTGCATGTGCTTACATTTTATTTATTTATTTTATTTTTTAAAAATATGTCTATCTTTGCGGTATATGTTCGAGTATCTGGTAGTCAATAGGTATATGCAAGATGCTGCAGTGATGCAAAATACAAACTGTGTTTACTGCATCGAAATTGTATGTGGTGATGTACCCCAGTTGGAGATCGGTTTCACACTGACATATTGAAGCTTTTCTTGACAAAAGCACACGGGTGTAATTCAGTAAATGTCTTTCCGTATTTCATGGTCTGCAGACCACTTACGCAAGGTTTTGTCAGTGCAATATTGCTGATTGATATATATCAGTACAAAATAGTTTTGCCACTGAAAGTCTCATCTCCAGAAAATAGCAAACAGTGTTCCCACACTGGCAGGAGCAGCAGCAGTTTGGCACGTTTCACACCGAAAAATTCAAACTTTCCTCATCAGCAGCACAGCACTGTAGTTAAGGAAGTGTTTTGGGCGATACTTTCCGAATATCATGATGTGTATACCAGCATTGCAGGGTTAACTGTCAGTGCAATGTGGCAACAGTATATTTTTTTTCCACCTGCACAAAATGGTTTTGCTGCTGAAAGTCTACTATTTTGTCTCTCTGCAGAAAAAAATGGTGGACAGTACTCTCACACCGGCGGCAGCAGCAGCAGTTTGGTGGGTAAATTCAGTAAGAGCAAATCAGAATGCTCCATTCATTCACAAGACATTCTTTGTGCGGGACATAGAAGCCACTACAAACTGGTTCGAATAAGGTGGAGGAAGGGTATCTATCGAAAGTTCTGCGGCATCTGTGATGTCTTCTTTGTTTGAGTGTTCAGAGACATGTCCAAGCAGACCATCCATCTCTGGCAGGATGCTGTTCCTCATCTGCCATTGTGGCTGTAGAGCATCTCTAGACCAGCAGTTGTAAGACACCGAAAATTAGCCGAAAATTTCAGGCATTTTTCTCTTCTGTAGGCCAGTGCCTCAAATTCTGTTTGTGTAACCGTTCTGATTTTCCTGCCTGTTCTTGGATAGTGCTTCGAGAACTGAGGAAAATAACGTACCTGACTCTAGCAGCAGCAAATATAAAACTAAACTAAGTCTACTCACCGTTTCAGAAAAGTGATGAAGACTACGGCAACTGTAGGACTCAGAAAGTTTACTCTCTTTGGCAGTGCCTTCTAACAAGCAGCTAAAACTCGAAAAGTGGTGAGTGTCCTATTTAGAGTTACAGAGATATTTATTTCCACTTCCAAATATAATCGATTTGGCGTGTATCAGGTATTGCAGCTGACATCGATTTCGGAAACAATTTCCCACAGAAGCAGTCTAAGTGTCTCAGGAATGGTCTCACAAGTGTGCAGCGATATTTTTAGAGTCCATGTCCAAGTGTGGTGGTGGTGGTATTCCTTGGAATAAAATGAGTAATTGTTTAAATAGCTTTGCTTCATCTGAAAAGCCAGCTCTCTCTCTCTCTCTCTCTCTCTCTCTCTCTCTCTCTCTCTTTGTGCAATGATTCACTTAGTTCCTGTAACATCTATACTTTATGTATGTGACAATATACCACAACACCAGGTCCAATAACTCCTGAAGCAGTTCGTGTTCAACAACAAAGGGTATCTGTTTGCTAAGAATTGGAAGGAGGGAGCCCAACGGGATTTCCAATGTGCAGGAAGTGCTTAGTGGCTACTGCATGACTGTGCCACAAGTCGGCGCGTTGCCTCTCTTTCAGCAAGGCGCAGAGATTCTGGGGTGCACATCTTGCCTCTTGTGTTAGGGAGACTGACTAACTGGACTTTTATAGAATGATCTACAGTTACAGCACACGCGCCTATCGGTATGAGTTGCGAAGCATAACATAGATCCATCTTCATTATTTCATAAAGCGTATTTGTTTTCATCAAATATCATTGCTATCGACAAAGTCGTCAGATGCTAATATACTCCTACTCCAGCATGGATATCTCGTCCACTGAATATAGTACACAATTATGTCTGTCCTCCTAGTCCAGTAGCTAGGCATAGACTGAGTCCTTTTTGCCGCCATTTTTCCCCATATCACCATCTTGGATTACGTCACGGGAGGGGAGCGGGGAAGGGAAATCATCCTTTGGCGACAATATTGTGAACTACGTCAGCTGGACCTCATGGTGAACACACTGGATGGAGCTACTGTCTATGACAACTCAAATTGTTTAAATAAATAATACATGCAAAATAAAGGCCTATGTCTGTCCTACGCAGCAGCCCAGTGCAGACTGAATCCTTTTCTCCCCGATTTCCAGATGGTGGGAGTGGGTGAGGGATGGTGAGGGAAGAGAGGAGGAGAGGGGGTTACGTTAGTGGAGGTAGCCCAACTGACCTATTTTCCAGCCAAAATTTAAACTTCCCACCATGACACCACTGCAAAGTTGTCACATCTATGGCTACCATCTTGGATCCGCCACCTTGAATAAATTACGCAACAATGCAGAGTAGGGCCATACCCGCTTTGCCCTAATAATCACGTATGGTGTGAGCTAAATGTCGTTATTGGATGGTTTGCAACTGAACGATTTACATCTCACGCAATGGCCTTGCTAATGTGTCGTTACTCGATGATTTGATATCCTTTACGCAAAGTATAGTGACATAAGATGTTTCCAATGGATTTCGAAGTCGGGCGCCGAAATATCGCGAGAAAAGCAGCACGCTTCTACAGAAGTCAGAGAACGTATGAGATTTACTGTCAGTTTTTGAAAAATGTGAATGGCTGTTGAACAAAATCTGTAAACAGAACGAGATTTTCACTCTGCAGTGGAGTGTGCGCTGATATGAAACTTACTGGCAGATTAAAACTGTGTGCTGGGCCGAGTTTCGTATCAGAGCATATTTACTGTCAGTTTTTGAAAAATGTGATTTACTGTCAGTTTTTGAAAAATGTGAATGGCTGTTGAACAAAATCTGTAAACAGAACGAGATTTTCACTCTGCAGTGGAGTGTGCGCTGATATGAAACTTACTGGCAGATTAAAACTGTGTGCTGGGCCGAGTTTCATATCAGAGCACATTCCGTTGCAGAGTGAAAATCTCATTCTGGAAACATCCCCCAGGCTGTGGCTAAGCCATGTCTCCGCAATATCCTTTCTTTCAGGAGTGCTAGTTCTGTCAGGTTCGCAGGAGAGCTTCTGCGAAGTTTGGATGGTAGGAGACGGGGTACTGGCAGATGTAAAGCTGTGAGGACGGGGTACAAGTCGTGCTTGGGTAGCTCAGTTGGTAGAGTACTTGGCCGCGAAAAGCAAAGGTCCCGAGTTCGAATCTCGGCCTGGCACAGAGTTTTAATCTTCCAGGAAGTTTTAACATCTGTAAATATTACGATGTCGATTTTGTGTTACACAAGAAGAGAATGTTGCTGATGGCGTTAAAACATTTTGAATTTGTCATGTAAAACGTAGTATTCATTCTTTATTGAGTACTACCTTACAGTAAGAGCTGTAGTCTGCGAAGTTAAAGCCCTATGTCATTGCAAGGGTGAAAGGCTTCCATAATTACAATCGTCTGATGGGAGGTGGGACTTCTGTTTAATGGCAGGGTATGATTTTGAAGGGGTTATATGACAGATGCACATGTAAAATTTTCGGGGACTTTTTATGAGCAGGTAAGATCCTAATTTCATCTCTATGTTCAGACATGACTTTGTGAGAATACAATAGTTAGATTCCACTGCTAACAAAGCAATTCAGAGGGTTGTGGACGTGTGCAGTAGAACATAAGGATCTCGATAAAGTATCGTTCCTCCACGGTTTGGTATGTTTTATGCAAAATATAATGACTTCAAACGTTTCCACTGGACTTCTAAGCTAGACACTGAAATATCACGAGCAAATGGTATCGTTTGTACAGAAATCAGAAAAGATACGTGATTTATTGTCAATTCTTGAAAAAACAAAATGGCTCTTGAACTTCATATTGATACGCAACGCAGTGTCATTTCTGTGTTACACAAGATGAGAAAGTTGGTGATGTCATTGATACGTTCCGAATTCGTCTCCAAAACTGAATGGTCGACTAGCGTTAATGATACTGACATTTAGTATTGTGCATCAACTCGATAACAGTACATGAAAACAGAGGGTGCTTCCTTAGTAGCGTGTTGGTCAGCTTCTTTTCACATGCAGTGAAGTGTTGTGATTTTCTGTGTTACATGAATTGCTCATATTGTTGACAGGCTGAAAGGAACTGAAATGCGCAATTTTTGAACCAGTAGACCGTTAACCGTTTTTTTGAGTGAAATATATTCATATGTAAACGCTTCCTACTCGATGAGACGTCGTTTAGTGGACTATTATCATCTAGAGAGGATGTAACCAGATCCTCAGTTTAGCTTTGAAACAAGCAATTCCACTTTGAAACCGGTTTCCAGCAGTTTGGATATAACCTAAAACATTAGCGATCCACATAGTCGCTTTTGTAAAATTTTGATTTCCTAGCTTATCAAAAGTATCATAAGAACCTTGCACTTACAAGTGTTGCAAATACATGGCAGATTAGCCCTCTGATTTTGACCACGAACATCCTACATTCCAACGTACATACGCAACTGACATATACTTCCAATGTTTCTAGGGGATTTCTGAATCATTTCTGAGGAGCGGTTACAGCATACAAGTGTCACGAACCTGCGTGGTCTGTACAATATAATATGGATCGCCGTGGGGAGAATGAGTCTATGGTGAAGGTATGTTAAACCATCCTTCAGTGATATTGTCTAGTATCTATAGGAACATGAAGTTCACAATGAAGATGATGAATTAAATGTGTGTATAGGTGTGTTGCAGAGGGTAACACAACATTCACTGCTGTGCTATTGATGCAATTGGTGTAGACGTTAGTGGAAACTCCAAGTCTGGAAACAACTGTGTGTGTATCATGGAGCTTGCCTGGAAACAGTTCTACGTACTGCTGCAAATATATTTTGGATCGCTAGTGAGCCTGGATGTTGCAGTTGAGTAATGATAGAAATCTACTAGAATTGTTAGATGCTCTATGTACAACGTAATACACTTATAATTTATTTGAGGAATCACTTAAAAATCCAGTGCCAACCTGGACATTAGATCATGGTTGTTTATATTAACAATGATTTAAGTTTAACGTTTTGTCTACAACAATATAAAAATTCTATCATCCCAAGACATACATACAGCAAAAATCGCTGTTAAAAAAATTAAAAGTGCCTCCTATCAAAAGACTACGTGAGTCATTATAGTACAGCTGACTGAATATCCTACGATTAGTTGGGAACCTATTGCAATCTGAATTCGCCATATGGCCTGCTGTTTGAATGTATTGAATCTACTACTATTACAACTGTTAGTATAATAGTATAGCAACTGAGCCAAAGCGACCCTCATGTCTGTAGGAAGAATTACAGACAATTTTCCTGTACATTTAATCACAAATAAGAGGTGTGATATATGGTTTCTGGTGTGTGTGGTGTCAAAGACTTTGGTGCTGCCTTGCTCGAATGTAGAAGTATTCTTGGTGGGTAGTAAACCTGTATACAAAACATTGTGGATAATATCTTATATTACTGATAGTTAGCCCCCTTTGCTATTCCACATGCATATATAGCACTCGGAGAATGGATATGTGTCTCTGTCAAGCAACTTCAAGCATTCAAGTATTGTGAATATGTGCAACATATACTCTGCAATATGGATCGCCAAGGAGGGACTCTCTCTATGGCGAGTATATCTTAAACTGCCCTTCAGAAATGATTTAGAAATCCCCTTGAAATATATGAAGTATATGTCAGTAGTTTATGTATCGTTAGATGTAGGGCATTGGCAGTCAAAATGAAAGGACTACTCTGCTTCATACAGAACTATCTGTAACACTTGTAAGTGCAAGGCTCTCACACTTCTTTTGCTAGGCTAGAAAATGAAACCTTTACAAAAGCGACTATACCAAACTGTGAAGAAACGATATTGTGGTGTGGTCATTACGTTCTACTGCAGAAGTCCACATAACTCTGAGATGGTTTTTAATCAGCGGCACTAAACTGCTGTATTCTTGTATAGTCATGTCCAAACAGAGAGATGAAATTAGGGTGCTCATCAAACGATTCTGAAAATTTGACATATGTGTCTACCATGAAGCCCCTTCAAACCCATACCCTGCTATCAAACAGAAGTCTCACCTCCCGTCAAACGATTGTGGTCATGGAATCTTTTAGCCATTACATTGGCATTGGTTTTGATGTTGTAAAGTACATTTCCTACTATAAAATAACAAGCAATAAAGGATGGAGTCTACATTTTGCATGACAAATTCGAAATGTGGCAGTGTCATCAGCTACAATCTCTTCTTGTGTGACACAGAATCGACACTGTAATGTATACCAATATGCTATTCAGCAGCGCTTTCCATCCCGCATTGTGGTGTTAAATAAAGATAAAATTGTTGCTACTGGACAATACACTGTTTAGATTTTAACATATGATGCTGCATGACATTATATGCTAAGCAAATATAAACGACTCTTAAGGAAGGGGAACTCCTTAGCTTTGGCTAGAATTGCAAAGCGACCTTACTGCTACAAATAGCTTTATAGATCTCTGCAAACAAGTTACTTCCCTTTGTCCTAGCATCTCGGATTCTGACGTCATAGTAGAATTGTGGCAGTATGCACTGGTCACCATGATCAATGACCATCTTGTATTTCATGTCAACCATCTTGGATTCTGAAATCATACTAAGGCTGTGGCAGTATTCCAAATGTCAGATTATAAGGTCATAGAATTATGCCAGTACTCCATGTTAGCCAGCATGGATTTCCTGGCAATTTATACTTAGGACAGCAACCCTACTTCCACAGGAGTGGGAAAAATATTAACACATATGGGCTATTTTTGAAATTTTTGTCAAAACTTGGATATGTCGCTTTTTTATACAAATGGCAATTGACCTTTGTCAGAGGGGAGATAGGAGAACGAAATTTTATTACTCATTGGTGACATTATCTCTGCCACATTTTGTGCCAAAACCTGCACAGAATAGCTACTGGTTTGTTCCTTCAAGCAATGAGAAGCAAAGACACGAAGTTGTGCTTTCTGACATTTCCGTTCTTTTAGCAACAGTGGGCAGCTGCAGTCATCTCTATGCAGTCATTTCTCACCCACCCCTATTTGTTCTTAGCCTATTGCAAGACCATTGACACTAACTATCCCATTTTTCTTTCCCATAGCTGCACTTTCGTGCATTGCAATTCCATGCACTCAAAGTTCTCCATCACTAGCTCTGTAACTCTGCTGTTAGGAGTGAACCTGTTTTGTGTGTCCCTACACTTCACCAGTGATTCAGAATCTAATACAGTACTCTATCGCTACGGAAAATCCATTTCCATACCATTTGTGCTGTGTTTCTTTGTGAACGAGTAGAAATGATTTCTTGCTGTAGTGTACCTTAGTTTAGCTTGATGGAAGTTTAAATTCTGATTCTGAATTTTGATCTGTACTCAGAAAGATCGTGTCCATATTTCTACCCAGGTCCGTAATGCCACCATGACAATAACTGTGGGTTTTACTTGTTGTTTTCTGAATAACCTTACTGACTGAACTTAGTATGTGTGCAATCTGGGAAACATGTTTGTACTTCAGGGACATGAGATGGAATTGTATTATAACTTCTAGTAATTAATTAGTTCACGTGGCAGATTTTTGTAATTAAATTAATTGCTGGATTCAGTTGGCAGTATTCTGTAACTGAACTTCAACTAACTTAAAAGAAGATTTAACCAAAGACAGCAGAATTTTGACAAATCGAGTAATGTCTCTGTCACTTATGGGCCTAACTTCTATTTACTGTTCCACATTTAATTTTTACAATATAAGATCATTTCAATTGATTTGTTATATAACAGTACTATCTTGTTTCACTTTCATTTTTATTGAGTTTATTGTGATGGGTTTTTAAGAATTAACTACAATAAGTCTTAGACTTTTTTCTGCAAGTGAAATGAGAAAGTAGACTGATTTTCAATTTTTCTTTTACATTTTTCATAAAGTTGTTCATTCAATGTTTATGTTACACTACTGGCCATTAAAATTGCTACACCACGAACATGATGTGCTACAGACGCGAAATTTAACCAACAGCAAGAAGATGCTGTGATATGCAAATGATTAGCTTTTCCGAGCATTTGCACTAGGTTGGCCCCAGTGGCGACACCTACAACGTGCTGACATGAGGAAAGTTTCCAACCGATTTCTCATACACCAACAGCAGTTGACCGGTGTTGCCTGGTGAAACGTTGTTGTGATGCTTCGTGTAAGGAGGAAAAATGAGTACCATCACGTTTCCGACTTTGATAACCGTCGGATTGTATCCTATCGCGATTGCGGTTTACTGTATCACAACATTGCTGTTCGCGTTGGTCGAGATCCAATGACTGTTAGCAGAATATGGAATTGGTGGGTTCAGGAGGGTAATACGGAACGCCGTGCTGGATCCCAATGGCCTCGTATCACTAGCAATCGAGATGACCGGCATCTTATCCGCATGGCTGTAATAGATCGTGCAGCCACGTCTCGATCACTGAGTCAACAGATGGGGACGTTTGCAAGACAACAACCATCTGCACGAACAGTTCGACAACGTTTGCAGCACCATGGACTATCAGCTCGGAGACCCTTGACACTGCATCACAGACAGGAGCGCCGGCGATGGTGTACTCAACGACGAACCTGGGTGCACGAATGGCAAAACGTCATTTTTTCAGATGAATCTAGGTTCTGTTTACAGCATCATGATGGTCGCATCTGTGTTTGGCGTCATCGCGGTGAACGCACATTGGAAGCGTGTATTCGTCATCACCATACTGGCGTATCACCCGGCGTGATAGTGAGGGGGGGCCATTGGTTACACGTCTCGTTCACCTCTTGTTCGAATTGACGGCACTTTGAACAGTGGACGTTACATTTCAGATACGTTACGACCCGTGGCTCTACCCTTCATTCGATCCCTACGAAAACCTACATTTCAGCACGATAATGCACGACCGCATCTTGCAGGTCATGTACGGGCCTTTCTGGATACAGAAAATGTTCGACTGCTGTCCTGGCCAGCACAATCTACAGATCTCTCACCAATAGAAAAGTCTGGTCAATGGTAGCCCAGCAACTGGCGAGTCACAATACGCCAGTCACTACTCTTGATGAACTGTGGTATCATGTTGAAGCTACGTGGGCAGCTGTACCCGTATACGCCTTTCAAGCTCCATTTGACTCAATGCCCAGGCGTAATTATTATGGTACTGATTTCTCAGGACCTATGCAACCAAATTGCGTGAAAATGTAATCACATGTCAGTTCTAGTATAAAATATTTGTCCAATGAATACCCATTTATCATCTACATTTCTTCTTGGTGTAGCAATTTTAATAGACAGTAGTGTATATAAACTAGAATATTAATAATGTACATAATTGATTCTCAATGTTAATTTAGCTGTACTGGGAACTTCTGTTTTTATACCAAAGTACTAAGCATTTAAAAATTGGCTAATTATACCTTAAAATTAGTTGCAGTACATAAAGTGTTATAATGTTGTAATTATTCATGCTGACTGTATTGACATTTGTATTTTCATTCTGTTCCATGTTCTCCTTATTATTTAATATTTTAAGTAATGGTAACTAAATCGCTTAAAGTAGATCATTACTTGTTTTGTTTGGCCCTCAGTACCGAAGTACCATACAAAATTGTAATATTTTCTTCCAAGGCAACCTCGCATATTAGTTGTCCAGGTGTTCCACACATTGCCCTCCTTAGCAGCTGATACCTACAGACCCCCCTTATCAGAAGTAGCCAAACCTGGAACACCATATCAACGAACTGTAAGGCAAGAGAATCATTTTGTAATTTTCTGTATTCGTGATTAATGTAAAATAATGTGATATATCAGTGAACTCTGTAACCATAAGACTCCTTTGCCCACGTCGGATTTCATTCACTGACTGGGCAAGCCCTGTAAAAACCCAGTAATGGGATGCACAATCCTAGTTGTCATTTGCACCATGAGCCCTAAGAAATTAGTTTTGGAGGACAGGGGGTGGCCGAGGGGTTCTATCTTGCTAAGATTATTTTACGATCTGTACTGGGTCATTCCAGCCAGCTAAACATGTGACTATATACTTGTTTAATTACGGACCACAGGCCAAGGAAAGTACACACCCATATGAAGATGCTGCATATTACAGTTTACTTTGAGTAAGCAGTCAGAGAGGATAAGATAGGGGCCACATAACTGCCCCCCATGTCTGTCTGTAGAGAGATGCTTCTGGAATTCGCTTTCTTGTGATTTGGACCTCCTAAAGAGAAGATGACTTTATCCTTTCTGCCTGTGTCTCTATTCTGTTCTAGATTTCCTGGTTTATGCCTTCTGTCTCTGCCTCACAGGAACTTTAGCTCTGCTGGCAAACAAATGGCTTCATGTCATATGCCCCTGTGTCTCTCTTGTGACATGCATTTGCCTTTGCTTTCCTATTCAAAATTCCACCCATATAATATCATAGTGCCTATAAAATTGTCTAAACTTTTGGCTATCATTGTCACCCATGTGTTTGGCATACATGAGCATACTTGTACATCTTTCCTCAAGGTTTTCATTTTAATCTGAATATGCAATAAACAAAAACATATTTTTCAAAATTCTTCTTTCACTTAAAATAATTCTTTTCAGATTCCCATATCCCTGACCATACTGACCAGGAGGCACTGTCCAGCTGTATGCCTCTAAATCTAAATACAAGACTAAAACACCAGATATAAAATTTATATTCAATCCCTGCTACATCAAACAGTGACACATTAAATAAGTGGAAATTAATCCGTAGTTCAGATGAAGACATTAACTTTAATTATTACTATGTGTGTGTTCATCATTTATCTGAAGCAGATCTTGTAAACACCTCTAGGTACAGGTCCAACCCTGAAGTTATTCTGAAGCATATGGAACTGGTTTTATATCAGTCTTCCCCAGTTTATGCTAAACTGAATTTAATGATGGTAATAGTACTGTTGACAATGTTTCGAATTCAACATCAGATGCAAATAAGAATGCTTGTGACAAATACATAAAAAATATTTAATAAATCTCTGTATATCCATCTTTTCAGAGATTGTTGTGGGACTTGGCTGTTCATTGCACGATGTCAGGTCAAACATCTTTCAGCATCTAATTTCAAAATTGTTACTTTATTTGGCTATTAGTTTCAGAAACTTGCTACGCCATCTTCAGGCCACTGACAGACGTCTAGGAAAATTCCAGCCTCAGTTCCGGTTAATGAATGCAGGCCCCTATTTTGACCATAACCGAGGTTCTGAATCTTCCTAAACATGTCAGGGTCCTGAAGATGGTATAGTAAATCGCCGAAACTGGTGGCCAAATAAAGTAACAATTTGGGAATCAGATGGCTGAAAGGTGTTTCATTTAACATCCTATATTTAATAAATGTGTCAAAACTAAATGTTGAACATCCATTATTTAAAAGGCATAGATGGAGCAAAAAATTCTTCATGGACAATGCTCCCCATGTCACATCTTGAGGGAAAAAACTGTAAGACTGCATTACACACTGTTTTCCTTGGTACTTGTATGTGTGTCATTAACCAGATTTTTTGCCCACAGTCACGTGATATAAGTAGGCTACTTCTTCTGCTCCCATGATATTTTACAATTAGTTTACATCATGCACTTACTTGCGTAATGGGTCTCCTGTATAGGGAA
The DNA here is from genome assembly GCF_023897955.1 of Schistocerca gregaria. NCBI lineage: Eukaryota > Metazoa > Arthropoda > Insecta > Orthoptera > Acrididae > Schistocerca > Schistocerca gregaria. The sequence continues at coordinate 306,578,615 of NC_064931.1, forward strand.
CCATATGAAGGATTACTGGCTTTTTCGTGTCCTTTTTGCTTGAAGTCTCATCCCTGCAACGCACAGAAAATCTTAGCATTATAAACTAATCAGCAATTAGCAATTAATGTCAACAAACATCCTAATGTCTTCTAAGAAATGTAGATGTGTCCTGCTAGCAAGTGTGACTGTGTCATGTCAGCACATGAGCAGCTCTACACAGAAACATGCATTTAGAGTTGCTGTCAATAGATCTGTAATGAGCACTTGTAACAACAATGGAGCTCGATCTGTGCCATACTCTTATTATTGAGGGGTCTGTTGTTGTGCGGCACATGACGTTACTGAGAACACACAATTTGTACATCAGTGCTTGCTCTAATACTTCTTTTCTCATGTGTCTCTATATGTCTCACAATAGAAAATTAGAAATTAACATCAGTTCTCAGTACACAGAAACCATCAGCAATCTAAACACTCATTCACAACACGTCTAAGCATCCCACAACATAGAAACAGGAAAACTTCAGATATGCATTGCCGAGACTGAATGCAGTCCCAATAAATAGAGAGATCAATACACATGAACTAAGCATAACCAAAACTGGTGCATGAACAGGTTACAAACCAGACACGGTAGACAAACTGAACAATCAAAAAAATCAAAACAGTACTGACTCATCACACCCCATTGATAATTTATTCAGCATTTAGCAACAAGACACAAAAATCAGTATAACAGAAAATCCAAAACACAAAAAACACGGCAGACACTGACATTTAAAAAGAGACCTGAGAAAACGTAATAAAGTATTAGATCAGAAAAGCTGTAGCAGTCATAGAGTGTAATTCTGCTTTGAATAGTGTTGCTGAATGAGCTTTGAAATATTAGTGACCGAAATATAATTATTGTGCCACATATGAGGGATGTCTGAAAAGTCCTCAGCCCCCCCTCAGTGATGTCAGAGATTTGATGTTTTACCAGATTCATGATATTCATGGTACACTCGTGAAATGGTCATATGGGAAAATTCACACTTCTTCGCTCTCTCAGAAATGCTGTGTCACGTCGCTCGTGTGCTGAGTATAACACTACATTCCAACTCACTAAAATCTTGATAACCTGCCATTGTATCAGCAGTAACTGATCTGAGGACTGTGCCAGACACTTGTTGCCTTATATAGGTGTGCATATGTTGTTCGAGCCTACCAGTAACTAATCCAACAGCCCACCTCTGAATTGCTTTGATGTCTTTCTTCAATCCAACGTGGTATGCATGCCAAACACTCAAGCAGTACTCAAGAATAGGTTGCACCAGTACCCTATTTCCCGTCTCATTTACAGATTAACCACTCTTTCCTAAAATTCTCCCAATAAACTTAAGTCAACCATCCACCTTACTACCATAGTTCTCATATGCTCATTCCATTTCACATCGCTTTGCAGTGTTATGCCCAGATATTTGAACGACTTCACTGAGTCAGTCAATACACTAGTGGTATGTAACTGAACACTATAGGTCTGTTCTTCCTACTCATCCACATTAACTTACACTTTTCCACATTTAGAAATAGCTGTCATTCATCACAACAAATAGAAATTTTGTCTAACTCATCTCGTATCTTCCTACAGTTACTCAACTTCGATACCTTCCTGTAAATCACAGCTTCATCAGAAAAAAATTGCAGATTGCTGTTCACCCTGTCTGCCAAACCATTTATGTATACAAAGAACAACAATGGTCCTGTCACACTTCCCTGGGGCACTCCTGACAATACCCTGGTTTGTGATGAACATTCATCGTTGACTACAACGTACTGGGTTCTATTGCTTAAGAAGTCTGTGAGCCTCTCACATATTTGTGAACTTATTCCATATGCTTGTACCTTCATTAACAGCCTGAAACTGGGCATCACGTCAAATGCTTTCTGGAAATCTAGAAATATGGAGTCTGCCTGTTGCCCTACATCCATAGTTCACAGTATATCATGTGAGAAAAAGGAAGACTGAATTTCACACGAGTGATGCTTACTAAAACTATCTTGATTCACACATGAGCTGTGTTCAGACCTGTTGATGCCATGCTCAGATGGCCACTGCAATCCTCATCGTGACGTTTTCTTTACCAGCTACAAACTTTTGACGCCATTCTCTTGACATGATGACGAGACATCACAATCTCCCTGTAAACTTCTACCAGCTGGTGGTGAATATCACTCATGGGTACATCGTTTGGCCACAGAAATCGAATAATGCTGTGGATTTCTATGTAAGACCAGTTTTTCAAATGAGTCCCCGTGTGTATATACCTACAACTAGCGCTGTAGGCGGCAGGTGGCCTAAACTCTCAGCAGCTGCCAACCACATGAATCAGAATTATTACACACTACTAAAATCTAAAAATATTGGCCTTGTAACGTCAGTTTCTGATCACCTTTCATATAATACAGTGTGAACGTACTCCCACTGTACTAAATGCTTCTGCATGTAGTAAAGCCTAGTTACACAGAATTCTCTAGTACATCCAACAGTGAAAAACTGGAATTGGGGAGCAGAAATGTTTTACATCTTAATTGTATTAGTCACTTCGAAATTTTCATTGTAGTGGAAACATAATCCTATTGCACTGTTTTGTACAAGTGAGTACTGGCTTTAGTACCTGTTATAAATGTTCAAACAAATAGTCGTAACTACAGTATCATTTTTCTGCATTTCAAAGGGAAAGTGCTCTATATTTGTACTGTATGTTTTGACATTAAACTGTACTTTAATGTGGGAGCTAAACTGAACTTCACTGAATGTTGTCACATGTTGCTGCTGAGTTGCTATGTAATTATACTGTCTTGAGAGCTGTTGTCTTCTTTCTATTCCAGGTCTTTTTTTTCCTGTAGTAAATGATTTTCACATGGCGTGTTTGATTCTTTTGTTCAAAAGTATTTTTAGTGGTATATTTATGAAGTGTGTGTACTCATATAACAAATCCTTCGTTCCTTAACCTCTGTTCCAAAGTCGTACAAAACAGATCTTCAAATATTATTATGTCCACACACAGTCTTGTGGTAATATTCATTACGGTAGAAATCTTTCACCACTGAAATTCTCAGCATAATTTAGAAGAATAGTTTAATTAGGTCATATTATTTTAATATGTAGCTTTATTTGGTCTTTATTGTTATTTGTAGTGGTTTTTGCCTAAATGGTTTCTGAAGCTAACAATGTGTACAAATTGCGGCTCTACCCCTGCCCCTCCTCCGGCCCCCCCATCCTATCTGTAGGCCTGTTCACTGCATAACACATCTGTTTTGGAAACATTTGTAGTAATATTAAAAATAGAGGAACTAGCCATACAGCGTAATACATAATGTACAGATATGCTGTACAAATGATAAACACCTTTGTTCTTTTAACATACTATGAATCAGCAAGCCTTACTTAAGTGGCAATAGCCAATACATGTATGTACAGTATCACTGCATATACTTTTTGTTCTAAGATACAGCAGCAATAAATAAATACAGAACCCCTCTTTTCACCACGTGTTCTGTACCACCATCCACTGTTGTTAACATTTATTACTGCAAAAGATATAACCACCATACTTATTCTCCACATTACACCTATACCCCTTTCAAGACAGTATATAGTGCCTCCATTCCCCATTCTCACATCACCACTAAACCTTTACATTGAAATATTTTTCCGTATTGTTATAGTTGTCAAATTTTATTAATGTACAGGAATGTTTTGAGGATATCCCCCAGTGATGCATATTATGAAAAGCTAATGGGAAGAATGTAGGCTGGTGGGCATAGTGATGTCAAAACAAAGAGGGAAAAGTATTGCTCTCACAGCTCACATTCACTGCAGTGCAACAACTTGCCCATTAGTAACAGCAGCCATGTGACTGAGGAAACACAGAAATTTTGACAAGGCCACCTGTGTTTGTGAAACATTACACTCGAGGCTGGATGTTTCCAGAAACTTTGAAAGCAGTAAGATAAAGTAAGAACTATGTGCCAAGACACCCTTCAAGAATGTTGTCTAACTATAAAAAAAAGAAATAGTAGAGCATGAGCAGCAGTTGGTAGCTGTCATAATACAAGAGCAGTTGAAGGTGGAAGGCACAGCTAGATGTATGAAGTGCGCCAGTGAACCCTCAACATCACAGTGTTTGTGAAGAAGCAATAAACAACCAGCGAGGAGCACTGTATTTCATTTTCATCAGCAACAGACATATACAAGAACAACAAAGGTACTGGATGTCTTTGTCTGTGTGTCAACTGTTAGTTAGAAGAACACGATTAGTTTACACTTATCCATATTAATGAACTCATACAGGTGCTTTTGTAAAGCAGCCAGTATGTCTCATAGCATTGCACTCATTTATGGTGGCTAGAAGCCAATATTACCAGAGTAAGTGGAACAGTTTGCTGGAACACAAAGTAGGCAAGTGAGCTATAAGGCAGAAACCACCATAGACACCTCTCCCAGTAGAGTACTCATATATGTGAAATAAATGACTGCAACATTACTTGTTTGAGTACTTTCTAATCTTATAACAATTCTGTCACTTCCAATCATCTTTCTTAAGTAATTGAGGAAGGCTCTTACCCCTCCTCACTTCCAATGACATTACAAAGTATTTAGTCCATAACTCATAGTCTTATCTGTAACTTCTAGTACATGCAACATAGAGCAATTTTTAGTGTCATAGGTGAAGGTCAATGTGTTTTTGACAGCCAAGATGAGAAATTAGGCAACAGAACATGAGAGAAGAGAGTGGGATGGATATCTAAACTGATTCCCAAATGATTACAATCACGTCCACAATGGAAATATAGATTGAAGAAAGAAGAAGGAACTAATTCAGAAGACCTGCCACACTTGTCAAAGCAAGTCTAGTTGAAGAAAGATGAAATGGAGGTCTAACATAACTTGAAAAGGGAAATACAGGCGCGGAAAACAGCTGCAAAGAAGGACGCCATCGCCACTGCAAACAAAACGACGCAGGCAAGCGCCAAGAGCATTAGTAATAGGTTGCGCTTATATAAAAAGTCTCGCTCCTGTAACAATAAAGCTGCAACATTAGCAGGCAATAAATGACGTTGAAGTGGAGGGTAATCGTATCTACAATAACTGTAATGAAAGTAACTGGAACGTATTTGCCTATCTCTTAGAGTAAATATGCCTGAACCATTGAAAAGTCAATAAATTACAGTTTTCCAGTGAGTTTCAATGTAAACTGAAAGAGAACAGGTCATGGAAGGAGACGCATAAAAAATTATTTGAAGTGAATTGGAAATAAGTACCAATGGGAGAGTAATGCAGAACAGCATCCATCTACCCAATTGCTTATAAATATATCTTTTGAAAGATATTAACTAGGTATTCTTCAGATTGCAATCTGTTAACATCTTGAGGTGTCGACTAAGCCACCTGATGAGGACAACCAAGCGAATTATCGGAACATTGTGCATCAACCATGCTGATATATGGCAGGGCATCCAACAACTCTAGCTCTTACCTAGGAATTGTTAAATGAAAGAAAAAAGTGAAGGAAGGACTAAAAAGATAATAAGAAGGTAAAACAGACCAAGTTTGACAGTGAAAACAACTTTTAACTAGGAGTCAAGAATGTTTTGTACATCTTTAAGGTTTGTGGAAGTCAAGTAATTTGCTGAGTGTGTGCTGAAGTGGCTAAGTGTAGATGGACTATGAAGGAATTTTGATTAAAACAGATTTATTGTTTATGTCTGTTTGCTTGATTGATAATTTGTTTATCCTGTAGTTACAAGAAAGATGTGGTGATTAATAGGGAGTGAGAATAAAATTATAAGGTTTCTGTGTGATTCCTGATGAGTTATTGGCCGGTGTGGGGGGGGGGGGGGGGGTATTTGTGTGGCTCATGTAGATATAAAATTTGTTTCTCTATGTGTAGATTAGGCAATGTTAAGTTACATGTGAGGTAGCATTTTGTCATCTGAATAGTTCTCGCTATATTGAGGACTACGGTGTGTTTATTTGCAAGTACTGTTTAAATTTAGGATATAGTTCTTCATGTTGGTCAGGTTACAAAGTTGATAAACTACATACACTACCACTTGCATCATTATTGAGGCCAAGTCCTAACTATGTCATTAAACTGAGCATCACGCTATATGAATTCAGTTTTGTTTAATGTCTGTATAGCAGCAGTCAACAACGTTTGTTACAATAGTTCATTTGAAGTTGGGAGCTTGTTTTCAGTTTTAGGTCACAGTATACGTAATGGATGGATGAATGAATGTCTAGAAAATTTGAACTGTCCTGAGCCAAAGCACTGGATGGTCACAGAGGAGGTTGAGTCCTTGCACTGTGAAACAAGAAAACTGACATTTATGTCAGTTCATCCAGGATCTGAAGAGCATGTTAAATGAGTGTGGTGAGAGTGCTTCTGTGATAATTTGAGGTGAAATTGTTGACAGGAATCTGTTTCTGTCATGAGCACATAATAACTCGAATACATGCTCTTCTGAAGAAGTTTTATTAACATTACTTCAACCAGAACTTTTCTTTTTGAATTTATTTATTATGGACGGAATATTTATTTCCGTTTTGTTTCTGAGACGAAACAGTAAGCTGCAGGCGCATAAATGCAAGTGTACATGAATAATATGGCTTTCCATAATTTTTTGGGAGAATGTCCAACTTATTATTAACTCTTGATCTGATATTTTGGCACACAAGGTTTCAGCCATTGTCAGTGCGAGTCCTTTGTAACATTTTTAAAATACTTTACACTGCCTGGCATTCTAACATATGTCATGCATAATAATCAAACAAATACTTTGTAGTGAACGGTGTTTCAATAACTACACTTGCTTTGTTCAACTCTTATCTATGTACATTTTTGTCTATGATTGAGGCTTTCATTACCTACAGTGTTATCTCTGGCGTATACGCATTTATTCCACAATGCAAAGTGCTTTCAAAATCTTGCAAGAGACTCAACTTTAGAATGGTTGAAAGGCTGTCAGCCAAAAATCAGTACAAGAGCAAATAATATTCTGGATGCACTCCAAAAAATAAAGAAAAATCCTATTATTTTTGTTCATTTTTCATACTCTCCATTGAGGTCACTTAATATGGTTCTTGATATGTGGGCTCTTAGTATCACCCACTGCCCTATATGGTATTCAGGTAACTTTGCACTCTGTTATTCTATCCGTTTCTTATGTTCATGGGTGCTGTACAGAATTTTTTTCTTGCTTCCATACAGTAATAAAACTGGTTATGATGAGATAAATGTGCTAACCCATCTTGGATGATATGATATGATTTGTTCCAAATTGTAGACTCAAAATCCAGAAATAAATTACTATGTATCTACATGAAAATCTTTAAATGGCAATTTATATAAACACTTTACGTAAATACAACAATTATTTGTATTTCCTTCATGAAACGTTAGGTTCCAAAGGTGATTTTGCTCAAATAGATAGATATGTGATAGCATTTTCTTTGCTGCATGTTGTTACAGCTACATCTTTGTCTTTGAGTAGTCAGTGGTACGAGCTGCATCTTGTATGGCATTGATTTGTATTGTTAAGTGAAATGGCTGAAAATATAAGCGTTACTCACCAGAAAGTCCACAAGAGTTCATATAATTTAGCAGAAGGAACCCAAACAGTAATCATCATAACAGAAGACAATATAGTAATCACAATGGTAAATGTTATCATCAGAAGGAACATGATAGAGTAAAGAGTGACAATTTTCTTTCTGGAGAGCAAAGTGGCAATAGTTGGAACAAAAACTGGAATAGAAATGATAATAGAAACACAAGAAAACAGGATGGGGTATTAATTCCCAAAACAAAAAAATTATTTGTGCCACATTCTCAGTCCACAAGTTAGGGGCTCATGAAACAAATAACAAATGGAAACAGAAATTACAAAAATACTGACACACAAAGAAAATACTCTAGCGAAGTGGTCAGTAGCTATCTTAAAGGTACGTCCTATCCAATTAATACTATATCTGTTGAGAAAGAAGTATGCTCACCATTTAAGGCAAAATACGCACAAAAAAGTATGTAAGCACCTAGCACTTGGAAAATAGGATACAGGCGAAATTAATTTATCGAATTTTATAACTGTGTAGCGACTTGTCACTTGTTAAATGCTGAAGTAATTGTTTTTAGATGATTTTGGAATTCCGTAACTTATGGAATGACCAGGCAAGAAAAAGTGAATACTGTATTAATGTACAGTAACTTAAGTGAAACTGGATATTTAAACAGTAATGAAGTAAGGAATGATGATGTTGCCGATTTGTATGATGATATTGATGATGTTTGTGGTATTACTGAATATAATAAACTGAAGCTAAGTGATGATTAGTTTAGTAATGCAGAAGAAAAGTATTTTGTTTGTTTTAAAGAAGAATTGGAGGCATTAGGTACTAGTAAGTAAGTGTGTAATAGTGGCTATGATACTGTAGAGGTACCTAAGAACACTGTTAATGGATAAAAGGATGTTTATGATGATATCACAGTAAACAAAACTCTTTATTTAACTATTAACAAGAAGGCATGTACAGATGACCATACTAATTCAGTTACATGTTATGACACTGACAATAAGCTGCTTAATTTGAAGAATGAGGAAGAGTCTTTTTTATATAATGTATGGTTAAATAGTGATGCTATTGAGAACGATGAAAGCTTTGAATCATGATAAAAATAATCTGTGTTTAATTTTAAATCCATATTGGTGGGTGTAAAGTTAAATACGGTATTGTAAAACAACAGGTACCATAGTGCTGATCTATATGTAACAAGTAAGTGTACATCAATTAATGAAATTCTCAGTGACAGTGATAATGATGTCTGTGTTAATGTAATGAACATATGTCAAGGCAATAAAAAAGGTAAGGACTTCAAGGATTTAGGAAACTTTAGTTTTGAAGACATAGGATACTGATAATTGTACTGATCTTTGTTGTCTGTTCACTAAAGTCAGAATAGAAGCATGGGAAGGCACTTGTCTTGTTGACACAGGCAGCCAAATTTCAGGAGGATTTGAATCAATAAGTAAAAAATTATATCGGAATGAGGACTATGTAGAATTAGATGTAATTGGAGTTCATGTTCAAAGGTAAAAATGGAAAACATAGTAAACTGGTTAAAAGTCAAGCTTTAATGACTTTTAGAACTGAGGGAGTAACTTTTTCACATGGATGTTTAATAATTCAAAATCACAGTGAATATGTTATCCTATGGATTCTGATGAGGTTATGTTGGCCAGAGAAAGAAGCTGGAAAGTTGATTAAGTGTATACTCAAGAGTTATGGGCACCATAGTATTCAAAAATGTATGCAAAAACTACAAGAAAACATTTTTTTCTTTAATATGGCTAAAAAGGTTAGAAAAGAACTGTCTACTTGTGACAGGTGTCAGAGAGTCAAAGTAAGTAACAGAACTTGTCAAGATGAGGTGGAACGTAAGGATTTAGTTGTTGTGGTTTTTTTACAGAAAATAGTTATTGTTATATTTTTGTTATGGTTGACGTTTTCTCCAAATATATAAAATTCTATCCTGTCATAAAAGTTACAAGTAGGGAAATTATTGCTAAAATTGGAAAAGATTACTTAAAATATGTAGGAAAACGTCAAGTGGTGCTGACAGACTATGGATCACAGTTAGTATCAAAATGTTGGAAGTCGTTCATAGAAAAATATGGTATATGGCACATGTTAATTTCTGTTTATAATCCTTCATCCAATCCAACAGAGAGATATATGGTGGAAATGAACTATCTATGTCGCATATACTGGTTATGTTACACAATAAACAATCAAATCTTATCCCTGAATTAGCAGATGTGCTGTCATGTCTACTCAGTTGTGGGAGAAACCCTGAAAAAGCAAGGAGAGAGATAAAAGACATGATACTAAGGTCACAATAACCAAATTCGACATTGGAGACCATGTTCTTGTTAAATCACACAAGAATTCTAAAATATTAATATCTGCGTTAAAAAAGTTTTTCGATATCTATATTGGTCCATTTGAGGTCATTGAGAACCTGCATCCCAATGTCTACCAGTTGATTTATCCTAAATCTAAAAGGCTTCTTTGGTTAAGAAACGTTACCTCATAGAAGTCATGCAAACAAAATGTCTTCTACCATATGTAAAGAACTATGTAGTTACAGTTTTTCATAAATTTTTACACTAATAACTTAAATTTGGTGACTTATTAGTTTTGGTTATGCTGATTTACTTTCTACAGCTTATAAGTAAGTCATGATTTGTATTTTATTATGTTCTTTCATGATAAGTAATTAGTTTTGTACAGTGTTATCTGTCAATATTTAGAGCAATTTTTTAACCAAGTAATCATTTGAAAAACTGAACCTATAAGTACAAGTCCCAGTCAGTTCCTTAGCATTTATTCAGTTCTTAATGTTACTTTCTTTATGGTACATAATGATTTAATACTTGTGTCATTCACATGTTTTTTTAGTAGGACCTGAAAAATCACCATTAGAGCATTTCCTTTTGCTGGCTAGAACTACTTGTCATCGGAATTTCTTGTTCATTAGTTTTCAAAGAGTGTGTGGAAAGCACCACACCATTTCTCATAAAATAATGCTATTTCTTATGATAGATTTTCTTATGTTTAATATAATTTTTGTATATGTAGTGAACTATCATGTTGCCCCCATGCATCAATGTACTTTATCTATATGTTAAAGAAGAATTTAAATATAACAGCAAAGAAAAATTAACAAACGGCACTTTAAAGTAAATTTCCGTGTTGTTGTTGACATTTTGGCACAATTTATGGCCAATTTTGTTACATAAGTAACTAAAGGATTCAGCTTAGAAGAAATATGAAAGAATGATTTAGCTGTCTCATCCTGTAGTATAATTTGAAAGACGTGAAAAGTAATTTTTCATAAGTTAGTGTATAATTTGCAGCATAGTCGACAGGACCAATTGCAGACCTCAGGTACAGAGCAGGGTGGAGGGTCTGAATCAGAGGCTTAGACGGTTCAGCGACTGTGTAGGCTAAAGATTCCTTGATTTGCGATAAAGTGTGGTTAGGTTTTGGGTTCCACTGAATAGCTCAGGAGTTCACTATACGCAGGAGTCAGTTATATGACTGTGATTCTCTGTCAGAGAATTCACAGTGAGCAGTAACTGACGGAAAGTCATTGAGTAAAACAGAAGTGTTCTCGGGCGTTCCGAAAGGTAGTTTTATAGGCCCTCTGCTCTTCCTTATGTATGTAAACGAATTGGGAGACAATCTGTGCAGCCCTCTTATATCGACTAATAAAGTCTTCAGACTTTGACCCTAAATAACGAAAAGTGTGAGGTCATCCACATGACTGCTAAAAGGAATCCGCTAAACTTCGGTTACACGATAAATCAGTCCAATCTAAAGGCCATAAATTCAACTAAATACCTACGAATTACAATTACGAGTAACTTAAATGGGAAGGAACACATAGAAAATGTTGTGGGGAAGGCTAACAAAAGACTGCATTTTGTTGGCAGGACACGTAGAAAATGTAACAAATCTGTTAAGGACAATGCCTACACTATGCTTGTCCATCCTCTTTTAGAGTACTGCTGTGCATTGTGGGATCCTCACCAGATATGATTGATGGAGTAGATCGAGGAAGTTCAAAGAAGGGCAGCACGTTTTGTATTATCGCGAAACATTTGGAGAGAGTGTCAGTGAAATTTTGGGATGGGCATCATGGAAACAAAGGAGTTTTTCGTTGTGGCAGAGTCTTCTCACAAAATTCCAATCACCAACTTTCTCCTCCGAATGCGAAAATATTTTATTAACACCGACCTACATAGGAAGAAACGATCACCATGATAAAATAAAAAAAATCAGAGCTCATACTGAAAGATATAGCTATTCGTTCTTTCCACACAATATACGAGATTGGAACACTAGAAAATTGTGAAGGAGGTTCAATGAAACCTTGGCCAGGCACTTAAATGTGAGTTGCAGAGTATTCATGTAGAGGTAGATGTAGACAATCTACGAGCGTCAATGAAATGAAAACCTAAAATTTGTAATAACAAATAGAAATTTCGTGCCGTTATCCTGTAATTTGGTAAGCCTGCTACAAACAGCGTGGCCTGCCAGTGTGGCTGAGCTGTTCTAGGGGCTTCAGTTTGGAACTACGCGACCGCTACAGTCGCAGGTTCGAATCCTGCCTCGGGCATGGATGTGTGTGATGTCCTTAGGTTAGATAGATTTAAGTAGTTCTAAGTTCTAGGGGACTGATGACCTCAGATGTTAAGTCCCATAGTGCTCAGAGCCATTTGAACCAGCCAAACAGCGTGCAGAATGGCCTGTAGGTGGCAGCATAGTGCACATGCACACATAACGAAGCAGTATTAGTATAAAGATGGCCGCCCCACTTGGGACTTGCACCAGGGAAGAACAGCGTTCTGTTACTCGGTTTTTGCGTAGTGAAGGTGTGAAACCTATTGAAATTCATCGACGAATGAGGTTCAGTATGGTGATGCATGTTTGTCACAGCAGCAAGTCTACGAATGGAGTGCGAAGTTCGCAAATGGTATGACTTCAGTGGAAGATGCTCCTCGTCCAGGTCAGGCACAACGAGTTGTGACTCCACAGAACATTGCAGCAGTTGAAGCCATAGTGCAGGAAAACTGCTGAGTGACAGTGAATGACATTGCATCATGTTTACAGATTAGTCATGGGTCAGCACACCAGATTGTGCATGATGTGCTCCAGTTTCACAAAGTGTCTGTAAGATGGGTACCACGGCAGATGACTTCTGAAGTGAGAGAACGATGTGTTGATTCGTGTGAAGAACTTCTTCGGTTCTTTGAATGAGAAGGTGGTGGCTTCCTTGCAAAAATCGTTACTGGGGATGAAACCTGGGCTCACTTCCACCAACTGGAAATGAAGAGAGCGAACAAGGAATGGCGCCAGTCCTCATCACCAAAACCGAAGAAGTTTCGAACAGAACCATCAGCAGGGAAGGTTATGCTGAGTCTCTCTTAGGAAGAAAAAGACGTCAATTTGGAGCATTACATGCCTAGAGGGACCACTGTCACCAGTGCATGATACACAGATCTCCAAAAACATCATATGCGGCCTGCAATCAAATCAAAGCGATATGGATTACTGTCAACCGGTGTCCTTTTGCAACATGACAATGCGAGGCCCCATACTGCCCATACAACAGTTTAAACAATCACCGACCTGCATTTTGAGAGCCTCCCTCATCTACCATACTCACCAGACATTGCCCCAAGTGATTTCCATATGTTTGGACCACTCAAAGACACAATGGGAGGAAAGAAGTTCTGTTTTGATGAAGAGGTATGCCACACAGTGCATGAGTGGTTCTGCGGACTATCAAAAGAATTCTTTTCTAAAGGAATTTATGCAGTTTGTAAGCGCTGGAGGACTTGCATTGAGCGTGGGGGAGATTTTGTTGAAAAGTGATACAGCTTTGTATCACTTCTGCACAATAAATAATATTTTAAAAAATATTTAAGATTCTGGTATCTATTGTGGATGACAAATTAGTCAACTGTGGAGTTTGGTAAAATGAATGTGTACTGTGGTGATAGGAGGCCACTGTTGAGCAATGTTAGCAATACTGAAGCAAGTAAAATGGAGTTTGCTTCACTGGAAGTCTGACATACCTGGTTGTGATGTAAGGCAATATAAAGGACATGTAGGTATTAGTGAAAAATCTAAAAGACAGAAACATTTCATTTGTGTTCTAAGCAAAAGGAGTAAGTTCCTAACTAAGTACACTAATTTTGTCCTATGATCTAAAGTATTTTGCTGTATTTTCTTTAAATCACTTCAAACAAGTATATGTGGACTAAGATGTTTTCTTTTGGTCATAAGGCATTACCAAACAATGATATTTCACAAATTGAAGGCAAATTTATAAATCCTGGTATATAAGGAAGTACCAAGAAAATATTTTTGTGTAATGGTTAGTAACAGACATTTGCTGATCACAGTATTTTTGGGTTTCTCAAAAAGCTTACTGCAGTTTTCATAATATAGAGGTTCAACTGTAATGCCAGTGTGATAAAAATAAAACAAAGACTGTAGCTTTATGTCTAAGTGCTGAGCTACAAGTAGGCATTTCTCTTTTGTGTACCTTCTTTTGCTTATAACATATATGTTATTGTTATGTCGTAATAATTTGAGAGCTACAGAATAGGTAAAAGACCATATTTTGGAACTGTTTTCAAAACTTGTGAGAAAAGAACTTTGTAAAGTGAAATTTTCTTCCTATCCTCATTTGAATGATGTGATGATGCTAAGGTAGAAATGAAGAAATACTCCGAATCTTGCTGATATAGCCAGTTTTATTATTTTGCATCAAAATTTTTCTTGCATTTTACGCTTTCAAAATGTTTAGGGGGCAACCGTAACAAAAAGGGTAATGGCGAGATTTAATGTGCTAAGCAATCTTGAATCATATGAAATGACCGATTCCAAATTGACGACTCAATACCCAGAAATCCACTACCATATAGCTATATGAAAATGTTTAAATGACAACTTATATAAAAATCTTAATGTAATTACAACGATGATTATAGACTTCTTTAAAAGATAAAGAATTATTTGTGTTTTATTTATAAAATGTTATGTTTCAAAGATGGTTTTGCCCAAGTAGATAGATATGTGATAGCATTTTCTTTGCTACATGTTGTTACAAAATTCAAATCTTTGTCTTTGAGTAGTCAGTGGTACGAGCTGGAACTGCGAGGATGGAGGACAAGTTATTTGTATTGCGTTAGTATCTTGTATGAAATTTATTTGTATTGTATAGTGAAATGACTGAAAATATAAGTGTTAATACTAGAAAGTTCACTAGTGTTCATTTTATTTAGCAGAAGAAACCGAAACATCCTCTATACTAGCTACTAGCATAAAATGTTATACCTAATAATGGCTACCAAGCCTTCAACTTATAACAAAGAACAGGAATAAAAGATGAGTAATATGAAAACTGGGTATTCAAATTCTACTGTTGCTGTCTCTCTCTGCAGTGTGTCACTATCTCAGCATGGCAAGTGTTGTGAAAATGTGACTAGCCACCCAAATTAATAATTTACTTCAAAATTAGTAAATCAACTTTGGCCTACATGAGAGTGGTGATGGTCAGAATACCTCCCAGAAAGTTTTTTCTAAAACCTGAACAACTCTCCAATTTCCCCACTTTACACTATGGTTGCAGCTTCGAATCCTGCCTCGAGCATGGATGTGTGTGATGTCCTTAGGTTAGTTAGGTTTAAGTAGTTCTAAGTTCTAGGGACTGATGACCTCAGATGTTAGTCCCATAGTGTTCAGAGCCATTTGAACCATTTGAACCTTACTTTAGGCTTCACTACCTCAAATGGTTATTGCACTTTCTGGCCACACACTGTCTCATGCCCATACTTTTGTGAACCTTACAGTTATACAGGGTGTTACAAAAAGGTACAGCCAAACTTTCAGGAAACATTCCTTACTCACAAATAAAGAAAAGATGTTAGGTGGACATGTGTCCGGAAACGCTTAATTTCCATGTTAGAGCTCATTTTAGTTTTGTCAGTATGTACTGTACTTCCTCGATTCACCGAAAGTTGGCCCAATTGAAGGAAGGTAATGTTGACTTTGGTGCTTGTGTTGACATGCGACTCATTGCTCTACAGTACTAGCATCAAGCACATCAGTATGTAGCATCAACAGGTTAGTGTTCATTACGAACGTGGTTTTGAGGTCAGTGCAATGTTTACAAATGCGGAGTTGGCAGATGCCCGTTTTATGTATGGATTAGCATGGGGCAATAGCCATGGCGCGGTACGTTTGTATCGAGACAGATTTCCAGAACGAAGGTGTCCCGGTAGGAAGACGTTCGAAGCAATTGATCGGCGTCTTAGGGAGCACGGAACATTCCAGCCTCTGATTCGCGACTGGGGAAGACCTAGAACGACGAGGACACCTGCAATGGACGAGTCAATTCTTCGTGCAGTTGACGATAACCCTAATGTCAGCGTCAGAGAAGCTGCTGCTGTACAAGGTAACGTTGACCACGTCACTGTATGGAGAGTGCTACGGGAGAACCAGTTCTTTCCATACCATGTACAGCGTGTGCAGGCTCTATCAGCAGCTGATTGGCCTCCATGGGTACACTTCTGCGTATGATTCGACCAACAATGTGTCAATCCTCATTTCAGTGCAAATGTTCTTTCCAACGTGACCAAATTGTAAATTTTCACAATCAACATGTGTTGGCTGACGAGAATCCGCACGCAATTGTGCAATCACGTCATCAACACAGATTTTCTGTGAACGTTTGGGCAGGCATTGTTGGTGATGTCTTGATTGGAGCACGTTATCATGATTTCATATGGGATACTCTACCTGTGCTGCTAGAACATATGCCGTTACAAGTACGACACGACATGTGGTTCATGCACGATGGAGCTCCTGCACATTTCAGTCGAAGTGTTCGTACGCTTCTCAACAATAGATTCGGTGATCGATGGATTCGGTGGTAGAGGCGGACCAAGTCCATGGCCTCCACGTTCTCCTGACCTCAACCCTCTTGACTTTCATTTATGGGGGCATTTGAAAGTTCTTGTCTACGCAACCCCTGTACCAAATGTAGAGACTCTTCGTGCTCGTATTGTGGACGGCTGTGATACAATACGCCATTCTCCAGGGCTGCATCAGCGCATCAGGGATTCCATGCGACAGAAGGTGGATGCATGTATCCTCGCTAACGGAGGACATTTTGAACATTTCCTGTAACAAAGTGTTTGAAGTCACGCTGGTACGTTCTGTTGCTGTGTGTTTCCATTCCATGATTAATGTGATTTGAAGAGAAGTAATAAAATGACCTCTAACGTGGAAAGTAAGCGTTTCCAGACACATGTCCACATAACATATTTTCTTTCATTGTGTGTGAGGAATGTTTCCTGAAAGTTTGGCCGTACCTTTTTGTAACAACCTGTATACTGCAACAACATATGGTAACAGTATATCCCAATCATGGCGATTAATATTTACATAATGATTTATCATCTTCCCTAGTCGCAGAGTACAGGCTTTCATGGCAAGTATTTGCAATATTGCTGACGTATGTATTATGAGCATTATGTCACGGTTCAAGGCATACTTCTATGCTGAAAGTCTCGTATTTCAATGCTATGGACATCGTCACAGACTTTAACGACTCAGAAAGTTGTTACAGACTCAGCGAAGCTCTGCAACCTAAATGGTTTATATGTATCCATGTAACAGTCATTCTGTGAAATCATTGGACTGTTGCCTGAGATCGTGGAGTCGCGCTGACATATGCCACGGAGTGTGTTGTGGAGAGGTGTCGAAGCTGTTTGTTTTCTTTAGCAGTAAGGCCCGTAACGTGGCTAATTTCAATCGTTCTTCTTTTCTATTCAAATTATATTATGCTTCTTTATATCTATGGCCTCTCTGTACGTCCTAGTGTAGTAATAATTAGCTATTGGTAAAATCACTGTGTCAGAGAAAAGAATTTGGTTTTTCCCAGTCCTAGACCTTCTAATGAAAAAATGTCGATGTAAAGTAAAAGTTTCGCTTCCCTTTGCAGAAACTGTCATGTACCGCATCAGCAGTCTCTGAAACATCAAACTTCCACAACCAATGTTTTACCATGTCCTGAGCTACTGTGTCAGCTTCCTAATTTGGCATAGCTACCGTTCCCACACAGCGTGAGAAATGATGTGTTGTTGGTAACATATACTATTTCCCTGCTGGCGTTAGTGCAAAAGGGCCAAAGATATCCATAATCACTTCAAGTGGCTTATTAATAACCAGCAATCTTTGCAGTGGAATATACTGAAGACTCAATTTAGCGAGCTTTGTACAGAGCACACAACTCTTCATGTATTTTCCACATGCTGTTTATATGTTCATAATCAGTACTGCTTGGCAAGACACCATTCAATCCCCATAGCTTGTTAAAATGTGATCATTTGCCTGCCTTAGTACTTCTTCTCACTGCATGGCTGGAAATACAAGAAGAGGTTCGAGTTTTGTTTCTTGCATGACACTCTGTCACAAACCAGGAACTGTTGTTATGTTTACAAACAGTGTACAGTAATTGTCAGCTGCTTGCTCCTTCTGCCACTCTGCAATGGTGAGACCTACTCTTCATATCACACCAACTTTTCTACTGATGCCATCTGTATTACAATGATTCTTGCCAGGTCGACAGATTACCTAGAAATTGAACTCACTAAGGATCAGAGCATAACATAATCTGTTTGGTGGATCTTTCAACCCTAATACCCAGTTTAATGCTGCATGATAAATCATCACTTTAAATTTCCTACCACATAAGTATATTAGGCAATGAATGTGGCTTAGTGTTTCCTTCTCCATTGTAGAACAATTTCTCACTGCTTCGTTTGACTGATTTGAGGCATATACTAACGGATGGTCCACTCTGTTATTTCTTGACTTACTACATAGCCAATAGCCAGAATTATGTCATCATTTGGCAAGGAGATAGATTGGAGAAATCAGTACTGGACCAGTTGCTCTCAGAAGCAGAAGTTGGTGAGTAAAAGTTTTTGAGAAATCAAGTTTATGCCACAGTAGACACCCTGATGACCAGTTGTATATAGGTGCTAAATGATACGCAGCTCAGAAGGCTGTAAGTTTGTCAAACTGTGAACTTGTTATGTTAAATGGATTTCAGTTTTAGAAACAGAACCTATTAAGTATCATTTTCCGATTTTAAGTTATTAAGTCAAGTAATTACAGCATTAGACGTTTGGAGTCCCTACTGCCTGTGTGGAAGTCAAGCTCCTTGCTCCCAGCTGTCTATTCGCTAGCAGCTGAAAAATGGCAGAGAACAGTAGTGATCTGAGAGTCAACTCCTTCAGTGTGTGTCTATTTGAAGATAGTGGATCGGAATATAGTCCTAATGAGGCCTCAGAATCACCATAAAGCGATTTAGATCATGGAAACACGACTTTGGGGGGAAATAAAACGGTTGCCACTGATAACAGTAGACCTTCGACATCATTTGCAAATGAAAATGAGCGTTCCACGACAAGTCCAAATTGCTGACTTAAAGGACAGAGAAATCCTATGAAATGAAAGTGGAATATTCGCAAAGAGTTGAAAACTGTAGGTAAAAAAATTATAAATTTTGGACAGAAAATTTATAACTTACAGAAATATATTTATATGTGTTGCAAGACTATTTATTTAATTTTCTGTAATCTAATACTTCAGGTCAAGAAAATATAGTTAAGAACTTAAAAACTACTACTGTTAGCCACATGTCCAGATTAAAGATTTTCACTGAAGACATGCATTTCGCAAAAGTTCTCCAATGATAAAAAAAATATGACCTTCATATACTTCACTGATCTAGACAGTCATGAACAATAAAATACTTATCTCCAGAGTTGTACCAAAAAACAACAGCTGTGATAATTCGCTGTCATAAAACAAAAGCACAGGTTTCTGTGGTAATAACTACCATATTTACACATATTTATTGAACATACTTTTGTCTAGTTATAATATTTGAAACTGTAGTGTGAAATATATTCAGTGGTACATTAAAACTCTTGTTTAGTAAAACTATAACAATATTTATTATTAATATCAAAGGCATGCATATTCCATATAATGCTATTAAACTATTAAAAACAGTTGCTGGGTATTCAATATTATGATTATTTTGGCATGAACCAGAGAATGATATGTCATAATCTAGAGCTGTCTTAAGGCAAATAATTCCATTTCATAGTTCCAGACTTGTCATAATAGCTGGATGCCAAAAGTGGAAAAATACCTACCACTACTATGTCAAATGTTACAGTGTTCAAGATAAGTACGTATCAAGGCATTTCACACTCTTTGTGGCATAAAGTAAGGAATATTGGATAAGAAAGTGAGAGGTTTTGGCTATTCGCCAAAGGATAGCAAAGGAAATCATGCTTTTGGACATGAAACCTGATTATGTTCACCACATGTAATGACACTCAGGCGAGTCATCATTGTCACTACAAAAGCATAATAAAAGTATTGTCTGCTCATCCGACTGTGTGTCACTACATAGAGACTTTCCTTGACCAATATTCTGAGTTCCAAAAGATGTAATATATTGGTTGTTTAAATATGTATTCCAATATTAGTTTCGTTTGAAATTTGGTCAGTCAAAAAGAGATATTTGTAATTATTGCAATCATTTATAATGAATACACTACAATGAATGCACAGTGCAGTGCTGCAACTAGTTCACAAGCTACAGCTGTTGTCATGTTCGAAAAAATTTCACTGTCAGAAAGCTGAACATTTCCACACATATTTGAGGGAAGTGACAGAGTCATGTAAGAAAGTGTCTTGAGCACAGGTAATTTGCTTTGATTATTAAAAAATTACCTCTTCCAGTAAGACACATTGAGAAAGAATATTATAAAAGACACTTGTGGCCATTTATAACAGCTGTCTATAACCTGGCTTCCAACAATGCAACTACATTTATGTCCTCTAAAACAATTTGTATAAAATCGCCAAATTATAAATCCCACTACACGCTTTCATGCCCACAGACAGAACTTTTGGCAATACTGAGAAGAAAAACTAGCAATAGATAAAGCTTTTATTGTTTCAGCATGAGTCAACCTGATTAGAGATGCACTAAATAAGAATCAGATCGATGCTGTTTGTGCCAAACGACGACTCACTGATAATGTAGAAAGTGATTGCTCTCCAGTTGTTGAAGTTTCTAACATCAAAGATGCCTTTGACAATGTAGTAGTAAGACATGTTCCTGAATTTTCTTCACTATGGGGTGTGTGTTTCATCAGACAATGTCATCAAAGCTTTATCATTGCCATTCAATTTTGAATAGACGAATGATGCTGCAAGTATTAAAAAGGGCATATGATAATGCTGAAAATACACCAGACAGGTTTCAGAAGGTTAAGAAGTTAAAATATGATGATTTTTGCTTACTGCTGGAAGAGGTTACTCTACCAGAAGGTAGCACATTTTATGACACAATGATGTATGGAATTGATGTGGAACATGATTTAGTAGTAATGGAATGATATTCTTTTGATGAAAATACAATCAAAATAATGTATCCAGTCTCTTTAAGTATGCAGCAGTTCTAAAAAATCCATAGTAGAGGCTGAATTCGTGAAAATAAAATCATAAAAGATAGCTTATTGTAATATTTTACTATTAAAAACTCCAAACATTAAGAATCATAAGTAGTTAAACCAGCAACTTAACGGCTTTGCATCCGTTTTAAGTCTAAAGTTGTTAAGTCACAATAAAGTAATAGCTGTCATGCATACTGCATATTTGAAAAAGGAGAGAGATATTCTGTACAATATTGTGTACATCCAAACCGAATCGCTAAACAAATTTCATTCCAAAACGTTCATCAGCTCTAGTGTAAAATTTTGAAACAGTGAAACAACTTCTGATTATGAGAGCTTCAATTCATTTAATTTATCGAACACATCTGTTATCCATTGCATCTTCGCAACTTTTTTTCAATAAGTGAGTGAGTGGTCGCCCTATTTTTGCAAATTTTTGGACAAATTTTCTGTAATGTTTGGCTAAATTGGAGAAACATTGCAACTCCTTCTCTTTGTGAGGCATTAGAAAATTCTGTGTGGCCTTTACTAATCTGAGAACTGTCTGTGCTAGAACGTGTCTTCTTACATGGTCTAACTACACTGAGCTGATAAAAGTTATGGGATATCTCCTAATATCATGTCAGTCCCCCTTTCTCCAGTGTAGCACAGCAGCTTGACATGGCATGGATTCCAAAGGTCTTTGAAGTCCCCTGCAGAAATATTGAGCACTGCTGCCTCTATAGCCGCCCATAATTGCGAAAGTCTTGCTGATTCAAGATTTTATGCATCAAGTGACTTCTCAATTATGTACCATGTTGGGCAACCAAAGTGGCCAAATCACTTTCTCTAAATTTCCAGGATGGTCTTCAAACCAAGTGCAAACAATTGATCATGGTGACATGGTGCACTGTTATCCATAAAATGCCATCATTGTTTGGGAACATGAAGTCTATGAATGGCTGCAAATGGTCTCCAAGAAGCCAAACATTACCATTTCCAGGCAACGGTCAGTTCATTTGGACCATTCCACATAAACACATCATTGGGAAGCCATTACCAGATTGCACATTGGCTTGTAGACAACTTTGGTCCATGGATTCGTCGGGTCTGCACCACGCTTGGAACCTACAGTCAGCTCTTACCAACTGAAATCGTGACTCAGCTGACCAGGCCAGGGTTTTCCAGCCATCTAGTGTCTAACTGATATGATCACGAGTGCAGGAGAAGCACTGCAGACAATGTCATGCTATCAACAAAAGTACTCGTGTCACTCGTCTGCTGCCATAGATTATTAATGCCAAATTTCACAGCACTGTTGTAACGGATGTGTTCATCATACATCCCACATTGATTTCCACTGTTATTTCAAGCAATGTTGCTTGCCTGTTAACACTAAAAACGCTACCCTAACGCCACTGCTCTCTGTCATAAAGTGACTACTTCCTTAAAACATCGGTTCAGAGTGATACAAGAACAACATAGCTTTCCAGAGATGTATAGCGTCCACTGTTCACATCCGATCACAGTTCAGAAGTTCCTATATAAAATGATCTTTAGTAACGGAGAATACCTCTTACAAGGAAACAGATAAACGCAAAGCAGTGTGAGAAATAATGGATCAGAACTTGTCAATGTCAGTTTAGACCCTGACACATACCTCGAAATTGTGGCAGTAAAAAAACAAAATGCGTGTTACAGCAGAAAAAATCAATGTTTCAAATAACAGTGTCACAGGGAGTGTCTCTTGCGACTTAAGGTACAGTTTGTGGGATAAAGTCATCCTCCTACAGTACACGCAATGAAACTTTAGATTGGTAAATGCAATAGATCCATACCTGTATATTTAATAGGATCGTCATATGTGCTCGATTCCAGCACACATACGGTATTTGTTTTTGATATACGGGAGGAGAGAGATAGGGCAAAAATCTTATCGAGTTCTCTATCAAATGGTTCAAATGGCTCTGAGCACTATGGGACTTAACATCTATGGTGATCAGTCCCCTAGACTTAGAACTACTTAAACCTAACTAACCTAAGGACATCACACAACTCCCAGCCATCACGAGGCAGAGAAAATCCCTGACCCCGCCGGGACTCGAACCCGGGAACCCGGGCGTGGGAAGTGAGAACGCTACCACACGACCAAGAGATGCGGGCGAGTTCTCTATCAGGTGAAGTTGAAAGAGCTTTTATAGTTCGTAATTTTTCTCTGCTGGATGGTACAGAATAACAAATATAGCATGTTGGGCTGATGGATGTGAATGGGCCCAGAGGGATGAGATTCTGCATTGGACAGCAGTACCTGTATGTAGTTTGCAGAAGCAAAACCCTCTTCCTCCTCCCCCTGGTCCCGTATTGTTTTTAATACTACCTCATGGTGCAGGAGCAGGCTTCATTTGGTACTGACCTTACACATTGTAGACTGTTGGCGTAATTATGGCAACATGTTCCTATTTCCACCGAATGGTCAAAACACGGTCCTGTCGCACTAACAGGTCACTCTATTTCTATGCATGTTGCAGAGGATGGTAGACACAGCTTTCTCAGACTTCTGCTCAGTACCAACTTAAACTGGGACGATAACATGCCCAAAGCTGCAGAAATGTCAGCAGTTGCAAGTGGTATAGGGGTAACCTAAAACTTTACTATAGCAGACAGGTTCGAAAAATGCGACCCATTTCGAGATAGCAGAGTGCCACAAATATGATTCACTAGTGGCTGTAATCATTAAATGTCTTCACCATCAAACACAAAGCAGGTATGTGGCTGAATGGAAAGACTTGATTCCAAATCATAGACATAATCTCTACTGGAAATCGTTGCACTAGAGATCTCAAAAGCTAGTGTACATTACTTACGACTTCAATCAGCACAGAATCTACTGTTTGTGATCCCTCTCACTCAACCATCACCTATAACTCAGTGGATACATCACCGAACCTCTGACGATCCATCGAGACAGACTGTGTTACAAATGCTGGAGAAATATCTAGCGGCAGCATGAGGGAGTTGAAAATACCGGTTTCATACCACGTTCCTTAGCCGAATCACTTTCTAAATTCGGTAATTTTATTACAAGGTTGCACCGTCAGCAAAGGGTAACCGCACTGGTGGTCTGATAATATACACTCCAACAATCACCGTCTATATTCAGTGCATGGTATTTGTCTCGAAAAACCACTTCATTTGGAGGTAATGCCATACCTCGATTTATAAAGCTGGTATAGCTTTTAACATGGATCCTTGTGTGCCCTGCAGAACCAAGACGGCTTGTGAAAGTAACATACAGTAGTTGTTGTGATCGTGTTTTTTAACATCTGGCGGTTTGTAACACAATTACGTCTTTCTTTCTCAGACACAGTGGTACCACTTGCAAGAAAAACGTATGAGACATGTCCACCCATCGCTGATATTCGATCAGTATTATTTCATATCGCCAGCAATCAGTTATGGGCGAAGTATTATACTTAGTAGTAGGGGATGCATGAAAGGTTCAGTTTGATCATCAGACTTATATAGTATGTGAGTGTGCTTCGACATGTGCAAAGGGAATGTCTATGTCCAGTCGTAAGGAAGGTATGGATTTGACATGGAATGTTATGATAGCAAAGGGGAAAGTATGACGAGTGATAAAATGGTACAGATATTTCTATTTCGAGGGCCACAGCCGTCAGCAGGTTGTATATCCAATACTTTGATCAATGTCAAATGTTGTCCAATTGATACCATGATCATAATATTTAATTGTAAATACAGTGATAAAATATATAGGTAACCAGTATCCTAGGACGATTCTGTTTGGTGGGTGCGTGACGGTGGCCTGTGGCAGGAATGATTCATGTTTCCCACTAACGGCACGAGCTGTCTGAATGGAGAGGCCTGTTGGGATGCAGGAATGTCGCTGACTTAACCGTGTCGTCCTCTAGACAGCTGAATAGCGAACTAATACTCAGTGTGTTAGACAGTCTTCGTGATCGAATGGAAATTTGAGAAGATTCAACATGGACATGTGTTTGCGCTGGACCATTATTCCCTCCCATGTAAATTGTCCGGTTGACTGCTTCTGCACTTTTCGCGCCTTTATTTAGTTGAGAGAACATCGATTGTGGTGTGTGCATCTATCAGGTGAAAGACGGGTGGAAGACACGTTTGCTGGTTCTCTAGACATGAGAAACACCATAGCTTACTTTGTAAATTATGCGCGTGATCTCAAATCACCGACATCGGTATTTGCGGGTGGAAATATTCGTATATTTTTTTCGAGTTTCCATGTAAAGGTCTTCTCAGAAGGGATAAGTTTCTAGTTACTCAGTGGTTTACATCACACTAAATCTTGCTAAAGTTTCGGGTTTCTAGAGAAATAATTTCCAGTACAAACGATACTGCTAAGCAAGCAATATTGCTACATGCCTGATATTGAGAAGTATCGCGTAAATGGTATAATATTCTGGTAAACCATGTGAAAATACAGGTTTTCCTGTAATCCCAGATCTGGAGTTGGGTGTCGAAAGCAAGCAAGCAGGTAGGGGCCAGAAACAGTAACACCTTTGTGCTGAGGGGAAACGAGCCCGACTTTGTACAACAGTCCGGAGAGTGACTTTGGTCCGCTGAGGCCGCTATGGTCGCACATAGGGAGCGGATGACTTTTGACCATTGGCTGCGGTGGATGACCGTGCGGGAAATATATAGTGCTGCAAGCAGTATATACAGTGCATGTGCTTATGCTGTCTGTCTTCACAGTATATGGACGAGTGTCTGGGGGTCGACAGCTATATGCATGATGCAAAAGGGGCGATTTTGTATGGTGCAGGATACGAATTATATGTTTACTACAACGACACAGTACGTGGTGATATATTGCCGGGTTGGAGATTGGTTTCACACTGTAATACTCATGCTTCCGTCCTCATTGGCAGAGCATTCGGCAAAAATCTTTCCATATTTGACGATCTGTAGGCCACTTTTGCAGGGTTTAACTGACAGTGAAATATTTTGATGTGTACATAATAGTTCTCCTGCTAAAAGTCTCGTCTGCAGAAAGAAATGACTGACAGTGCTCCCACACCGGCAGGAGCAGCAGTTAGGCGGTTCAGTAAGAACCAATGAGAATGCTCTATTCATTCACAAGACATCCTTTGTGCCGGGACATAGGAGCCTCTACATAGCGGTGAGAACGTTAGCGTTTCAGAGATGTTTGTTGAAAGCAACACTTAACGATTTCCAGGAAAGGTAACACGTGATGGATAGGGTGCCACGTTAGAACCATCATGGGAATGCATTCGGCGTTATTCTTGGGTATTTTCGTAAATAGGTTCTGTTAAGACAAGAATTTCCATGCAGACAAGCTGAGACAACACAAAAGCTGCTACAAAAGCGACCATTAACTATTTCTGTGGCTCTTTTATATTTCTGAGAGATAAATTTGGCTCTTATTTATGTATCATGTGATGTCAGTATAACATTGAGAACCTTTTAGCTGCCCTTGCAATGATGAGTTGCTACGCAAACATTTCACGCCGATATGTCAGCAACTCTGGGCACGTATACACATGCGCAGCTAGACACATCTCACATGTCCCGTTAGGATCGCTGGGGAGAATGCACACTGTGCTATTCTGGGGACCATCGCAACACATTTCTATAGTGCATTCAGAGGGGAGACTTGGCTCTTATTTACATAGACCTTTTAGCTGTGTCTGCAAGGGTGGCCGCTATGCAAACGTCTCTCTTGGTGCTGGACTGGCAGGTATGCCTCAGCCACAGTGGTTAGGTGAACACATGCGCGTCCAGAGGGTGACTTGGCTCTTACTTACATAGACATGTGAGGTCAGTATAACACTCGAAGAATTCTAACTGTATACCCGAAAACAGACGCGACTTTCACCTCCTGGCTGTAGGTGGCAGAGACCTCAGAGCAATGCCTCACGCCCTTGTGTTCGTCGATTTGGCAGTGGCTCGCGGCGGCGGCGACGTTTGTGTTTCGTTGGAACCTTTGTTGAGGGCAGTTTGCTGATACATCACGGTTGACGATAGTTCGAAAGCATTTTTTACATACACTGAGTGTTTGTGCACTGAATTATTTTCGGCTGTTTAAGCGTTGTGAGCGTGTTTGCAGAGCCTTTTACATGCATTGTTTTAACAATTTCCAATTCTTTACGTGTCTGTACTTCAGTGTACTGCATTATTTCGGTAATTTACTGGTTGTTTGCGTGTCTGTACATCAGTGAACTGCATTATTTCGATAATTTACGAGTAGTTTGCAGGTCTGTATGCTGTGTATTGTGATTCCAAGTATGTCAGAGCGGTTGTTTTGTATCAGTGTAATAAATTATCTCTGTGAAATCCATCTCTAAATAAACTGTTCCAAAATAGAGTACACTCCTTCCTCTCTCCAGGTGTCCAGAACAACTGAATCCTTTTCCCTCCATTTTTACTCAGACCGCCATGGGATGATAGAACTCTCTGGTGGCAGCACTGTGAAATATGTCAGTTGAACTCCAGACCTCGTGGTGAACACACTGGATGGAGTTACTGCCTCAGATTGTTTAAATAAAGACTGCCTCCTAAATAAAAACTTACATCCATCCTGTCCAGCAGCCCAGCACAGGCTGAGTCCTTTACCTGTCAACTCCTAGGAAGAGGTGGCGGTCGGACGACTTAGGTTACTGAAGGTAGCCCAAGAGACCTTCTTTCCCGCCAGTTTCTTAGGTTAGTGGATGTAGCCCAAGTGACATTTTTCTGCCAAAATTTGAAATTCCCGCCATTTTCTGGGGGAGAGGACGGTGTTTAGGTTAGTGGAGGTAGCCCAATTGACCTATTTTCCCGCCAAAATTTGAACATCTCACCATGACGTCATTGCGACATTGCCATATCTATCGTCGCCATCCTGGATCGGCCACCTTCAATAAATTTGGCAACAATGCAATGTTGGGCCATGCTCTCTTTGTCCTACTACTAAGGAAGACACCTTATTGTGCTTCTGACTGATTCTACAGAGACAGGCTTCATACCAGAAAGAAAATTATCATTTAAAACATCAAAGTGAAAGCATTCAGATGACTACCACTCACAAATTACCTACTCTGCCGTCAAGCAGTGGTTTGTACAACAGCCAATTCCGTACGTGGCAGAGAATTCTGTTATTGTCATGGACAATACAAGTGTGCACTCTGTGCAAGTGAGTAAGGCTCCCACTTCCAATACCAGAGTGGATGAAATTGGTTCGTGGTTTTCATCTAACAGACTTCCTCACACTGCATCACAAACCAGGATATGATTACTTATGTTCATAACACATATAAGCCTAAATACCGCACAAACGAGATAGATGAACTTGCAAGACAGTTTGGTCACCGAGTAATCAGGTTACCACCATATCACTGCCACCTTTTTTATATTTTCTGCAATAAGATTCTTTCAGCTGCGTGCTGAAGAGGTACTGTACATGTAGATCGTTCAGGCATTTGCTTAAGTCACCTAAAAATGGCAGGTATATATTTCATATATGCAAATATTTCTTCCACAGTTCCAAATAAATAAGTGTGACTAATAGCAAATCATCACAAGGTGAACATATTCTTCGAAAGAGAAATATTCATAAATGTGCTGCAGTTTTTTCCACTAATTACACGTACTGCAAAACGTTTTATGAGTTTCATAAAAATCGTTTGCCAAAGCAACTGCTCATACAGGACGTGTCAGTAAATATATGAGGTTCATTCAAATGAAACCTGCTCAGTGCATCTGCCTTTGCCTTACACATAAGGTGGCACCACGTAACTGCAGGTATGGTGGCGCCGTCTATTGGTACAGAGGCTGACACGTGTACGCCGTTTGATGTCGCATAGCGCCAGTGTGGTTTCTCGCCGAAGAGAAGGTGGCCACACCGTTTATCATCCACTACTGAACATGCAGGCGAGTAAGCAGAACGAGGAGTGATTTGATTTTTGGTGGCGGAAGGAGTTGGAGGCCATGAAACGTATTGAGAGATGAAGGCTGTACACAGTGAGTACAGTCTGAGTCATTCAAGTGTTGTGGGGTTGGCGCAAACGATTCCTTGAGGGGCGCGAGTCACTGGGAGAGGATGCTCGTCCTGGACAGTCTCATCGTGTTATCACATCAGAAATGATTGCAGAAGTGAATGCTTCAGTCTTGGACAACCACAAAATCACTGTGGACGAGATCCGTTGGTTACTGGGTATTAGCATGGGCACCGTGTACACCATAATGCATCAACACTTGAACTTTCGAGAAATCTGTGCACAGTGGGTTCCCCACCAACTGACAGCGCAATACTCGAATGGCGCTAATAGCTTGTTTTAGAGGTCCAAACAGATGAAAGTCACATGGTGAAAAGTCGGGACCGCACAATGGATGTTCCAGCATTACCCACCGAAACTGCTGCAATGTTGTCTTCACTGCATTGGCTGTGTGTGGGAGGCCATCATCATGCAGGACGATAACACTATTGACAACATGCCTTGGCGTTTCACCTTGATGCCTCGTCTAAGGTTCTGTAAAGTGGCTTGATAACACTGGGCATTGATGGTGGTTCCCCATGCCAGGAACTCAACAAACAATGGGCCATTGTGGTCAAAAAAGAAGGGCTTCATGACCTTAACAGAACTGGCATGCATGGCCTTTGATTTCTTTGGAGGTGGTGAAGTTGCATGTTTCCACTGTTTGCTCTGATGCTTGCTTTCTGGTTCAAAATGGTGACACAATGTTTCATCACCTATGACAATACACGACAGAAAGCCCTATTCCTCCTCATGATAACTACATTTCTGAGTTAATAAAATCGTCACCATTACTCTACATAGTGACCGGGATTCATTTGAATGCCCCTTATACTGTTTTCGCTGGGTTTCTTTTAATTTCCTTTTTAAATTTCATTTTACATCACAAAATGAACGTATTTTCCGAGTTCCAGTGGGATGGACAAATAAATGTGTCGTGAGTTTTCCCGATTACTCCTCACGGTATTTTGTTGCATTGATCGACAGAAAAGACATACTATACAGTTCTGTTTATTATATTTGTCACTTTTCATCCTACACCCAAGGTTTGTTATTTTTCTACGTTACACATTTTATACAGACTCATTTCTAAAAGGCACATCGTTTGATGACGTGGTCTTCCTCACAAAGGTATAAATCATATCACTTGTCACATTTCATGTATGTATACCTAACATTAATGGGCGGTAGTCAGTGGCCAACTGCCGAATGGAGCACAGCACAGCTAACGCACAGATAGATACCCCAAAACTTATAACTACTGGGTGTGCAGAAGTCTCCAGTGACCCACCAAGCTACATAGCATGCGCTAACATCACTGAGGAATCACATGAACTTACAGCAGCAGCACAGCAGCAAAGCAAAGACAATCGGCAGATAGCAAAGTTAAGTGGTAAACAGCTCCCAGAGTCCGGTGGGGTGAACCAGGTGGGCCTGCTTTTCACTGAGCTGTCATATGTTGATGCTGTTGACATTCGGCTGCAGTGACATCACAGTACTACCTATCTTTTCCCACAACAGACTAAGCAATTTCATATCAGTCAGCTATCTGTAATATCTCCTTGCGCCGTTTGTTTGGTAATTGGTGCACTGTCCTTCTTCTCCTACTTCCACTCAATGGGGAAGTCGGTGGTACTGCTTCACCTGTCATTTGGTGTATATTGGATGGGATTACTCACATGTAGATGCTATGTGCGGGGTATACTGCATGGTTGGCCATCTGGCAACAGTTTCTGACAGTCAGTGATCCATGGGAAAGTCATCAGACGCCCCAGATTTTTTCGTCAACACAGAGACTGCATGTGATGCCCCACAAGCGTATCCCCAGAGTATTCTCCTTCAGTTAGAAGGGGATGACTGCCTGATTCAGTTTCAGGTAGGCACAGGACCAACTGTCAGCCTCTTGGGCTGCCCTGAATTGCAATGTCCACTATGTCAAGTTCTGTATTATAATAAACAATGTATTTCTTTGAGAAGGCAATTCTCCACCCAGGCAGTCCAAAAGAATGTGGTATGCAAACTTATGTTGTTATGGGTAAATTCACTGATGGCGAAAAATATTTTTGGGTAGGATGCCTTTTCTGTTTTTGGTTTCTAGATAGTTGGCAAAGCACATTTAGTGTCTCACATGGTCCCTTTTCAAGAGTTGGACTCATTACTACAATAGTATGACCAGCTGTCTGAGTATACCCTGGGTCATGAAGGTCATATTGAGACAGACATTTCCCTTAAGTAGTCAATGATACCTAAACTTTGTTTCCCTAGCCTTATTTCCTTTGTCATACGTCATAAGGTCAAAGCTAAGTTGCAGTGCAAGCAGGAATTCAGAGTCGTTTCTCCTACCTTGTCGAGCCCGTGGGCCACCCCTCTGGCTGTAATTTGAGAAGCCAGACAATTCCGTGCACCTTTGTGACGATTTTAAACATATAGCGAATGTACAATGGGCCAAGGACTGGTATACAATTCCATGGCTAAGGAGTTGTTGGTGAAGGTGTCAAGAGGGCCCGTATACTTAATGCAACGAATTGTGTGACAGATACCAGCATTTGGCGTTTTGTAGTGCTTGGGCCTTGCTCTTTGAGATTTTTTCTGCACCAGGAGTTTATCAACAATACTCAGAGCAGTTGATTCAGAACATTCTCTGTTGCATAAACTCTATCAATGACATCCAGGTCATCTCCACATGAAAGGAGAACTGCGGGCCATTTTCCAATACTCTCTGATGAACAGCCTTTCTTTGCCCAAAGATCCATTTTTTGGGAAATGTACTTTGAGCAAATATAACCTCATACCTATGGATGAGCACGTCAAAACCATTGACAACCTGTTGGCACCAAAGAACATGGAGTAACTCCAGTCCTTTCCCAGCAGTTTTTTAAAAATATATTTATGGTAAGATCTTATGGGACCAAACTGCTGAGGTAATCGGTCTCTAAGCCTACACACTACTTAATGTAACTTAAACTAACTTACGTTATGGACAACAGACACACCCATGCATTAGGGAGGACTTGAACCTCCAACAGGGGGAGCTGTGCAGACCGTGACAAGTCGCCTCAGCCCGTGCGGCTACCCCACATGGCTTTTCCAGCAGTGTTTCTTATTCTACTAAGTTCATTCCCTAGGTTATGCACATCTTCCATACTTTTAATCAGCTTCACCAAAAGGGTGTAAATCATTGTGGTCTGCAGGCTGGCAACCGACTTTCCTGTCCTTCAAGCTGAGTTTGTGCTCTGCTGCCTGTCTGGCTTCCTTCATGCTTGGTAACCCACTAACACTGACCATCCAAAAATGGCTCTGAGCACTATGGGACTTAACATCTATGGTCATCAGTCCCCTAGAACTTAGAACTACTTAAATCTAACTTACCTAAGGACATCACACAAACACCCAGGCACCATGAGGCAGAGAAAATCCCTGCCCCGCTGGGAATTGAACCCCGGAACCCGGGTGTGGGAAGCGAGAACGCTACCGCACGACCACGAGCTGCGGACTCTGACCATCCAGTTGTACCCCATCAGCACGCAGAAGGTACTGAGCAGTCCATCGCATATATTTTGAAGACGTTTTCCCAGGCGCTGGCTGTAATTTTGGCGTATTTTTTTTTTTTTTTTTTTTTTTTGGGCAAAGCACCTACTCATTACCGATGGCCTGCCCCTGATTTCCTTATTCAAGCCTAGGTAAGCCTTCTGTCTCAATAATTATGGCTATGATATTCATTACCAGTTCAGTACCCAGTATGTCAACACAGATGCCGTACTGAAGTTCCTGGGAGGACTCTGTATGGATTTCGATCGACAGGAGACTCTAGTGTTGCCCTAGACAATAACTTCTAGGAGAGACAGCTGGATTTTCCTTTGGCAACGTGGGAGATCACGGCTGCTCCAGCTGCCGACTCGCTTTTCCGGAAAATGGGTTCAGCAGGCGAGATGAGATGGCCTGAATGCCCTCTTTTGAGAACATATTTGGTTTGGCATACGTTTTTTTTTCTTTTCTACTGTGATATTGGTTCAATGTTGTCCAAGGGATTCTCATGCTAGCTACAAAGAATCACAGATTTCAGGTGACCATCCATCCAGCATTGATCCCTCACACACTTCAGCTGCTGCGTGAGTCATTCTTGGGCCTGTCCCATATGAAGTCTTTCGTCTGGCATCACATCTATTGGCCAGCTATCAATCGTGACATTTAATATCTTGTGTGTGCTTGTAAGGCCTCTACAGAGAACCAGGCTGCCCCACCATGACATTTTTCCCCTTAGACAGTCCTGGTGCACCCTTGAGACAAGGTGTATGTCAACTTTAGGGTCCCTATTCTGGGTGGGTGGTACATTGTCATATTCCCTGTATGTGGTCAGACTGTCCTCCACAACATCAACTGCAACTGTCCATGTCATTTTTGCTGCCTACAGCTCTCCACAGACTGTCATCTCCAATAATGGGCAGCAATTTGAGTTATAGAAGTTTGCAGATTTTTGCATTTGCAATGGTGCTCCGCATCTGAATACCACCCTGCTTCACCCTGCTCCTAATTCAGAGGCTGAACAATTCATGTGAACCTTCAAAACCCAAATTAAGAAATCCATGTCTGCCTTACATTGTGAGGAGGTGTTGTTCAGTTTCCTTGCCACATATTGAGCTATGCCAGTGAATGGGTGCAGTCCAGCTAAACATATGCATGGGCAGTAGTAGCGGAGGCTTTTGGATTTGTTGTACCCTGAACCAAAAGTCCTGGACCATTGCCATGCACTGTATTTCTCTTGTGGGGCTGTCATGTGGGACCGGTAGCTTAGTTAGCAGAAAGGGTGACTGCTGGGTGTTGTGGTTGGTCACAAAGGTCAATATAGGTTTGTGGGGGCTGTTGATTGGGAGTATCTCGTCTGTCATTCCAATCAGTGGAACGTGTGACCTGTTGGGCCCTTGATGTTGCCATCTACAAGCTAGCTGTTGGCCTCAGTGTTGTTATAATTGAAGGCTCTTGACTGTGACAGTGTGATCAACCACATCTGCACCCACCACACCCTCCACTGTCCTACCTTCAAATGCAGAAGAGGTGTTGGCAGGAATATCTCCTGCAGGCTGGAACTGCCGATGTGGAGCCCATGGATTTTGAATCTGCACTCTCCTTCCCCCACTTGCCAACAGACAAGGCCTTCCATGCCGATACCACGGGAAGAAACATTAAACCAGCCTCCACAGCCTTCTGCCACTCAGCTGGAGACTGCGGTATCAGTGTTGTCTACTTTGATGGTCGATCCACTGCTGAAAAGTCTGATGCCATCTATAGCTTTGCACCAGATGTGGTGGTATAAACTTAGCCACTTTGGCCCTATGTGGACTGAGTAGTTTAGTATCCCTTCCACTGGATATTGAACTGGTATGTGCACCACAGTCAAACAGTGCAGAATGCTGTAACAGGATATGTGTGAAGTATTGTATTTGCAGAGACATGGATCCACGTGTTTACTACCCAGCAGCAACGGGGCTGGTCCAACAGTTCGTACATGGATTTCAACTACCTTAAATCTTACTTTCACCTTGTGCAGCGTTCTGTTTTGTGTATACTTAGTTCAGTCTGTCACTCATGTTGGTAGCAGTCTGTTTGCTCCATGCTTGTCCCTACATGGTGTGGGACTCTTGGCTCCCTTGTACATTGACCTGCATGTCAAGATTAATTCCATCTTCCCAGGCTCAGCCTGCCACACTTGTAGTCGAGCCACCATTCGCTAGTACAGTAATATTTTTTACTGACACTTAGAGTGTCATAATGGTACTAAATATACCTCAGTTCCGCTCAGATTCTTGGTTAAAAACTTTGCAGTTACATACACTATGATAAGTAGATTAGAAATTGTGTGCAGATCTGAAAGAAATAAGGGCATTGACTCGTATTCAACCAGACTGCATGAAGAACTTCTGCTTCCTGCGGGAAAAGGGACAGTAGCAACAAGAAAGAACATTGCATATGTAAACAGCATCCTAAGCGAGACGCTAACATTCCTGGTAAAATTAGTATGTTGCATAAGTAGTCTCCCATCCATAACTATTAAAATGGGGTTAATGAGGACATTTGTAAAAGCATTGGATAGGGACGGGGAATCTTTCCTTCGCCTGCAGATAGTGTCCCAATATGAGTGATGCAAATATTAAAGAGAGAATTCTTATTATCCCCCAAATATAACAGCTCATCAAGATCCAGATTTCACCAACTCGTTAAGTGAGACTGGAAAAGGTGCATGAAACGCCTTTAGGTCAGTGTCTACACACTTTCCTGGAAATCACAAATCTGATGACTATAAAGAGATTGTAAATAACATGATGTTTCCAACAAATTAGGTGTCATATGTTATACCAAGTGTCCCGGGCTCTGTCTCAATGGTTGGTGTTTTGCACTGTAGATCTCTCTATTGGGCATCCAGGAATCATATGCGAATCAGTTGTCTTGCTTCTTTGGCCCTAAGAGTGAGGTGTTTCATGTAGTCATCCTGGGGGTCATCCTAGTGAAACGGAAAAAGTGTATTCATTGTGCTTTTGGCCTCACGTCTATGGAGCGGAATGTCACGATGGGCAATATTGCATACCAATAAATCCATTCAGCAATGAGGTACATCGAGAGCATATCTGCCAATGTGTTATTAAAGCATTCTGTGAAGCCACTTGTCTGTATATGGTAGGCAGTTGTCATCTTGTGGGAGATGTGAGATTACTGCTGATACTAGTCTTGAAAGGAAAAGTTTTCCACGATCAGAGATCATCACACAGGATGCTCCGTGCTTCAAAATGGCGTTTTCTACAAGGAACTTTGCAATTTCTGAAGCTTCAGCAGCGCAACAACTTTAGTGACAGCGTATCAGGTTGGTACTCAGTGCAGACCATTATCCATCTAGACCCATTTTTGCCGACTTTGGAAACCTCCCAAACAGATCAATTCCAGTTGAGCAGTTATAGATCTTCCCTCTGTTCAGTAGCCATGTTATTTAATGCAGTGACGACTGAGATTTCATTCATATTGCTGTGTCCCACCACAAAATTCCTAGAAAGGCAGTGAGTGTGGTTCTGTTTGCATCTGATTTTCTATATCACTATGACATTACACTTCTGAAACCTCAGTGGCCATTCCAAAATCGCTAGTCAGTGTGGAGCTCTATTCTGGCATTCTTGTCACACAATGATAGACCTGGAGAAGATGTTAGTGCTTCCTCCTCAAGAAAAATAAAATCTATTTTTTGCGCCTAGTTTCAGGAAAATTTGGTGTCTCCCTGCAGTAGTTCTTGCAAAGGATGTGCCTCGTACAGAACTCCTTTTCGAATCACTGATAATACGAGTATGTTCACAGAAAACTTCTCACATCACGAATACGCCAAGGAGTCAGAAAATCTGCGAGTGCTCTTATTTTCTTGGATTGGACTCCATCACCATTCACTAGCTGCTCCAAGATCTTTATTTCTTGACCAATGAGGAGGCACGATTTCGGTTTCAGGTGGGAACCTGCAGTCTGAACATCCTTCCACATGGTTGTCAGATGTTTCGAAAAAAACGACAGTGTCATCCAGATAGCAAAGACACATCCACTTAAGATGCTGAAGCACGTTGTCCACCATACATTTGGAGATGGTTGGAGCATTACATGGTCCTAATGGCATATCTTTGACCTGATAGAGGTCATCAGGAGCTATGAAGGTGGTCCTTCCTGATCAGTCTCATCAGACACTATTTGCTACTAGTCTGTCTGCGTGTCTCTAGTTAAGAAATATTTTGCTCTTTTCAAGCAGTCTAGGATATCATCAGTGTGGAGCAATGGGTTGATAGCTCTCTTTGTGATTTTTTCAGTCATCAGTAGTCGAACAGAAGTGCCATGTGCAGTCCATCTTCTTCACAGCCACTACAGGAGACGACCAAGGACTCTCTGAAGGTCCGGTGATGTCATTTTACAGCATCTTGTCCACTTCCTCCCAGATTATAACTCATTCAGCCGGTGACATTCTATATGAGTGCTCAGGAATTAGTGGATGATCCCTGATGTTGAAACAATGTTTAGTCTGCCTTTTCGTCACTTCTGAAAAATTGAAAACTTGATGCAGAGCGACTATCACTCGCCAACGATGTTCCTCGGTCAGGCCTGATCCTATGGGCAACTCGATAGTAGCTTCCTCGCCTGCATTGTCTGTACTGGTGGTGTAATACAATTCTTCATTGATGACATTAAGCTGCCCTTGCTGGATTGGTTCAGCTGTCCCAGCACACATGCCTTTAGAAATGAGTTCTGGCTGCTCATGATAATTAGTGATCCAATGTCGTCCTGGACCAATTACAATGCTTATGATCGTCGCCGGCATCTAGATTTCTTGTGTCAATTTGAGTAGCTTTCTGCAGTCAATAAAAGCTTCACAGTTTAACTGGATTAATGAGTGGAAATAGTCCCATTAACGATGACAGAATAAAAACTTCTTCAATGGTAAACAATCGCCCACAGCATTCTTTGTTATGTGTGTTTGTTGGAATCTGCAGCTCTAACTTTGCATAGTCTATGACTGCTTGTGATGCCTGCAAGAAGACCCATCCAAGAGGAACATTATGATTACATTTGGTTAAAATGACAAATTCGAAGAGCTGTGTTCTGTCATTGATAGCTATTCTTGCAATGTTCCTGCGGG
The DNA here is from genome assembly GCF_023897955.1 of Schistocerca gregaria. Taxonomy (NCBI): domain Eukaryota; kingdom Metazoa; phylum Arthropoda; class Insecta; order Orthoptera; family Acrididae; genus Schistocerca; species Schistocerca gregaria. The sequence continues at coordinate 306,616,421 of NC_064931.1, forward strand.
TTGAACGTATTTCCTGAATTTTCCTGACATCTTTCTGACTGTGGTCACGGAGGATTTGCATCTGTTGCGGTCTCACGTCCATAGAACGTCGCCTCATTTAGTGTTTCTGGATTTGGTGACTAGGTAACTACTGTGCATGGGCAGGGAATGGCCACAGGATATTCAGGATGTACGTTTTCTAGGGTACACCAATTTCGCAGCAGTGTTCTAACGGATATGTTCGTCATACATCCCACATGGATTTCTGCGGTTATTTCACGCAGTGTTGCTTGTCAGTTAGCACTAACTACTCTGCCTGAACGCCACTGCTATCGGTTGTCAAGTAAAGGCCATCGCCCACTAATTTGTCTGTGGTGAGAGGTAATGCTTGAAATTTTGGATTCTAGGCACACTATTGACACTTTGGATCTCGGAATACTAAATTAGCTAGATATTCCCGAAATGAAATGTCTTATGTATCTATCTCCAACAACAACCACTCCACGTTCAAAGCCTGTTAATTCTCGTTGTGCAGCCGTAACCACATCAGAAACCTTTTCAAATGAATCACCTGTGTACAAATGTCACTGCTGCAAATGCACTGCCCTTCTATACCTTGTATACCTGATATTACTGCCGTCTGTATATGTTCATATCGTTATCCCATTACTTTTGTCACCACAGTGTATTACTGACACACGAAAATTTGTGCTGGACTGGTATTCGAATCTGGATTTGGAGCTTAGCGTGATCGGTCGCCTTATCCACATTAGCTATGCATACTAGCCTCCCAAACTGATCCAACTCTCTAATGCCACACTGTCAGAGTTTGTGAATAAGTTTAGTAATATTTCATACTGTTGGGATTATCAGCAACGCCTGTTGAAGGTGTTATGTTCAATTGCATGATTAAAAAATTAAGGCAATAATTTTTAATAAATTTAAATTTTAGAGTATTATTGATTGTTTTGTTTGGTTTTTCCCTTCCCCTCAGAAATCTATTGTTGATGTCCATTCTGACAAGATCTTGCACTTCTACTCAGCATGTAAGCTGAAGTAACTGAAGAAGTAAATGGCAACTGATGTGTATTCAAATACGCATAAGTTGTGACTCTGAAGTCCAAAACAGTTACTGAAATTGCAGATGCACCTAGAAAGACATATAGAGAAGATGTAGTAGTTTGATCATGAACCACTTACAAATCACTTCGATAAGGACTACTTCATGAAGCTAACCATAAACTTCAGTTGTGGAGCCATCCAATAAAACTCTTATGGGTGAAGAGGTTTAAACATTTGATAGAAGAGCCAATGTAAGACCTGGTAATGTGATAGAAAATGAGGAGAACTAGCAGTCACCATCTACTGTTCACTATATTATTTCAGTGAAATGTCGTGTAGTCTCCACTGTACAACACTATAAGTTAACGTTATCAGCAGACAAATATTTTGGACTGCAAAACAATTTTTTTTATCCTAGTACAGATTCCTGTAAAGTTTGTCTGGTTTTGAAAAGTATTTGAAACTTGTTTTTTGAATGTACAGTAACTGTACAAATCCATGGTGTAATTTTAATGGTCACAGCTTCAGTTATCTCAGTTTGTGACAAAGAGCTAATAATTCATCGAACTATTGCTTCAGTAGCGTTAAACTTTGGCTCTGAAGGGTCTTTATACATCCCAAACTCAAATGTTACAAAGTAATTTCAAAAATAGAGTGCTGGGCTGTCTACAGGTGACAAACTCTACGTGTATTACCTCAGATTATCGTTATAAATGGGCGTGTGCGCGCCTGTGTGTATGTATGTGTGTCTGTGTGTATTTGGCAAGAAAGTACTGTAAGTTACACACTTTACGTATTTTTTTATAAATACATCAGGTCTTGCAGGTGCTTTTGAACATGGCGGAAATTCAGATCATTTCTAGCGATGCTTACTCATTTTTGACACGAAAATACTATAGCACTTGACAAGAAATCTAGGCTGTTTGGATACTGTTAAATATGGCGCCATCTTCCATTATGACGTCAGCAGGCTTGTATATCGTAATGGGCTGGTGCGTCCATCTTAGATTTCTCTTTTAATTTTCCACTAGCTCAATTCGATTAGCTCCACTGTCTTGGGTTTTCCACATTTCTGGCCACCACCACTTTCAACTCAGATGTCAACGCTCAATTAGCAAAACTGCCTTCATCATGTGTCGAGGCCAGGAACTCTAGATCTTAACCCAGGGCTGAGGGGAGTACTGGAATGTTCATAGTCATGCTACTTGTGTCATTGACCAAATTCTTGAACTACAATCTTGTAATGAGTATTTATATCGCTCCAAACTTATTCCACAATCTATTTGCTTTCAGCACCTACCTGCTTAATGATTTTCCTGTACAGGGGATGCATTGTGCGATAACTGGCTGTTGTATATTTCTTATAGTTGAAGCCTCGTCCCTGCAACACACAGAAATTCCGAAACATCTGTGAAAAACAATTGTGTGGGGAAATAACATTATAAAATAATCAGCAGTTACAGTCATCAAATATCCTAATGTCTTCTTAGAATTGTAATGGTGACATAGCAAGTGCGCACTGTCATGTCAACACATGAGTAGTTGTGCACAGAATCGTGTATTTATTACTGCTGTCAAGTCGATAAATGTGGCAAGCCCTTGTAATGAATATAGTAATCACTGTGTGCAATATAACTATTTCTAAGTGGCCCACAGCTAGGCAGCACATTATGTTACTGAGTACAGACAATTTGTGGGTCAGCTTTTGCTCAAATGTTCCTTTCCTTTAATGTCACTCTAGATCTCAAAATTGAAAATAAATATCAACTTCAGTAGTCAGTACAGGTTAACCAACAGCAGTGTAAACGACTATCCAAATCAGATCCAACCAGCCCACAAGAAATAAACAGACAAGCTTCTGATACACATTACAGAGGTTTAATAAGTTCTACTGAACACAGAAATCAATATACAAAGATTGAACATACTGCACATTGATGCACAGAAAGATTACAAATCAGACCCAGTGGACGAAAACAACTATAAAAGAATCAAAAACAGTAAGAACAAACATTATTTCACATCACATAAATAGGTAGCAAAAGTCAGAAAAAACATAAGACAAAATCTATAACTGAATTACATTCACAAATATTCTTGCAGTATAGCAGAAATCTCTTCCCTCCCTATGATGCTGCTCAGCACAATGTATTACAATGGTTTAATATATGTTTATAATATTAGGCCTGTGATTCTTGAGTTTCTCCCGGCGTATTTGATAATCAAAATATCCACGGGTGTACTGCCGGTCTGTAGTGTCCAACGGGCACAATATTTCGGCGATCAAACATGTCGCCATCATCAGGTGAACTGACGGACTGAGCTCCTGTGAACGCGCCGGCACGGAGATCCGTACGCTATGGCTGCTCGGGGGTACTGGGTTCGGTCGCGGCGGCGGCCGATTTAAATACACGCCACGGTAGCGCGGTGTAACAGATTGCGACGGCGTCTGAGATGACGTCGGTGTGATGGCTCTGTCCGCCGTGGTCGTCACAACTATGCGTTTGCTCGATTTACTCTTGAAAGATTGATCAAGAGTAAATCGAGCAAACGCATAGTTGTGACGACCACGGCGGACAGAGCCATCACACCGACGTCATCTCAGACGCCGTCGCAATCTGTTACACCGCGCTACCGTGGCGTGTATTTAAATCGGCCGCCGCCGCGACCGAACCCAGTTCCCCCTGACCTGTTGACACTCGTTTACACTGATCCATTCTGATTTGCTTATGTTACTTCTGTTTGCTGTTTCCTTGTTGTATAATTTCCTTTGAGTATAATTTTAGTGGTTGATTATATTAGGTTAATACATGTTCCACAGATCATGAATATGACTCTTCATAAAGACATACAACATGTCAGTTTGCCAAGAGTTTTCTTTATGTGACATAATTCAAATTTTTTAATAATTGTAAAATCATCCTAATTTATATCTGCTGAGTAGAGGGTGTTGTAGTTTAAAAAGTCTCTTAACTTCTTTTTAAATGCTAGTTGGCTATCTACAAGACTTTTAATGATATTTTCTAAGTGACAATAAATTTTTGTGGCAGCATAATTCACCCTAATTCACCTCCTTCCATGCCAAAACTAGATTTAACCGAGAATAGTGAAGATCAGCCTTTCTCCTAGTGTTGTAGCTATACACATTAATATTGCTTATGAAATGGGATAGGTTATCAATAAGAAACTTCATTAGTGTATATAAGGAATATTCACAGTATAGTGAATATACTCCTGTTTCCTTACATAAACGTGTGCAACACGATCTTGGATAACTTTAGCTATTATTCTGTTCACACATACTTATAAGAAAACAGGAATATTCACAGTAGCTCCACATACACACGCACACACATACACACACACACACATACACACACACACACACACACATATATATATATATATATATATATATATATATATATATATATATATGTGTGTGTGTGTGTGTGTGTGTGTGTGTGTGTGTGTGTGTGTGTGTGTGTGTGTGTGTGTGTGTATGCGCGTGTGTATGTGGAGCTTTATATCTACAAGTAATTAATTATCTAATGTTTGTCTCTATTATTTGCAATTGTTCACACAGTGTTATGAGAGGAAGTGTAAAGTATGTCTGCACTCCAACACTCCCCGTATTTGTCTGTGGAGATTAAATCAAGAAAAATAAAACAAACTGATGGAGGAACACTTTGCAGAAACCGTTTTTGATCGTCTGTTGTGAGTGTGTTATTCGGCTTGACATTGATTGATAGCGCTGTGGGATGCTCTTCTGAGAGATAATGTGTCAAATACTGTCCAACAGGTATGTTAGATAGTCAAAATCCTGAGTTGGTTGGAAGCCCCAGTTGAACTGAAGAGAGAACTGGCGACCTTGCTGGTCAAGGTAGACATTGGCAAGCATGAAGACATGCATTCGAAACTATCGCCATATGTGGATGAGCGTTTCTAGAGACTTCAGTCTGTAACCACGCACCCGCTATGGTTGCAGGTTCGAATCCTCCCTCGGCCATGGGTTTGTGTGTTTGTCCTTATGATAATTTAGGCTGAGTAGCGTGGAAGCTTAGGGACTGATAACCTTGGCAGTTAAGTCCCATAATATTTCACACACTTTTACATTTTTAAATGTCGTTGCTGTACCACTGTGCTGTAAGGGTGGCGCGGTTGACAAGCAAATGAATCCTGCTATGAAATGAAATGGCACTCCAGACCTGGTTGTCAGGCAGTATGGCAGTGTGGCATGCAACAATCAGGTTGGTATCCCACTGCTGTCCAGGGTGTCTTCAGACACGTCTTCGCTAGTCATCAGGGCTCAGTTCCAAGCGTAACCAGTCAGTGAAGATAATTCTGCTCCAGTCAGTGAGATTCCTGGCTGAATGTGCCCCATACCATTGTAAACGTGCTTGTTGCTGTACAAAGTGGTACAAGAGGCATGGTGAGCTCAGCCCCCTTTCTGTGAGCCACATGTTAATGGTCGTTGTGGTCACTGAAGCAACAGTTGCACATCATATCGACAGTAATGATGAATCTGAGTCGCTGAGTGCCTCTCTGATGATTACTCAGTCGTCATGTTCTATCGTCTCTCTAGGTCGACTGCTTCCTTCTTGATGCTGTGTTCAGCCATGGTTCACCCATTCCTGCCAATACCGTTGAATATTGTTAGTGCTTCCATTTAGCTGTTGAGTGACTTACCAATTATTTCAACTGTATTCCTTGAGCCCAGCAACAGTCCTCTCTCAATTGCTATCATCTATGTATATTGTTCATCAGCCTGTCTTGCTAGCTGCATGGTAACATCATCCTCCAGCACCACACATTCATCCATCAGCCGCCAAAGTTTACGATTTTGGATTTTCTAGTGATACCTGAAACGGCTTAATGATAAGTCGTTTCTTTGCTTAGAATGTATGATGCCATAAGAAAGCAGTGAATGGAAGCAGGCACAATAAGCAAATTTAGTGATATGTTAATCGCCAAAATTTGCAATGACCCTAATAGCATCAACTGCTGAACTCAAACAGTTTCTCAGATCATCAGTGTGTTTCTTCTAATTCAATCTCTCATCAATACACTCACAAAAAATTTGAGGATTCTGCCTTAGCTACAGACTTCTGCTCATAATGTATATTTATTAATGGTGTTACGCTATTCACTCTACTGAACTATCCATGCAGTTTTTATTGAAATTTAATGAGACTCCATGTCCAGAGAAACACTTAAAAAGTTTCTGAAAAGCGTTATTTACAGTTCCCTCTGCTAATTCTTGTTTATTTTATGTGATTACCACACTTGTTTTATCAGTAAAAATAACTAGCTTTGCATCTTCGTGAATACAGAGTGGCGAGTAATTAATTTATATTAAGAACAATAAGGGACACAAGACTGAAACCTGTGAGACACCATTCTTGTTGCCTCCAAAGTTTGCAGAATCTGCTGATTTTTGCACATTATGTGAACTGTTTATTTCAACCTTCTGCACTCTTCCAGTTCAATATGAATTAAATCATTTGTGCTCTGTCCCATTCATACCACAATACTTACACTTATCTAGATGAAGTCCATGATTTGAGAGATCACAAAAAATTCCAGTGAGTGATGTTCGGTTATTCAGAGTATTTAATATTTTGATCATGGAAAACATATGTAGGAGTTTCTGTTGGAAAGCCTTTCTGAAAATCGAAGTGACATTTTATTAGTGCCATATTTTTCTTAATAACCTTCTCACCATGTACAGTACTTGCCTCTAGTTGATATCTCTGGGAATTCTTTATATATATTCCAAGTAACACACATTTTCTCCTTGAGTTCTTTCGCTTCTGATGGCAGTCTTACACGGTGTATAACATATTTATTGTGGTGTCATCAAAAGAGCGAGGTGGCAAAGCAAGGTTGGTACATCTCAACGCAACCACCAGAAAGGATAGTCGCTGTAAGTCACATTGACAAATGATTGGCACTGGGTGCAGCTATGCCCACAAACATTTCACTACATTGCCACATCGGCTCAACATACAGCCTAGCATAGGACTGCTCAGTCCAGTATGCAGTCATCAAGTAAGACGAAAGCACTGCCTTCTATAAGGCCAGCTGTGTGACCGATGTATAAGGTAGGCGCTATGTGCAAGTTTTTAGATGTACTGTTAGTGAGATACTGGTAAATTTTCAGCACGAAGTGATATGTTAGTGTTCAGAGACAGTTATCATTACTCACGATATTCCTATGGAAAGGGGTTGTACAAAGTCAAGAAATTCTTCTTATTTGTGTTCTAATAAACTTAGCTACTATATTAAGCGCTATAATATCCACACAGGCACCTCCCAGAGCAAACCAAAGAGGAGTGAACTTTCGTCTGGTAAAACATTTTTTTTTCTTTTTGTTGAGATGTGTGACATTTCCTAGGACAATGTCAGAGTCGATATCTCGTAAATAATACCTACTATTTCTACAAAAATGCGAGTAAAATAAAATTGCTTTACATGTATGATTTATCACACTTTGTGGGCAGAATGAAGAGTCAAATGAAATTTTGTCACATCTAAAGTGTCTGTATTGCTTATTAACATACTCAAAGCTTCCATATTGGCACTACTGACAAGAACTTTTAGGGTCAGCAGCCCTTGTTTATGACGAATCTTCGATAAGCATACACACTTGAAATCTTAAAGGAATTTAAAGTAAATATTTTTCCACTTCTGAAACTGTCTGGATAACTTCTTAAAGTACACGTAGTTTGCATGTTTATCTTAATGTGCAATACTTTTTCGAAAATTCGAAAAAAATAAAGTTTTATTTATACAAGATACACAAACATTATGAGCACAGTGAAGCTTGAAATTAAATATTTCTGCATCTAAATTACCTTTATTACTTATTAAAATACTCACAGCTTGCTTATTGGCACTACTGATAAGGGCTTTAGGTTAAGCGGCACTCTTATGAGCTACACCAGTGTGACATATCTATGTCTGCTACTGTACAAAAGACGAGATAAGCTCGTTTAACAACAGCAACTTATTTTTCACAGATAACAAACTACAATATATATATATATATATATATATATATATATATATATATATATATATATATATTAATAATCCATTTTATATATCAAAACTCTTCACTGAAACTGAATTTATTGCAACATGTTGCTCTTACTGTAGCTCCAACAATATTCTGACACAAAGTGCACAAGGAAAGGGAATGTGCACATCTGCACCATGAGCACTGTGGCTGCACAGAATAAGCAGCACTCCCTTTTCTTCTTGGAAACAAATTCTACACAGCCGATGTTGTCAAAGGCACTCAACATCTTATCATGAGAGTTACATGTTTCCCTCATGATGTTATCATCACTATGTTTAGTGCTGAAAATGGTTCAAATGGCTCTGAGCACTATGGGACTTAACATCTGAGGTCATCATTCCCCTAGAACTTACAACTACTTAAACCTAACTAACTTAAGGACATCACACACATCCATGCCCAAGGCAGGATTCGAACCTGCGACTGTACCAGTCACGCAGTTAGAGACTGAAGTGCCTAGAACTGCTCAGACACACTGGCCGGCTTAGTGCTGAAACATTTGGATTTGATTACTGATACATCCTCAGATTTTTAAGAGGAAGGGCTGCTTGGAAGTTGATAGCATAGGGTATGGAGGCCTGGAAGCTGGATGCACAAGAGCTAGCAATGAGTACAGCTGTGAAGATACAACAGAAATTTTGATTAAGTTTGATTCAATATGAGGGGCCAATTACAAACACAGTTTGGCAAGTTGATTTAGTATGAGAAGTAATTTGATACAGTTACAGAGAAAACTGGTATATTTTCAAGCAAGCCAATACAATTTTAGGGGTAACTTGATACACTTCTTGTATTAAGTTATTTGAATTCAGGGGAGTTTGATACAGTTTGAGGGGTAATTTGATACAGTTTGATGTATTCTTATACACTTTGGGGCTAGCTGATATTGTACAATTGGGCAAGTGATCTGCTTGTGGGGCAAGTCGATCAATGTGATGTTAGTGATCTCTGATGGCCAGCAATCACTGAGGCCATTGATCAATAATGTCAGTAATCAATGACAGTATGTGATCAACTATGGCCAGTGATCAATGATGGTCAATGATGATGGTGGTCAGTGATCAGTGATGCTCACTGGTGAATGATGGTCTGTTATCAGTGATTTTCAGTGATCAATGATTTTCAGTGATCAATGATCATCAGTGATTACTAATTGTCAGTGGTCAATTAAGCTCAGGGATCAATGACACACAGTGATCAATGGTGGTCTCTTTACAGGATGAATGCTGTAACCCCGACTGTTTAAAATCCTAAGTAAACAACTGTGTGATAGTAAGATGGACTTACTGTTATGATGTGTAATCAACAGTTTCTGGTACTTAATTGTGAAATGTTGCTCACTTCATGTCCAAACAGCAACTGACAAGACAGCTCACACTACACCTCTCAGAAGACCACATTGGTCACCATCACAAATGAAAGGTTGAGCTACATTATTTTCCAAACACACTAGCAGTATAGTTTTCTTTATTTCGCAATGTCACAACACATGACTCTCTAAGATTTTGTGTGATAAATATAGTTTTCTTATTTCGTTCACTATGATTAATTTTTAATGCAGTATTCTTCCTCTAAGAGCATGCACAAGTCGAGATACTGTGAGGGCACACAAGCTTTCTTGGAAACTGGTGGATATATGGAATTCTCCCTTCAGACTGAGTTACTTGAAGAATACTATTACATAAATTATTTTCACATCTACCTCAGAAATAAATTCGCTTACTATGGCACATGAAAACTTGTGCTAGACTGGGACTTGAACCTGGAAAACAAATTTCCATACCTGTTTAGCAGTTATAATCACTCTGATTTATACAACACAGTAAATAGTTTTTCCTCGATGTACTGATCTGATAAGTCTCAACTTGGTTTTGCTTGTTGGAACAAGTCTCAACTAGCTTAGCTGACATCATTTTAAGACTTGCTGACATTTGTGTGTGCCTTCACACTAATAAAGTCTCCAAGCATGCTCTATTTTGCTGAGTATAGGGAAATGCTTATCTTTAACTCAATATAAAATGCTAGGTTCATCCCCCCATTGTACAGTTCAGTACACAGTGTGGAAGATATCCTCATGCCCACATTAAGTGCCTGAATCAACACCTTTGTGCAGTTCAGTGGATGATATATGAAATATAAGGTTAATGTAGCTTAAATACAATACATATAAAACGAGACTAGCATCCTTCTTTGATTCATCATCAACAATTAAACAGATAAACTCTATGAAGCTCGATTCTTTTATCTCGATAATGAGGATAAAAACTTGTGTTTCAATTGAGGTGGAGATCTGAAATATTGAGAAGATTCAGATGATTCACAGGTTGAACATGATCTACGGATTTTCAAGTGTATGTGTTTCTTCTGAAGAGCAAAGACTTCCTAGAAACTCCATGTAGAACAAATATGTGTTAATTATAGTGAAGGATACTGGTGATGGTGAACTTCCTAAAACTCCTCAGGAAGCTGTAATGATTGTTAACCAAAAGCAGAAAGTGCTTCGTCATCTGTACAGCAGGTAACTTGGAGGGCTTTTGACAGCACCCACCTGTGCAAAATTTGTTTTCACGAAGAAAACAAAGTGGTATTCTTTACGTATAGACTCATCACTATTTGTTTAATGAGCAAATTACCTTCCCTCATGTACCATGTGTAAGAATCTGTTTTAGCTACAGTAAGAACATACGAGGGTGGTTTGAAAAGGTCTTGGAATGGGACAGAAAAAAAGTACTTCCATCATTGAAACTTATTTATTTTTCAATGTAGTCTCCTTGTAGATTAATACACTTGGTCCCACATTGTTCCAGTGCCTTGATCCCATCTCGAAAATAAGTTTCCACCAGGTTTGCAGAATTATTGTCAACTCCGACTACGAATCTTTCGTTTGAAGTGAATCTTCGTCCACCAAGAAAAATTATCAGTTTTGAGAAGAGATGGAAGGCCAACGGAGCCATATCAGGAAAATATGGCAGGTGTGGCAACAATTCCTACCATAGTTCGAGTGATTTTGCAATGGCGATGGCACATGTGTGTGGGCGCGCATTGCCTTTTCACGGCATCCATCTTGCACATTATTTTTTCGTTTCTAATTCTTCAGTTAAAATGTAATATACCCTTTCAGATGACATCTGGATTAGCATGAGCAACTTCACGCGCTTTCAATCTGTGATTCTCCATGACCATTTTGTGCACTTTTGCTATGATTTCTGGAGTAGTGACACATCTTGGACTACCACTGCGTGGATCATTATCTAAGCTCTCCCGACCAAATTTAAACTCATTCGTCCACTTGGCAACAGTTGAATATGAAGGAGAAGAATCCCCAGTGCATTCTGAGAATTGGCATGAATGTCCTTTGCTTTCATACATTTCTTTATGAAGTACTTAATCACTGCTCGAATCTCGATTTTTTTTCCATCTTCGCAAATCACTATGCAGGAACAACATCAGAGCCATGTCACTGCCACAGCTTTCTTCCAAGAGCACTGACGTGGCACATGTTTACAAGCAACAGTCCAATGAATATAACATGAACAACTCGCTGCGACAGTGCTGACCTCTCAAGGTGATTCCGAGAACTTTTCAAACCATCCTCGTATTTATTGTAATAAATGCAGTATCAATGAACAGTTTTGACTTGTAAAATGGATTATTAATATACACAATGTTGTACTTTACTAACTGAGAAAAAGCAGATGTAGATACACAATGGCGTTATTCTTTAAGAGTTCTGCTTAACCTAAAATATTTATCAGTAGTGCCATTAAGCAAATTATGAGTATTTTAATAAGCAATAAAGACAATTTTGGTGGAGAAACATTTCATTTGAAGCTTTGCTGTGGTTGAAAAGTGTGTGCAATCTTAGGTACAGTAGAACTTGACTTTTGCTCGAATGTTCATAGAGATCTTGCGTGTTAGTATAAGCATGTAAGCTGCATCTATTTTAATAAGTTAGACAGACACTTTTAGAAGTGGTAAAATATTTTTTTAAAGCTCCAGTCAGCTCGCAAGTGTGATATACATATCAAAGTTCCATCACAACGGTGTGCTGCTTAACCTTAGATTACTTATCGGTAGCGCCAATATGCAAGCTACAAGAATTTTAATAAGTGATACGGATAATTTAGGTGCAGCAAAAATTAAGTTGAAGGTTAGCAGTGTTGAGAAATCTCAAAATAAATAACAAATCATTTTATTCACTTTCGAGATATCGACTCTGAAACTGTCTTTGGAAGTGTCACATGTCTAGGAGTTCTTATATCCTGAGCATAAAATTCTTTCCCAACAATGAAATTCATTATGCTCTTAGACAATGAGCAGCTTCTCAATCATAGAGATTCTGCAGCAGAAACCAACATCTGTAGTGAAGCAACCTAGTATCACTTTAGGCTTACTGGGAAGCAATATCAAAATGATGTCACTCAATGCATCCACATGAGGGATGCGACATTGAATTATATCATTTCGCAGTTTTGGTATTATACCTTGCAGTATGCCATTTCAGTGCCTTGGCACTCTGAATATTTCACACAGAAACGCCACCCTCAGCTCGATTTTTTTAATAATTAAATATCAATAATGATGCATCAGCTGTAGAAGCCTCAAGAAATGCCAATACAAACAATACGCAAGTTCGAAGATGCAAATATTTGTCGTAGTGTATCGGTAATATGTCAGTTTGTGGATTATGGAGAGTAAGAAAGCAGGTCCCCATATTGCAACATGCTAATATTTGTTTTCATTTTATGCATTTGTAACACTTTCTGGGGCATTCTTAAGATTATAACAAAAATGTGTTCCGTAATATTGATGTTATTTACATACTAGCCTTTTCCCCACAGCTTCAGTCCGCAGCTCATGGTCTACTGGCTAGCATTGCTGCCTCTGGATCATGGGGCCCTGGGTCGATTCGAGAATGGGTTGGGATTTTCTCTGCCCGGTGATTGGGTGATTGCGTTGTCCTCGTCATTTCATCAGCATCACATCATTCATAACAGTTGCTAGATAGGATTGAGTTAAACATTGGACTGTGTGAAAACTGGGACTTTTTACGGGCACTGATGACCGCACAGATTGAGCGCCCCACAAACGAAACATCATCATAATCATCACCCACAGCTTCACCCACATATGCATTCAACACATATATTAAACACGTCTCCTCTAAACTCTCTCTGTGTCCATCTCCTAGTCCTTCTGTTTGTCCAACTCATCTTCTCACATCCATCTCCCTATGTCGTCCTTCCCATTCTCTCTCTTCATGTCCTCCTCCCTCTGTCCATTTCCTCCACACCTCTTTTAGGCCATATCTTCCTCCCCCTCCCTATGAACATATTCTTCTGCCTCTCTTTTCATCTTTACCTCTGCCTTTTCTGTTTACACCTGCTCACTGCCCATCTACACATTCCAACTGGCTCATACATCTTCTCCTTTTTCCCTCTCTCTGTACATTTCCTCTACCCCCTTCTCTATCCACCTCAGTCTGTTTCCATTCGCGCTTGTCGGCAATTGTAGCCCCTGTAATAAATTCAATAAGGCAGGCCAATACTATTCCCATAATATGAATGTCACACATTACAGGCTACACATCAGGGGTTAAAAAGCGTTTATTTCCCCACGACATATAGGCTATCGTGCAAAGCAGGTCGATAAAGCAGGCCGATACTATTCCAACACAATACTGCTGTCATTCAGAAGACCTCAAAAACCGTTTCTGGTCACTGACATCTAGGTTGCCCTGCTAAGCAGGTTGATTTGGCAGAATTTTAATAGTGTCATTTTATTGAAACATCTTGAAGAGTTTTCACATAAAAATTTTTGAGATACTACTATTCAGCAAACCTTGAATATAGCTCCAAATGAAATTTGCCAATGCAAGAGGTGAGCCAGATCTTAAACGATTTATTTGAAGTCAATAATGCAAATATAATTGATAATTTTTTCAGTATATTCGGCAATTCTGATGCTTTTATGTACTTTTAGAAAATTTTTGCATACTTTTGAGAACAGCCCATATAGGGCTCTATTATAATAGTAATACTAGTCTTTGATTGGAGAAGAGGAGGGGAAGATCTGTGATATCTTGCTTATAAAGAATTCAGGTCGTTTGGAGTGTCTTTAGCTTACGCCAGTTGTGTCTACATTGTATTTGGCTCTTCCATGTTGATACTACACTCACATTGGAAAAGAGGAAAGAAGAGGGAGTTAGACCGCTATGCACTGTTTGTGTGCACCATTTTTTTTATAAACAATGCACATCTTCGGTCTTGTAGTCACTTTAATATTAAGGCAGAGATAAATATATGTGTATAAATCATGTACTTTGAGACTATTTTTACACCCTATATAAGGGTCTTTTGGATATAAGTAATATTTTTGAGCTTAATGTAAGAGTTACATAATTTGTTACTACATATTTGATGTTATTTTTAATACTACACTCTGATTGCTAGGAGATAAGGAAGTGTATGTCGAAAATAATGTAACTTGGCACAGTTTTAACGCATCATTCAAATATTATGCTCCAACAGATTGGAAAGTGTGGTGGGCAGGGGTAATACACACAGCCAATCTGTGAAGTTAAAGCATACTCTACTATGGTTTGCTAGAGATATGAGAGTGAGAACTTTTACTTTGCAATTAACGCAGTTGGGTTATTTCAGCCAGCTTAGATTTTGCACACTATGATTGGCTGGATATAAGGAGAACTGCACAGTGTGACTTGCTGGAGATATGGGAAAGAGAGGGGATTCTTAATATTCTATTAACACAATGTGCTATTTTCGCCATTTGTATTTTTAATACTGCTTTGACTGGCGGGAAATTACGGGAGTGGGAGGGGAAGAGAGGGGCTGAGTAGGGGAACAGTACTCTTCATTGGTGTCATCATACATGACCGTCAAGATGACCTTGAAAAACTCAATGACCACGATTACAGTCAGGTAACGTAAGTGCAATGATCCTACATCCCTCAAAGTCGTAATACCTAGTATTACTACTGCCTAGTTCCTCCGTTTCATATGTAAGCTACCAACAGACGATGGTTAGCTTCTTGTGACCGTTCCTTTACCTTAGTGGAGTGTTAACAATCATAATAGTAGTGAATGAAGAACAGCCATCACATCAAAACAAAACTTAAAATCTGAACCTTTTTCTACAATTTATATTTTCAATGATATTTTAGAGAAATGAAGAAGGAACAAACAGGAAAGAAAAATCTTAGTTTAAAATAGTCATTGGTGCAGGTGTAGTTATTCTATAGGCCTAAACACAAAACCAAAATACATAATTGAACTGTCCATATGCTCCCAGCCACATGGAAGTGTGACACATTAAGAAAAGGAAATTAATTTTCGATTAAGGTGAAGGCAATAACAGCATTTGTTATTGTGTCTGACTTCATTATTTTTCTCATGACGAGTTTGTAAAGCTTTTGAGGAACACACCAAATACTGGGGTTTTTGTTAAGTATATGGAACTGGTTTCGTATCAACCTTCCTTCCATTCGTGTTATTCAGATGTTACTGCTAGTAGTAGTACCATTGATGATTTTATAGTTCGTTAGATGCAATTTTTTTTCGCCTAAACCCTTGCAGTGAGTTCTTCCTCAGCTCCAAACTTATTCTGCAGTAAATTTGCTTTATGCATTCACTTGCTTAAAAAAGTTTCTGTATGAGGGCCTCCTGTGCAGGAAGAGTAGACAATGTCAAGTCAACACACAGGTAGCTGTCCCCAGAATTGTGCGCTTATGGTGTTGTCAAGATGATGAATTTGACAAGCCCTTATTAGAGTACAAAACTCTCTCTGTGCTATAAACTTTTACGTGAACGGCCTGTTAGGCACTTCCTGATGTATTGCTTACATGAAATCTGTGTGTTTGTTTTTGAAGTAATATTCATTTTCTTAATGTCTTTCTAAGCCCCACAACTGAAAACAAAAATCCATTACATCTTAGAAGTAGATACCTTAGGGGTTGCGAAGCAACTCAAATCGCTTGATACGGGCAAGTCTTCAGGTCCATATTGTATACCGATTAGGTTCCTTTCAGATTACGCTGATACTATAGCTCCCTACTTAGCACTCATATACAACTGCTCGCTCACCGATAGATCTGTACCTACAGATTGGAAAATTGCGCAGGTCGCACCAGTGTTCAAGAAGGGTAGTAGGAGTAATCCATTTAACTACAGACCTATATCATTGACGTCGGTTTGCAGTAGGGTTCTGGAGCATATACTGTATTCAAACATTATGAATCACCTCGAAGGGAACGATCTATTGACACGTAATCAGCATGGCTTCAGAAAACATCGCTCTTGTGCAACGCAGCTAGCTCTTTATTCGCACGAAGTAATGGCCACTATCGACAGGGGATCTAAAGTTGATTCCGTATTTCTAGATTTCCGGAAAGCTTTTGACACCGTTCCTCATAAGCGACTTCTAATCAAGCTGCGGAGCTATGGCGTATCGTCTCAGTTGTGCGACGGGATTCGTGATTTCCTGGCAGGAAGGTCGCAGTTCGTAGTAACAGACGGCAACTCATCGAGTAAAACTGAAGTGATATCAGGTGTTCCCCAGGGAAGCGTCCTGGGACCTCTACTGTTCCTGATCTATATAAATGACCTGGGTGACAATCTGAGCAGTTCTCTTAGACTGTTCGCAGATGATGCTGTAATTTACCGTCTAGTAAGGTCATCCGAAGACCAGTATCAGTTGCAAAGCGATTTAGAAAAGATTGCTGTATGGTGTGGCAGGTGGCAGTTGACGCTAAATAACGAAAAGTGTGAGATGATCCACATGAGTTCCAAAAGAAATCCGTTGGAATTCGATTACTCGATAAATAGTACAATTCTCAAGGCTGTCAATTCAACTAAGTACCTGGGTGTTAAAATTACGAACAACTTCAGTTGGAAGGACCACATAGATAATATTGTCGGGAAGGCGAGCCAAAGGTTGCGTTTCATTGGCCGGACACTTAGAAGATGCAATAAGTCCACTAAAGAGACAGCTTACACTACACTCGTTCGTCCTCTCTTAGAATATTGCTGCGCGGTGTGGGACCCTTACCAGGTGGGATTGACGGAGGACATCGAAAGGGTGCAAAAAAGGGCAGCTCGTTCTGTATTATCACGTTATAGGGGAGAGAGTGTGGCAGATATGATACACGAGTTGGGATGGAAGTCATTACAGCTTAGACGTTTTTCGTCGCGGCGAGACCTTTTTAAGAAATTTCAGTCACCAACTTTCTCTTCCAAATGCGAAAATATTTTGTTGAGCCCAACCTACATAGGTAGGAATGATCATCAAAATAAAATAAGAGAAATCAGAGCTCGAACAGAAAGGTTTAGGTGTTCGTTTTTCCCGCTCGCTGTTCGGGAGTGGAATAGTAGAGAGATAGTATGATTGTGGTTCGATGAACCCTCTGCCAAGCACTTAAATGTGAATTGCAGAGTAGTCATGTAGATGTTGCCATTACAAATAAATCGACACTTGTCTGAACATTCATCCACAATAGATGTAACCATCCACAAGACACAAACTGGAAACATTCAGTTACATGTTGTAGAAATTGAATACAGTTGGAAATAAACAGAGCAATCAACACTCAAGAATAGAACAGAATCACACTGATGAAGAGAAGATCACAAATCAAATACAATAGAAAAACTGAACTACAAACAAAACCAAAATAGTCAGAAGACATCCACAATTTGACTGAACTATCACAGCTACAACAGGTAGCAACAAGCAACAAAGAAAACAATAAAAGTGTAACACAGAAGACAAAAACATGACACCCATTGCCACTTAATAACAGATCTGGGAAGAATGTTACTATGTAGTATGCTGGAAAACTTGACGTACCGAAAGCATTTAATTCTGCCCTGAATGGTATTACTTCTTGGAAAGAAAGCAAGAATCCCAAAGCCCAAAACTGCACTGCGACAGGTTGGTCTTCTGTTCCACTTCTCAGTAATGTAGCCATGGAGAGAGTTGTTAGGAAACTCATACTAGTATTCTACATTCCTCCAAATATGGTTGACCTGTTAGTATATGTAGATGACCTACTGCTCATTAGAAATAGTGAAACAAAGATTAGATCCAGAATGAGATTTTCACTCTGCAGCGGAGTGTGCGCTGATATGAAACTTCCTGGCAGATTAAAACTGTGTGCCCGACCGAGACTCGACCTCGGTACCTCTGCCCGGTCCTCACAGCTCTACTTCTGCCAGGACACTTAGAAGATGCAACAAGTCCACTAAAGAGACAGCTTACACTACACTCGTTTGTCCTCTCTTAGAATATTGCTGCGCGGTGTGGGATCCTTACCAGGTGGGATTGACGGAGGACATCGAAAGGGTGCAAAAAAAGGCAGCTCGTTTTGTATTATCAAGTTATAGGGGAGAGAGTGTGGCAGATATGATACACGAGTTGGGATGGAAGTCATTACAGCATAGACGTTTTTCGTCGCGGCGAGACCTTTTTAAGAAATTTCAGTCACCAACTTTCTCTTCCAAATGCGAAAATATTTTGTTGAGCCCAACCTACATAGGTAGAAATGATCATCAAAATAAAATAAGAGAAATCAGAGCTCGAACAGAAAGGTTTAGGTGTTCGTTTTTCCCGCTCGCTGTTCGGGAGTGGAATAGTAGAGAGATAGTATGATTGTGGTTCGATGAACCCTCTGCCAAGCACTTAAATGTGAATTGCAGAGTAGTCATGTAGATGTAGATGTATCTCGAGATACTGGCAGAAGTAAAGCTGTGAGGACCGGGCGTGAGTCGTGCTTCGGTAGCTCTGATTTGTAGAGTACTTGCCCGCGAAAGGCAAACTGGCAGAAGTAAAGCTATGAGGACCGGGCGTGAGTCGTGCTTCGGTAGTTCAGATTGTAGAGCACTTGCCCGTGAAAGGCAAAGGTCCCGAGTTCAAGTCTCGGTTTGGCGCACAGTTATAATCTGCCAGGAAGTTTCAAAGATTAGATATTTATTTGTGGAACTTGCGGAAGAAACAGACAAATGTGGCATAAAACTAAATGATCAGGAAGCAAAAAACATAACAGTTTAAAGATATAAAGACGAACAAGATAACCAGACTAATCTAATACTAATCGAAATGATTAAGAAACATAAATTCAAATGTGTTGAACATTACAGACTGCTGGGGCCATTACTTGTGGATTTCACTGAGGGATTACTGGCTGCTGCTTTTCCTTTCTGATTGAATCCTCTTCCCTCTAAGACATAGAAAATCTCAACCACCAGTGAAAGACCATATTTGGGAAAATAACGTTAAAAACCCGTGAAACTAGTCATCAAACATCATAAGATATGTTAATATCAGTGACTGTGTCTCATTAGCACACAGTGTGTCAAAATAGCACTTGGTCAGCTGGTCACAGAACTGCTTGTTTATGTCTGCTATCAAGAAAAGACGTGTGATGACACTTTGTAAAGAGTACAAAGCTCGTTCTATGCCATACACATATTCTTAACAACATTGTTGTTAAGCAGTTCATGCTGTTACTGACTGCATACAATTTGTGTGTCAGGTTTTGCTCTAGTGTTCTTTTTCCCAAATGTCTTCCCAGGTTTCACACTTGAAAAATAAAAATCAGCAGCAGTAATTCTAAGCATGAAGAAAGCTAGATGCAATCTGAATAATAATCCGAAACAGGTCTAAACATCCCACAAAACACAAACAGATGCACACTGAGGAGACTGAACAATACACAAGAACTGAACATAATCAATTTTATGCAATAGATAAACAAAACTATTAAAAAAACCAAATCCGTCAGTGAGCACTAACTCTTTGATGGTAGTAGCAGGACATAGAGAACATAAGAAAAGGAAATTCTAAACAGAAAAACAAATGCATACATTAGCATTTAATAACAGACCTGGCAACAATTAAATGGATAAAAATGCTGACAAAGTTCACAGAGACACAGTATGTAATTCTGCTGTGAAATCTTAGTGACAGAATAAGCAATTAATGTGTCAGATACTATTACACTACAAAAACATCCTAAGTGATAAAGGACGTTTGTAATTTTTGTTGTAGACTATAGTTTGAATGCACTTCCATTGTACTGAACGCTCCTGCATTTAATAAAGTCTGATTATATACACTGACAGAAAAAATTGCAATACCAGAAAATAATTAATGTAGAATAACGAAATTTTGGGAGTACATTCGTCTAGGCAGCAAATTTAAGTGATTAAGATTGCAAGATCACCGGTTAATATAAGGGCAAAGTAAGCCATTGCATAATAATAACTGTTGTAACCGCCGGCCACGGTGGTTTCGCGGTTCTCGGAGCGCAGTCCGGAACCGCGCGACTGCTACGGTCGCAGGTTCGAATCCTGCCTCGGGCATGGATGTGTGTGATGTCTTTAGGTTAGTTAGGTTTAAGAAGTTCTAAGTTCTAGGGGACTGATGACCACAGATGTTAAGTCCCATAGTGCTCAGAGCCATTTGAACTGTTGTAACCTGCAGACTGTTTAATAGAAGCATGTAAACATGCATGCTTTGTGTTATACAGGTGCCAGATGTCAGTTTGTGGTATGGAGTTCCATGCTTGTTACATTTGATTGGTCAATACAGGGAGAACCACAAGAATGGTCGTGCTGTCAGACTCTTTCCTTCTCATCCCGTCTGGTACATCACCCCTGACCCAGGGCTCTGCGTCACTCTTTTACAAACTCTACACATTTTTCTAAGCCTCTTTAATTATTTTGGTTCATCTCTCTAGATGACAGAAATTACAGAGAAAACAACAGTTTACAAGATAAAACTAGCGCTAGAGTTGCCACCCAAGATCCATGTAGGAAGGGGGCTGCGACAGGGAGATGTGAACTCTACACTGCTCTTTAATTTAGCTACAGAGCAGGTAGTTTGGCAAACGCCAACAAATTCAGGAGGAACAATAATTAACTGGCAGGTACACTATTTTAATGATGTAACATGAACTTCAAGGAATGTCAGAGTTTTGAAGAATAATCACACTACATTGGAAGGAGCAGCATGGACATCAGGATTGGAAGTGAATATAGGTAAAACAAAGTCTATGGTGATGGGAGATCCTGATGGGAATACAGAAGAGACTTCAATAAAATAAATACGAAAAAGTACCAAAGAGTGGAAAAGTTTAAATACCTAGGCTCAATAGAAACAGAAGATAATAGGACAATAATAGACATTCATCAAAGGACAGCAAGTGGAAACCGATGCTACTGTTCCATGCAGAATATATTTAAGTCGAGAAATGTTGTTAGGAATGCAAAAATCCATATATGATTACCTTAAGAGCTATATTAATGTATGGACCGTGTGGCTGGGTGTTGACTACAAAGGAAGAACGGTTGTTATTGAGATGGGAAAGGATGATTTTTAGTAAGATATCTGGCTCAGTGAGAGATGAAAGATAGCTGGAGAATAAGGACAACTTCAGAACTACAGACACTTTTTTGAAAGGTTAATATAGTAGTGAAAATATAGCAAGAAAAATTCAGATTTCTGGTCATGTACAACAAATGCCAGAAACTCGAAGTGTTAAGAAAGAGTTGATATGCTGCCCTTGGGCGGTGGTGAAGGAGAAGGGGAAGACTCAAGAAGAGGTGGCTTGAAGTTATGGAGGAGGACCTCAAAGCAATGAGAGTTACAGTTTGGAGAAGGAAAGCTGTGAACAGACAAGAATGAAGGCAAGTGACAAAGGTGACCAATGTTCTACAAGGGCTGTAGCCCTGACCATTAAGTAAGTAAGAAAGTATTAGGTCAAATTATTCATTGTAATCTGTAACTAGATTTCGTCTTTATCATGATATGTAGTGATATCTGCTTAAATGAGTTCTAAAGTGAACATCAGGTACATGTAGCAGCTCTACAAATCTCATTAAAAGAGTTGCCTTATTCAGTGTCTTTGAATAACATATGTCTTCCTGTAACATGTGTAGTAATTTTAAATGCAGTCGAACTATACTCGCACTGTGGTG
This sequence comes from Schistocerca gregaria, assembly GCF_023897955.1. Taxonomy (NCBI): domain Eukaryota; kingdom Metazoa; phylum Arthropoda; class Insecta; order Orthoptera; family Acrididae; genus Schistocerca; species Schistocerca gregaria. Next base: position 306,638,540 of record NC_064931.1, read on the forward strand.
AGCAAGGTACACATATTTAGTACAAACGAGAAAAACAATTTATTTTTAAACTCTATATGTAACAGTAGTACATTACCAAAATTACAAGCCATACATAATTTGCTATAACCAATGTGTGTCAGCAGAGGACAGCTGCATAGCCTTTCTGTATTAAGCTGTTGCATTAAACTGATACAAAACTACTTGATCCATCATCTGCCCTTTACCACCATCCAATGCCACTAACATTTACCAGTTTAAAGAATATCACCATCTTATTCATTCTCCACAATACAACCACCCCCAACCGTCAAACAAAATACGATGACCCTATGTTCCTCCACGTCACATCAACACTATTTCTTTATACTGGTTATGTTTTTGGATGTACATGGGTATCTATTTCTATCAAAGGGCATCTTCTAAATACCATGAGTTGCACTAGAAATGTTTATTTGGCAAAACGGGATTTTGAGCTTATAATCCAACATCAGTGGTATATTCTACACAGGAAGAAACAATTTTTTAAGTAAATAAATTTCTAAAAAATGACAACTATAGATATAATAGCACTAATATAAGTCTAGTTACATTATGTACCATTTAGTAGTGACTGACGGTGTGTCATAATCCCGAAAACTGGTTTTGGGAAATAAAAATCGCTAATGCAACTCATGGTTTAGAAAAGATGTCCTTAAATAAATATCTGAAATCCGCAGAGCACCAAGCATCAAGATTTTTATACCTATCTCTTTGTAATGTATGAACATTGGGTAGTTAACTTCCTGTAAATTTTAATGCAGCTAGATTACGTGCGACCTTTCACAATAGTAACCAAACTAGAACTGTCAAAATATCTAAACAGAAATTGAATTTTACTGTGGAAAGTTAACAAAGAAAACTCTACATTACATTAATTTATCATCCGTGTGCATTGAATCTTAATTTTTTCTTTCAGAATTTATGGTTTGAACAACATCTTAAAATAGTGAAGAAGAATCACGCAGGAAGGAAACATCTATTTTGTGGTTGAAGTACTCTTTGAGTTCAGAAGTGGCTACTCTTCAAAACCAAAATAGGTGAACACATATTACTGTAAATGTCACAATCAACAGCGAAACATTAAAAAATGGAATTCAATTTGCAGTTTAGATGAGCACATTAATTCCAGTTAGTGTCATGTGTACATACATGAACTTTCCTATGCAGAATTTGTAAAATCCCTAAGTACAGGACAAATACTGTGGTTAATCCAACACAGAAGGAATTAGATTTATATCAACATTCACTCGTGTATACTACACAGAAATTACTAGAAACAGTAATACTTTTGATAGCGTTTTCAGCTGAATGTCAGATGCAAATGTGTTAAAAATTAACGTTGAACTTATATACAACTCAATATTTAAATGGCACTGGAATGGCCAATATGTCTGTACAGGTGAAGCCCCTCTTCTACATAGAAAAATCGAAAATTTTATTATGTAGTGAATTTTCTTTGACTATGTATCATTAAACTAATTTCTTTGCTTAACTTCTGTAATAAGTGCATTCTTTGCTCTGAGATCATTTTAGAATGGATTTATTTTTTGCACTCACCTGCTTAATGACTTTCCTCTTCGTGGTTCGCTGCAAGAGTTTACTGACTTTTGCACTTCTGTTCTGGTTGAACCCTCTTGCCTGCAACATACAGAAAATCTTAACTAGCAGAGTAACAATAAATGAGTAAATAAGAAACCAGTGAACAATTACAGACAACGGGCTTCCTAACGTCTGTCAAGAAGTGTGACTGTATTCTTGGAGTATACAATGTGTCATATTAGCACACAGGCAGCTGTTCATAGAATTCTCTATTTATGGTTGGTGACAAGACAACTGTGACTAGCTCTTGTAATGAGTATGGAGCATACTTAATGGCATGTATCAGGGCCTGCTGAAAAGTAATGCCAAAGAATTTTTTATGTGAAAATTCATAAAGCTTTCGGAATAAGAAAACGTTATTAACATTCTACATCGTATTCTTCATGTGTACATATTTATTTCTCAACCCAGTCTCCCTTGTAAAAAAAAAAACTTCTCCCAATGAGAGACCAGTTTGTTGATACCTTCATCGTAGAATGTTTGAACTTGTTGATGGAGTCGGAAGCTCAGTTATGCTTGCACCGCTTCATTACTATCAATATGAAGTCCTCGAAGGTGTTCTTTAAGTTTTGGAACTGATGACTATCACATGAGAATAAGGTGGAACTGTATGGATGATGATCAATGACGGTGAACCCAATAAGTCAGATTGTTGTACATGTTACAGCACTAGTGTGTGGTCTAGGTTTGTCATTCTGAAGGCAAGGGTGATTCATGTCTAGACGATCTCTTCTGCAGCAGTGCACTACAATTCGAACCCCTCTAGAGGGTTGCAACTTGCAGGAAACTCGACCGAGTAATATGAATCACGCAATACCTAAACTAATATAACAGAATAAAAATTTCTGGGGCATTACTTTTCAGCATGCCACCACACTGACTCCTAAGAAAATTGTGGTTAAACAACTAATGATGCTATTGAGTACATACAATTTATGTGTCAGCTTCAGCTCTAATATTCCTCCTCTCTAATGTCTCCACACGAGCTACAAGTGAAAACAGAAACCTACAACTTCAATTCTCAGTACAAAAAAAATCTGAACAATCCACCACAATATATCCAACATTCTACAACAAACAAACAGGCATGTTACAGAAATAACTTGGAGAGATTCTGCATGGTTCCCATAAACAAAGAGATTAATACACAAGAAATGGACATAGTCAAATTGATAAACAAAATAACTACAAATAAAACATACCGGTACCGTAGCAGACAAATCGAACTACAGTATAAATAAAAGGAAAACAGTCACAAGGCACATACAATTTGAAAGAAACTACATATCACATTACTAATCATAATATTGGAAGCAACGACACATAGCATAAGAAGAGGAAAACCTAAACTGGAAAAAAGCATGGTAGACATTGACATTTACCGACAGACTCAATGATTTAATACGAGGTCTGTTCAAACAATTCCGGAACATTCGTTTTCGAGCCAATGGTGTCTTGAAGCGAAATACGGTTGCCATCCCTGGACACGCCTGTGTTTAGTGTGTAACTGCCGGAAGTTTCATTGTCGTATGACTGTTACTTATTGTTCAGTGCTGTATTGAATAGAACTCTGTGTCGCACAGTTTGTGAATTACGAAACGCCAGAGTTAGAGGAGCACTGGTATTGCTTTAAATTTTGCATGAATCTAGACAAAAGGTTTACAGAATCACACCAAAAGATGCAGGAAACCTACAGTAATGAGTGCTTAAGCCGTATTCGGTGTTACAAATGATTCACACGATTTAAAGACGGACGGAAGGAAGGTAAAGATGACACTCATTCAGGACCCCGTTCGACGTCTACTGACGATGCTCATTTCAGAAACGTCAACAAAATTGTGCGTGCCAAAAGAAGGCTGACTGTCCGAGAGATTGCAAAATGATGTAACATCGGATCATGTCATGAAATCCTGACACAGCATCCTGGAATGCATCGTGTTGCCGCCAAGGTAGTCCCACGCCTCATGAGACAAGACCAGAACGACCTTTGCTTCGCAATTTGTAAAGAGCTTTCGGATGGCGCAAATGACAACGAGATGTTCGTTAAGAGTATCATGAGACGTGGGTCTAGGGTTATTACGTTGAGACAAAAGTTTAGTCTTCGAAATGGATCGGGAAAAGTACTCCGAGACCAAAAAATGCCTCGTCAGGTCAGGTCAAATGTCAAAGCCACGCTGATTTCGACTCTGAAGGATTAGTTCACCATGAATTCGTGCCACAAGGACAAACAATAGATGATACTATCGGAACGCATAGCGACACCTGCAAATAAATGTGAGAAGCACATGGCCTGAAATATGTTGAGACAATTCATGGTTCTTGCATCACAACAACGCACATACTCATTTTTCCTGTTGCGCGTGACCATTGCACAAAAAACGAGATCACTCTGCTGCCTCATCCTCCATACTTACCAGACCTGGCCCCTGCAGACTTTTTTTATTTCCAGAGTTGAAAAGCCCATTGAAAGGACGAAGATTTGCAACGATAGATGAGGTATAAGAAAATTTGCAGAGAGCGCTTCGCATAATCTGACAAGATTTTTTTATTTCCAGAGTTGAAAAGCCCGTTGAAAGGACGAAGATTTGCAACGATAGATGAGGTATAAGAAAATTTGCAGAGAGCGCTTGGCACAATCTGACAAGATGTGTATTAAGACTACTTCCAGAAGTGGAAACAGCGTTGGCAGGTGTGTATAAATTCTGGAGGAAAGTATTTCGAAAGTGATGCACAATAAGTGAAATGTAAGCGTATAAATATTTTGTGTCAAATCTTAGCGGCACAATGAGAAATTCTTGTGCTGGATACTATTACAAAAAAAATTCTACATTGAAGTGGAAACTTGTACTGTGGGTTGTACAGTATAGTATGGACATATTTTATTCTATGGAATGCTCCTGCTTTTCATACAGCCGAAAGACATAGAATTAACTAGTAGATCCAAAAATGGAAAATATGAGCCTGGTGCGAAGAGCTGCTGTATATTTATAGCGTACTACTCATTCTGGAATATTTGCTGCTGTGGGAGCACAATTCTACTGCATAATTTTTTGTAACAAAATAACATGAAAGCACACTGTCATTACTTGTGCTGCAATTTTAGCATTTCGAAGGAATGGTGCTCTACTTTTCGATATAACATACAAATTTAATGTGACAGCTGAAATGGACTGATGAAACATTGTTAAATATTGTCCATATTTGATCTGTACTTGTGACATGAGTGTTGTTACTTTTATTCTTTTTTGGCTTTGTAAAATAAATCTCCTTCACGTCACATGGCTACCTGTCTAGCTAAAATACAAGTGTTATTGACGTATTCTGAGAGTATGTATTCTTATGTGATAAGTCATTAACACCTAATTCTTTGTTGAACAGTTACATAAAACAGTTCCTTCAATTTAACGTCATTCATAAACATTCTCTTAGCAGTTTTCAGTGCTGTGGAAATTTTTCAGAGCTGGACTGTTCAGCATAATATTCTTTTAAAGGTTCATAACAAAAACAATGGCTCTGAGCACTATGGGACTCAACTGCTGTGGTCATTAGTCCCCTAGAACTTAGAACTACTTAAACGTAACTAACCTAAAGACATCACACACATCCATGCCCGAGGCAGGATTCGAACCTGCGACCGTAGCAGTCACATGGTTCCGGACTGCGCGCCTAGAACTGCGAGACCACTGCGGCCGGCTAGGTTCATAACATTAGATCAAATTAGTTACTGTCATTTGTAATTGGATTTTGCCTTTATCATGATATATACTGGCATCTGCTTTACGAGAGTTATAAAGTGAACATGAGGTACATAAAAGGGAAATGATTTTACTTTTGAAACCTATTAGTAGCAGCATCACATCACCAAGGTTACAAGCCACACATAGATGGTGAAAACCAATGCGTGTCAGTACAGGATACTTCTTTCTACATTATTAAGCTGCTGCATTAAATTGTTACAAAACTACCTTATCCATTATCTACCCTTTACCACCGTCCAAAAGCTGCTAACTCCTATCAATTTACAGCATGACACCATCTTATTCATTCTCCACGATGTACCAGCCCCCACATAACAAAGCAAAGTACACAGCACCCCTGTTAATCTATCTCACATCAACACTATTTCTGTAGACTGGCTTTTTTGTTTATCTGTATATTTACGTTTTTGTGAGATATGAGAATAGGATAGTTAATTCACTGCAAATATTACTGTAGGTACATGATGTGTTACTTTTCATAATGATATCCTAACCAGAGGAGTCACAACATCTAAACAAAAATGGAAGTCTAATAAACAATATTCAATGTAAAATTATTTTATGATTCATGCCAGTTGAATTCGAATCTTTTCCTTGCAAATTTATAGTTTCTTCAACATCTTTAGAAGTGGAGAAGGTCCACTCAGGATGAAAACATTTGAGTTTGAGATTAAAACAATTATGAGTGTAGAACTTGTTAATCTTCAAAACCAAAGAACTGGAACAAATATTAATGTAAATCTATAAACGTCCAGCTGAAACAAACACTAATTTATTAATAAAATGGAAACTAATTTTCAATTTAGCTGAACAAGCTAAGTGTATTTATTATGTACTTATGTCAGCTTTCCCAAGCGGAATTTGTAAATGTTCCTAATCACATAAAAAATCTTGTGGTTATTCCAAAGTATACAGCACTCATTGTCTATGAATTTTAACTCCAATTTATACCATACAGAGGTTACAGGAAGTAATAACACTGCTGACAGTAATTTACATCCAAACATAAGTGTATGTCACAAATAAATTAAATGTAATAAATGTATCAAAATTAAATCCCATTCGCTATTTAAATGGCATGGGTATGGGCAAAACGTCTGCAAGGGCTGTGGTGGTATGCCTTCTCTCTGTTCATCTCTTTGTTTGTCGTCCTCGGTGTCGACATACTGGCTGGAAAAATTGGGGGTGGATCACAGTACTGTTTACTGTAAATGATGTAGCCAACAGATGCACAGTTGCGTTTCACAGTCTTTTACTTTCACGTTTAACAACCTCCTAATATTAGACAGTTATATGGTCAGTGCACTGTTGTTTAACTTTCGATAAGCATTATGAATAGTTTGCAGGCGAACATCCACATACTGCTACAACACTTTACAGTTGAGTATTATAACAGAACGTAAAATCATGTATGTCAGTAATTTCTTTACATGTAATGTTTTATGGAAATATAGACATTGACTGCGAGTGTAACAACTAAGAGACGGTTATCTTTGGTCATGGGGGAAGGAGGTCGAGCTTTGAAGGTAGTGGTTGAGGGTCTTTGGATCGGGAGCGGGGGTTGGAGGAGGTGGCGATACAGATGTGGTGTAAAACAATGTCTTATTTTATATTATTGTAGAAGTGTTAAATGTGAATAAATGAATTAAATAGTGATGTGCAAAAATAATGTAACATTTTCTCTCTAAAAACAAAAAATACCACGTCGCCCTACAAACCAGTTAGTCTCATCCAAACACACACCGAGCGAGGTGGCGCAGTGGTTAGCACACTGGACTCGCATTCGGGAGGATGACGGTTCAATCCCGTCTCCGGCCATCTTGATTTAGATTTTCCGTGATTTCCCTAAATCGTTACATGCAAATGCCGGGATGGTTCCTTTGAAAGGGCATGGCCGATTTCCTTCCCAATCCTTCCCTAACCCGACTTGTGCTCCGTCTCTAATGACCTCGTTGTCGACGGGACGTTAAACACTAACCACCACCAACCATCATCCAAACACAAAGAAAACCGCGGGAACATCGCAGTGGAATCACCTCTAGACTTCACGAAGACAACAACGCAGCCATTGATATGAGTTAAGTACCAAACTGTTCGTACTTGTTATGACCTCGGCCTATAAATTTGAATCTCCTGTAGTGCCTGAAGTCACCATGTGGACAAAGGAGTAGGACATCTTATAGACTGTGGAAATCTTAGAAAGAGGTTCGTTTAACTTGGGGGCTCGTACGGGATATTACAGTTAAATGCTATGAGACTAATTGTGCTTCGTTTGCGGGACATTATAAATTTTATAATTCGTAAAACATGAATAACATTGTACACGTTTTCTGGACCAGAAAAAGTTGTGTGAGAACCAAGAAAGTGCTGGCTTATCGGAGAGGTGGACCTGTGATCGACGTCGTGGTGTGAAAAGATAAGTACAATTCTGCTTTGTTTAAACTTTTCGTCAAAACTGTGTCCAAACACGTGGTGCCATCATGACGCTATCAGAAGAAATTAAAAAGGAAGTGGGAGAAACGTTAGACTCGAACATGTGTGGTGTAAGTGACGATCCAGATGACTCACAAAATGAAAGAAAACCGGATCAACAGGACTGGGTAAGTTTACTCTTTGCCAGAATGGGAAAAATGCAGTCCGAATTAAGAATGGCAATGAATTCAAATAGTGAATTCCTAGAATCAAAAATAAATGCATCCAGTGAGTTGCTAGAAGCGAAATTAAACTTAACTACTAAATCTCTGGAAGCCAAAATGAAAAGCAACGGTGATGTACTGAAAGAAGAGATCTCAATTTTAAAAATTCAATTAGGAGAAAGTTTGAAGGGCGTGAACTCCAAAATTGAGGCTATAGAAAATAAGTTTGTGACCTTAGAAAATAAATTGGCCACAGTTAGCTCAAGTCAAGGAAAAGAGATTGAAAGGTTAACTGCAGCTCAAAGAACTGTGGAGGAGAGAGTAGACAAATGAAGTCTAGATACAGAATCAAAAGTTAATGCCTTAGATGATGAATTAAATAAGATACAAGAGTCTGTTACATGTAATTTAAGTGTAATAGACAAGAGATTCACTGAAATGCAAGATAATTTTGTGTCTAGAAATTTATGTATGAATGGTGGGAGTGTGTGAAGTAATTCACCTGTAAAAAGTTTTCCTTGTGATAATTTACACACTGTAGACTTTTTACAACACTGCTCTGACAACCTTGTTCCTGGCATGTCTGATAATCTAAAGATTAAGTTTGTAAAAAATTTCCTTAAGGGAGAAGCTTTGTCTTGGGCAAACCAACATTTTGATGAGTGGAAAACATTTGATGATTTTAAGAAGAGTTTCTTAAATAAGTTTTGGTCTGAGACTGAACAGGGTAGAATAAAAAGTGAATTTTTAAATGGGTCTAGTTTCAGGGGCAGAAACCCCTCAATGAAAGACTTTTGCAGGGATCAACTTAGGAAATTGGTGCATCTAGATAAACCCTTCGACGAAATTATGAAAATTGATGCCCTTAAAAGGAAGTTACCTGAAAGAATACAGTGGGAATTAGTGCATGGACCTGATGACTGTTTAGACCAGTTTCTAAAATATATAGACAAATTAGACAGGTCAATGGAGAGAAATGTGCAAGAGTTTAGTAATGGAGACCATTACAGTGGGAGGTGGAACTCTGATTACCATGAGGAGAACACTAGAAGGGACGATAGAGATTTTCGGAATGAACACCAATATGATAGAACAAGAGAGTACAATGCTAATGGGAGAGGGAATAACTGGGAAAACAGTGGTGTAACTAGGAACAACAAATGGAAAGGTAACAACAGAATGAATACAAATTGGAGGAGTGAAAATAGAGGTAGACATCCAGAAAACTCCAGTCCGCCTCAATGAGGGTCCACAGCTTTGGGGCGAACAGAGTTAAACATAATAGGACCACTAACGTTCACACAAAACCCAGGAATATCAAGTGAATTATATAAATTTTGATAAAAAAGTTTGGGATGCTATGTGGCACAGTAGACCACTACAAAATAAACATAGGATAGATCAAAGTTCTGACTCAATTCTGGATGAGGAGATGTTAAATGATTTTTACAGCTGGGCAAAAAGGGGAGAGCAAGCTACTGATGACGAGAGTAATAAACGTTTTAGTTCACAATTGGGGGGGGGGGGTTGTTCACACAAGAAGGTAATAGTGAATCAGCTGATGATATACCTAAGCAACAGGAAAAATAATCAACCATAGAAAGTGAGAAACAGGGAGAAATAGATGAAACTGGCAGTAAAGTATACCATAGTAGTGATGATGTTAGTATTATTGATGTGAAAAGTATGGTAAGCAAACCAGAAGGTGAGTACAGTGTTTTCATTGAAATAAATAATGAAGTGTTGAAACTTGATAATAGTTGTGGTGATGAATCAAAGGAATATGACAAGAATAATGAAGTGACAGCTGAAAATCAATTGCTACATGTCTGTCCTGATGATTTCATGGTTAATCAAAGTGGTGGTAACAAAAGTGAAAATATTGTGAAAGAATTAGATTTGTGTGATATTGAAAGTAAAGGAAGCCAATTTTTAGAAATCCTGTGGAAACAGTATAATGAGAGTGGTAGTAGCAAAGTGTTTTGGTATCATCTAAGTATAATTAGTAGAGTTTTATGCTCACACTGGTGGGAGAGTAAAAGAAAGAGTCTGAGTGAAAGGTACATAAACAGTAGGGAGATATTTTGTGTGCAGCCAAAGTGTGAACTTGACACTGGTAACTTAGAATCTGAAACTCAGGTAAACCTGATGAAGACTGAAAGGGAGGAAGTAGATGGAAATTATAAAGAAATTGAAAAAGATTTATTATATGAAGGCCCTGAGGGGAAGGCAGATGAAAAGGAATTAGGCTGTACATACATTAAAATAAGAGTCAATCAATGGGAAGGACACTGTCTTATTGATACAGGAAGCCCCATATGTGCAATATCAGAAAAATTTAGAGATAAAATTAGAGATGGTAAGAACTTTATGGAAATGCCGGTTGTAGGGGTAAAAATCAGAGGTGCCACTGGTAGGCAAAGTAAGGTAGTTAAGAATCAAGTATTGTTAACGTTTGAAATTGAAAATGTGGAGTTTGAGCAGGGTTGCCTTGTGGTCCCAAGGTTAGAAGAAAATATCATTTTTGGCATGGATTGGGTCTTAAAAGTGGTGTAAGCTTCTCTTGGGAAGATAAGAGTGTTATAATTACTGAACCTGAGAAAAATAGTATTCTGAAAACAGAAATGTTCATCCTTAACTGTAGTAATTCGTGCAACCTTATCAAAGCTGTTGTAAGCGAGGTAGATAATCAAGCCATAAGTGATAACACATCCTTTGACCTTATAAATGAACAAAATTTCGAAGAATTAGTCGAAGTCAAATTGAAGGAAGCTGTAAATCTAAGTGAAAGTCAGAAAAATCAGTTAAGAGAAGTGTTATGGGAATTTCAGGATACATTTAGTGAGAGACCAGGGAAGGTAAAAGACTATCAGTGCAGACTTCAACTCAGAGATCATCATCCTTTCTTCTTAAAACCATATGGCATTCCATTCTCCAGGAAAAAGATGTAGAAAGGGAAATCCAAAAAATGGAAACTTTGGGGATTATAGTAAGAAGTAGAACTGCTTACAATAACCCATTAGTAGTTGTATCTAAGAGAAATGATGGGGTTAGACTTGTGCTTGACTCTAGGCACCTTAATAAGTTCTTGCTTAGAGAAAATGACCATCCTGACAATATGGATGAACTTCTGCACAAATTTGATAATCTAAAATTTATGAGTAGCCTAGACTTGACATCTGGTTTTCACCAAATACCACTTGAACCTGATTCTAGGAAGTATACCGCCTTTTTGTATGGTGGCAAAAGTTACCAATATTGTGTTGTCCCTTTTGGATTGAATGTATCTGTGGCTGAAGTTATCAGAGCACTGGATTTTGTATTAGATGATGAATTGTCTTCAAAACTAATAGTATATGTAGATGACATTCTTGTAACTGGGAAAACCTGGGAAGATCATCTAAACCTTCTGAGACAAGTCTGTTCAAAATTGAAGGAAGGGGGAAAGACTGTAAAATTGTAAAAATGTTGTTTTGGAGTTAATGAACTGAAATTTTTGGGGCATAATATTTCAGAAAAGGGAATCTTACCTGATAAGGACAAACTTGAGGCCATTGTAAACTTCCTTACCCCAAGAACAAAAAACAACTCAAGTCATTTTTTGGTCTCACTGGATTCTATACAAAATTTCTTAGTACCCAAGCTTTAAATGCAAACTGCTTATGTAACTTACTAAAAAAGAATACAGTTTGGGATTGGACACAAGAAAGTCAGGATGCATTCGTGGAAATAAAACAACAACTGTCCCAAAGTCAGATGTTGTATAGACCTGTTATGTCGTTACCATTCTATATAAAGACAGATAGTAGTGAGACAGGTTTAGGGGCTTTAGGGGCACTCTTGTTCCAAAACATAGAAGTAGAAGGAAAATTAGAACACCATTCTATTGCTTTTGCTAGCCGGGTTTTACAAAAGTATGAAAAATCATATACAGCCACAGAGAAGGAACTACTTGCCATCCACTGGGCATTTAATAAGTTTAAAAGTTATCTGTTAGGGCACAAGGTAATTGTTTTCTCTGACCATAAAGCTCTATCTTACATTCAGGAGTGCAGACTCTATCATGACTGTATAACAAGGTGGGTTTTATTCCTTCAACAGTTTGACTATGACATCAAATTTATTCAGGGTAAACATAATGTCATTGCATATGCCCTTTCCAGACTACCAGTAGGTGCAGATGTTGAAAATAGTTATGGAAAAGAGGAGAAAGAGTTCAAACTTATGTACTTAAAGGGTGTAAAAGATGAAGCTGAATTACTGAAAATCTGTAACGATATTCATAGAAACTAAAACCATGATGAAAATTGGAAGTTGGTTAAAAGTTATATAGGGAAAAAGGGAGGAGAAAAGGTAGATCACTATTATAAAGTACAAAAAGGGATTTTGTTTAGGAGACCTAGACTTGAGTTAGACAATTGGAAACTGTGCTGGCCTGAGCAATGTATTGACACGTTAATCAGGTACATACATGAAAGCTTCGGACACTGTGGAGCAACAAAATGTATACAGAAGATATACAGGAAAATGTATACTTCTATAATATCAGTAGGAGAGTGAAGAAAAAACTTGAAACCTGTGATCGTTGTCAGAGGGTAAAAGTGAGTAATCAGACCTCTAAAGGATTTGTGCAAAACATTTTACCAAATAAAAACCTTGAATTGACAGCTATTGATCTATACGGACCACTACTAAGATCAAGGGGAGGGTACAGTTACATCTTTGTTATAGTTGATGTTTTCTCTAAATTTATAAAATTGTATACATTAAAGAGAGCAACCAGTAAACAAATTATCATCAAGCTGAAGAATCATTATTTCACAAATGTTGGTATACCCAAGGCAATCATGTCTGATAATGGGTCACAGTTTACATCTAAATTATGGAAAATTTTTATTGAAAATACAGGAATAAAACATATTTTGATTTCGGTTTGTCACCCATCAAGTAACCCAGCAGAAAGGTACATGAGGGAAAATGGAAGGCTCTGCAGAACATACTGTAGTAAAAATCATGTTAATTGGATTGAAAATGTTACTGACTTAGAGGATATAATGAACAGCCTACAGCATTCACCCACTGGTTTTTCACCTTATGAAGTAATGTTTAATAGACAACCTGCAAATTTGATTTCTGAGAATGTTGCTTTCCCACCTTGTCAAACTATGACACCCCAGGAAAGAGAGACAGCTGTTAGGAACACTATGAAAAGGCAGGGAGAGGTAAGAAAATGGAGACATGATATAAGAAGTAAAGGAGTACAGTTCAGGACGGGAGATTTGGTTTTAGTAAAAACACAGGAAAAATCTAAATTGATGAGTTCTGAAAAAAGAAATTTTTCGACATCTATATAGGCAACTTTGAAATCAAGGAAAACCCGCACCCTAATGCCTATAGGCTAATCTACCCAAAATCAAAGAAGTTATTTGGACTGTGCAATGTTAGAGAGTTAAAACTCTACAAACATGACCCATACAATAGTAATTAATAAGTAAAACGCTGCTCGGAAAGAACTAGTTGACTGACCCAACAACACTCCTGGAAATGGAAAAAAGAACACATTGACACCAGTATGTCAGACACACCATACTTGCTCCGGACACTGCGAGAGGGCTGTACAAGCAATGATCACACGCACGGCACAGCGGACACACCAGGAACCGCGGTGTTGGCCGTCGAATGGCGCTAGCTGCGCAGCATTTGTGCACCGCCGACGTCAGTGTCAGCCAGTTTGCCGTGGCATACGGAGCTCCATCGCAGCCTTTAACACTAGTAGCATGCCGCGACAGCGTGGACGTGAACCGTATGTGCAGTTGACGGACTTTGAGCGAGGGCATATAGTGGGCATGCAGGAGGCCGGGTGGACGTACCGCCGAATTGCTCAACACGTGGGGCGTGAGGTCTCCACAGTGCATCGATGTTGTTGCCAGTGGTCGGCGGAAGGTGCACGTGCCCGTCGACCTGGGACCGGACCGCAGCGACGCACGGATGCACGACAAGACCGTAGGATCCTACGCAGTGCCGTAGGGGACCGCACCGCCACTTCCCAGCAAATTAGGGACACTGTTGCTCCTGGGGTATCGGCGAGGACCATTCGCAACTGTCTCCATGAAGCTGGGCTACGGTCCCGCACACCGTTAGGCCGTCTTCCGCTCACACCCCAACATCGTGCAGCCCGCCTCCAGTGGTGTAGCGACAGGCGTGAATGGAGGGACGAATGGAGACGTGTCGTCTTCAGCGATGAGAGTCGCTTGTGCCTTGGTGCCAATGATGGTCGTATGCGTGTTTGGCGCCGTGCAGGTGAGCGCCACAATCAGGACTGCATACGACCGAGGCACACAGGGCCAACACCCGGCATCATGGTGTGGGGAGCGATCTCCTACACTGGCCGTACACCTCTGGTGATCGTCGAGGGGACACTGAATAGTGCACGGTACATCCAAACCGTCATCGAACCCATCGTTCTACCATTCCTAGACCGGCAAGGGAACTTGCTGTTCCAACAGGACAATGCACGTCTGCATGTATCCCGTGCCACCCAATGTGCTCTAGAAGGTGTAAGTCAACTACCCTGGCCAGCAAGATCTCCGGATCTGTCCCCCATTGAGCATGTTTGGGACTGGATGAAGCATTGTCTCACGCGGTCTGCATGTCCAGCACGAACGCTGGTCAACTGAGGCGCCAGGTGGAAATGGCATGGCAAGCCGTTCCACAGGACTACATCCAGCATCTCTACGATCGCCTCCATGGGAGAATAGCAGCCTGCATTGCTGCGAAAGCTGGATATACACTGTACTAGTGCCGACATTGTCCATGCTCTGTTGCCTGTGTCTATGTGCCTGTGGTTCTGTCAGTGTGATCATGTGATGTATCTTACCCCAGGAATGTGTCAATAAAGTTTCCCCTTCCTGGGACAATGAATTCACGGTGTTCTTATTTCAATTGCCAGGAGTGTATATAACTAAGATCACTTGGGAAACCAATTTTATTACTAACTTTCGGAACTGGAAATTTTATCATGATGTGTGTATTAGATTATTTTATTCCATAGTGACACACAATCCCATGCATGCCATGCATGGATTTGTGTGTGTGTGGGGGGGGGGGGGGGGTATTATAACAGAACGTAAAATCATGTATGTCAGTAATGTCTTTACATGTAATGTTTTATGTAAATATAGACATTGACTGCGAGTGTAACAACTAAGAGACGGTTATCTTTGGTCATGGGGGAAGGAGGTCGAGCTTTGAAGGTGGTGGCTGAGGGTCTTTGGATCGGGAGCGGGGGTTGGAGGAGGTGGCGATACAGATGTGGTGTAAAACAATGTCTTATTTCATATTATTGTAGAAGTGTTAAATGTGAATAAATGAATTAAATAGTGATGTGCAAAAATAATGTAACGTTTGCTCTGTAAAAACAAAAATACCACGTCGCCCTACAAACCAGTTAGTCTCATCCAAACACAAAGAAAACCGCGGGAACATCGCAGTGCAATCACCTCTAGACTTCACGAAGACAACAACGCAGCCATCGATATGAGCTAAGTACCAAACTGTTCGTACTTGTTAACGACCTCGGCCTATAAATTTGAATCTCCTGTAGTGCCTGAAGTCACCATGTGGACAAAGGAGTAGGACAACTTATAGACTGTGGAAATCTTAGGAAGAGGTCCGTTAAAGTATCTATGTGCAGTAAGAACATAACCACAAAGTCCACAGTTCTTTCGAAATAATCAGGTACATATGGAGTAGACGCTGTTGTTGGTTTAACACATGGCCTGTTGGTGTAACACTTATGTCACTATTAAGTTGATGCATTGTTGTCATCCTACCAACACAGGTTCCTCGTCTGAAACTCGGACATGGACTGGCTGTCTTGTGAACAAAAATTGGGCCGTTATATATCCTCATAATAATAGGTGCTGAAACTACACGTTGTTCCAAGTTTTATGTAGAAAGATTACAATTCAAACTGAACTCATTCGATTAACTGTATACATGGAAGAAGTGGTTCTTTTTAATAGTTTATTTGCCACAAGGGTTAAGCCAAATTAATTGTTTAAATCCTGAAATTAACAAATACTATTATGCAAACAATCCTTTTGACAAAACTGTTAATTACTTTGGAATAACCAAGCGTTGGCTCTGCTAACATGTTTTTAAATAGAGCTAAATACATCCTTTAAGAATACTCTTAGTTGTTCCTCAAATGTTTATACTTAGTACAGAATTTATAGTTGTTTATAGGTCAACAATATAACTGAAGTTACGAATCAATCGCTGGTTTCACCATATAACAAAAGATACTAACTAGTAATAGTCAAAATAAATTAGAAGATCAATTAAATACATAAAACTAAGAACAAAATTAGATCTCGTGTTATGATATTTAAAACTGAGGGCCAACCTTTCTCTTTTATGAAAACGCAGATAATACTCACGTATGTTAATGGTAATTAGTTAAAAGTGAAAAAATGAATTAAGAGGAGGCAGATGGCAAAACAAGAGGGGAAGTAAAAGTGTCCCAAATTGCCCTTCATAAACCAAATAATTTTGTTGCATAGTGCATTTTCTTTAAATGTGTAAATCTAATTTAGGTTTTTGGCCTAGCTCTTGGAATGGGTACATGCTGTGCTCCCACTTTATTCTGCAATGGATTTGCTTTATGCACGCACCTGCTTAATGACTTTCCTGAGTCCAGTTTGCCCCGAGAATTTACTAGCTGATCCACTTCCTTTCTGCTTGAAGCCTCTTTCCTGCAACATACAGAAAATCTCAAGAACCTGAGACAAATAACACACCAGTAAATAACATTATAAACCACTAGATAATTACAGTCATCGGACTTCAAACTTCCTAATGTCTCCCAAATGAATTTTTACTCCATAGCAGAGTGTGCGCTTCCTGGGAGTTTAAAACTGTGTGCTGGACCAAGACTTGAACTTGACACCTATGAATTTCGCAAGCACGATCCCTTATGTTCCATATAAGTTACTAGAAGTAGTACTATTATTGACAATGTCTTCAAATAATATAAAATTCAAACATATATGCACATGATGAAGAAATAAAAAACTGAAATGTAATAAATGTTTCAAAAGCTGCGAGGTCGTCATGGATCGAAACAGTGACCCAGGAAGTGTAGAATAAATTCCTTTAATTTCTGTTAATGATCACAAAAAGTTAAGTCTTTAGAGTACTGGTTTTGGTCGCCAATGACCATCTTCAGGTCTGCAGCAAAACACACAAAGTGAAATAAATAAATCGACAGATTACTCCTTAAAACAATGAAAAATGCCAAAATAAAAAATTATTACTTTAATGGATGTGGGAACATCCCCTTACAATATGACGAGGCATACTTGTTTTATAACATGCCTTAATACAACAAAACCATAGTGACTTTGTCATAAAATATACACAAAATCAGCTTAGCACCATGATAGATATAAAATATGGTGTTACCTACGCCACAGTGCTGGTATAGTCATAACAAACTGCAGTACAGTCGTCCCAACATATATTTGTGCCATAAGCTCATTAGACATCACTACTGTAAGTCGACATATATTTGTCAATTATAAAATTGTATAGAATACAATAAAAGAAGAGTACAATAAATAAAGTCTATAGTGGGCTTGCCAAATGTACATGTTAGTTCAGTGATAATATGTAATAATTAAAAGCATGACTGACATTAAATTTAAAATTGTTAACTGATGCACTCAGTTGCCTCATCACTGTGTGAATCATTTGTATTGCTGGCGTTGAACTATCTACAAGACTGTTTTGGATACCAAGACTGACTATGATATGAATACTGATGCTGCCAAGGTGATTGATGTACTGCATGCTTCATCAGTGTTCTGTGGTGGATGTACTGATCTTGCTGTAACTAATATTGCTGTTGAAGGTGGACAAGTGTGGTAGACTGTGACTATTGTTTCTGTTCATTCAGCTATGTGTTCATTTTCAACTAATTTGGAAAATTTTCCTCCTCATGATGTTCTTGCATACAAGACTTTTATGGTAACTCAGTCGTGTGCTGCAACTAGAAGTGACATGTGTACAAACCACAATGTTGCAGCTATGTGTTCTTTGGCAAACTAGTATGGAGAATTTTCCTCCTCATGATGTTCTTGCATACAAGACTTTATGGTAACTCAGTTGCATGCCGCTACCAGAAGTGACATGTCTGCAAATTTTTTTATTGACAAACCTATGTGTGTCAATTGTCAAAAGATGATTTTTTATCTATTTTCATTAGATATCTCAAAAATAGTTGTTGAACTATTGGAATGTTCCTACCCCCAGTCCACACAGAAGCATCCCCCTTGTCACACAATATTATCCTGGCCTCGAATACATCAACAAATTACTCCACCAGGGATATGACTTGCTCAAGTCAACCCCTGAAATGAGATCATCCTTTGACAAAATTCTCCCAACACCACCCAGAGTTGCCTTTCGTCGCCCCCCCCCCCTAACCTCTGTAACATCCTTGTTAAACCTTACAATATTCCAAGACTACCTTCTCTACCCAGCAGTTCCTACCCCTGTAACTGACCCCGCTGCAAAACCTGCCCTATGCATCCTCCCACAACCACCTACACCAGCCCCACTACTGATAAAACATACACAATTCAAGGCAAGGCCACGTGTGAAACTACACATGTGATTTATCAGCTGACATGACTGCACTGGACAGCCTTTGAGAACACTAAACTAGCTGAGCGCATGAACGGACACAGACGAACTGTGCGTCTAGGAGATGTCCAATACCCAGTAGCGGAGCATGCCCTCCAGCATAATTCTAGGGACCTAGGAACCTGCTACACCGTATGTGCCATTTGGCTTCTCCCACCCAACACCAGTCCCTCTGAACTTCAGAGATGGGAACTTGCACTCCAACACATCCTTTCATCCCGCCATCCCCCTGGACTGAACCTACATTAAACAACCTCACTCCCATTTACTCTTCAGTCTTCTCCTCTTTCCTTTTCCTCTTTAACCATTTACACATCTTTTCATCCTACATAGTTGTGTTTATCTTTATACTATATACCTCTTTACTTCTGTATGCATCCTCTTTGGTTTGAAGCTGGCACAGTACTTACAGTAGAATATCTTTGGCTACCCTCTGACAACTATGCCTCCATCCTTGCTACCCTCCCTGTTTTCCTTTCCCTGTTGGTTCATAACCTGGGTTGTGAGTAACTGAATCCTTCTCCCCTTTCTTTCCCCTCTCTCCTCCCTGATGACGGAACATTTGTTCCGAAAGCTATGAACGTAAATTTCGGTTCTGTTTTTTGTGTATCTATCGGCTGTACTGAGCTGAGGTAAGTACTGGCCAGCCCCTCTATCTCTATGCCCATATTAGATCTGTAATTTAACATATTGATTTCGCTGCTTTTGCTCTATTCCTGTTGTTTCTAGGGGAAATCTTCTGCACAGCACATGACTGTCTTTCTGTTAAAACATGTTTGTTAATGACTCAAATCTTCCCCTTCCCTAACCCCACCCCTTCCACCCTGCCCACTAGTATGTTCAGCATAAGGTAGCATAGTGTTCTTTTATATGTTTCAGAATTACGTAAAATTGTTTATTATGATTCGTAATTGGATTTTGTCTTTAACATGATATGTACAAGTATTCGCTTAAATGAGATCTGAAGTGAAAACCAGATACATGTAGGAGTTCAACAAATCCCACCGTATCAGTCGGCCTCTTCAGATTATTGGGATAACAGATGTGTTCCAGTACCATTTGTAGTAATATTAAATGCAATGGAACTACACTCACACTGTAGTGAGCAAGGTACAGACTTACAACACAAATTAAAATTATTTTTATTTTGTAAATGTACTATGTAGCAGTAGCACATCATCAAGTTTACAAGCCATATACAGATGGCCAAAACCTGTGTGCCAAACTGTTACAAAATTACCTTATCCTTAATAACCCTCCAATGCTACCTACATTTTTCACTTTAAGCATGTGACTATCTTATTCATTCTCCACATTGCACCAGCCTCCACCCATCCAAACAAAATAACCAGTATCCCTATTCCTCCATCTCACTTCTACACCAATTCTTCACACTGGTTTTTTTTATGCGCAAATGTAACTATGTTTTTGTAAGATATAAACATTGGGTAGTCAATCTACTGTAAATATTAATGGAGCTAATTATGTTTCAGTTTTCCTAATAGTAAACAAACAAGAAAAGTCATAATGAGATTTTCACTCTGCAGTGGAGTGTCCGCTGATATGAAACTTCCTGGCAGATTAAAACTGTGTGCCAGACCAAGACTCGGACTCGGGACCATTGCCTTTCACGGACAAGTGCTCTAGTAGTAAAGCACTTGCCCGAAAAAGGCAAAGGCCTTGCATTTGAGTCTCGATCTGGCACACAGTGCTCTAACACAAGGGCACTTGTGTTAGAGCTGCCAGGAAGTTTCAATAACAGCCATAGCAAATAAACAACAATTTAATTTAACTGTGGAAGGTTAATAAACTAATTTCAGCGTGAAATTACGTATGTGACTTTAATCAGATTTTTTTCTGTTGCTTTCAGAATTTATGGTTTAATGACATTTTAAAGAAGTGAAGAAAGATGACACAGAAAGGAAAATTTTGTGTTTGAGATGAAAACACTTATATGTATAGAACTGGATAATCTTAAAAACCAAAGAACCAGAATAACTACTATCATAAATGTCCAGCTCCCAGAAAGAGTGACTTATTAATACAATGGAAATTAATTTGTGATTTACCTGAACATATTAACTGTAGCTATCATTTTGCATGCATCAGTTTTCCAAGCAGAGTTTATAAACATCTCCAGGCACAGGACAAAGCCTGCAGTTATTTCATAGTATATAGAATGGGCGGTGTCTTGACAGGAGGATAAAAGATGAACAACAACAAAAGCAAGGCAGCCGGATAATGGAACGTAGTCGAATTAAATGAGGTGATGGTGAGGGAACTAGATTAGGAAATTAGACACTTAAAGTAGTAGATGAGTTTTGCTATTTGGGCAGCAAAATACCAGTAACTGAAGATGGTCGAAGTACGGAGGATATAAAATGTAAATTGGCTATGGCAAGGAAAGTGTTGCTGAAGAAGAGAAATTTGCTAACAACGAGAAAAGATTTAAGGGTCAGGAAGTCTTTCCTGAAAGTATTTGTATGGAGTGTAGCCATGTATGGAAGTGAAACGTGCACAATAAACATTTTGGACAGGACGAGAATAGAAGCTTGTAAAATGTGGTGCTACAGAAGAATGCTGAAGATTAGATGCGTAGATCACATAAATAATGAGAAGTTACTGAATAGAATTGGAGAGAAGAAGAATCTGTGGTACAACCTGACTAAAAGAAGAAACCGATTGGTAGGACACATTCTGAGGCATCAAGGTATCACCATTTTAGTACTGGAGGGAAGCGTGGAGGATAAAAATCGTAGAGGGAAACCAAAGGATGAATACAGTAAGCAGATTCAGTAGTAGTTTCAGTAGTTTCTCGGAGATGAAGAGGCTTTCACAGAATAGAGTAGCAATGAGATTTGCATCAAACCGGTCTTTGGACTGAAGACCACAACGACAACACATGGAACTCGTTTTTTATCAGTCTTCCCCCATGTATACTAGGAATGTATTTACTGGCAGCAATAATACTGTTGATAATGTTTTCAATTTAACGTCAGATGCAAATATAAGTGAACACGAAAAATAAAGAAGGAAAGGAAATGTAATACATGTCACAAAAATAAAAGTTTTAATTATGACCCATGCAGTATTTAAATGGCATGGGTATTACCGAAATGTTTGCAATGGCGAAGCACATCCTCTTCTAAAGAAAACCAAAATTGAATGTGTGTAATTAACCTAAGTTTTTGACCAGACTCTTCAAATGACTACACCCCATGTTCCCACTTTGTATTCCGTAAAGGGCTTGCTTTATGCACTCACCTGCTTAACGACTTCCCTGTTTCTTGTTTGCCATGAGGCTTTACTGGTGCCTGTAGTTCCTTTCTGCTTGAGGCCTCTTCCCTGCAATATACATAATATCTCAACCATCTAACACAAATAATATATAGGTTAATAACCTTACAACCCACTGAATAATTACAGTCACCAAACTTCCTAGTGTCTATTAAGAACTGTGATGTGTTTTTGGAAGCATGTCACATCAGCAAATAAGCAGCAGTCCATGGAACAGTCTATTTATGGCTACTGTCAAGACTACGAGTGTGACACGACCCCTTGTAATGAGTACTGACCTCTCTGTGCCACATAATTATTCCTAACTAATCTGTTGTTAAAAAACTCACTTTGTTACATGGAATAAATCAAGACCTGATTTGAGTTCTTTAAACTATGGAAATCTTTGATGTCACCCAGTTTTTGGTAGTGTTTAAACAGATTACGCGGAAAGTGCTTTATTCAAGAATTAGGATGTTTACATAGTTTTATAGCAGTCAGGCAAAAATTTGCAATAAATACGTATTTCCGTTTTTACATCGATATTTAAATACGAGTATGCAACGATGTTTTACCATGATAAAAAAAAACAGGATATTATCACTTATTCTTATTTTGCAAAATCAGCTGAAAAGTTATTGAAGACAAATGTCACTATTTATATTTTTATTTATTTACAAAACATATCTGATTAAGGAGGCAATATACCCTAAAATCAATATTTACACTCTTTTTACGATAGGCCTACTGTCATTATGTATTGTTTTCATAAATTTCTAAA
Source organism: Schistocerca gregaria (assembly GCF_023897955.1). NCBI lineage: Eukaryota > Metazoa > Arthropoda > Insecta > Orthoptera > Acrididae > Schistocerca > Schistocerca gregaria. The sequence goes on from NC_064931.1 coordinate 306,661,318, forward strand.
AGAATTTACATACACGAAATATAGCCATTAAACTGAAATGATAGTAAAACTTAAAACAGGAAGTCACCTACATACTAATATGGTTTACAGAACTTTCTGGAAGTTCCTGGAACAATACGCAACTTATATGCAATTTTTCTTTGGTGTCAAATGCGTCACTCATGGTGCGACTGCGATGACAAACGGTTCATAACGGTCTTTGACATGACGTGGTTAAGGAAACAATTTATGATTTCACAAAATATTTGTTCTGTAGTGATTGTAATTCCATATAAAATTGACAGTGTTTCTGGGTCTATGGTAATTATTACTAATTGGAAATAAAAAAATTCTAGAAACAAATTATTATGCTTCGACCACGTCATTTCTGCAATAAAGGAGCTTCTGAAGTGTAAAAGGCTATCGAGTTACGGCCACACCTGGACACTGACCCCATTTGCAAGTTACATAAAGAATAAATAATATACACAAGATTCCTTTCTTGAACTTTGTCTACACACACTTCATATGATCTGGAATACAACTGCAGACAATGCTATGTAATATTAATATTTTTAACGTTGAAAACTAAGAGAAAATCTTTATAAACTGGGTGCATACAATTTGTGTGTCAGCCCTTGCTCAATATTCATTTCTTCAAATGTCTTCATGTGTTTGATAACCGAAAAAAAAATATCTGCAACATCAGTTCTCAGTAAAAACAAAGAAATCTGTACAGTCATTCACAATAGATCTAACTGTGCCACAACACCCATTGCAGAGGTTCCACACAGTCCAAACAAACAAAGAAATTAATACAAGTACAAGCTTATACATTTAACTGTATAGCATGGTGTGGACACATTTTCCGTCTACAGAATGCTCCTGCATTTAGTTATACAGAAATTACCAGTATATCCAATGATGAAGGACATGAGAGTGGTGAGAAAAATACCATACGTTTTTAGTGTATAATTAGCTGAGTACTCGGCATTGCCGTAGTACATACTTTTTCCAATCGTCTATTAGTCCATATCCTCCCTTTCGTTTCTTTGTCCATCCTCTCCTCACACTCTCTGTCCATCTCTTCCTCCTCTTCTCTCTATCTGCCTCTCGACCACCACACACTGTCCATCTCCTCCTGCTGCCCTCTCTGTATATCTGCTCCTGCTCCTCTCTCATTCCTTCTGCACTTCCCCCTCCCACTCTTTTCATTTGCTCCTTACCCCTCTGTCCCAGTGTTCCTGAACCCTCTGTCCATATTATCTTCCTGTTGAAGTCCATCTCCTCCACCCCTATCCCTCTGTCCATGTCCTCCACCCTTTGTTCATGTATACATCCTCCTTCTCCTTCTCCTCCTCCTCCTCCTCCTCCTCCATCTCTCTATCACCTCCACCAGCCCCTCCACATGTCCATTTCTTCTTTCACCTCCCTCTGTCCATCTCCTTCTACCACTAACTCGTTCCATCTTTTCCTCTTACATTCCTCTGTCCATCTCCTCTTCCCCCTCTCCTCCAACACCTTGTTCATCTCCTCTGCTTTCCTTTCTCTATCCACTTCCTTCTCCCTGCCTCTCCAACAAACTGCTCCACTGAGTCTTTGTGACTATCACTTCCACAACTTCCCTCTGACTATCTTCTTCTCTTGCCTTTGTCTGTCAATCTGCATCTCCACCATCTCTCTCTGTCCATCTCACCTCTCTACCCTTTCCCGTCAAATTCTTCCTCTCACTCTTTCTGTCAATCCCTCCTTTCCCTGTATCTATCCATCTCCTCCTTCAACTTCTCTGTTAATCCATCTCCTCCTCCCCCTTTTCTCTCCACACTATCACTCCCAACCCAATAGGAGGTTTCTGGTTCTTAGACCCGCATTTCTTATCAGACTATAAGCAATATATGTACCAAGTTTGGCTGATATCAATCCACAATTATAGGAGCTTCGCGCACATGGCTTTGTATGCATACACACTGTATGAGTATATTCAATAACTTTCAGTCCAATTTTTGCACATATTTAACCTGTATCTCTGGCAAATTTCCCCCTCCAGTTTCCCTTCCACACAGCTCCAAGTTTATACAGTCATATCTCGTGAACTATGCGCCATACAATTATGTTATTTTGTGGGTACATCCAGTGGTATCTGCGGATACTGTCTGTGTAACGTGTTGCAAAGAGTGGCGGTAGTAAAGAAGTATTTAGTTAAAACGTTATGAATGGTGTAAAAAGTTTCTTATACGTCTCAGTGTCTGTGACATCTTACACTCAAAAAAGAAAAAAAATTACTACACTACCAGTCAACTTAAGATTTACTGTTGCAATAGTGCAAATCGAGTACATGAAGTGATTACATTTACAGATCAACAGCACAGGCAGTTCTGAGGTAACAGGTATTGACCCATGCTGAAACACCTATATTGGGATGCAGTGCAGCCTGAATGGGAGGCAGTGCAGGTGCTGACTCTGGCATACAGATGGTCATACACATGACAAATACTGTCCTGGGAGACTTTATGACGTGCCTGATGCTGCAAGGATTCCCTGTCAAAGGATAGACACAGATGTGGCTCTGATGGCTATGCAACTACGCTATCTGTTTGCGACCAACGCTGAAAACATTCATTAGTTAAAACTTCCGGGCTGAGAGACCGTAGTCGATCTGTAAAACTTCTTCCTGTCATTTTGCCGCCAACTCCAGGCAACATCTTCCGAGGTGAGTCAGCGACTATCTGCCAGGCTGTGGAGGTCCCGTTTCTAAACAGTGCGTAGAGGTCACCAACATTCATCACGTGGGCCAGCTGTAAGTATATATCTGACTAGCGTCATTATTCTCGATTGAAGTTAATCGACTGTCAATACCTTGACTAACTTCGAGCCTTCCACTTTCCTATTAAAATTATTGTGGTTTTTCTGAATCTCTATAGCTTCCCTATCCATATGTGCATAGCAATGCGATGTCCTGGCTAACATGCTCGCCTCATTAAATTGCTCCTAACACTTTCGTTGTAGGATCCTTTATGAGGTTTTTATAAGTGTTAGGATCCAAAAGAACACTGATCTTTCTTTGGTAGTAGTCAGTCTTCAGCACAACAGTAGCATTACCCTGATCAGCAGTAAGTACAAAAATATATAATTAATCTCCCGTAACGCCTTCCTTTCTCCTTGAGACAAAATCCTGCTAGGTAGCTTCGCTTAACGTAGTATCCTGGCTGTTTCCATCCTGATTTCTTCAGCAAAATGTGATGATAACTGACGAATCCCCGCCTCTGTATTAGCTATGATATCCTCCGTAAGAAACTTTGGTGAAATAATTGCAAAAATTTCCTCCTTCCGTAACAACAGAAATTTTTTCCTTAGACAACTTCCTTCCCAACAAATTGATAACCACACAGGAAACAGCTGTAATTGGTGTTTCCCGTCTGCCCTTCTGTAAATTCTTGAATTTCTTCTGCCTATAAGAAGACATTTCTGCACTTAGTTCCATAGATCTAAATGATAGCCTGTCCACCTTGTTCCAAACACAAAACTGCATTGCACTGTTAATAAATAAGTGGAGATTTAACAATTGACTGCTAGTTACAGCCATTCCTCGACGTGTTGGATGAATTCACTCCTGTAACATCGCCACTTCCATGTGTGAGTAGATACAGTTAGCTTGTGCCGAGTGAAACAGTCTTCTCACCTTGAAAAACTTGGCAATTGCCCCAGTGTCATGACAAAGTAGCAGAAAAGTGAGCATACAAACTTGTTGAATTTCTTCTTACATATACCTTCCAGTTGTCGTACCATAACCGACATATCCTCCCTGAAGAGTTGTCTAACCATAACGTGTAGGCTTTCATGGTCGACGTCTTCATTAATTAAAACGTCCAGGCTGAGAGGCCATAAACGATCTGCAAAACTTCTTCTTACTGACGTTTCGTTGCCAACTGCTGGGAACATCTTCCGAGGTGAGTCAACGACTGGCTGCCAGGCCATGGGGGTCCCGTTTATATAGAGTGCATAGAGGGTACCAGCATATGTCATTATTCTCGATTGAAAGTAATCGATTGTCACATCGTTGGTGCAAAGTCAACCGCCATATCTTGTCTAACTTTAAGCCCTCCTCTTTTCTATTAAAATTATTGTGATATTTCTGAACGTCTAAGGGGTGCTTAAAATTCCGTGTAGCTGTGGCCAGGTTTATATGGGAACAACGAAAAGAAGTGCCAACACCTGCTTAACAAACACAAAAGGTACTGTCTACTGGGACATACCGACAAGTCAGTAGTAGCGGAACATGTTTTTAAAACGGTGATCATGAAATAAAATTATTTTAATGAGACGAGCATGCTAGCCAGGATATCGCATTATTATGCACGTGTGTATAGGTAAGCTGTAGTGTTCTCGCTTCCTGTGCACGGGGTCCCAGGTTCGATTGCCTGAGGGGTCTGGGATTTTTCCTGCCCTGAGATGACTGGGTGTTGTTGTGTCGTCTTCATCATCATCTTTCATTATCATTACAGTCAGAGGAAGGCAATGGCAAACCACCTCCGCTAGGACCTTGCCCAGTCGGTGGTGCAAGTCTACCACATCATCCTACACTCCTCAGAGTAAAGGACCTCATCACCATCATAGAGATTCAGAAACACCGCAATAATTTTAATACAAGAGAGGAAGGCTTAAAGTTAGATAAGATATGGCGGTCGACTTTGCAGCAACAATGTGACAATCGATTATCTTCAATCAAGAATAATGACATTAGTCAGAGATAGACTTACAGTCAGCACCACATGACATGTAGTGGTGCCCTCTATGCACTCTATATAAACGGAGCCTCCATGGCATGGCAGCCTGTGAAAGATGTTGCCCGCAGTTGGCAACAAAACATCAGGGAGAAGAAGTTTTACAATTCGACCCCGGCCTCTCAGCCCGGTAGTTTTAATTAATGAAGACTCCAGCTGTGGAAGCCTGCTTTTATGAACTGAAAACATTATCAGCACATCCACTATGCCCGAAGTGGCATATGCTATTATCGGAGACATTGTCTTGCCAGATATACAAAGTTTTTTCAGGCAGTGTATCTCCTGAATTATGAGTCGTACAATCACACATTTCTGGGGTTTATTCGGTGCTGCTCCCATAATTTTCTGTGAGGTGACTGTGGGAAGAAAGACTTGCAAAGGTTTCAATATATGTGTAGAATAAAGCTTCTTGCTGGCTATTTGCACATCAAAAGCTCTGATACTCTCTCACCCTCATCTCCACCAAAGAAGACGGTGTGGTTCTTACCCCCACAGTTATGACAATAAGTGATATGAGTACCAAGTTTGGTTGAAATTGACCCAGTTGTTTATGAGGAGATGTGAAACGTATGTACTTACATCCACTTTCATAATATATATGAATTCTACCTGAAATTTTTACTGCAGTGGGACCATAATTCTACTATACTATTTTCTGAAAAAGTGTATTGCTTTCAGCCCCTGTTACTAACACTGTCATACACTATCTCTGTTGTAACTACTGTTTAATTTTCAGCATTTCTGAGGAAGACTGCTCTACTTTCTGATATAAAACTTTACTTTAACGTGTTGCAAACAACCTTACCCATTATCTGCTCTTTACCACCCTCCAATGCTACTAATATCTATCACTTTAAAGAATGTCATCTTTTTGTTCATTCTCCACAATGCATCACCTCGTCCAATCAACATAATAACCAGCACCCCTGTTCCTCCATCTCACATCAACACTATATCTTTCTGTAATACATTAATAATGAGTACTTCATTTCCTGTAAATTTTAATGTAGCTAAATGATGTGTTGCCTTTCACAATAGTAACCAAAGTAGAACAGTTATAGAATCTAAGCGGAAACTGAATTTCATGGTGGATGTTTAATAAACAATACTCAACATTAAATTACTTTATCACCCACGTGAATCAAATCTGAATTTCCTCCTTTCAGAATTTATGATTTGAACAATATCTTAAAGTAGTCAAGAAGGATGACACAGGAACGTAACATTTGCGTTTGAATTGAAAAACTCATGATTGCAGAAGTGATAAATCTTAAAAACCAAAGAACCAGAAAGAATATTACTATAAATGCCCACTCACAACAAACAGTGAGACAATAATAAAGTGGTGATTAATTTACAGTTTAGCTGACCACATTACCTGTAGTTATTTTAACGAGTATACATCAATTTTTCGGAGCAGAATTTCTAATTTTCTCTAGGTACAGAACAAATTTTGTCATTGTTCCAGAGTATATGGATTTGTTTTGTATCATCCTACCTGCTATTTTAGCATACAGAAGTTAATGGAAATACACAGTCCAGTCGTATTAATGTGAGAATTGCCTACGTTTGAAGTCACAGTGCAATAACCACTTGCAAATGGTAGATGGCAGCACTAGCAGTGTAGAGTAAACAAAGCGTGTCAGAGTGGGAAGGACAGCAGGGCACACTGAAGTCGTTGTTATAATGTGGATACGAAGTCATTTATCTGACATCAAAAAGAAGTTGATGACTGGTTTTCAGGCCAAGAGTGAAGCATTTCCAAAATGGCTACGTTTTTAAACTGTTTGCATCCCTACATACAAAATATCACTATAAAAAAAATGGTGCCGAGTAATGAACCACATGCCATGAATGACAGTGTTGAACAACAGCTGCAGATATGTGTACAAGCGAATGGTCATTCAGCTGCTGAGAAAATGGCCACCCAGATGAACCAAGGGGCTACCAACAGTGTCTCCTCAATAACGGTTTAACGAAAATTGCTACGTATAGCCCTACACAGCAGGTGGCTGGCTCATGCACCTATGCTGACTGCAGTTCATCGGCAACAAAGGCTGGAATTTTGACACTGTGTACAGCATGAAAGATCTGTAAGCAAGCACACTGCAACAATTGACAGAATGTTTCAGGCCATAGGAGGGAGTTTTATGCTCCGGGGGACGTTTTTCTGGAATTCTCTGGGTGATATCGTCATTCTGGAAGGCACAATACATTAACACAAGCATGCTTCTATCCTTGAGGACCACGTCCATTTCAACATGCACTTCGTTTTTCATCAGTATATTGGCACCTACTGACAGGACAATTCATCATGTCTCACAGCTTGCAGTCTACGTGCATGGTTCAAAGAGAAGCAGGATGAGTTCACGATACTCCCCTGCCAACCAAATTTGTTGGATTCAAACCCAGCTGAGAATCTGTGGACCATCTCAATCAGTCTGTTCACACCATGTAACCTCTGGCAAACCGAGTGCACCTGGTCATGACAGTGGACTCGGTATGGCTTCACGTACCTGTCAGTACCTTCCAAGACCTCATTGGCACTCTTCCTACACCACAGTGGTGCAAAAAGTGCTTACATATACTTTTGAAAGGAGGTGACTGGACAGTGTAGTAATGCTGAAGACAATGTCAATTTAATGTCAGATGCAAATAAAGTGCACGGGACAAATACGTAAATAAATACATAAAATTTAATAAATGTACCAAAAATAAATGTTGAAATTATATTCCATTCAATATTTGAGTGGCACCTGTAAGGGCCAATTATTTAACATGAGCAAAAATTAGATAAACAAACATTAATTTGTACATAGTGCTTTTAATCTGAATGTGTGTCACTGACTTACTTTTTGGACTAACTCTTGTAATGAGTAGAGTCTTTGCTCCCACTATATTCTGCAATGGATTAGCTTTATGCACTCACCTGCTTAGTGACTTTCCTGTTTGTTGTTTGCCATGAGGGTTTACTGGGCGATGCGTTTCCTTTCTGCTTGAAGCTTCTTCCCTGCAATATACAAATAATTTGAAGCACTTGAGACAAAGAATACACATGTAATTAACGTTAGAAGTCAGTGAATAATTACAGCCATCAAACTTAATAGTGTCTGTCAGTAACTGTGATTGTGTTCGTGGAAGAGTGAAGTATGTCATGTCAGTACATTTGCAGGTGCCCATTGAATTATCTGTTCATGGCTGCTGCAAGAGGATGGGTGTGACGAGCCCTTGTGATAAGTCTGGAGCTCGCTCTGTGCTATATACTCATTCCTTTCTAGCCTGTAAGCCAATCATGATGTCACTGAGTAGATATAATTTGTGTGTAAATTTTTCCTCTAAGATTACTAAGAGATAACCAACCTATTACACCTAAGAGATAACCAACCTATTACACACAAACAAGCAAGGTACAGATACACAGAGATACCTCATAGTCCCAAGAATCAAAGAGATTGTCACACAGGAACTGAATACACTGTAATCAAACCAATTAAAAAAACACAAATCAGAAATAGAAGACAAACTGTGACAAAAAACGTAACAAGTGGATACCTTAAACCGGAGAAAAGCATGGCACACACTGACATTTTATAACTGACCAGACAAAAATGTAATAATTTGCTGTGCAGTTAAAGGTGATGTAGCCACAGTATGTAATTTTGCTTTCAACGATATTACTTCTTGACAATGAGTATGTTTTGAAATTATACTGATGGAAAAAACAATTATTGTGCAGGTACTATTACAACACAAAAACACTCTGCATTAAAGCTGGAGTTTGTATATTCCGTGGAATGCTCAAGCATTTACTAAAACGTAGCTGTACTGAGTTCACTGGTACATAAAATGATGAAAGACATGAAAATTATGAGAGGAAAACCTGTGTATCTTTAGTTTATATCTAGCTCATTACTTGGTGTTACACTGTTATGTATCTTCTAATCATCTGTTAGGCTATCTCTGCCACCTCCTTCTCGTCGTCCATCTTCTACTCCCTTCTCCCTACCCATCTCCTCCTCCTACTTCTCTGACCACTCTCTCTGTCCGCCCTCAACTCCCAAACTCTGTCCATCTAACCCTGTCTCCCTTCCTGTCCATCTATTCCTTCCCATCTCTCATTCGTTCTGTCTTTCCTCCCTCTCTCATTCCATCTGCTCCTCCCCCGTCTGTCCATGTGCTCCTTACCCCTCTATCCGTACCATTATTCCCCTCTAAGTCCATCTCCTGCTCCCCTATCTCTCTGTCCATCTCCTCCACCTCCCTCTTCATATCTATCTCCTAGTCCCCTGTCTCTGCCATCTCCTCCCAACCACATGTCCATTTCTTCGTTCACCTCTCTCTGTCCATCTCCTCCTTCCCCCTCTCTATAAATGTCATCAAAGCCACACTCTCTGGCCAACTTCTTCTCAGCCTCACACTGTCCATATAATCCTTCACCTGCCTCTGTCCCTCTGCTGCCCCCTTTCTTTTGTCCATCTGTTTCTCCCCTCTCTCACTCCATCTGCTCCTACCATCTCTGTCCATCTGCTCCATCCTCTCCCTCCCACCCATCTCCTTCTCCTCCTCTCCCTGTCCAGATCCTTCTATACCTGCCTCTCCCTTCAATTTCTCCTGCGACCTCTCTCTGTCCATCTGCTATTCCCAATCTCTCATTCCATCTACTCCTCCCCCTCTGCCTATCTGCCACTTTCGCCTCAGTACACCTTCTCCCCCAAGCTCTCTGTCCATCTCCTCCTCCCCCTACTCTGACCATCTCTTCCTTTATCCTTTCTGTGTCCAATTTCTCTTCCCTCTCAGGCTGTTAATATCATCCTCATCTCTTTCTAAGTTCATTTCTCCGTTCCCCACCCTTGTCCATCTCCTCCTCCCCCTATCTTTAGTCCATCTCCTCCTTTGACCTCTCTGTCTGCTATTCTCTTCCTCCCCATTCTACCGCCACATTATCATTCCCACCCCAATAGGAGGTTGCTGGTTCTTACCTTCACACTATTTCTCCAACATTGTAAGTAATATATGTTCAAAGTTTGGATGAAATCAATCCAGGAGTTTACAAGGAGCTTTTTAACCACCAATTTGCCCACATACACACTTGTCACATGTTCAATATACCTGTTGAAAGCCTGAATAACCACATTTTCCAGCACACACAGCTACCGGATGTACAAGTAGGGAGTCTATGAGCTTCTGGAAAGTAGCAACAGGGGCATGGAGCCATGCCAACTCTAGTGCCGTGCCCAGCTGCACCAGGTTTCTTAGTTGAGGATCCATTGTGCATACAGCCACTTTAAGGTGGAGCCACAGCTTCTCGATTGGGTTTAAATCACAGTAATTCAGTGGACAGGAGAGTATAGCAAATTCATTCTGGTGTTATCCGAACTATGCATAATGACTTTTGAGCAATGTGGCATGTTGCTTTGTCCTGATGGTAGTCGCCATTGTGCCAAGACAAAAAAACTACTTGTGAGGGTGGGCATGGTCCCCAAAGATAGATGCATAGTTGTGTCGATCTGTTGTGCCTTCTAGAATGATGATATCACCCAGGGAATTCCACAAAATCATTCAGTAGACCATAATGCTCCCTGCTCCAACCTGGACCATTCCGATGGCTGCCGGCCGAGGAGGCCGAGTGGTTCTACGCGCTTCAGTCTAGAACCCCACGACCGCTACAGTCACAGGCTCGAATCCTGTCTCGGGCATGGATGTGTGTGTTGTCCTCAGACTGGTTTGATGCAGCTCTCCATGCTATTCTATCCTGTGCAAGCTTCTTCATCTCCCAGTACCTACTGCAACCTACATCCTTCTGAATCTGCTTAGTGTATTCATCTCTTGGTCTCCCTCTACGATTTTTACCCTCCACGCTGCCCTCTAATACTAATTTGGTGATCCCTTGATGCCTCAGAAGATGTCCTACCAACCGATCCCTTCTTCTGGTCAAGTTGTGCCACAAACTTCTCTTCTCCCCAATCCTATTCAATACTTCCTCATTAGTTATGTGATCTACCCATGTAATCTTCAGCATTCTTCTGTAGCACCACATTTCGAAAGCTTCTATTCTCTTCTTGTCTAAACTATTTATCGTCCATGTTTCACTTCCATACATGGCTACACTGAATACAAATACTTTCAGAAATGACTTCCTGACACTTAAATCTATACTTGAGGTTAGCAAATTTCTCTTCTTCAGAAACGCTTTCCTTCCCATTGCCAGTCTACATTTTATATCCTCTCTACTTCGACCATCGTCAGTTATTTTGCTCCCTAAATAGCAAAACTCCTTTACTACTTTAAGTGTCTCATTTCCTAATCTAATTCCCTCAGCAGCACCCGACATAATCCGACTCCATTCCATTATCCTCGTTTTGCTTTTGTTGGTGTTCATCTTATATCCTCCTTTCAAGACACTATCCATTGCATTCAACTGCTCTTCCAAGTCCTTTGCTGTCTCTGACAAAATTACGATGTCATCAGCGAACCTCAACATTTTTATTTCTCCTCCATGGATTTTAATACCTACTCCGAATTTTTCTTTTGTTTTCTTTACTGCTTGCTCAATATACAGATTGAATAACATCGGGGAGAGGCTACAACCCTGTCTTACTCCCTTCCCAACAACTGCTTCCCTTTCATGTCCCTCGACTCTTATAACTGCCATCTGGTTTCTGTACAAATCGTAAATAGTCTTTCGCTCCCTGTATTTTACCCCTGCCACCTTCACAATTTGAAAGAGAGTATTCCAGTCAACATTGTCAAAAGCTTTCTCTAAGTCTACAAATGCTAGAAACGAAGGTTTGCCTTTCCCTAATCTTTCTTCTAAGATAAGTCGTAGGGTCAGTATTGCCTCACGTGTCCCAACATTTCTACGGAATCCAAACTGATCTTCCCCGAGGTCGGCTTCTACTAGTTTTTCCATTCGACTGTAAAGAATTCGTGTTAGTATTTTGCAGCTGTGGCTTATTAAACTGATAGTTCGGTAATTTCCACATCTCTCAACACCTGCTTTCTTTGGGATTGGAATTATTATATTCTTCTTGAAGTCTGCGGGTATTTCGCCTGTTTCATACATCTTGTTCACAAGATGGTAGAGTTTTGTCAGGACTGGCTCTCCCAAGGCCGTCAGTAGTTCTAATGGAATGTTGTCTACTCCGGGGGCCTTGTTTCGACTCAGGTCTTTCAGTGCTCTGTCAAACACTCCACGCAGTATCGTATCTCCCATTTCAACTTCATCCACATCCTCTTCCATTTCCATAATATTGTCCTCAAGTACATCGCCCTTGTATAGACCCTCTATATACTCCTTCCACCTTTCTGCTTTCCCTTCTTTGCTTAGAACTGGGTTTCCATCTGAGCTCTTGATGTTCATACAAGTGGTTCTCTTTTCTCCAAAGGTCTCTTTAATTTTCCTGTAGGCAGTATCTATCTTACCCCTAGTGAGATAAGCTTCTACATCCGTACATTTGTCCTATAGCCATCCCTGCTTAGCCGTTTTGCACTTCCTGTAAATCTCATTTTTTAGACGTTTGTATTCCTTTTTGCCTGCTTCATTTACTGCATTTTTATATTTTCTCCTTTCATCAATTAAATTCAATATCTCTTCCGTTACCCAAGGATTTCTAATAGCATTCGTCTTTTTACATATTTGGTGCTCTGCTGCCTTCACTATTTTACCTCTCAAAGCTACCCATTCGTCTTCTACTGTATTTCTTTCCCCCATTCCTGTCAATTGTTCCCTTACGCTCTCCCTGAAACTCTGGACAACCTCTGGTTCTTTCAGTTTATCCAGGTCATATCTCCTTAAGTTCCCTCCTTTTTGCAGTTTCTTCAGTTTTAATCTACAGGTCATAACCAAAAGATTGTGGTCAGAGTCCACATCTGCCCCTGGAAATGTCTTACAATTTAAAACCTGGTTCCTAAATCTCTGTCTTACCATCACATAATCTATCTGATACGTTTTAGTATCTCCAGGGTTCTTTCATGTATACAACCTTCTTTCATGATTCCTAAACCAAGTATTAGCTATGATTAAGTTGTGCTCTGTGCAAAATTCCACCAGGCGGGTTCCTCTTTCATTTCTTAGCCCCAATCAATATTCACCTACTACGTTTCCTTCTCTCCCTTTTGCTACTGCCGAATTCCAGTCACCAATGTCTATTAAATTTTCATCACCCTTTACTATCTGAATAATTTCTTTTAGTTCATCATACATTTCTTCAATTTCTTCGTCATCTGCAAAGCTAGTTGGCATATAAACTTGTACTACTATAGTAGGTGTGGGCTTCATATCTATCATGCCGGCCGCGGTGGTCTCGCGGTTCTAGGCGCGCAGTCCGGAACCGTGCGACTGCTATGGTCGCAGGTTCGAATCCTGCCTCGGGCATGGATGTGTGTGATGTCCTTAGGTTAGTTAGGTTTAAGTAGTTCTAAGTTCTAGGGGACTAATGACCACAGCAGTTGAGTCCCATAGTGCTCAGAGCCATTTGAACCATATCTATCTTGGCCATATACACATATCCACAGCAATTGTGCACACCTCTCATGAATGGCCCACAATGCACCATAGTTGCTTCAGCGCGTTTTATATAGTGCCACTTTACCATAGACTGCATACTTTAGCCATGGAGCATGTGAACCGTTTACAAACTTATCTGTTGTGGAAATGCTTCAACCTTCAGCAGAAAAGCCAGTGAGTATACCATTTTGGATGACAGATAAATCACTGCACTTCTGCATTACAACAATGACTCCACTGGTTTCTGTGTCCTCCAGATATGCTTTACATAAGATCCACTACTAGTGCTCCCACCTGCCATCTGTGGTCTCATTAATTACACTGGGCCATGTATATTTAAAATATTTTACTCATATTTCTACACATATTTAACGTGTATCAGTAGCAAATTTCACTCTGCAGTTTCGTTTTCACTCAGCTCCATGATTATATAGTCATATCTCATGAATATATAGTATCATTATATATCATGATATAATTTTGAAGGTACATCTAGAGCTGTCTGTGAATACTGTCTACAAAACCTGTTGCGAAGAGTGGTAGTAGTAAAGAAGAAATAAATCAAAACATTAGCCATGACATAACATTAGGTCATGTATCTCAATGTTTGTGACATTGTATCTATTGAATTACGAGTACTATATTTTCGCAAGAACATTCAGTGGTATATGCAAATACCACCTACAAATTGTGTTATGCATAGACTTAATAGTAAAGAAATAACGAATTAAAGTGTCATGCGTGATGCACCCATTTTACTGCATGAACAAGGAAACCATAGTAAGTGATAATCTTTTTTTCATCATTTTGTGGGTGGTGTCAGCTAGAAAAAGGTCTTGTAAAGGTTTTAAATTGTTGTTGCAAATCACTAAGTGCTCTCATTCTCAAATACTGGATTAATTTATCCTGGCTATTACTGTGTCATGAGGTTCAGTTATCTTTTACCCCACCCTCATCTCCTAGAGAGGGAAATGATTCTTACCCCCACACTGGCTCTTTCGTGACAGTAAGTGATACATGTATCAAGTTTGGTTGAAATTTTTCCATCAGTTTTTGAGAAGAATGAGACATAAATACATGCATACACATATACATTTTTTGACGTGTATGGATCCGATTTGGAATTTTCAGTGCATAGGGACCATAATTCTCCTGTATTATTTACAGCAAAAGTATACTACTTTTAGTTTCTGTTGCTAACATGTGAACACACTGTCTTAGCTACTATTTCATCTTCAGCATTTCTCAGAGAGAATGCTCCACTTTCTGACACAGCACACTACACTGAATGTCGTTACATGTTGTCCGTTACTGGATCTGTAATTGTAACTTCTTGACTGCTTTTACTTTTGTTATCTTTCACCATTTTCTAGAGTAAATCTTCGGCACCATGCATGACTGCTAGCTAAAACGCGTTTGTAACTGAAGTATTCACACCTAATATTCTGTACCAAAGTCACATAAAACAATACCTTCAAATAGAATCACATTCACACACATTATTGTGGAAGTATTCGCTGCTGTAGAAAGTTTTACCATGGGAATGTTCAGCATAATGGAGTAAAATTTATTTATTAGGTTTATGACATTGGGTCAAATTATTTAGTATTATTTGTTATTTGATTTTGTCTTTATCACAATATGTACTGCTATCTGTTTAAATGATTTCTGAAGGGAACATCAGGTACATGTAACAGCTGCACAAATCTCACTGTACCGGTATTAGTCGGCCTATTTATGTCCTTGCACAGTAACAGATCCGTTCCAAAAACACTTATAGTAATATTAAATGCAGTGGAACTGTGTCCACACAGTGATGAGCAAGATAGAGATATGTAGTAAAAATGAGAAGTAATTTTATATTTTAAACTTACTATGTAACAGCAGCAACTCAGCAATATTGCTAGACATACATAATTGTCAATACCCAAGGTGTGTGAGTACAGGATAGTTTCAAATACCTTCTTTGTTAATAAGGTCTTGCATTACATTGATACAAAACTACCCTATTTCTCCATGACCACGATCCAGTGCTAACAATACTTATTACTAAAGTGCATGTCACCATTTTATTCATTCCTCACAATGTACCTATCTCCACACACCCATACAAAATACAGAATTTTTATACATCTCTAGGCACCAGATAAATTCTGGCTTATTCCAAAGTACATGGAAACTGTTTTATTTCAGTCTTCCCCACATTTATACTATACTCAAGCTTCTGGAAATAGTAACATTTTTGATAATCTTATGAATTTAACGCCAGGCGCAAATATCAGTGCATATAAAAAATAAATAAATATAGTGTAGTAAATATGGTACAAGTAAATGTTGAAAGTATAAACCATTCAATATTTAAATGCCATGGGTTTTTTAAAAATGTTTTCAATGGTGATGCCCGTCCTCTTCATAGAAAAAGCGAAACAAATTTTTACATAGTCTCTTTTATATGAGTTTGTATCAGTAACCTAATTGTTTGGACTGATTCTTATAATGAATACATTCTTTGCATCCACTTTATCCTGAAATGAATTTATTTTATGCACTCACCTGCTAGATGGCTTTCCTCTTTGTGGGTTTTCTGGCTGGTCCATTTTCTTTCTACTTGAAGCCTCTTTTCTGCAACATACAGAAAATCTCAATCGAGTGACAAAACAAGCCGGTAAATAAAGTTACGAACCAGTGAATAAATAAAAATCATAAAAGGTCCCAATGTCTGTCAAGGGCTGTAATTGTTTTCTTGGAAGCATGTAGTGTGTGACATCAGAACTTGGGCAGCCATACATGAAATTATCAATTTATGGCTGTTGTCAAGAGGGAAAGTGTGACAAGCCATTGTAATGAGTATGTATATCACCCTGTGCCATGCATTCATTCCAAAGAAAACTGTGATCAAACAACTCATGATGCCACTAAGTGCATATAATTTGTGTGTCAACTTTGGCTCTAACATTCGTCTTCTCAAATGTCTTCATCCGTGCATGCATGTCCAAAGGAACGCTATATAACGTGAGCTGTCAACACAGACACTGTACAATGACATAATAATGCGAAAAGGTTTACTTCAGATTTTGGTAAAGAATTCCTTCTAACAATTTGCACCTCATTAAATGAAATCGAAAATGAGAACCTACATTGCTCTGGTATGCACCGCGATAAAAAAACTGAGAACTCACGCCGCCCTTGCATCATATAGCACGTGTGGAACCATTGATCTTACGAGACACTACTGGAAGCTGGTCCTCTCATCACAATATTGCTCGCAGAAACTCATGACACAACGTTAAAGATAAGAACAATTGTCACTTACGTGAAGTACGGAATTCATGGAGTCCAAAAATTAAGTTTTCTTGCTAAGTGTATCATCTTACATGACGATTATGCTGCATAAGTCATCGAAGTCGACAGGGAATGCTTTCCTGTTGTTGTTGTTGTGGTCTTCAGCCCAGAGACTGGTTTTGTAATGTCTCCATGCTACTCTATCCTGTGCAAGCCTCTTATTCACCGAATAACTACTGCAACCTACATCCTTATTAATCTGCTTAGTGCATTCATCTCTTGATCTCTTCAGCTTTCTTCTGTAGCACCACAGTTCAAAAGCTTCTATTCTCTTCTTGTCTAAACTATTTATCGTCCATGTTTCACTTCCATACATTGTTATACTCCATACAAATACTTTCAGAAAAGACTTCCTGACACTTAAATCTATACTCAATGTTAACAAATTTCTCTTCTTCAGAAACACTTTCGTTGCCATAGCCAGTCTACATTTTATATCCTCTCTATTCCGACCACCATCAGTTATTTTGCTCCCCAAATAGCAAAACTCATCTACTACTTTACGTGCTTCATTTCCTAATCTAATTCCCTCCGCAACACCTGATTTAATTCGACTACATTCCATCATCCTCGTTTGATGTTCATCTTATACCCTCCTACCAAGACATAGTCCATTCTGATCAACTGCTCTTCCAGGTCCTTTGTTGTCTCTGCCAGAATTACAATGTCATCGACAAACCTCAAAGTTTGTATTTCTTCTCCATGAATTTTAATTCTGACTCCAAATTTTTCGTTTGTTTCCTTTACTGCTTGCTCAGTATACAGACTGAGTAACATCGGGGATAGGCTACAATACTGTCTCACTCCCTTCTCAACCACTGCTTCCCTCTCGTGCCCCTCGACTCTTATAACTGTCATCTGGTTTCTATACAAATCGTAGCCTTTCGCTCCCTGTATTTTACCCCTGCCGCCTTTAGAATTTGATGGAGAGTCTTCTAGTCAACATTGTCAAAAGCTTTCTCCAAGTCTACAAATGTTAGTAACGTAGGTTTGCCTTTCCTTAAGCTATCTTCTAAGATAAGTCGCAGGGTCAGTATTGCCTCGCGTATAACTACATTTCAATGGAATCCAAACTGATCTTCTGCAAGGTCGGCTTCTACCAGTTTTTCCATTCATCTGTAAAGAATTCGTGTCAGTATTTTGCAACTGTGACTTATTAAACTGATAGTTCGGTAATTTTCACACCTGTAAACACGTACTTTCTTTGGGGTTGGAATTATTACATTATTCTTGAAGTCTGAGGGTATTTCACCAGTCTCATAAATCTTGCTCACCAGATGCAAGAGTTTTGTCATGGCTGATTCTCCCAAGGCTATCAGTAGTTCTAATGGAATGTTGTCTACTACCGGGGCCTGTCAAATTCTTCATGCAGTATGATACCTCCCATTTCACCTTCACTTACGTCCTTCTCCATTTCCGTAATATCGCCCTCAATTACATCTTCCTTGTATAGACCCTCTATATACTCCTTCCACCTTTCTGCTTTCCCTTCTTTGCTTAGGACTGGTTTTCCATCTGAGCTCTTGATCTTCATCAAGGTGGTTCTCTTTCTCAAAAGGTCTCTTTAATGTTCCTGTAAGCAGTATCTATCTTTCCCCTAGTGATATGTGCTTCTACATCCTTACAATTGTCCTCTAGCCATTTCTGCTTAGCCATTTTGCATTTCCTGTCGATCTCATTTTTGAGACGTTTGTATTCCTTTTCGCCTGCTTCATTTACTGCATTTTTATGTTTTCTGTTTTGATCAATTAAATTCAATATCTTTTCCGTTACCCAAGGATTTCTAATAGCACTCGTCTTTTTACATATTTGGTGCTCTGCTGCCTTCACTATTTTACCTCTCAAACCTACCCATTCTTCTTCTACTGTATTTCTTTCCGGTGCTCTTGTCAGTGGTTCCCTAATGCTCTCTATGAAACTGTCTACAACTTCTGGTTCTTTCAGTTTTTCCAGGTTCGATCTCCTTAAGTTCCTACCTTTTCAGCAGTTCCTTCAGTCTTAATCTACAGTTCACAAACAATAAATTGTGGTCAGAGTCCACATCTACCCCTGTAAGTGTCTTACAATTGAAAACCTGGTTCCTAAACCTCTGTCTTACTGTTATACAATCTATCTGAAGCCTTCCAGTGTCTCCAGGTCTCTTCCACGTATAAAGCCTCCTTTCATGATTCTTAAACCAAGTGTTAACTCTGATTAAGTTATGCCCTGTGCAGAATTCTACCAGATGGTTTCAGCTTTGATTCCATATCCCCAGTCCGTATTCACCTACAACTTTTCCTTCTCTTTCTTTTGCTATTATCGAATTCCAGTCCCTCATCACTATTAAATTTTCCTCTGTCTTAGCTATCTGAGTAATTTCTTTTATCGCATCATACATTTCTTCAATCTCTTCATCATCTGCGGAGCTAGTTAGGATATAAACGTGTACTGCTGTGGTAGGCGTGGGCTTCATGCCTATCGTGGCTACGAGAATGCCTTCACTGTGCTGTTCGTAGCAGCTTATCCGCGTTCCTATTTTTTTTATGCATCATTAAAACTCTCCTGCATTACTCTTATTTGATTTTGTATTTATAACCCTGTATTCACCTGATCAGAAATCTTGTTCCTCCTGCCACTGAACTTCACTAAGTCCCACTATATCCAACGTTAGCCTATCCATTTCCCTTTTTAAATTTTCTAACCTATCTGCCCGATTAAGGGATCTGACAATCCACGCTCCGATCTTTAGAACGTCAGTTTTGTTTCTCCTGATAACGGTGCTTTCCTATAAGTGGCTAATGATGATGGTGATGAAGTCCCATACTCCTTAACAGAGCGTAGGGGACGACGCGTGAGACCCGCACCGCCGACTAGGCAAGGTCCTAGCGGAGGTGGTTTGCCATTGCCTTCCTCCGACCGTAATGGGGATGAATGATGATGATGAAGACGACGCCACAACACCCAGTCATTTTGAGGCAGCTGAAAACCCTGACCCCGCCGGGAATCTAACCCGGGAGCCCGTGCTCGGGAAGCGAGACCACGAGATGTGGACAAGTGGCTAATAAACTGGTATTCTGTTTCTGCCATATCCACGCAGGGTTCTGTCGTGATGGAACCCCACATTCCAGTTTTTTTTTTATATTATAATGGGAGTTTGTAGATCCCACAATACAGGTTATTGTTCATAAATATTTATGGATCTAATAGGACAATTGGTGGTCCATCAGGTTTTAGAAGGAAAACCGATGTCCACAACACAGAACAAGAAAAAAAAGCAAGAGCAAACTGGACGAGTGGAGCGACAAAACTAATCAAGGCTTGCTGCTGTCCACTTCACTCACCCAGCTCGCCGTGCATCCCTTTGATGTGCCGACAACAGGCGGAGCCGACAAGCCAGTCGCCCGGCCGGTTTTCAAGCCCATCTCGCGACGAGTCCTCGAAACCTATCTCCGTCCACTTTCCTCGTGAGGTTCGCGAGTCTCACAAGCACATGAGTAGTGTGGACGCACCTTTTACGCGCTCTCAGAGAAGAGGCTCAGATGCGTTCCGTTTTCATGCAGCGTTACTCCTGATACCTCAACATCGCCTTTCGGGCTGCCTATATTTTGTATTTAAGGCATTCAATTACATTTAATGTAGAATTCTGTGTCTTTGAAGCTTATGGGAGTGGAAGGAACTATTAACGCCGGTGTTTATAATTTCAGCACAGGGAAGCGAAGTTAGTGATATCAGTTCTCACTCATGCAGCATATGGCAGGTGAAATATTGAGGTATATAATTTTCCATCACGATTACAATTTCCCCAAAATATAAAGGAATAAAACACTTGCTTTCATAATTTGCAACAGAAACTTATTTCAATGGAATAAAAAGTAACTGGAAATCAATCTTCCCTACACATGACAAAACAGTAAGATATCAAACACTCTGCACTTTGAAATCGACTGTGACTACCTTTATTCGTCTGCTACATGGGCGCAAGAAGAACGACAATTAACTAGGTATTCAATGCCAAGCAGTAATCAATACTTTTGGGGATTCATAAGAGAAGAAACTGAAAACTATTTTTACTAACCCAGAGGCAATACTGTGAAAGTGTACCATGTGCAGTTCTGCGTCTTCATATGTTTTTCGCGTTGAGATCTATACATATAAGGCACACTAACCAGCCTGTTCATTGCTTTCGTGATGTTACCTTCTTGTTTTGTCCCTTAATGGTAGAATCCAAATCCATGTCAGAGATGGTTACTTTGAATCTTTCCAGCGACTTCTTTTGTTTGTTCTTACTTGGCACTCGGAAAGCAAATCACTGTGACAACTCCCACAAGGTTGCCAGAAAGCGTACGAATTATATTCGAAATCGAATGTCACAAGTGAAAGCATGCACTGAATTCTCCGGTATTTCCCTGTTAATTTATGTATCTGTGTAAACAAAAGGAAGAACACGACTCATTAGAACAACAGCAGAACAAAATTATCAAACGTAGTCTTCCATCAACGGTTGTAACATTATAAACAGCTGCTGATTCAGTGTTAAGTCACTGTCTTCGTCACAAATTCTTAGCTATCTATAGCAGTGGCAGAGACCCTATTGTTAAGTAGTATGTTGTGACATGAATTTATCTGTAGTCAGAGTGTCAAATCAAAAGACATTGTTTGCAGTTTTCTCTTTGAGTCACCACCTTCCTTCTGTTGTCTTTTGTTATTGGGCCTTCCCCCCCCCCCCCCCCCCCCCCTATTGTCCGGGAAGCGAGACGGGTAATTGTGCGTATTCTCCTCGGAGAGCAATCCAACATTTCATTATTCCAGATTCATTGGTTATGTGCATCAGTACCAAATATGGACAGGAATGCTCTTGCGAGTAAACGAATTATGTAAGGGTTTCCTCAGCTTTTTGTTGCTGAATTCCGTTCTGAATATTTGCAGAGAAAAAACGAAAAATAATGAAGCTATACATATTGGTTGCCCAAGAGGACCTGCACCTGCAATTTCCCTTCCCGTAGTGCACGAGACGAGAACGACACCACGGAGCAGATAAGGCACTATTTTATTTAGCTCTCTGACACTGTTCTGGTGGTAGTTAATGCAGACACTTCGAAACGTGAAATACAAAACCAGTTACAATTTAAGCGTGGAATTACTAGCCACCCCAGCTACGATTATGGCAATGGGAGAGTGTTTACTGTAGCAACGCCTTGTGTGAATAGTTGTAAAATTATCACTTCCCAAAAGATAGCTGCTTTCGAAATCAGTTCCAGTTTTGTTGCAGAAACAGCATCTTATCCCTTCCTTTGGCTAGAGTTTTAATTGAGATGCTAACTGCCATAAGCGTAAGTGACGAATTTTAACCCTCCATGTCATATGTCTCCTGGCATCATCTCAGCAGTACCCATAATCATCTGCTTCGTAAATACCAACTTACGAGACCAACAAAACAAGAGAACAGCTCTGAACAGATTCGAAGCAACTGTCAGTGACAAGAATCTGTCATTTGTTCATCATCTTGGGATCAAATAAGAAGGGATAAATCACGAAGGCACTGAACAAGCTTATTAGTATGCATTAGGTATGGTAGACCTGGAGGTGAAAACCGTATAAAAGTGCACCACTGCAGATTTGCCTATTTATTCTGTTTCGTTTTTACTCCAATAGTCATACATTCATCTGAAAAAGCCAGCTGTCGTCACTCAGAAGATTCCAGTCTTCGGCGCCGATCAACAGCTGTTAGCACGGGTGCATGAACCAGGGGCCTGTGCATCAACGTTCGTTGAACGGTCATCGAGGAACACTGTTGGTGACCGTTTGGTTCATTTGGGCCGTCAGTTGCTCAACAGTTCGCCCGTACACATCTCCGCAGCCGCCGCTGACTCCTGTCATCTATGGCCTGTGTTGCACCACAGTTGTCTCAGCATTAGTTTTGGCTAGCACCATTTTGCCATACTCGGTATTCTTTAACCACGGCGGCAGGCGAACAGTTTACAAAGTTAACCGTTCCACCGCTTCCGCCCTCGGCCCGAAAGCCAATCATCATGCTATTCTGAGGTCAATAAATTACTCCGTTTCCGTATTACGATTGCACTGTTTTACGCGTCCCCCTACCGTTATCCGTGTCCCCTGCCCCGACACGTTTTATATACCCCCTACTGCCACTGCTGCCACCAGCCGCCTGTGAGAGGTTATTGCACATTGACATCGAACATACGCGGTGGTCATATCAATGTGACTGGACCGTGTAGATAACTGCATCATCTGCAATAAGTCTGAGGTTACTAGTAATATTCTCTGCAAGATGATAAATATTCAACATAAAAGCACAAGGGTCCCTAGTCACTTTCCTGATGTACACCTGACTTCTGTCGATGACTCTCCATCCAAGATGAAATGCTGCGCCCTTTCTACCATGAAATCCTAAATCCTGCCTCAAGTTCTGTTTGATACCCCATATAATCGTTTTCTTTCTTGTTGATAAATGTTAGTGTAGTACCAAGCTTACAACAAACCAATCTCTTCCAAGGTGTAAAGTAGAATTTGCCTGTCAGTGCTGTCAACGTTAATAAAATACATTTGTACAGTACTGCTTGTATCGCAGAGTTCACAAATTAGCATTCTCATGAATTTATCTATATTGAGTGCGTCGTTTATGCGAATAATATTTAACGAATAATGCAACAACTACTCAAAGTTTTATGTTTTGAAAAGCTTTAAGTCTACCGATTACCTGTTTCGGATGTTTTCGCGTGTCTTATGCCATCCTAACACTTTTTAAATGTACCGAGACATCGCTTTCTGTCCGCTGCTGTTAGTTTCTGCGTCTTCATCTCCATTAAAACTGCAGCCTTAGACATCAACCTTTCAGCGAGCAGCTCGTGGTTAGTCGAACACACGAAAACGGGTGGTGTATTTGTTTTATGATTTTATTCGTTGAGTATATGAAGCAGCGTGTGTTATTTTATAGTGTTCACAGTGCTTACGTGCTGAAGCGGTAAGCTTGAAGGACGAATACTGACAGCTACGTTTGCACAGTGATAGTAGTTAGTACAGTGATAGTACTTGACAGAGCGCTGTCAACGTGTGCGCGTCGCTTGCCCATTTAGCTGAGACGATCTGCTGCTCATTTCACACTCAAGACTTCTAGTTCACAGGGCGAGGTTCCGCTAGCACCGCCAACAGCTGCTTAGCCGACCGCTCCCGAGAAACCCCGAGGAAACCCGAAGCTGCTCCTTACTAAAAGGAGACAATCAGGAAGTAGGGGGATGAGGTACATGGTTTGTTGGCGGAGAGGGACGATGAGGGGAGGAGTGGGGTACGCATTCAGCCAATCTGAGGAGACCTGCAGCAAGTAGGCTCGGCATTCAACCAATGTGAGGGGACGTGCCGCAGCAACCACGCCTGCCGCTTGTACTATGCTTGAGGCAGCTTGCTGTCCTGTGGTGTCGTTTTTTGAGGAATTGTTAGCGTTAGGATTTCACCCGGAACAAGTCCCGCCCACTCACCCCTCCGGAACAAGTCCCGCCCATTCACCCCCCCTCCCCGCCCAAGGTTTTCCCGGTCTTTGTTCGGCGCCTGGGCATCGTTTCAGTTGACCAACGTGGTTTACCGCGTTCGGCTGCATTGGAAGAATTTACAAGTTAAAATTCACCCATTACCCATGCAAAAACTAACGAAATATGTCATTTAAGCAAATATCTTACTGCTTTCATTAGGCATTTCTACCTTATGCCATTCTTGTATTCTTTAATTTTCGTGAGCTACTATGAGGGCCTACATAAACAAAACACTTCTATATAACGTTGATTTTAGACAACAGAGTTATTCGACTGCATACGTGGCTTTAATACCGACATGACAGATTCAAGACCATTGTTTTCGCATTGTATGTTTGCTCTGCTGTTTCCCTCAAATAAACGTATTATAATAAGTGAATTAGTTAATGAAAACCTGTCCTATTATTAAATAACACCACGCTATTTTTTGTTTTCTATTGCTGGCGATGCTTTCAATTCTCTATAAATATTTTTAATTCTTTAACACTGCAGATTCATATTATATTACTATCCAAAAAAACTTAAATTTCTTATCATTACTGAATTTCATCACAGTATAACATGTGTTGGACTGTGACGATAACAACTTTAATGTACCTTCCAGTTTGCGGAACTGGCGGCTGTGTAGGGGTGGGCCTTATAGGCATGGAGGAGGGTGAATGGGCGGGACTTGTTCCGGGTGAAATCCTAGCGTTAAGGGCACGTTCGTTTTTGGCGCGTTGATTTTGTTTCTCTTCATTTCTTACAGTTTTGGGGCTGATATCTTATGTGCCATTACTATCGTTTGTTGTGTGTTTCGTTTTCCACGCCAAGATTCACATGGTGGCTGAAGGGAATATTGTATCGACAGAAATCGAATGCCTCCGTCGGCAGGGGCCTACCGACAGCCTTTTCAGCTTAGTCATTTAGCTTTGTCGACTTATGAAGATCTCGTGATCGATGTAAATACGTGTGGTAAACTCATTTAGTCCTTGGTGGTATGGCCTTACTGGCCGAGGTTGTTTGGCCGCCTGCTGCAAGACCTTCCCTACAACAGCCTAAGAATCGTCATACACATCTCAGTGTCTTGTACGATTACATGTTTTGTGACAAGTTTGTTTTTATCTTTTAAATTAAAATATGATTATGACTTTTTTATTTATTCCTCTTTCATGTGAACCGTTTCATTTAGGATCTGTGGGGGGAAAAAGCAGACGTAAAACGCGGAATTAAAAATCACAGAAATGTTATATTAGAGTTGAAATGGTCTGTATTTATTGCTGAGTTCAATGAAGATACTTTTTGCACTCGATATGCAAAGTTTAAGTTGGTAGCGACCAGTAACATGTGAATATCGGTCAGAAGTCATACACTGTAATCCGACATCCATCGAAACAGCTACTACCATGAGACTTCTTAGAGTAAACGATTAATAAGAGCCAGTTTCCACAAAGGAGAACGTAATGGTGGTTCACTTCTCTCTGTTAACAAGTTGATCGAAATAACTGCTGCAGTTTCGAATTCAAACGAAAATACTTCTAGGAGAGTTGGAAATAAAATGTACCGGAAAGAAGAGGAAGCTGAAAACGCAAAGCGAAACGTTGATGGATAAGTCTATTACCAAGATAGATGCATTTGCCTCAGCAAATGCGATAAGTCGTCATGTTTATGATTATTGTCGCAGAAAGGAACATGTGACAGCTACACGCAGCAAATTACCTGCCACACTTAATGCAGCAGGTCTTTCTCGTGGTAATTTGAACATAGCTATTCACAGTTTTGCGCAACGGATATTTCTGTGGCTGTAAGCTACTGATGGAAAGAAAAGCTATAGCTGGGCGGCAATGGCAATTTCAAGACAGGTCCGTGCGGTGAATGTCGATTAAGTGGTGTGGCGTGATGAAACGGGGATTATTTCTGTCCACATTCTGAAACAACACAGACGAAACGACTAGAGGAACAATAGTAATGCCTTCCAGCAACGGAGAGAGACTTATTCGCAAGGTTTTTCCTAAACCATGTTGTGCTTTTAAAATCATACTAGTTAGGAAATTATCTTGAAGAAATGATAAGTAGTTCTTACACTCTTTAATACCAAATATATGAACATAGTTAATAAATGTTCTTGATAACATTCGAAACTATCACCCAGGGACGTGGAATACGACCGCTCTTGTTTTCTGTATACATAAAAGACCTGAAGGTTTGGATCAGTGGCAGTCAGCGATTGTTTGCTGCTGACACTGTAAATTAATGCAAATGAGCTGTAAAAACAATTATATAATTTTCGAATAAGTGATGTACTGTGTGACACAGTCACGCCAATTAAATACACTTGTACCGCCCATTCTTGAGTACTGCGCGAGTGCTTGGGACCACCACCAGGCCAGATTAAAGAAAGACATCGAAGCAATTCAGAGGCTTGCTGTTAGATTTGTTACCGGTAGGTTCGATCAACATGCGAGTATTACGAAATGCTAGGTGAACTCAAATGAGAAAACGTTCTTTCCACGAAACACAACTGAGCAAATTTATAGAGAGGCATTTGCGACACACTGCGGAATGATCTGCTGTTGTACATCTCGGGTAAGGATCGCGAAGACAAGATAAGAGAAATCAGGGCTCGTACGGACGCACATAGCAGTCGTTCTTCCCTCGTTCCATCTGCGAGTGGAACAGGAAAGAGAATGGTGCAAAGTACCCTCCGCTATGCACCGTATGGTGACTAGCGGAACATGTACGTAGATGTTGCTGACGAGGCGCCTACCGTACAAAGCAAAAGGAGATGAGTGACTGACTTCGGCGTCGCTTGCGCAGTCCCTCCAGAATTTTCAAAGCTACCCCCATCTCCCCCACACGCTCGTAAAACTACGTTTCTGTAATTTCTTCTACGCAGATTTATCAGATTTGATGATTTAGTAGGACAGTTTAACATAAGTTACAATTAAATCTATAACTGTCGCTACCTTAGCAAATTAGAAATTGTATAACTCTTCTAAAGAAAATTATATATGCTATTGTTTACTGCAGATATAGTGCATTGATTTTTGTATGACACGAAATGAAGAACAGATTTTATTTGATCCTCGTAAATTATTAATACTAAATGAATAATTAATTAGAAATAAAAGTAAAGGGCTTTACAGAAACTACGTTTTCATTACAATATTACATTGCGTTTCAATGCTTTGAAGGAAGCAGTAGTTGACCTTAATGAAACTTTCACTCCGCAGCCGAGTGTGCGCTAATATGAAACTTCCTAGCAGATTAAAACTGTGTGCCAGGCGGAGACTCGAAATCGGGACCTTTGCCTTTCGCAGGCAAGTGCTCTACCAACTGAGCTACCCAAGCACGACTCACGCCCCCTCCTCACAGCTTTAACTTCTGCCAGTACCTCGTCTCCTACCCTCAATACTTTACAGAAGCTCTCCTGCGAAACTTGCAGAACTAGCACTCCTGAAAGAAAGGATATTGCGGACACATGGCTTAGCCACAGCCTGGGGGACGTTTCCAGAATGAGATTTTCACTCTGCAGCAGAGTGTGCGCTGATATGAAACTTCCTGGCAGATTAAAACTGTGTGCCGGGCCGAGCAGTTGTGGGAAGCAGCCAATCATAGGGAACAATTGGCAATTGAATTTTTACTTTCAGCTTTATGGAAAAGCAACGCTAAGCACCAATGAGAGCACTTTAGAAAAGTTGTTTATAAGTTTTAATGTGTTAGTTTTTATTGGAGAACAAGGTTTTGGTGGCATTGGAACTGCGAGAGATAATTGTATCCCCCAAAAATTCCCACTTCCAAAGAAGAAGCAAACAGAGAAAGGTGAAACAGATACTATTCGTCTGCCATAAAAACAGAAATGGTGGGATTTTGGGTAAGCACCGTGACAACCTCATTATTCCGGCAGCATCTCATACAGCTGGTGTGAGCCCACTAACTAGTATTAAAGATATTCTCAGAAGTCAAGAAAACACATAGAAGTTCCTTGACCCTCCGTGCTGCAGAATAAAACAATCACATGAGTGGAATGATGGAATAGATTAAAATGTAAAATGAAATGGTACTTGCTTCTTTTGTCTGTTGGGTTTTGAATGTCACTATACACAGTTCTCGGATACTGTAAAATACAAATGCATTTAACTACTTCGAGGGGTAGAGGATCATGTATTTATATCAGAAAAGGAACACAGTTCAAATCAAGACATAAACTCAGTAGCGTAAGTGAAGAGACACACTTTGAAATATCAGCTATTGAATTAACAGGGCTTGACATCACCAAGGAATTAATCATTTTGTGTGTGTAAAGATCTCCAAATGGTAGTGTGGACACTTTTTTCAATAAGTTAACAGAAGTTCTAGAAAAAGTCTCAAGTACTAAGGTCAACATATTTCTGTGTGGGGATATTAACATCAACACTAACATCATAAATGAATCAAGCAGCACCTTCATAAACATCCTTCAAAGTTTTGGCATGTCCCTATAGGTCAAAAGTGCAACAAGGGTTACCACAACGACTTCTTCAGTAATTGACCATGTGGCCACAAATACGGATAGGGAAAAATGTGATGTAGGTCTAAAAGATCTCGGACTATCAGACCATCTCTGTTAAATAACAACAGTAAATTCATGCATCGAATCATTCTGTAAACTAGAAGCCTACACACTACATCTATCAGAAGTCAAAATAAAAGATTTTTCAAAAGAACTAGCAAAACAAAGCTGGGATGAACTGTATAAGGAAACCAATGTGAATATGAAATTCTCTTAACTCTCCACATTGTTTAAATTTCCAAAAGTATGCATGTCTGTATCGACATCTCACAAAAACAGATGGATAACAGCACATATTAAGAAGTCTTCCCAAATATTTAAACACCTCAGTTCCATGAAAAAGATTCACAATGATCTCGAATTCATAAATTTCTATCATGTATACAAAAAGATCTATAGGAAGGTGCTGATTACTGAAACAAGTCATTTAATGATAAAATAATACATAATGCAGGCAATAAAAGCAAAGCAGTCTGGGATGTTATAAAAAAGGAAACAGGGAGAGGCTAAAAAATGCAGAATAACATTCCGCTAAGGGAGGGGGATAAAGTAATCAATGATCCACAACACTTAGCAAACTGTCTAAACGAGCATTTTTCAAGTAATGCAGAGAAGTTAGAGCAAAAATTTCCCCAAACAAATATAACACCTGTAAAGAATGTTGCACCAAATACAATGATGTTACTTCCAACTACAGAGAATGAAGTCAGTAAAACAATTCAAAAGCTAAAAAATAAAAAGTCAGTAGGCATAGATGAAGTACCAATGTGTGTACTGAAACAATGAATGGAGATCATACAAGGCCCCTTAACAAATATAGATTAGATTAGATTAATACTTGTTCCATAGATCATGAATACGACAATCCGTAATGATGTGGAACGTGTCAGGTTAATGAAAGATGTCTGTACAAGATATTACATTACACAAAATATTGCATGACACTAATGCTTAAGTTAGTTTTTTTCCCTCCCTTAATTTATATCTAAAAATTCAGCCAATGAGTAGGAGGAGTTGTCATCTAGAAATTCTTTTAATTTATTTTTAAACGTTCGTTGACTATCTGTCAGGCTTTTGATGCTGTTTGGTAGGTGACCAAAGGCTTTTGTGGCAGCATAATTTACCCCCTTCTGTGCCAAAGTCAGATTTAACCCGGCATAGTGAAGATCATCCTTTCTCCTGGTGTTATAGCTATGCACACTGCTATTACTTTTGAACTGGGCTGGATTATTAACAACAAATTTCATAAGTGAATATATATACTGTGAGGTTACTGTGAGGATCCCTAGATCCTTAAATAGATGTTTGCAAGATGACCGTGGGTGGGCTCCAGCAATTATTCTCATTACATGTTTTTGAGCAATGAATACTTTTCTACTCAACGATGAATTACCCCAGAATATGATACCATACGAAACCAGTGAATGAAAGTAGACATAATAAGCTAATTTACTGAGATTCTTATCACCAAAATTTGCAATAACCCTAATAGCATACGTAGCCGAACTCAGACGTTTCAGCAGACCATCAATGTGTTGCTTCCAGTTTAACCTCTCATCAATGGACACACCTAAAAATTTTGAAAATTCTACCTTAGCTACAGACTTCTGTTCAAAGTCTATATTTATTACTGGAGTTGTGCCATTTACTGTACGGAACTGTATATACTGTGTTTTATCAAAATTTAAAGAGAGTCCGTTTGCTGAGAACCACTTAATAATTTTGCGAAAAACATCATTTACAATTACATCACTTAGTTCTTGGTTTTTGGATGTTATTACTATACTTGTATCATCAGCAAAAAGAACTAACTTTGCATCTTCATCAATATGGAATGGTAAGTCATTAATGTATATCAAGAACAGTAAAGGACCTAAGACCGAACCCTGTGGGACCCCGTACTTGATAGCCCCCCCAGTTTGAGGAATCAGCTGTTGTATTAACATTATATGAACCACTTATTTCAACTTTCTGCATTCTTCCAGTTAAGTATGAATTAAACCATTTGTGCACTGCCCCCCTCAAACCATAATGATTTAGCTTATCTAAAAGAATTCCATGATTTACACAGTCAAAGGCCTTTGAGAGATCACAAAAAATACCAATGGGTGATGTCCAGTTATTCAGAGCATTTAATATTTGATCAGTGAAAGCGTATATAGCATTTTCTGTTGAAAAGCCTTTCTGAAAACCAAACTGACATTTTGTTAGCACTTTATTTTTACATATATGGGAGGCTACTCTTGAATACATTACTTTCTCAAAAAATTTTGATAGAGCTATCAGAAGAGAGATTGGGCGATAGTTGTTGACATCCGACGTATTCCCCTTTTTATGCAATGGTTTTACAATGGCATATTTCAGTCTATCGGGGAAAACACCCTGCTCCAAAGAGGTATTACACACGTGGCTGAGAATCCTACTTATCTGTGGGGAACAAGCTTTAAGTATCTTGCTGGAAATGCCATCAATTCCGTAAGAGCTTTTACTTTTCAGTAAGTTTATTATTTTAGTGATTTCAGAGGGAGAGGTTCGTGGAAATACAGTTGTTTCAAACTGCACAGGTATGGCCTATTCTATAAGAAACCTTGCCTCTTCTAGTGAAGATCTGGATCCTACTTTCTCCACAACATTTAAAAAATGATTATTGAAAATATTTCCAATTTCAGATTGTTTGTTAGTACAAATCCTTCATATGAGTGACGTTTCCAGAGCAGTAAAAGAGGAAAGAGTTGTACCTTTGCTTAAGAAAGGTAATACAGAAGATATAGAAAATTACCGGCCCATTTCCCTGCTGTAAGTATTCTTAAAAATAATAGAAGTAATCATGAAACACAGGTTAATGAATTACCTGAATAAATAGAATCTTTTAAGTGAATCACAGTTTGGTTTCCGAAGTGGCAAAAATACGGAATCAGCCTTAGTAGAATTCACAAGAGTTGTACTTGATGCTCTTGATAAAGATGAGTGTCTCACAGGCATATTTTTGGATATTTCTTAGATGTTTGATACAGTCGACCACAAGATTCTATTAAATAAATTAGAAGCATTAGGAATAAGAGAGGTAGCTAATGACTGGTTTCGATCATACCTAGGGTACAAGGAGTAGAGATAACACATACGTCAAATAGATGTAAACATTTAGTTCAACACTTATCAGAACCAAAATAAATTAATATAGGGGTTCCACAAGGTAGCATAGTAGGCCAATATTGTTGCTGATATACATAAATGACTTTCCCAGTAGTGTTACGCATGGTGAAAAAATCCTCTTCGCTGATGACGCCAATATTAAAGTCACTGAGAAAACAAGAGAACTCGTTGCTGAGAAATCAAATGAAAATCTCAAGGAAGTTTATGACTGGTCAATAAGTGATAAAGTGACATTGAACATAAAGAAAAATAATGCCATGAATTTCAGTTTGAAGAGGAAAAATGATGTTAAATTAAATGTAGATGGCACCTCTATAGACTGTGTAAAAAATGCAAAATTTCTACAAATGAGTATTGATTCTCAGTTGAAGTGGTGTAAACACACAAAAGTACTTGCAAACAGAATGTCATCATATGTTACGCCCTTAGAATCATATCATCAGTGTGTAACATGCAGTGTCTTTTAGTTGCATATTATTCATATGTACACTCAATTCTTAGCTATGGCATTCTTTTTTGGGGAACAAATGCACAAAATGTGAACACAATTTTCAAACTCCAAAAAAGAGCCATAAGAAAAATAACACAAAATGTGAACAAAATTTTCAAACTCCAAAAAAGAGCCATAAGAAAAATAACCAAAAATACTAGTCGAGATCATTGTAAAGATCTGTTCAGAACACAGGGGATTTAACTGCTCCATGTGAGTGCATTTACCAGTCCACTGTACACATTAAAAATAACATTGATAATTACTGCACAAACAGCTCTGTCCATGACCACACAACTAGAGATAGACTCAACTTACGTTTACCAATAAAAAATAATCATAAAACTGAAAACAGCATTTTCTACCAAGGAATAAAACTGTACAATAAATTACCAAAAGAGATTAAAGAAATTGCAAAAATACACTTATCTAAAAAGGCAGCTAAAACTACCTGTTACGCAATATATTTTATACATTGAAGAATTACTCAGCTAAAACAGAGTAGGGGTTTGATTAAAAATGTAATACAAATACACAATAATAATGATTATAAAATATCCAACATCCCACACAACATCTTCACTTTATGTTTTTTTTCCTTTCTAGAAGTACTTACTCCCAAACTATGCATAGCACAGTACTAACACCTCTTCCTCTTTCTGAGCTCAACATCTCACTCATTATGGAGGGATACTGACTCAGTTTTTCAGAATAGCAAATTAGCAAATGTGAAGTTGCACTACAGGAAATGGCCCAGAGATCACCAGTGTGTGTGTGTGTGTGTGTGTGTGTGTGTGTGTGTGTGTGTGTGTGTGTGTTTGTGAGGGTGTAGTGAGTGAAGTGTTATGAAACAATGTGTGTATAGTGTGTGCAGTGACTGATAGTGAGATATGAGTGAACAATGTGGCATTACATTATTTAATAACTTGTTTGTAAAAAAGGAATTGTATACCAGGAATAAATCTAATGATTGTCTCTAACTAGAAGTCGTAAATATATGTGTATACGAATTAGCTTATTTTAAATTAATCTAAATTTGTAAATAATTTGAAATGTCCTATATCCTTGTAAAAAGTGATCTACGTATGATTAAAGCTGCTACTACTACTACTACTACTACTACTACTACTAATCCCTCATGTAAATTTTCGAAGAAAAACCGTGTCAGTGTATCTGAAAATATATGCAATACGACCAAAAAGACCTGAACAAATCCTGTAGGCCAGTACTGTAGCAAATAACTTCCAGATTAATAGAATATAGCATTTGATGTGAAAATACAAAAACTAAATAGTAGACGATATGTTAGAATAAACTGTAAGATATCAACCTGTATCCAATGCAAATGTATTGTGGGGCTCTGCATAACACGTTTTGTGCCTATCACACCAAGTAATCCGTTCTTTTTATTTTTAATTTGTAATTTGTATTTATGTTTATTTCTTTCAGTGCAAAATTTTGTAATTTTTGCATATAAATTTATGTTTTGCACTCAGTAGTTATGCATGTATGCATTATATATATCACATGGTATAATAAATTAGAGCTAGAATGTAAAAATTGATTTATCACTTTAAATTAATCTTTTTCAGTGGGTCAATCCATATGAAGTGGTCCAGTGATGGTTGCTAGACCATTTTCAAATATTTTAATTTTTTATATGTGATTGCCCTGTATTTGAGAAGTTCAAAAGAATTTTTAAAATAATTTATCTTGCACCTTTACTGGATGGCTGCCATTTTTATTTGTAGGCGAGCAATGATTTTTCAGTCTGGAGACATTAGTGACAATTGGAATGTCTCTGAACTGGGTTAAGTTACAATATTGCAATTGATATGATTGGTTTTAGAAAAGTGTCCTCTACAATATTGTCTTTCACACAAACTACCCTAAATTCAAAAATTACCAATCAAAATGTCCTCCAAACTTTGGTATCCCAATTTTCAAAAATCCACATTTTAGGCCCAAAAATAACAAACAAGAAGTGATTTATGAGAGTGTATTGTTTCCTACAGTTAGATATCATACACTACTAGCCTCATATACAGCAAGAACGCTTACAAATGTTTCCTTAATTTATTATGAATTTTTGAAATTTGAAAATATTCATTTTTTGTTAAGTTTGGGGTTAGTTATCTCAGGTGTAACGGAATATAAAATTATGATTTTTGTACAGTTTGTACACCTATATGAAGGCAACATACTGTAAAAATTTCAACATTGATATCTGGCTGTAACCAAAGTTGTGAATTTTTGAAAATGAGGAAATAATTCACATTACTCTACAACTGATCTTATGGCTATTGCCTATTTAAACGATTTATTGTTTCATTATAATAAAATTTAATTGCGACATAATTTTAGTTAACACTATAATCCTATATTCGTTTAGTTTATTTATTTTTGATAATGCAGTTTTAAAGAATAGGGGCTTTTGCTTTTGTTCTATGATAATAAAAATGCTCATTAAGTTTAGGTTTATTGTCAATAAAGAAGTACATTATTGCTGGGTGTGTCATTGTTGGAGTCAGTCTGTTCAGAAACCTCTGTTGGAGTGGATGTACATACTTCATTGAGAGTGTACAATGTGTTATGTACTTTGTTCTGTGTGTAATTTGTAATTAATTTTGAGACATTAACTGGAATGCAATAACAAAGATGAACAGTGCTCTGTTGGACAGACAGCAAGTGAAGAGTGTCACAAAACCATTTACAGTTAAGTTTCAAAAAAATTGAAAAATTTCAATGACGTTGATCAAGGTAGACAAACTTCGTTTATATTGTGAGTAAGTTCTCCTGAACATCACTGTGTGAGTATCATGAGGAGAAATGTATTTTGAAGTAGAACCACATTTTTAGAAGAAAGTGCTGTGATCCACTTAAAGTTCACAAGACGCTAACTAAGGGTTTGAGGGAAATAAAACTTGAACATTTGTCCTTCTTATGTGACAGTGAAACAGATTCCCAAGTCAAACGTAATGTGATTCCTAGAAATTCTCTGTGCCCTGATAGTTACTCAAAAATATTTGTTGTGGATCCAGAACCAGAATCATGTAACCTTGTTAATGAAATTTATACTCCTAATGAAAAAGCTGTTAGAATATTTGATTTTTCTTGTTCTAAGTTAGACGTATCTTCTGCTTCGAAAATAATAAAATTAAGTAGCAGAAAAAGAAAAGCAGCTATATAAGGTACAACAAATTTGAGACAAAATTAGAAAAGATTTAGAATCATACTTTAATAATACAGATATCAACATAATTTCTAAAGAAGAAGATAACCTACAATCAGCATCATCTGACACTGAATATTTGAGCTTAACAGAGAAATTAAAAATTGAATATTCAGTGATATCTAATGAGGAAAAAGTTAAAATTTTAAGTTTGCTTCCAGACTCATGGTAAGGAGAAAACAAAAATAGTTGATGAATTCAATGTTTCTCATCATTTGGTTTAATAAACCCAAAAATTTGTGAAACAGCAAGTCATTCTTCCAGTTTCAGGAAAGAAGGTAGGAGTAGGTATAAGTGAAGAAACAATCAAAAAGATCCAGCAGTTTTTGAAGACGACGAAAACAGTAGAATGTGATCAGGTTGCAAAGATAGCAAGAGAGTCATTATAAAAGGAGTTAAAGTAACAAAGCAGAAGCGACTAGTGCTGTCAAATTTAAATAAGTTTATGCAGCTTTCAAAAATTCTTATCCGGAATGCAATATTGGAATGTCAAGATTTTGTAACCTCCACCCTAAGTGGTGTATTTTGGCTGTATCATCAAGGAAACACTCCATATGTGTTTGTTTATATCATCAAAAAGTCAAACTGGTGATTGTGGGTGCAAGACTCAGTGATCTTAACTGCAAAGAGTTACTAGATTTAATGGTCTGTGAGACTAACAGTTATGATTGTATGATGAGTTTGTGCAATAAATGCCCTGGTAAGGAAACTGTGATTGAATTGTTTCACGAATACGATGAGGAAATGCCAGACAGTATTACCTTCAAACAGTGGGTCACATCTGACAGGACAGGAATGATAACAGTGGTTAAATCTCAGGAAGAGTACTTGAATCTTTAATTGATAACTTACAAAACTCAAAAGTCACCACTATGTTTCTAAAATCCAAAAAAAGTTTGTGAAGGACAAAAAAGCACAACTTCATGAAAGTGAATGCATAATGCTAGCTGGTTTTGCACAAACTTTTAGATTTGTGATTCAGGATGAAATACAAGGATACCATTGGGTCAATGACCAGGCAACAGTGCGTCCATTTCTCCTCTACTTTAAAAATGAGAAAGATGAAGTTTGCCATTATTCAGTTTGCATTCTAAGCGACTACTTGGAGCATAACACTTTAGCTGTACATGTGTTTCAAAAGTATGCAATAATTTATGTAAAAGAAAATTTTCCAAAGGTTGAGAAGTTGATATACCTTTCAGATGGAAGTGGTAGGCAGTATAAGAACAAAAAGAATTTTTCAAATCAATGCAACCACAAAGTAGACTTTATGTTGGAGGCTGAATGGCACTTTTTTGCATCTTGCCATGGTAAAAATGCATGTGATGGAGTAGGAGGTACAACAAAATGTGAAGTAAGTAAAGCCAGTCTACAAAGACCAACCACAGACCAAATTCTCACAGTACAGGACATGTATGTCTTTTGCAAGGATAATATTAAAAGCATTACCTATTTTCTGATCAAGAAAGAAGAAGTGGTTCTGTGTATGAAAACAACACTTCAAACCAGATTGGAAAATTGTGTAGCAATAAAAGGAACAAGGCATTTCCACAAATTCCTTGGCATTGAAGAAAACTTAGTTCGATGCTGTGTAACATCAGAAACCGAAATTTGTGAGCATCATTATGTCAGTAAAATTACATTTCTGTCTTTAACGTTAAATGACATAGTGGCATGTGTGTATGAGTTTGGAAGCTATGATGTTTTTGTGTATTTTTACCACCCTGCTGTCTCAAGAACATCATTCAAGAAATCTACTAGTGACAAAGTTTGGATACCAATGAACAATGTTTTAAGGAAACTTTTGGTGCTTGAACTTACCACAGCAACTGGGAGGTCTTATTCTATATTTCAGAAGCTCTTCTGATGAAATGTGTTCTTAACATTCACCACCAGGCATATGAACAGTCGTATCTCGAAGGATGTTAACTGAAAATATTACATTTAAGTTAGTCAAAATAAAATATATGTTATTTTCAGGGATGTTTCCAGTATTTGTATATAATTTAGTACCTTACTTCAATAATAATTGATAATATCCCGCCAATATCACACATGAATAGACAACAGCCATAAGATCAGTTGTAGAGTAATGTGAATTATCTCATTTTCAAAAATTCATATCTTTGTTCACAGTCAGATATCAGTGTTGAAATTTTTACAGTACATACTATCATATAAGTGTATAAACTGTGCAAAAATCATATTTTTGTATTCAGTCCCACCTAAGATAACTAGCCCCAAAGTTTAGAAAAAAAAATTTCAAATTTCAAAAATTCATAAAAACTTAAGGAAACATTTGTTAGCGTTCTTGCTCTATATGAGGCTTGTAGTGTATGATATCTAACTACGCTATCATAAATCACTCTTTGTTTGTTATTTTTGGGCCTAAAAAGTGGATTTTTGAGAATTTGGATAACCAATTTTGGATGTCATTTTGACTGGTTATTTTTGAAAACAGGGTATTTTGTGTAATAGACAATATTGTAGAGACACTTTCCTAAAAACAATTATGTCAAATCCAATATGCATAGTTATTCATATTTTTGCTAATGTATCTAAACTGAAACATCGTCGCGCGCTTACAAACGACAATGACCGCCATTCTGTAAAGGCGAAAGGTAAAATTTTTTAGAAAACTTTTGAACTTCTCAGTTATTGGGTAATTACGTACAAAAAAAATTTTTAAATGGCCAAGCAACCAACTTAATTTGTATTGGACCACTTCATTTGGATTGACCTCAGAGTAACAGACGAAGTAAAAGTAATAAATATGAGAAAATTGAAAAAGAAACAATAAATCGGGAACTAACGGATCAAAACCCCGCCCCATCATTCATATCTAGGTCTTCGGTAATTTCATTAAACCGTTTAAGGCATATGCCTGGATAGTTCCTTTGAAAAGGACACGACTGAATTTCTCTTCCCATCCTTAGCCAATCCCCACACTTGCTCCGCCCCTCATATTATCTTCTTCGACGACACGTTAAACCCCGATTTTGTTCCTTTTTCCAGATTTAACTATAGGCATGAGATACATACCAACAGAAATCTCACAAGATAAATTATTACATCATTCCATTAAAAATCTTATCAATTATCTTCCTATTACATTCGGGTAAATATGGGTATTACGAGTAAATAGTGTAATTACCGAACAAAACATCACACTATAAATTTTTTTTACATACGTCGATTTATAGTTTCCTGAAATTCAATGTTATCTAATGGATACACGCATTTCCTATCAGATACTGTCAGACAGCTGTAATTTACACATCACATAACGAATGATATTAATGGATAATCTACATGCCTTTACATCCTTGTCGAAATACCTGATACTCGGTTATTTTCAAGAAACGCGTTCTGTTGATATTTAAATTTTGATTCATTAGCCTCTTGAAAATACAGATAAAATTACAAATTTACAGAGTTCTTCCTCTGCCGTTATGTGATTTTCCCCTAAACGTAACATTTCAATCGAACGTTCATGTTTAACGTGCATACATCGTACACATTTCATTTTATTGCACGAAACTATATATGACAAAGTCCATGCTTCCCAGCAGCCAGTGCCAATTAGAAACAAAATGTACACCATCCGAACAGTTCTTAGAAATTTATTATTTTCTTCTCGACATCCAGTCCTGTAATTGCAAAATGCTCTCTGAAATAGACAAATTGTGCTACGAGAGTCTCCTGCTTGTATAATTACAAAACAGAAACGAAAAGTTTTTGTCCGTACAAAAACGAAGTCACAAATTACTGACAAATGTACAATCCGTACAAATCAACAAACTTAGCGATCAAGAGAATACTTCTTAACCTCAACGACCTTTCGATGCAAGTTAACCCGTAACCACAGCCGATTCTGGAAGCACCGAAATCTGTATAAAATAACCAACTTGCTCTTACGCGTAATCTAATATTTTGAGACCGCAAGGTTGAAGAATAAGAAGAGCATAATGATATTTAAATAAAAAAACAGACTGTCATTGAATCCAGGATCAAACATTCGCACTTCGCAGACTTGCGAGTGTAACAAATGTCGTACAAGTGTGGGTAAACGCATTCATAGTCCAATTCGCTGGCATGTATTTATTTCTAAGTGAAATAGACACTGCAGCATTTTCATGTGAGCGGAAGCTACTATTTGTTTTGCTGCCTTTGATTCGAAGAACATGAAAATGTTTTCCTTAATATATTTAAAGAGGTACTCGCATGCACAATATTTACTGAAAATAATACTGTCAACAATATAATGTCAAACTTTCAATATATTTTAGTAACTTTCGCACCATCAGTAGTACTGTCATTATTTTCAGTTGGCGATACGATTTCTTGAAGAAGGTGAAAGTATGTGCCATAATTATATTAGCATTAGATGTCAAATACAAACAACCGAAAACAATGATGCTACGAAATGGGCTCGTGAGTGGTTACAGAAAAGGAATGTCTTTCCATACGTGAATCTGTTGACGAAAATCTGAACCGCTGACTCGAAAAATTTCTTTCACTTAAGATGATACGGGCCAAATCGAGAAACAAGCTCGCTGACTTCGGTGTATAAATGTCTGACGGTCGGGCACCTGTGCGCTTGCTATCCTCCGCTTTTTTTCAGTTCCTTGCAGAAATTTGTACGCAGTGTATTAAGTTTCTGTTTCATATCTTCTATTTTAGCTTCCGGATATCGCAAGCGATAAATGTCTAATAACTGGTGATACCCATCAGTCCTGTACCATGTAACCATGTAGCATGGTGACCTTTGATTCTATTGGCAAGGATTACACCTGTAACATTCACAATCTGCAACGTTAATTACTTGTACAATCTCTACCTAACTTTCAACGTGGATCCAAGTAAATGCAAACGCAAACAGTAGATCTGTGATACACGTTAGCACCCTGCAGCTGTTTCGCAAAACACGGTAAACAACTGAACAGAAAATATCGTCAAACCGATGAATATTT
This sequence comes from Schistocerca gregaria, assembly GCF_023897955.1. Classification (NCBI taxonomy): domain Eukaryota; kingdom Metazoa; phylum Arthropoda; class Insecta; order Orthoptera; family Acrididae; genus Schistocerca; species Schistocerca gregaria. Next base: position 306,701,828 of record NC_064931.1, read on the forward strand.
TTGGGGCGATCAATATTGATCTGTCAATATTTCCAGTATAGACAATACGTCAATACATACAGACGGATGGTGCATATATATTGGCGCATTGTCATATTTTGACAATAGTGCTGAACGTGTGAGGGCCCCTTTAAAAGCTGCAAAGCACGATGTACGGGAATCGCTTACAAACTCATTTTACTAAATACCGGTATAGGACCAATAGCTTTGTCTGCGTTTTTAATGGCTTTGTTGCTACTAAAATGACTTTAGCGCCTACTACGAAATGGTGATAACCTAAGTGCGGCTATTTTCTTAATGTGCGAGGAAAAATTTATGAAATTCTTTCTTTATTCGGATGCTAAAAGCAAGAAGTTACTAACCTACGAATTACAGTTCTCAAAATTAAACCAAGCGAACATGACAACTGTCCACTTTCTTACCAAATCAACAGTCTTAAAAGATCGAAGCGACTCGCAGTGCAATAATAGTAATTATCACATTAAAACATCGTCTCAATCATTGCATCGCGCTGGCACGACTACTAGATACCACAATGCAACGTACACTTTTCAACTTACATTACTCAAAATGTTGGTCGATTTAAGTGGCAGCTATTTGTCTCACAAGCACGCTGACGATCCAACACCACACATTCAAAAATAAATAAACCAGTCGTCGCATCACGTGGCTGCGAATGACGAACGCGGGAACAGAGAGTATATAAATTTACATTGCTCCAATTTGTGATCAAACTATCTGGCACTCAATTCTTTGTACTCGAAACGGATATACTAATTCATTTGAACCAAATGAAATGACTGCCTTTTAAGCAATACCACAGACTACCTACCGCCCCACCCTCCAAAGCAACTGCTCTGGACCTAAATTCGAATCTTCCTTTTCGTTTCACAGTGTAAATCAGTTTTCAGACTGGAAGAATGACCTAATCTGCAAACTATATATGAGTAATACAGCACTAACATTCCTGCCTACATTTTCGCGTTTTTTAACATTTCTCTAGATTTAAAGTGGCGTTGATGTCTTTAAGGGAAAACCTAGACACTTTCTGTACTATAATGAATATTTTCTTGGTAATGCAAACGAAACAGTTGTGTCTGGCAGCACACTCGTTTAGAAATGTTGAAAGTCACAATGCAATTGTCTATGAATTAGGCTACTCTAATCAGGCTTACTATTTTCACATTCTCGCCTGCCTATTTGATAGCTAAGCAGATGTTAGTAAGAACATAAAATCTACTGTCAGAAATGAAATTGTTGGTGCAAATCCCAAGTCGAAAATCAACCCATTTAACATTAATTTCGAACATGCTGCCGTTGGACTACTTTTAATAACGCAAAAAATTTCATATAGGTCGAAATACTGTATGAAGTAAACGGTAGCCATATGGCACACTAGTCACAAAAAAACCATTCCCGAAATTCAGTTCCAGCCTATAAATGTTCAGTACCGTATATTTACAATGAATTCGCGTTTTTCTCGGAACACTGCAAGTTAACAAACAACATAAATTTATCTATCTGCTGGTTCTTACCCATATGAGTGATACTTACATCCTGCTTATAGAGAGATACACACAGTCCGCAAATGTATCCATTAATTATGCACCTGAATATCAATTCCGGAATAACAGACTGTTAATTGGATATACGTTTGAAATAAACACGCGCCATCCAATAGCTGCACTGTTGTCAGATCAGCTCGCACGCAGTGTTACCACATTTGTTTAGCACACCAGCAAGCGAGCAGCGTCCAATCCAAGGAAAACTTACGGTAGCATTAGCAGTTATCTTTGCGATTCATTATCCAGTTTAACATAAACAAAATGATTTACAAACCCTGTCTCTTCTCTCGTTTCCATAGCGCCCATTTTCGACAAATAAGAGAGAGATAAATAACTGAAATACACCAATGCTGATTTTGTCCAATACTTACATTGTATTTCGTGCATCGTCACCAGATTTGTGAACCACAACAATAAGCGAACAAAATAAAGTCCAGAAAGAGGGGTAGTGCGTGTATATCAAATCATTGGAGATTCTACACAGACTTCAAGATCTTAGTCTAATATTACTAAAATTATCATCAATGCAATGCAGTTAAGTTGTCATGCTTCTGTGCCTGTTTCCTATTTTAACTATTACACTGACTGAATATCACATAGACTCAACTAATTCTGACAAGATTTCTGTAAGGTTACTACTGTACGCAGTGTTTAATCTCATGTAGCATAGTGTCTCAAGTAGCAGCCAGGTATTTTAGAACTATCGTGGTAACCAGCTCCACGGCCATTCTATTGGCTTGTTACAATGTGTCACAGTTCTTTTATGTGAATGGCTTAACTTTCGGCTTCTACTGCATTCCTCCACATTTAGATTATGGTGCTTTTAATATTTTCTTGTGCAAAGCACATGCAATAACTCTACACATATTGCCTAAACCCTGACTTTCAACAGCTTACTAATCAGTCCCGTTTAGTTCTTTGCCATAACAGTGACGTTAATAAAACGCTTAGAACTATCTTGGACAAATATTCATGATCTTTATACACTCTTAAGGCCTGAAATAGGACATGTAGATATGGGAAGAGGTCACATCTACACAGTATCTGTAAGTAGCCATATCCTAGTATCTTACCCCATTTGCAGTTCCCATGTTTTAATACAACATAGCCTGTCATCTACACAGTATCTATAAGGAGGCCTACCCGAGTACTTTACCCCCATTTGCAATTCTCACCTTTTAATACAACATAGCCTGTCATATTCTTGATACAAATGAAATGGCTCTGAGCACTATGGGACTTCACTGCTGAGGTCATCATTCCACTATAACTTTGAACTACTTAAACCTAACTAACCTAAGGACATCACACACATCCATGCCCAAGGCAGGATTCGAGCCTGCGACCATAGCGGTCGTGTAGTTTCAGACTGTAGCTCCTAGAACCGCTCGACCACTTCAGCCGGCTATTCTTGATACGTTTCATAAGTTCCAACTTCCTTACGTAATGCAGCAGATTTTGTGAGTTTTTCTGTGGTGAAGTTTCCCAACACTGGGATGTCAAATTAAATCATGTTATGCTAAAAGTTGTCGTCATATAAAAGTTACATATCTCATTCATAAACTGTATATTATATGTTAATTCATATTAACTTGCTGCACTTCTCATGGTAGGAACAATAAGCGTTGCACTTTTTGTCAGTTATCATACCCATACAAAGCCTAATCAACAAACAGTGTGATTCTTGCATAATATTCCATCAGCAGCCTATTAAAAGCCTCACTTCGTGGAAGAAGCCCTTGTTTGACTTGCAGACTACGGCTCTTCCCTTTAGATCGCAATGTACTCTAGTGTACTGTCAAATGTCGCGCTGGTTACATGTTATACTCTTATATTGCAATTGTGTGTTACCTTGAATTTTTGGAAGCAGACGCTTACCAAAATTTATTTAAATTTTTTTAGTGAATGGTTATCACGTTCTTATTAACTCATTTTTCAACTGTAGCAAGCAAGGTCTTCCTGCATAATTTTAACATCTCTTCATCCACCAAACTCACATCCTGCCTTGTGAAACATACGGATGTATTACATATGGGTTTTGACTAGTAGTAAGTGTACCTATGGCTATTTGCTGTGACATCTAAAAACTATTTTGTCATTTGCCATGAAGCTAAATGTGATATGATCACCCTCCTCTAGCTCGGACCTTATGAATACCGTAGAGCCAATCTAAAATTTGAGCGTACATTAATACTGACATATGTCCACCTTACATGGGAAAATTCCATCTCCATACCCCAGATGTTTTGCCCTGTAGGTACACCTTCATCTGAATCACCGCATATTCACAATTTCAGTATCTTTTAAATTATGTATTATGAGACCTTGATGAAATCTATTTATTTATTTAATCGTATGGCTAGGGACCCCCGTCGGGCAGACCGTTCGCCAGGTGCCTCGTCTTTCAATTTGACTCGGCGACCTGCAGTCGATGAGGATGATAGGATAATGACAAGGACAACACAACACCCAGGCCCTGGGCGGAGAAAATTCCCCGATCCAGCCGGGGACCGAACACAGGCCCAGTGTCATGCTGACCATTCAGCTACTGGGGGGGGGGGGGGGTCTCATCGGATTAGGGAAGGATGGCGGCCGTGCCCTTTCAGAGGAACCTTCCCGGCATTTGCCTGGAGTGACTTAGGGAAATCACGGAAAACCTAAATCAGGATGACCGGACGCGGGATTGAGCTGTCGTCCTCCCGAATGCGAGTCCAGTGTAGACATGAAATCTATTAAATGTCTTCAACAGGCTCAAGTAGTGCAATCTAGACGTACCCTCCTCCTACACATCCATTTTGCTATACACAGAACCAGCACTCGCCTGTAAAAAGGTCAAAATGTGACACATGTGTCCAGTGTTGCCATTTGGTGCACCGCTGTTAGTGCACCTCCATTTTTTACACCATCAGGGGAAACCACAACTGTGGTCACTGTGTTGACATTCTATGCTGTTCCAGGTACTGTCACACTATATGTGTGTGTACTCATCTCACTGTGCAATCCTGCAGCGTCTAAAACGTGATATGCCTGTCCTCACAGGCACTAGACATGTGTTGTTGTAGTTGTGGTCTTCAGTCCTGAGACTGGTTTGATGCAGCTCTCCATGCTACTCTATCCTGTGCAAGCTTCTTCATCTCCCAGTACCTACTGCAACCTACATCCTTCTGAATCTGCTTAGTGTATTCATCTATTGGTCTCCATCTACGATTTTTACCCTCCACGCTACCCTCCAATACTAAATTGGTGATCCCTTGATGCCTCAGAACATGTCCTACCAACCGATCCCTTCTTCTGGTCAAGTTGTGCCACAAACTTCTCTTCTCCCCAATCTTATTCAGTACTTCCTCATTAGTTATGTGATCTACCCATCTAATCTTCAGCATTCTTCTGTAGCACCACATTTCAAAAGCTTCTATTCTCTTCTTGTCCAAACTATTTATCGTCCATGTTTCACTTCCATACATGGCTACACTCCATACAAATACTTTCAGAAATGTCTTCCTGAGACTTAAATCTATACTCGATGTTAACAATTTTCTCTTCTTCATAAACGCTTTCCTTGCCATTGCCAGTCTACATTTTATATCCTCTCTACTTCGACCATCATCAGTTATTTTGCTCCCCAAATAGCAAAATTCTTTTATTACTTTAAGTGTCTAGTTTCCTAATCTAATTCCCTCAGCATCACCCGACTTAATTCGACTACATTCCATTATCCTCGTTTTGCTTTTGTTGATGTTCATCCTATATCCTCCTTTCAAGACACTGTCCATTCTGTTCATCTGCTCTTCCAAGAACTTTGCTGTCTCTGACAGAATTACAATGTCATCGGCGAACCTCAAAGTTTTTATTTCTTCTCCATGATTTTAATACCTACTCCAAATTTTTCTTTTGTTTCATTTACTGCTTGCTCAATATACAGATTGAATAACATCGGGGAGAGGCTACAACCCTGTCTTACTCCCTTCCCAACCACTGCTTCCCTTTCATGTCCCTCGACTCTTATAAGTGCCATCTGGCTTCTGTACAAATTGTAAATAGCTTTTCGCTCCCTGTATTTTAGCCCTGCCACCTTCACAATTTGAAAGAGAGTATTCCAGTCAACATTGTCAAAAGATTTCTCTAGGTCTACAAATGCTAGGAACGTACGTTTGCTTTTCCATAATCTAGCTTCTAAGATAAGTCGTAGTGACAGTATTGCCGACACGTGTTCCAATATTTTTACGGAATTTGAACTGACCTTCCCCAAGGTCAGCTTCTACTAGTTCTTCCATTCGTCTGTAAAGAATTTGTGTTAGTATTTTGCAGCCGTGACTTATTAAACTGATAGTTCGGTAATTTTCACATCTGTCAACACCTGCTTTTTTGGGATTGGAATTATTATATTCTTCTTGAAATCTGAGGGTATTCGTTTCATACATCTTGCTCACCAGATGGTAGAGTTTTGTCAGGACTGGCTCTCCCAAGGCCGCAGTAGTTCCAATGGAATGCTGTCTACTCCGGGGGCCTTGTTTCGACTCAGGTCTTTCAGTGCTCTGTCAAACTCTTCACGCAGTATCGTATCCCCCATTTCATCTTCATCTACATCCTCTTTCATTTCCATAATATTGTCCTCAAGTTCATCGCCCTTGTATAGACCCTCTATATACTCTATATACTCTATATACCTTTCTGCTTTCTCTTCTTTGCTTAAAACTGGGTTTCCATCTGAGCTCTTGATGTTCATACAAGTGGTTCTCTTTTCTCCAAAGGTCTCTTTAATTTTCCTGTAGGCAGTATCTATCTTACCCCTAGTGTGATAAGCCTCTACATCCTTACATTTGCCCTCTAGCCATCCCTGATTTGTGGGGACATTGAAATCTGCATGGCACTGGGTATGGCCCTCCTGAACCCATAACTTACATATTTGTGTGGCAATCGCAGGATCCCAGCCAATGTGGGCAGCAGTATCACAATCTCGATAGGCCACAATACTGCCGCAGTTTAATTCTGACACATGCCAGTAGACATTTCTCCTCCTTACGTAAAGCATAACATGATCTTCTCATAAACAAACAACATTAAGATGCTATTTCTGAATGAGAAACCCAAAGTGTAATCTTTCCTTACACAGGATGTTCCACTATCGTGGCTGCAAACAGAAGGAGTGAGTAGAGAAAATAAAACATGCAACAGGTCTGAGAGTCCGTGGTTCCCTGATATAAAATATGCACACGTGCAGTTATGCCACTGTTACAACACTGTTAACGTCAAGACTACATTTGTGCTGCAGCTTACTGCTAGCACATCACTGTCAATTAGTTGAGTATGTGACTGTGTGGCTTTTGAGCAACTAATCACAGCTCAAATACCACAGAGCAGAAAACTCAGTGTTTATGTTAGCTTCTGAAGCAGTTTCCATCGTTTCATGCACATTTTTAAATGAAGATGTAGCTGCCAACCACTTGATGCATGGTAGTCGTAATGGCAATGCACGGATGGCAGAAAGAATGTTTCATGAAACGTTCCCTCAGAGAACACAGCCAAACAGCAGAGTGTTCACTAGTTCCCATCAGCACCTATGCAAGACCAGTTCATCTAAACCTAACATGCAACATGCAGGGAGACCAAGGACACTGTCTACACCCGAATGTAGGAACGTGTGTTACAATAAGTGGATGCCATGCAGGGCACAAGTATGAGATTCCCTGCTGCAGTCAAGGGTGCCCATACAATAGTTTGTAGAGGGGAGGCCTATACCTGGGGGTATGGACCATTTTTAATACTTTGGAAGGAAAATGGCGACTTACAAGTAGCCATAAAAAGGTTCCAGTTCTGTCCCTGTTAAAAAACTATGTAATACCGACTTTTAAAACATTTTCTTGAAAGAAAAATACCTGACCTGACTAACACTGTTAGCACTATATTTATTCCTTTCACTGAAAGCTAGGGAAAAGGGGGGGGGGGGGGTGAGTGACCCCTCCTTGCTACTGCACGGGTATCCTTGGTTGGAGCAGAATGCATTTTGCTCCACCACATGGCATATATTACATCAGGGACAGTTGTACCTGTATAATATACAAGTGTGCAAGCCCTGCCCACACCTGACTTTTCAGCCTGGGTTGACGTCTGCCAACGGATAATGACACAACGTAGGAATGATCCAGGTGTTTTTTACAGAAACAGCATGCTTTACTCGAGGTGGTATTATGAACATCTACAACACACACATTTTGGCTTGTGAGAAGCCACATGCTACCATTGAGATGGTACACCAGCAGAGATTTTGCATTAGCTCTTGGGCTGATGCTGTTAGTGGTCAGTTGATGGTGCCACATTTCCTACCTTGTTAACTTAAAGGTTGTATTTATCTTCACTTCATGCATCACAGTCTAATCAACTCTTTGGATGTTGTTCCTTATGGTGTAAGGATGTGTATGAAGGGGACAAAACACACACACAATTTATACATATGTGAATGTCCACAGAAATTTATCCAAGAGGGTGTAGATGCAAACATTACGATTTTTTATGCAAGTTAGTGCATGAGTTTGAAGCAGTCTCATGGCTCAAGAAAATTTTACTGAAGACATACAGAACTTATAGTATCCCAGATGAATGATAGTTAACTACTTCATGTTTGCAGGTAGATGAAGTTTGCAGGTACTATTGTACCTAGAAGGTGCAAAAGAATCATCAATATATATCAAGTATATATTTTCATAGTATTAATATCATTATTTATGTCAACATATTTTACTTGACAATGTGGAGAAATTACACTCACTGATAAAAAAAAAGGTAGTCATGTAGGAGGAGAGAGAGAAGTGATATGTAACTTTATGCATACAGAAGTTTTGGTTTTATTCCAAGGATTAAAAAATTAAGTTAATTGAATAATGAAACTGGCAGTACAAGGGCATTGCTCATAGCTTGACTGTAAGATGTTGCACAGTCTTGGGCCTGGATATATGCACTGATTCTGTAGGCAAGGGTTTCACACAGCCATTATACCCTCTCCTGAAGTAAGTTGGCCACAGCTGCTGTAGCTGGAGTTGGGATGAAATTCACACCCAGACTGGTTTCATACTAGTTCTGTCAGGGTATATCGGTGGACTTCGCTACCAAAGGGCTCAGTATTATGGAGGCAGTTCCTGGTAACTTGTGCCGTTTGTGCTTTCCTGTTAAAGTGTGGTACCAGAGGTATGAGAGGTAACACATAATGACACAAAATCTCTATGCCATCCCAGTTTGCTGAACTACTATTAGAAGTGATACAAAATAATATTCAGTGACTCCATCTACAATGATATTACGTGTATTCCCAGTATAAAAGGTAGGTTCTTCGTGAGTTACTGCAGTCATAAGCATGTCACATGGGTAGAGTATGAATTTTGATGTCATAATGAACAATTTACAGCATACTTCAACAGCTTTTTTTCCCTGTATGAGATCATGTTCAATAATAAACCATCTAACCTACTCACAGAACTCACAGAATACCTGGCTTGCAAAGTAGTCACAAAATAAAACACTAAGGTATTGTGAGAGAAACTGTGAAGAAACAAGGAAATGAAAGAAAGAGGTGACATGACTCAAAGATGAAGGTAACCTGGTTCAAAATGTTGACTGCCACAAGACACCAGCAGCCACAGCAGAGTCTCGGATCTGGTGCCATGTGCATGCTTGTGGCCACACCAAAGGTTTACTTACACCTGACACCATGTGCCCTCCAGCTGACAGTGAAACATCCATCACTATGTATGCAGCAGTTGATGTATTAAAGTAAGAGATTCAGTTTTAATGAAAACTCATGAAAACTTTGAATTAGCATACTTTTCGTTGTGCTTGCCTGCAATTTGATGTATCTTGTTCAAGGTGCATAGAAATCTGTCTTTTCCTTCATTGTTGAATTACCATACTGTCTTTTTTTACATTTACATGCCTTCTTTTGAAGTGTTTCAGAATCCACAGCCTAATGCATATAGATTAATCTTTCCAAAATGTAGAAACAAGGTACATCTGTTCAAAATACCCAGAAAAACTTTTCTCTGATAATGACTTAATTACATTTAAAACATAAAATATTTGATAGGAAGTATCTACTTCTTCTTTCTTGGCTCTACAGCTCATGATGAGCCTTGCCTCTTCTACAGTTTCCTTCCATTTCTTTTGGTCCTTTGCCAATACTCTCAGGTTTCTACAGTCCATCTTCCTAAGATCTTCGATTACTCCATCTTCCCATCTGGCTATTGGTCGACCACGTCCTCTCTGCTCCTCGACGCCCCCCCCCCCCCCCCCCGGCTTTCCTATCAATATTCTTTTTGGTACTTCTGTATCATTTATTCGAGCAACATGTCCTGCCCACCTCAGTCTGGATGATTTCACTATCCTTGTGATGGGTTGCTCTTTGTATATGATATACAACTCATGGTGTATATCCTCCTCCATCTTCCTCTTTCACAGATTGGGTCGATAATTCATCTAAGAACCTTTCTTTCAAATTCATCCAGTATTTCAATATCTTTAGTCATTACTGTCCTGGTTTCAAAGGCTTATGTAAGCATTGGTCATATAAGTGATTTATAGATAGTTAATTTAGTGATATGAGTCAGGAGCCTTGAGGATAGAAGTGTTGTTAGGGCAAAATAGGCTCTATTGGCTAGTATTAATCTCTGCTTAATTTCGTAGGAGGTATCATTTAGATGGGTAACTGTCGAGCCCAGGTACTTGAAATGTTCAACCCTCTCAAACATATAATTGCCCATTGTTATTGCATTTGGCATATTTTCTCTATGTGCTTTTCCAGCTGCCATATATTTTGTTTTTTGTTCATTAATAATTAACCACATGTTACTACTAGCCTGTTCAAGAGCCATAAATGTCTCCTCCATTGCATTTTGAGTTCTTGTTACTATATCTATGTCATCCACGAAGGCCAGTATCTGCACTGATTTATACAAGATTGTTCCCTTTTTCAGAAGGTTTGCATTTCTCATCACCCTCTCCAGGTTGGCATTAAAGAGAAGACATTATAACACATCCCCTTGTCACACTCCGTTTTTAATACTCAGTATATTGGACATCATTCCTCCTATTCTTATACTACCTTGTGTTTTGCTCATTGTCATTCTCACCAGCCTTACCAACTTTCTCTAGAGTCCTAGTTCATCTAGAGCTTGATATAACTGCTCTCTATTTATGCTATCATAAGCTGCTTTGAAATCTATAAAGAGGTGATGTGTGCCAACCCTGTATTTGTTTCTTTTTTCCAGGATTTGTCTTAAGGTGATTATTTGATCCATAGTTAGTTCCAAGGGAGAAATCCGCATTGGTACAGCACTGTGTCCCTCTGTATGATTGGGAGGTTTCTGTCAAACAGCATATTAGAGAATATTTTATATCCCAGATTAAGTAGTGCAATCCTCCTGTAATTTTCTCGCCCCATCTGATCTCCTTTGTTGTATATGGGCCATATAATACCCTCTTTCCATTGTTGAGGCATTTTCTCTTCTCCCCATATTCAGGTGACCATTTTCAGGAGGCTTCATTCCAGCTCTCTGCCTTCTTGCTTAAACATTTCTGCTGGAATACCGTCTTTCTGCTGGAATACCATCTGACCCTGCCGCCTTGCTGTCTTTCAATTTCTTCATGGCAGTTTTCACTTCTTCTATATTTGGTGGGGCAGTGTTGTTGTCTGGATCCTCTTCCCCATTTGTTTCTATTGGATGCCTTGGTAAATTCTAGGGTTGAGGAGTCTATCAAAATACCTGCAACCATCTTCCACATATTCCCTTCTCTTCAATTATTATATTCCCTGTCTCATCTTTTATTAAGCTTGTTTTACTAACAAAAGTCTTCCGTGTCTCATTCACCTCTCTAAAGGATTTTCTTATTTCATTTTTGCTTCTCATGAGCTCCAGTTCTTTTACACTTGCTCTCATCCATTCTCTCTTTTTCTTTGGTAAGTCCTCTTTTCAGTCCTCCATTTTTCTTTGTATTCTTCCACTATCTTCATTGTACAGTGTGCTCACAGTGTCATCTTGGACTAATGGGTGTGAACCCTACTACCAAATGCTTTTAATTGATTATGTACAACAAATCCTGTCCCCAGCTCAAGATTTCTTTTGCTGTAGCTATAGAATACATTTGCTTCTTTCTTTTGTAAAACTCCGCTCCCTGTCCATCTAATTTCTTGTAGTGCTATTATACTTTGCTTCAGATTCATTATTTGATCCAGCACTACTTTTAGTGTTCCTGGGTGATATAGGGATCTCACATTCCAAGTACCAATCTATAGATCTGATCTACACGTTATATTTCTCTTCTTCCTTATTTTTCCTCCTTTTGAGTTGGGTCTCCAAAGGCTAAGGGAATAACACCCTGATTAAAAATCACCCATCCCCTGGTAGGGGTTGGATGCGGGGTTGACAGCCTGCTCTGTAAAAAACAATTGTTGCGAAACTCCTACAAAGTAAAGCCGGACTGATGAAGGAAGACAGACCTGGCATGGAAAAGGACAATGAGGAAGGAATACAAGTAAACAATAGAAAATATGAATTGTTAAATTTTGTCATGTGGTATTTTATTTTCACCAAATGTAAACCTTCAGTGGGCTCTCACATTCCTTGAGAGTTCAGTGCCTGATAAGCACAGGGCCCCAAGCTATGTTTCTCTGTTTTCTGCTTTTCATTCTTTTGAATTACATTGCTTCCTTAACTATCTTATCCATTTCTCTCAATTATCTTATCCTGTCTATGTTGTCCTCTTGTTGTCAGCTGTTCATGTTTTTCACATTTTTGGTGTACTGCTATTATGTTAACATTCATTTATGTACTTGTAAATGTTATGACTGACATTGTGTTACTTATGCATTCCTTACACTGTGTTGTTATAATCTCAGATTATGTTCTGAATGTAGTCATGATAGGTTGCACTAGTTATTTGATAGTAACAGTTTTGACCATGTTATGCTGTTTACACCAGTTGCATATCCACAGTTTCAACCATTTCCTTTTTCAATACCAGGCATCCTCTTCTCAGTTTCTCTTTTACTACCCATGCAACTACACCAACTTCAGTACTACAGCAACGTCAATAGCCCGCATTCACAAAAAAATACTGAGTGAGTAATATTATACATGTTCAGAGTTTCCATGCAACGACTTACTTTACAGGATTTATACACATTTACAATGTTGTTGCTTCTACTGTCCATACAGCTCAATTATGTGATTATCACCTTCCTGCCCTGATATACATTTTCCATTACACCAAATGCTCCTTTGTCACTGGGCCATTTGCTGAATTGCTATGGGCTGTGTTACCCAAGTTACTCATTTTGCAACTACCCTACTTACTCATTTACTATATATATATAATATACATACACATAATGTATGATGGTGGAAAAAACAATGAAAGCAATTCATTAAGCAACGAGGTGTCAGAAACAGGAAATGCAGATTGAGTAAATGCAGAGTATCCAGGAGGTAATTGGGTGGGGTAAAGAATAACTGCACTCCAGTCCATTAATGTTCTTATCCACATCACAATAAATGTTCCATATGAGCTTCATTATGTTCAATATAGAGCACCTCTTTGGCATAGCTGGGCATCCCATGTTCCATGGAAAATATGCAGGATGTTCTTCATGTGAATGGTTGCTGCAAGAATTATTGCAGCTAAATCCTCCATTGAGTCTACAAGAGTAGTATACACATTGATTTTCACATAGCCCCAAAGGAAGAAGTACAGGTTAATGCTGCAGGTATTGGTTCTGCAATGTGCACTGGAGTCCCATCGTGCTGGAACAGCGTCCTCCCTCTGTCACATAGGGACAGCTCATTAAATAAGTTCTGCATGGGGTCTTGAAAGAACAGTCTGTGCATTGGTGACTGATATTGAGGAGGCAACATGCAGGTCCCAAACAAGTAGTTGTCAAGGGTACTAACCTACAATGTTTGTGATACACACACAAAGCACTCTGAGAATTGTCTTCTGCTGCACCATATACAAAATGCATATATTACAGTTATTTGTAAGTGTAGCACTCCATGTTATGTACAGTGATCATCAAGCAGGCATTACAGAACTATATTCTCTTTTCTGGAATATCAGGACATCACACATTAAGCTTTGGAGTAATAATGTTTGAAGAAGGTATATTTTTAAAAAAAATCTCCTTTGCCGCTTGCATAATAATGCATGGTAAGTGTTCACCCAATAGTGTTCCCTACATCAAGTTATCCGACAATGAGGAGTAAAGGTAATAACTCACTGAATTTTATTTATTTCTTTATTAGTACTATTTATTTAACAGTAGAGGCATTTATTGATTGACAGGCACATATACAACACAGAAAACTTGGGGGCTTTCAGATGAATAATTTATAAGCTAGAGTACAAATATATACAGCTGTACAGGTTTGTGTGTATATTTATGTATTGTGCGCGTGTGATCTAGCTTTTAAAATAATAATAATAATAAAATTAAATAAATTAATATTTTTTTTAAAAAAAAGGCTTAATCTGGAAGTTAGTAAGGGGAGCACTGAGTCTGTGTGGCAATCTCACTATCAACATGGTTTGTTCTCACTCGCTTCCAAGCGGATAAGTACACAGCAAGTGTGACCCAACGGCCATGTGGCCTGTGCCATGTGTCTAAGGAAACATGGTGGTTAGCTACGTCACAACAGAGTGAAGAAGCTTCTGGAAGAGCATCTAGACTATGTCCACTGTGATTTTGTGGTCTTTGAACATCCACATGATTTGCACATGCCTATGCGAGACACATAAAAGACTGTGTCATTATACAAGGTAGTGTCAGTGATCATTGTTAACTTCTGCTAAGTGGTACAAAGTTTATTCACCCTCTTTCTCACCCACTACAGCTGAGCGAACAGCACAGGGATCAGGCTTGTGGTTGTAGTGCTCTACTGGTTAGTTTTCAGACCTGTTTATATGCCTGTTGATGAATCAAAATGGTTCAAATGGCTCTGAGCACTATGGGACTCAACTGCTGTGGTCATTAGTCCCCTAGAACTTAGAACTACTTAAACCTAACTAACCTAAGGACATCACACACATCCATGCCCGAGGCAGGATTCGAACCTGCGACCGTAGCAGTCGCACGGTTCCGGACTGCGCGCCTAGAACCGCGAGACCACCGCGGCCGGCTGTTGATGAATCAATGCCAGTACTGTTTCATGAGTTGTTAGCTTTAATCCTGTTGTCACTACCCCAATTCTACCTTGTGGCCATCACAAATACTGCCAATACTCATTTTAAAAAAGAGCTCCTCATCCAGGCCCTGGAGGCTCAAGCGATGTCAACCGACCACCATGGTATCTTCTGTCATTTGATGTTGTGTTGTATGTAGGGGCATGTGGTCAGAACACTGCCCTCCTGGCCATTTTGCTGACTTTCCAGACCATGGAGCCACTGATTCTCATTCAAGGACCTCTTCCATTGGTATCAAAGGGGTCAGTGCAACACGTACCAGCCCTCCCACCAGTGAAAAATCCTTGGCAAAACAGGGAATCGAACCCAGATCCTCCACATAGCAGTCTTCTATGCTGTTGACATTTCTGTTATATGTTGTCCTAGATGGAAAATTTTATGATTTTAGTTCCTAGCTCATACCTACTGTACCTAGACCTCAGCCAACATTAGCACCTAGACCATAGGCAAGAACTATGATTCATCCCTTCAGGTGCACCATGTATAACGTATAATTCTGCATAGTTTTATTCCTAGAAGTGGTAATATTACCTTGCTAAAGAAAATATTGTAATGTTAGTTAAAAATCAATATATTTCAATAATTAGACAATATGTAATGCTACACCTAGCCCTCAAGTGAAGAATACTATAGTTTCTTAAGTACATATTGCATGATATATAATGCTGAGCATGTGACTCTTGGTTGAAATTACTTGCATGAGCTCTTAAATAGAGACACTTGATAGTTTGCAAATGGGCCCTTGGGTGACTACCTTCTACAGTTCAACACCTAACTGGTCACATGCATGGTAAGTGTTCACCCAATAGTGTTTGCTACATCAAGTTATCTGACAATGAGGAGTAAAGGTAATAACTCACTGAATTTTATTTATTTATTTATTAGTACTATTTATTTAACAGTAGAGACATTTATTGATTGACAGGCACATATACAACAAAGAAAACTTGGGGGCTTTCAGATGAATAATTTACAAGCTAGAGTACAAATATATACAGCTGTACAGGTTTGTGTGTATATTTATGTATTGTGTATGTGTGATCTAGCTTTTAAAAAAATAATAATAATAAAATTAAATAAACTAAGATTTTTTTTAAAAAAAGGCTTAATCTGGAAGTTAGCAAGGGGAGCACTGAATCTGTGTGGCAATCTCACTATCAACATGGTTTGGTCTCACTCGCTTCCAAGCGGATAAGTAGTGGCGATACATAGGAGAAATTTGGTAATGACACAAGGGCTAGATATTATCATTGCCAGGGTTTTGGTTATGAAAACTTGTCTGTACACACTTATTCCCTGTGACCAGTTAGGTGTTGAACTGTAGAAGGTAGTCACCCAAGGGCCCAATTGCAAACTATCAAGTGTCTCTGTTTAAGAGCTCGTGCAAGAAATTTCAACCAAGAGTCACATGCTCAGCATTATATATCATGCAATATGTACTTAAGAAACTATAGTATTCGTCACTTGAGGGCTAGGTGTAGCATTACATAGTGTCTAATTATTGAACTATATTGATTTTTAACTAACATTGTGATATTTTCTTTAGCAAGGTAATATTACCACTTCTAGGAATAAAACTATGCAGAATTATACTTTATACAGGGTGCACCTGAAGGGATGAATCATAGTTCTTGCCTATGGTCTAGGTGCTAATGTTGGCTGAGGTCTAGGTACAGTAGGTATGAGCTAGGAACTAAAATTATAAAATTTTCCATCTAGGACAACATATAACAGAAATGTCAACAGCATAGAAGACTGCCATGTGGAGGATCTGGGTTCGATTCCCTGTATTGCCAAGGATTTTTCACTGGTGGGAGGGCTGGTACGTGCTGCACTGACCCCTTTGATACCAATGGAAGAGGTCCTTGAATGAGAATCAGTGGCTCCATGGTCTGGAAAGTCAGCCAAATGGCCAGGAGAGCAGTGTTCTGACCACATGCCCCTCCATACAACACAACATCAAACGACAGAAGATACCACATATATATTGAAAGAAACTTCCACATGATATGTATGGATGGATGGGTGTGTGTGTGTGTGTGTGTGTGTGTGTGTGTGTGTGCGAGTATATACCTATCCTTTTTTCTTCTGTGAGAGGTTCTGGGTTTGAGGGCATGAGGAAGTAGCTCTTGTTATTTGCTTCTGTACCAGGTCGGGAGGATAGTTGCGGGATGCGAAAGCTGTTTTCAGGTTGTTGGTGTAATGGTTCAGGGATTCAGGACTGGAGCAGATTCGTTTGCCACGAAGGCCTAGGCTGTAGGGAAGGGACCGTTTGATATGGAATGGGTGGCAGTTGTCATAATGGAGGTACTGTTGCTTGTTGGTGGGTTTGATGTGGAGGGATGTCCAAAAGAAGAACCCCAAAAGTGCCCCACTTGTGACAGGATACTTCCCGGGACTGGATCAGACTCTGAATGTGGCTCTCCAGCAGGGATACGACTTCCTAAAATCCTGCCCTGAAATGAGATCCATCCTTCATGAAATCCTCCCCACTCCAACAAGAGTGTCTTTCCGCCGTCCACCTAACCTTCGTAACCTCTTGGTTCATCCCTATGAAATCCCCAAACCACCTTCCCTACCCTCTGGCTCCTACCGTTGTAACCGCCCCCGGTGTAAAACCTGTCCTATGCACCCTCCCACCACCACCTACTCCAGTCCTGTAACCCAGAAGGTATACACGATCAAAGGCAGAGCCACGTGTGAAAGCACCCGCGTGATTTACCAACTGACCTGCCTACACTGTGACGCTTTCTATGTGGGAATGACCAGCAACAAACTGTCCATTCGCATGAATGGACACAGGCAGACAGTGTTTGTTGGTAATGAGGATCACCCTGTGGCTAAACATGGCTTGGTGCACGGCCAGCACATCTTGGCACAGTGTTACAGCATCCGGGTTATCTAGATACTTCCCACCAACGCCAACCTATCAGAACACCGGAGATGGGAACTTGCCCTTCAATATATCCTCTCTTCTCGTTATCCACCAGGCCTCAATCTCCGCTAATTTCAAGTTGCCGCCACTCATACCTCACCTGTCATTCAACATAATCTTTGCCTCTGCACTTCCGCCTCGACTGACATCTCTGCCCAAACTCTTTGCCTTTAAATATGTCTGCTTGTGTCTGTATATCTATGGATGGATATGTGCGTGTGTCTGTGCACGAGTATATACATATCCTTTTTTCCCCCTAAGGTAAGTCTTTCCGCTCCCGGGATTGGAATGACTCCTTACCCTCTCCCTTAAAACCCACATCCTTTCGTCTTTCCCTCTCCTTCCGTCTTTCCTGAAGAAGCAACCGTTGGTTGCGAAAGCTAGAAATTTTGTGTGTTATTTTATTGTGCCTGTCTACCGGTGGTGGCTCAAACTCAGATTTATAATAGCCTTTGACATAGCCCTTCTATGTGCTAGTCTTTTAATTGGTCAAAGGAAATAAGTCTCTACATTTACATTTGTGTCATTCTCAGGTTTTATTAATTTTATCCTTTATGCTCATGCATAGATGATAGAATACAACCACAGTTATTATTCTGTGAATTGCTCTGTTGTAGATGCCACTACTTATGTATGCCTTTTCATCACTCAATCAGTAACTTTTATGTATATGCATGGTAGGCATCTAGCTATTGAACTATGTGCATTTTGTATTACTTTTGTAATAGGCTACTTTCATATCATTGGCATTATTACACATTTTAGATCTTATTCCCTTTTCAACAGTTGAGTAATATGTTTTCATTATTACTTATAGCCATTGTTATGATGAATTTTGTTTAATGTTATTTTGACTTAAAGTATGTACCATAGTACTGTATGTTAATGATGATTCACAGACTTTGGATTGTTATGAAGACATGTAATCTGCTGTTTTTTCTTGTGCTGAATGATATGAAAGTAGCCTATTACAAAAGTGATACAAAATGCACGTAGTTCAATAGCTAGATGCCTACCATGCATATACATAAAAGTTACTGATTAAGTGATGAAAAGGCATACATATGTAATGGCATCTACAACAGAGCAATTCACAGAATTGTGGCTACAGCCTGAAAATGTTTGTAAATTACCAGCTTGATAGAATATTATGTAGAATAGGACCACTTGCTTTATGTGACATTAGTATGGTGTATTGATGGTCCTTATTATCTTGTTAACTTACGTTATTATTAGTTAATGCCCTGTTCCTTTATTATCAACATGAACCATGATGTTGTCAGTGACACAGCTATCAGTACTTTTTTATCCTGTACTTCATCTAAATTTATTATAATATTAAGACATTCTGTAAATTACAAAGTCAACTGCTAATGCCATCTAGTGATCATTGTCTAAAGTAGCATATAGAACTTAGTGGCCATCAGTTTGCTTTTTACTGCAGTACTGGCCACACATTTTTACATGATGTATATTACAAAGATTATATTACTTGTTCTCTGCATTGGTCAGCCACTGCAATACTATCTTCATATACCACATTATAATGATGCACTCACAATGATCTCTGCTACGAGACAAAACAAGTACCCATTGAATCTGTTTGTTACTAAGCTGATAACCTTAGGCAAGATGATGCTATACTTGATATTCATATTTCATTGGATAGTTTTGACTTACGTAAATATTTGTCTCATTTTCACTGTCTTTTCCTTGTCTTACTTTAAAATTTTTCAGTCTATGACCTTTGCTGTAATTGATTATACACATATCAAAAAAGGTTTTCATCACCCCAGTTCCCAGAACTTGAAAATAGACATTGACTGTGGATATTGTATCACAGACACAATCTCTTTGACTGTTCAGAGATGTCACTAAACTTGCCCAAAGATGTAAACAACCATGCATGAGCAGCACCTATTAGATGCAGAGGTTCTGACAGCCGATCAGTTCCAGTCATTCCACCTGGAAGGAGGTACACAGCTCGTGTTGTCTTTAGTTCAACCATGCCTAGACACTCAATACTGTGGTTCAATCTCATCTGCATTGTTACTTTGTGCCAGGAAGGGCTCTCAACAACGGAATAGTCCAGGCATCTTAGAGTGAACCAAAGTGATGTTTTTCAGACATGGAGGAGATACAAAGAGACAGGAAGTGTCGATGACATGCCTCGCTCAGACCGCCCAAGGCCTACTATTGCAGTAAATCACTGTTACCTACGGATTATGGCTTGGAGGAACCCTGACAGCAATGCCACCATGTTGAATAATACTTTTTGTGCAGCCACAGAACATCATTTTACAACTCAAACTCTGCGCAATAGGCTGCATGATGCGCAACTTCACTCCAGACGTACATGGCGAGGTCCATCTTTGCAACCACAGCACCATGCAGCGCGATACAGATAGGCCCAACAAAATGCTGGATGGACCACTCAGGATTTACATCATGTTCTCTTCACCGACAAGTGTCACATATGCTGTCAACCAGACAATCATTAGAGACATGCTTGGAGGCAACCCAGTCAGGCTGAATGCATTAGACACACAGTCCAGTGAGTGCAACAAGGTGGAGGTTCCATGCTGTTGTAGGGTGGCATTATGTGGGGCTGACATACACCGCTGGTGGTAATGGAAGGCGCAGTAATGGCTGTATGATATGTGAATGCCATTCTCTGACCAACAGTGCAGCCTATATGGCTGCAACCATATAGGCAGCATATTGACGAGACATTCATCTACTTCGACCACAATGCGTGCCCCTATCATGCACATCTTGTGAATGGCTTCCTTCAGGATAATGACATCTCCAGACATGAACCCTATCAAACATGCCTAGGACAGATTGAAAAGTGCTGTTTATGTACAACGTGAACCACCAACCACTCTGAGGGAGCTACGCCAAATCGTCATTGAGGAGTGGTACAATCTGGACCAACAGTGCTTGATGAACTTGTGGATTTTATACCATGACAAATACAGGTATGCATCAGTGCAAGAGGACATGCTACTGGGTATTAGAGGTACTGGTGTGTACAGCAATCTGGACCACCACCTCTGAAGGTCTCACTGTATAGTGGTGCAACATGCAATGTTTGATTTTCATGAGCAATAAAAAGGGTGGAAATTAATTGGCTCACATGTAGCTCAAACTAGTAATCAGAATAAAGTGTCTTATGATCTTGACTTCAAAACTTTTAATCCTACATTGCACTGAAGAGCCAAAGAAACTAGTACACCTGCCTAATATTGTGTACACCCCGTGAGCAGGCACAAGTGCTACAACATGATGTGGCATGCACTCAACTAATGTCTAAAGTAGTGCTGGAGGGAATTGACACTATGAATCCTGCAGGGCTGCCCATAAAGCTTTAAGAGTACGAGGGGGTGGAAATCTCTTCTGAACAGCATGTTGCAAGGCATCCCAGATATGCTCAATAACGTTCATGTCTGGGGAGTTTAGTGGCCAGCAGAAGTGCTTAAACTCAGAAGAGCATCGCTGGAGCCACTCTGTAACAATTCTGTATGTGTGGGGTGTTGCATTGTCCTGCTTGAATTGCCCAAGTCTCTCAGAATGTGCAATAGGCATGAATGGATGTAGGTGATCAGACAGGATGCTATGTGTCACCTGCCAGAGTCACATCTAGATGTATCAAGCATCCCATGTCACTCCAACTGCACATGCCTCACAGCATTACAGAGCCTCCACCTGCTTGAACAGTCCATGCTGATATGCAGGATTATTGGATTCATGAGGGTGTCTTGATATCTTCATACCCACACCTGTCCATCTGCTCGATACTATTTGATATGAGACTTATCCAACCAGGCAACATTTTCCAGTCATCAAGCATCCAATGTCAGTATTGACAGACCCAGGCAAAGTGTAAAGCAGTCATGAGTGGTACACAAGTGGGCCTTTGGCTCCGAAAACCCATATTGATGATGTTTCATTGAATGGTTCACATGCTTGCGCTTGTTGATGGCCCAGCATTGAAATCTGAAGCAATTTGCAGAAGGGTTGATTTTTTGTCACATTGAATGATTCTCTTCAATCATCGTTGGTCCCATTCTGCAGGATCTTTTTCTGACTGCAGCAATGTTGGAGATTTGATGTTTTACCAGATTCCTGATATTCACGGTACTCTCATGAAATGGTTGTATGGGAAACTCTCCACTTTATCACTACCTGGGAGATGCTGCGTCCTATCACTCATACGCCGACTATAACACCATATTCACACTCACTTAAATCTTGATAACCTGCCATTGTAGCAACATTAACTGATCTAACAACTGTGCCAGACGCTTGTTGTCTTATATAGGCATTGCTGACTGCAGTGCCATATTCTGCCTGTTTACATATCTCTGTATTTGAATATGCATATCTATACCAGTTTCTTTGGTGCTTCGGTGTGTATCATTCCCCTATGAATCAATCTGCCACTTGTCCTGTTAGCCACATGGCTCTGGCTCTATAACCTAGGGGCATAACTTTCCATTACTCCAGTAATCCATTTCATAGCTCCCACAGTCCTCCATTTTACAACTGGCCTCTCCAGCTGTTTGATGCCTCATTCTGTATTTATCTCTATCTCATGTACTCTATTGTCAGTAACCATGTTATCCTGATGACTTATTTGTAAATATTCTTATGGTCTTTTTGCACTTGCTCTATTCATCTGTCTGATGATGCAGAATGTATTATGCCAATATTTAGTTTACTTGATTCTCACTACATGTCCTTTGCCGTTGTCCTACTGACTTATTTACTACCATTGAGTTACCTAATTTGCTGCTATCCATTACACTTGTTGGACTGCCACAAATTTTGATCTAATGCTATACTCTACAACTTTTTCCACCTGTGTCTCTGCCCATCTGATTTATTCATTGCTTTATATTATACATTTGCCATTATACAACATTAATTAGTTATTCAAGTTGGTTTGTAGAATCTATGAGACTGTAGATATACCATCAGACTCCCAGAAAAATATCATGCACACATTCGAAAACAAAGTCAGAGCAGATAAGTGTGATAATTATTGTACAATCAGTGTAACAGCTCATGCATCAAAGTTGTTGACAAGCATTATGTACAGAAGAATGAAATATAATTGATGATCTATCAGATGAAGATCAGTTTGACTTTAGAAAAGGTAAAGGCACAAGAGAGACAGTTCTGACATTGCACTTGACAATCAAAGAAAGACTTAAGAAAAAGCAACACACACTCATAGGACTTTTTTATCTAGAAAAAGTGTTACACAATGTAAAATGGTACAAGATGTTGGAAATTCTGAGAAAAATAGGAGTAAGTTATAGGGAAAGGTAGGCAGTATACAAAATGTACAAGATAAAAGAGGGAACAATAAGAATGGAAGATCAATGATGAAGTGCTCTGATTAATAGATGTAATCTATACATCAAAGAAGCAATAACAGAAATAAAAGAAAGATTCAGGAGTGGGATTAAAATTCAGGGTGAAAGAATATCATCAATAAGCTTAGCTGATCATATTTCTATCCTCAATGAAAAAGAGGAAGAATTACAGGGCACACTGAATGGAATTAACAGTCAAATGAGCATGTGCTATGGACTGAGAGTAAGGCAAAGAAATATGGAAGTAATGAGGAATAGCAGAAATGAGATTAACAATAAACTTATCATTAAATTGGAGACTACAAAGTAAAGGAATTCTGCTACCGTGGAAGCAAAGTAACCTGTGATGGATGAAGCAAGGAGAATATAAGAAGCAAACTAGCACAACCAAAGAGAGCTTTCCTGGCCAGCAAAAGTCTACTAGTATCTAACATTGACCTTATTCTGAGGAACATATTTTTGACAATGTATATCTGGAGCACAATGTTGTAAGGAAGTGAATCACAAACTGTTGGAAAGCTGGAAAAGAAGAGAACTAAAGCATTTCAGATATGGTGTATAGAAATATACTGAAAATTAGTTGTACTGATAAGATAATAAGAACAAGAAGTCTGAATAGTAAGCAGTTCCTTTATGGGAACATTAAAGGGCATAATTAATTACAGAACTCATTTACAAAAGTCACTTGCCACAAAACTACCTATGGAAAAAAACTCTCAGTTGAATCAGTCTGGTAATCCCCACCACTCACAAAGGTGTTACAAGTAAAGGTGAGAGGTACCCACTGTCCATGAGTAGGGAATCAGTTTACCCAGTTTTCAAAAAAACTAAAAATGAGAAACATCATTGATGTTCTTGAGGCATGGTATGCAGAGCTAATTTAACACAATGATAAAGGAAATTTGCAAGTACAAGTAAATCAACCTGGAGGTACTGTGAGTTTATCTAATCTAACACAGTGATCAAAGCAAAATACATTTACAGATAAATGAACGCAAGGTACCATGGGTGAAGCTAATGTAACAAACTGCTCAATGCAAAACACAGTATATAATAAATGAACTTGAGGTACCGTAAGTGGAGTTAACCTAGCAGAGTCACTAAAGCAAATACAAAACAGAAATAAATAAACTTGAGGTATTGTAGGTGAAGCTAAAATAACACAGTTGGAGATTTCAGCCTTTAACAGGCGCATGTGTGGAATTGCATTTATCTGTCTATAATTCACAAAAAAAGGTCAGATCTTGCCACACTTGCTACAATGTAACAGGCTCTGCTAAATGGGTTCTCAATGCATAGGACATGAGACCATGAGGTGGGTGCTGCATAATGTCTCTTTGAAGTATGTTATTAATCTTGCCCACTCCTTAGGTATAGAGGGAGCCTGCAAGCCGTTTGCTTTATAGACACACAAAACTGACTCACCATTGATGCCTTCATAGATTATGCATATATCTTGTGGCACTACTTCAAGCCATTGATTTATGATTATGAAATAACATGAACATAAACTCAACAACAAAGGAATATTAAATTTCTACACTCATCATGCGGACAGCTCAACATCACTGAGGGAAGTGGCAAGAATTGGAAGCGCTTCCTGTGGCATGCTTTAGAGAAAAACCTATTCACTGCAGCAAAGAAGTGCCTGGCAGAGAAAACTCCTGTCCTCACATGCATATGGTTTGTGAAGTGATTTTTTGCTGGGTGGTGTGTCATCTCCTACAGTGTGAAATCACTTGCTAGAGCAGACCAGTGGTGGGCACTAAAGCATAGTAGTGCATTACCCCCATCCACCCATCCCTGCGAGAAGAAGTGGGCAGGCTGCACAATGCAGTGGCCCTTCCCAGCTTTGATCACTGGACTGCCACAGGTGGCAGCATAGTATTGGGCTGGGGCCACTAGCAATAGTGGCGGCAGCAGCATGGTACGTAGCAGCCTGTGGGATGTCACATCATGAGCTCAGTGTGGTAGCAACACCCTGCCATACCACCAGCCAGGTCAGGAGGCAGTGATGCACTGTCGTTAGCAAGTGGAGTCAACCATGCTATGGTGTGAGGCAGAGGCCTGGCACAGGGCATGTTGGCATGCTGGCACTTGGGCAGGCTGTGCACAGTGGACAGCAAGCATGCAGGTATCATAATGTGCATCATCCTGTGCCAGCTCCATATGCACCTACTTTTGCCACCTCATACAAGTAGAGTGGGTCACACATTGCAGCACTGGGATTTGCCAATGTCATGGGGTTGGGGGCAGGTGCCTCTGTGTCAAAGACATGGTATAGGCAACTCATGACTAAGGTGGGGGCAGTTCTGCTGATGTAAACAGCAGGGTGACTTCTACTCTCATTTCACAAGTACTAACACTGGGTTGGTGGTGTCAGACAGGGTACCATTTCATTTCATTTATTTCATTAACAGTACATAGTAACCCATTGCCTTGAAACGTAAGGTGGGTTGGATGCTTCTGAATCTAACACTAAAGACTTCTCACTGTTACAATCCTATTGGTATAAAGTTGTTAATGTTTTTTTAAATAATATAAAGAACATAATATATAAAGATTTCTCTAAAGTTACAGTGAATTGAATGCTTAACAGTTGTTAAAATGGCTCCACATATTTTTTTTTCTGCCTAGTTGATGATAATATGATTTATATAATGCAAATGTCAAAAAAATAAAGAAAAGTATCTTCAAAAGTAAAACAGAGAAACAAATAGGAAGAGGTGGCACTCCACTCCTGGGTATGACATTTGTCGTTCACAGCAGCATAGTTGATTTGATTAAAGAAGTCACCCACATAAGTAATAGACTAATGACAACGTGCATACAATGTGAAAACAAAAAATACACACTAATTAATGTACATGCAGCCACAAACATTGAAAATAAGAGAGATCTGCAGCAGGTAGAGCAGTTCTGGTCTAGACTCGAGAAGATCATGGCACTAGTTGCCAAAGAAGACACAAAGATATTACCAGATGACTTCAGTGCCAAGATTGGTAGAGAGAAGGAATACCAAAAGACCATACGCAAATTCCCAGCTCATAAATTCACCAACAAGAGTGGCATGACACTCATTAAACTGTGCCAAAAGAACACCTACCTGAGGAAATATCCTCAAAAACAGAAGACTTGGAGATCTTCTATACAGTCTCTTGGAGAATATCAACTCGACCACGTGGCCATTACACATCCTTCACAGAAAGAAACTTATGATGTGCAAGTCCAAAGGGGAACCAACATTGACTCTGACCACTATCTAGTGTGGACCAAAGTGAAATTTACTGTGAAAAGAATCCACCACAAGAAAACTCATCTTCAAAAATTCAACACCAAAAAGATCAAAGAAGAATGGGAAAAGGAAAAGGTAGGCATCTGGCATCAATTATGTAACAAGATAATCAAGAGAGCCAAAGAGACAGCACCACTGAAGAAGAATACGAAACCCCTGTGGTGGGATTCAGCATGTGAAGAAGCACTGGAAGAATGAAAGAGTGCTTTCCAGAAATATAACTCTAAGAAGTAACTGGAGACTCAACAACATTATCTTCAGACCAAGCCTCAAAAATTATCAGACAAACAAAGAGGAGGCACATGAAGGACCAGTTGGACTCGATAGAAAAAGACTTCTGAAATCACAGTACTCAAGACTTTTGCAGGACTTTCACAGGGAGGATTCAAGGATACATCACTCAGAACTTATGTTTCTGAAAACCAGATGGCAAACCCACGCTGACCAACCAAAATAATTGTAGAGAAATGGCTTGATATTTCTCACAGCTACTCAATTGGAGCTATCACAGTATTCAGACAAGAACCTTCTGTGTACAGTGTATCATTTACTTTTAAAGCCATACTTACAGTATGGAGTGACTGTGTGGGGAAACTCAAACAAACAAGAGACAAAACAAGTGTTCACATTTTAAAAGAAGCAATTAGGACCATTTTAAGAAGAAATACCTCTGACCACATGCAGAAACTGTTTCAAGAAATTACGTATCTTAACTTTTACATTTTTGTGTATATACAAAACAATAATGTACATCACAAAATGTAATGAGGACTGGATTACAAATGCTAGTCTACACACCCACAATACAAAAAGGAAGAATGGAGTACGGAGCATACCCCACTGACTGGCAAAGCTAGAAAAATGACCCCAGTACTCTGGTATCAGACTACTATGAAGTCTGCCTAAAAACCTGCAAGATAGTGTACTTGACAATGACTTTCCAAAGAAACTTAAAGACTATCTCACTGAAAAAGAGTTTTACAGTGTTGCAGAATACTTATGCCATTAAATTTGTATATATTGTTATTCATTATCAATTATATAAAAATGTAATCTAAAGGGGTAGAAAAATAAGTGATAAAGAATGTTACTACTTTTACATGTCCCATATTACATGTACATTTATTGTACACAATATAATCTTACAGGATCAAATAAAATTCAATTCAATTCAATTCAATTGCCAGGAGCCCACATCAAGATGGCCCAAAGAGACTCCCACACAAGTAAACCAAGGATCTCCACCATCTACCAAAGAAGAAATCCATAGACACACCTGCAAACTCAAGAATAACAGGGCATCTGGAGAAGATGGTATACTTGCAGAATTATTGAAGAACATAGACCCAAATACGCTTGAGGAGCTGACACAAATCATCATAGACATTTGTAAAATGGGAAAGGTACCTGAAGAATGTAAATGTGCACTCATACATCCATTACACAAGAAGGGTTACAGAACAGATATCAATAACTACAGAGAGATTTCTCTTCTTGAAGTCACCTACAAAATTCTATCCATGTGCCTTCTTCAAGGAACACAAGAACAGCTTGAAAACAAAACTGGAGACTATCAAGCCAGTTTCCAACTGGGGCATTCTTGTGTTGAACAAATTTTCAATTTGAAGTTGCTATTGAACCATAGAGCAACCCGAAGCTCTCCGACCACCTGTATGTTTGTCGACTTCAAGAAGGCATATGATTCAGTCGACTGACAGTCCCTCTTTAACACCTTAGAAGAACAAAGACTTGATAAAAAGACATTACATCTCCTCAAGGAAACACCTTAGAAGAACAAGAACTTGATCGAATGACATTAAGACTCATCAAGGAATCACTCAAAGACACGAAGTCAAAAGTGAAATTCATGGGCAAAGTGTCAGACCCCTTTGAGATAAAGACCAGTGTACAATAAGGTGATGGATTGTCACCACTGATCTTCAACCATGTTCTGAATAAAGTCATCCGAGAGCGCGAGAAACAGTTGAAAACCCAGGATCACTTAAAACCCATTCAACTTGGATGAAAGAATGATGACATCAAGGTCAGTTGCAGCTTTTGCAGATGACCTAGTGATACTAGCTGCCTGCAGAAATACAGCAATCAAACAGATTGAAGTTCTCAAGGAACACGCTGAGAAAAGTGAACTACAAATTTCATTCAAGAAGACCAAGTTCATTTTCACTAAATTTGACATTCAGGAACTGAACACAAAATACAGGCAGATCAAATGAGTTCCACCTTCAGATATCCCAGTGAGATCATAGAACCAATAGGGTTGGAAAAGGAAGGACAGAAAGTTTGGGTACAAAAGCTCAAATGAGCAAATGGCAGAACACGTGAAATCGACAACAAGAAATGTATGTCCATTTACACAAAGATCAAATATTATAATACAGTGATTAAACCTGAAGTGCTGTATGTCAGTGAAACCTTGGTACTTTATAGAAAAGGCGATCTGGAGAACATCTTGAAAGGAAAGAAAGATCACGAGGAAAATGCTGGCACCTGATAAAACAGAAGAGGGGTATAGACTCAAATTGCATAAAGCAACAGAAGAACTGTCCAACCTTGCCACAGATATCAGGAAACCAAGGCTGAAATTCTATGAACACATTCATAGACTCCCATCTATAAGGCTAACGCACAAGATTTTGACATACACTGCAAAACTGAAGAACATTCCATGGATAGAAGAAGTCAAATTCGACTTGGAAAAGGGACAGATAGAAACTACTACTAGACAGAAACTACATACTAGACAGAAAACATTACTGTCAGATTTAAATAGATGGATAGTAAAGCCAGAGAATGAAGTCCCTAAAAGATCAGGGACCAAGTGGTCAGAAGAAAGAAAGAAAGTACATAGCAAAAGAATGAAAGCTATATGGGCTATTAGAAAGGCAAATCATAAATGTAATGAGTGATATGACAGGATACATATACTCATAATAATAACATTTAAAAAAACTGTAATACAATGAGTGTGGTGAAAATAAGGTGCATTATGTAAAGGGAAGTGATATACTGCATCTGGATGTGTAATATTGTCTAAGTAGCATGTTGGTTGATAATGGCCTATTTCTACCTATTTCAGATGAGAAGGTGTCAGTAGAAACTCGAACTATTCTCATCTGAAATGGTTTGTGCTTATGTATGTTTGCTGTGTCTGTGTGTATTGGTATATTACTGGGAGTGTTGTAAGTCACGACACTACATGATATTCAGTAGCTGTTCGTTTGTCCTACTGTTGGTAGTTGTGGTATATTCTATGTGATACCTTGTAGACATACATCTGGTATTATAGCTATTAAATACTAATTTAGCATTTCATACATGGAATACATGAATTTTAGCTTTACATGAGAAATACACTTATACTTGTAAATTTGTTAGTACAAAAAGAATGTAGTTCATTGCTACTTGAAAGCATTATTCCTTAAATAACTTAATACATTATATTTTTAGTTTTATACATACTTTATGCAGAAAATACATTTGATATATAAAATTCATTGATTGTAGTTTTGAATAGAGAAGAAAATATACTTCTGTCTACACATAATAAGACAAGCAAAATATTACTGCTCGTGTGCAATATACTTTAAGCATTATGCAGTATGTCGCTGGGGAGGAGGAGCCTCAGAATAAAAGTTCTTCAAGCCTTCTCCTACCAAGTGACATTACCTTATTCCTATAGTCTTAGTATGTGGTGTTGGTGTTTGTTTGTTATATGATTGTTGTGTTGTTTGTGACTATGTTGTGGCATGCAGTGTCATGAGTTGTTGGTTTGGGTCTCTTACATGTTGATCCCTTCTGAGTCATGTTCACTTAGTGTTCCTTCCGTGGTTCTGGAATCTGTGGTCATGCTTGTGTCCTCTCATGTGGTTTGTTGTGTTGTTTGTGCTTGTGTACGCCTCCTTCCATATGGGTTTTAGTACATGCAGAGTGTTTGATACAATATTGGCTATGCTATTTATTGTGTTCCAATCATCGGGATTACGTATTATTCTGGCAATGTCATTGTCATTCAGTATAGGTCTCACTTGTACTAGTGTGTTGCCTAGCAGTGTGACATGTTCTGGTGTCCCAATTTCTCTGCAAATGTGTACTTCATCGTTTGTTAGTCCTGTGTGCTTTAAATGTACTGGATATGGCCTGTGGTCTGTCAGGAACTGGACCATCCCCCACCTTCGGTCAGCATGTTTCAGTTGTAGTCTTTCGCATATGTCAGAAAGAGAGAGTGTACTCGGTGACCCCAGTCAGATGCATCCCATTCTTTCTGCCATGTTTGAATCCACCATTTTTTCATTTGTGTTTTGTTCACAGTGTTGGTTCCCATAGTTTCAGAGATGTTATCAAGACTGCCCCTCTTAAGACAGTAAAGTGCAGCTCTATAGCATATTGTTATGTCTGTAGGGCAGGTCCCATCGCAATGCAAAGTGCCTCTAGTAAGATGGTGTTAAAGGCTCTGCTCATTCTCAGGAGTGCACTATGTTGACCTTGTCTTACAGTTGTCTTGTTAGTCTGTATATTCAGTCGGTGAGCCCAAGCACTTGTGGCAAAGCATGAGATCGATTCAGATATTGCAATATGGCAAGTCCTTATCATCTTAATAGGTAATTTGTACTGAGTTGTGTAGAGTCTTGCTACCTTGTGCATAATTTTCAAGGCTTTGACAGTTTTCAATTTGATATGATATTTGAAAATATGTTTTTCATCAAGATGCAGTCCTAGATAACGTGTGGCTTGCTTCCTCTGTATGCTTGTATTGTCTAATTTTAGAATTTTATTCCTCTGTAGTGTCCCTCTGAGCAGTAAATATACAGTTTTTTGGGAGCTCCCAGAATATTGGTCTGCAGATCGAGCCCTGTGGACATCCCTTTGTTATTCTGTTGACAACCATTAGTGTACCAGCCCTCCACTCTGCCACTCTGCCTCTGCAGTAGTTGAGGGGGCTCTTGTAGAAGAAGCTGATAGCCTCATTTCCCTTAACCTGACAAAGAGGGATGGCCACCACATGTCATCAAAAGCCTCAGCTATGTCAGTTAATATGGCAGTCACATATTTGGTGGTGATTCAATTTGTAACTGTCAGTCCTTGGTTGACTACGTCTTCTATTGATCTACCTTGCCTGAAGCTAAATTGATGGGACGTTAGGTCAGGAGGCATCTGTGCAATTGTAAACAGTCACACAGGGGCCTTTCATGTACCTTGCTGAGAGTGTTTAAGAGACAGATCAGTTATTACATTTTGGAGTTGGTTGGCTCTTTGTCTTGTGAATTTCTGATTATTGCTACATTAGCAGTTTTCGAGAGGTTTGGAATTCTGCCTGTTAGTAGTGCCTCATTGAACATGTTACTAAGAAAAGGTGTGATTTGTGTTACTGTTTGTTTTGATTCTTCTGAAAGTATTTTTTCTGGCTGGGTGCTTTTCAGTTTTTAAGCCTGCTGATTGCCGTCATGACATCTTCTTCCGCAAATGGCATGGTTACACTGTCACTGATGTATGGCTGCCTCATTCTCTCTCTTAGGTAAGCGCAGTGTTGCTCATCTTGTGTATGGTCATCATCTGGGAGGAGCCTGTTCAGGAGATATCTACTGTGCTTCTCCATCCTCTGGTCATCATGCCATCAACTCGTTTTAAAGTTGATAGAACTGTCACTGTCTTAACTCAATCTGTTTCTATCTTCAATGTTTGTCTGGTCTTGTTGTCTCTAGTTGTTTTTCGTATTTCTGTTTAGCATCACAATACAGGTCAAGTCTTATTTGTCTTTTAAGAGCTGTCTCTGCTCAATGCCAACTCATTTTTGGGTATTGGCAGGGAGATTGACCATATATTTCAGCTTCAATTAACAACAAACAACGATGTACAGAAAAGTTCTTTTCCGTGTGCTTGACCATAAGGTGTGGGACTGAATACTTAAGGCAGTGCATTGGCTGGCATCCACCCAGAGATGTTTGTATGTGCAGAGGTCTTGACGCACAATGTACTTGCACTGACTCTGGTCTTGCAGGGGCACCAAGAGCAGGCACACAATAAAGTCATGCAGCTGCTGTATGAAGGCCGGAGTGCAGGTGGTGGCCAGCAACGGCTGTGGCTTGATGAATTCACCTGGGATGTTGAGCAGCTGCTCATACACAACTCTGGTGGCCGACACACCCAAGTCAGTTTTTTGGCCCACCCACAAGCCTAGGAGAACTAGTGGTAGAGTGGCAGACCAAATTATGGATTGAAAAGGAAGGGTAATTATTAGGGTCCTGGGGAATCTCTCCATTATGCTGTTAGCAGCAGGGTGTTAACTAGTTGTGAAATCGATAAGCATATTGCGAGTTTCAGTGAGAGCAGCTGGCACAGTTGACAACAAAAGTCTCGATGTCTACCATGTATCGTAAGTCAGTTATGAACTACACTATGTATTTCCACTGACTGAGCTGCTTAGGGAAAATCTGTGTGTCTTACTTTCAACAAAACCCTGTCACAAGAGGGCAATGGTTGGCAAGACCATGAAAGGGCATCCTTCCACTAAGGGGCAGAAAGACTTCAATGCCTCATATACAATGAGGAGCTCTTGGTTGCACACAGTCCAACTCCGCTACAGCATAGAGAGCTTCATGGAAAAGAATTCCAGCAGCTTCCAAGAACCTTCAGTGTGTTGTTGAAGGACAATGCCTAGCACAGACTGATAGTGATCACACAGGGCAGTTGGATGGGGATGAGACAGGAGGGCTGCATACTAGATCTTACATTTTGTTTGTGCACAACTCTGTGTCATTTTTGCAATCTAGAGAATGTGCCTGATGCCATTAGTGCAGTTGCCTTGGAGTGCTACAGTGAGTGTTGCTTGCTTTCTTGCAGCATTCTTCAATTGGTGCAGGAAAAAAATTTCCATTCTGAGAGATGTGGGGCATAGAAATTCTGCAATGGCCTGGCCTTTCTGGTCCAGCAGGAGGGAGCCCATGATTAATATCCTCTGTGCAAGGAAGTCAATCCTCGTATCCCTGAAAACATACTTCCGCATGTTGACGATAACCTCCTGGAGGCGACGGCAGTACTCTGTGAGGGGACAAGGCACACCTGCAGTAGTGGCTACCTCTGTTTCAGTCTGTGCTGCTATTCATTTACCCTGCAGTGAGGGATGGGAGCATGATGTGGGCAGTACATGTGGGAGACTGTGCAAAGGAATATTGTGATACTGCAGGGCAGCAGCAATGGTATGCAGTTCAAGGAACTCAAAGACCCTGTCCACCATGTAAGCTGCCATGTCAACATTCATACAGTCATGCACAGCTAACACCATGTGGACTGCAGTGAGCAGATGTACAAGCCAACTTGCCAGTAGCAGTGTTTTGTAAATGGTCATAGGCTCGGCAACTGAACAGAGGTGCTGTAGCAGTTGCAAGGCAGCATGTCAGAGCATTCCTCTGATGAAAATACTGCACATTTCCACTGCATTTGTCAAATGGCCAGCCGTGCTATCAGATAGATAGTCTTTCAGGGTACTGAATCTGTCAGACCGTGACTAGCTTGTGATGATATCATGTGCCACCACAGCAATTGAAGGCTCAAGCTGCAGAACTGGTAGGGAAAATTGTGTGGAGTCGCTGGTATTTGAGAAGCCTGAAAATATTGCCACTGCAGAAGCAGCCCACAGCTGAGGATTTGGGGAGCTGAAAGTTAGCAGCTGGGTGGTGGTACAGGCCAAGCTGAGTGGTGGGAGGGATGGTATTTGCTAGAGCAGTGGTGGTCACTGTGAGCTATGTGCAGTGGCTAAGGAAAGTGTGAAACCCAGCAATATGCACTTGTAGATTTGGAGGGTGGGGTGGGGTTTGTTTATCAGCTAGGCCCAAATTCAAAGTTAGCAATAAGCCAGAATCAGAGTTGCCATCTGATGTGACACTTCACTTGCTGTATTGCCACTGGAGTGGTGGATTAGAGTGATGTGCTACAAACACACCTTGGTGTGGTGAGTGCCATCCAGGTGGTGGGGGAACATGTACTGGCAGTCATTCAGTGCATGTGAACATGATCCAGTGTGGCATGAGTTAGCTGGATGGTTGGGTAACATGATGTCAGCAGCCACTCGCTGCAGATGGCTGTGATGCAGAGCTTAGCCTGCAGGAGTGAGTTAGGTTGGGATCACCAGTGTGGGAATTGTGTTCCTCACTGAACACGACAGGCAAATATCATGTGTTTGCTAGGCATGAATGGTTCAACAGACAGGTAATGCATGGGAACAATGTAACAAATAGATGTTAACAGGCCCATTTGATTACAGAATGCATTTACAAAGGCAGATTGTCACAAAAATGTCTATGAACAAAAACTCTCAATCTAATCAGTCCAGTAATCTCCACCTGTCATGAATGTATTACAAGTACATATGAGCGATACCCACCATCTGTGTATGGGGAATCAATTTACACAATTTCTTTTTAGACAACATGAGAAACATTGTTAATGTTATTGAGGTATGGTAAATGGGGCTAATCTAACACAGTGATGAAGGAAATATTCAGATGCAAATAAATAACTTGGTGGTACTGTGAGTGTATCTAACCTAACACAGTGATCAAAGCAAAATAGAAGTACAAATAGATGAACTTATGGTGCCGTCGGTGAAGCTAATGTAACACAATAATCAAACCAAAATACAACATATAACAAATGAACTTAATGTACCTTAAGTGGAGCTAATTTAGCACAGTGACTAAAGCAAATACAAAATACAAACAAACTTGACACACCATAGGTGAAGCTAATCTAACACAGTTGTGGATTTCAGTCTCTAATGGCTGCATATGTGGCACCACAGTGGTTTGCATGTAGTTCACAAAAAGAGGTTGGGTCTTGCCACACTTTTTATATTTTAACAGGCTCTGTGAAGCAGGTACTCCACACTCAGGACATGAGACTTTGAGGTGGATGCTAAATAATGTTGCCCTGAAGTATGGTATCAATCTCACGTACTAGTTCTCCATAAGTGTCATGGGAGTCTGCAATGCTGTTTGCTTTATAGACACACAAAATTGACTCACCTTTGAGGTCTTCATGGGCCATGTAGCTATCTGGTAGCATGACAGCAAGAGTTGGGTTGATTTGGTGGAAGAGACCAAACAGCCAGGTCATCAGTTCATTATATTAAAGAGGGACAGGGAAGGATATTGGCAGTGCCCTTCCAAAGGAAACATCCTGGCATTTGCCTGAAGCAATTTAGAGAAATCATGGAAAACCTAAATCAGGATGGCCAGAGCCAGAATTGAAACATCATCCTCCTGAATGCAAGTCCAGTGTGCTAACCACTCCACCACCTTGCTTGGTCCACAGCCAGTCTTTAACTTGAATGCAATAACTTTAACATAAACTTAATACCAAAGAAACATTAAATCACTGCACTCATCATGTAGACATTTTGGCATCCACGCAGAAAGTGATCGGAGTGTGGTATGCTTCCCGTAGCATGCTTTTGGGAAAAACCTCACATGCTTCAGCAAAGAGTCACATGACAGAGGAAACTTTTGTCCTCAGATGCATACAGTTTGTGATGCAGTTTTTGACAGGCAGTTCATCATCTGCTACAGTGCAAGAGCATCTCCTAGAGCAGACAGGTGGTAGGCATGACTTCATAGTAATGCATTGACGCAGAGGCATTGACAGGCACACAAAAAGAACACACACACACACACACACACACACACACACACACACACACACACACACACAGAGAGAGAGAGAGAGAGAGAGAGAGAGAGAGAGAGAGAGAGAGAGAGAGAGAAAGAGAGAGAGAGGGAGAGAGAGAGAGAGACATTCAGCTAATTTGTACCAGCTGAATATACTAGGTGATCAAAAAATCTGTATAAATTTGAAAACTGAATAAATCACGGAGTAATGTAGATACAGAGGTACAAATTGACACACATGCTTGGGATGACATGGGGTTTTACTAGAACCAAAAAAAAGTTCAAAAAATGTCTGACAGATGACACTTCATCCGAATAGCAATGATTTGCATAACAAAGTAAGACAAAGCAAAGATGATGTTCTTTACAGGAAATGCTCAATATGTCCACCATCATTCCTTAATAATAGCTGTAGTCGAGGAACAATGTTGTCAACAGCACTGTAAAGCGTGTAATAAGTTATGGTGAGGCACTGGCATCGGATATTGTCTTTCAGCACCCCTAGAGATGTCGGTCTATCACGATACACTTGCGACTTCAGGTAACCCCAAAGCCAATAATCGCATGGACTGAGGTCTGGGGACCTGGGAGCAAGCATGATGGGAGCAAGCAAGATGACAGCGGTGGCTGAGCGCACGATGATCACCAAACGATGCGCGCAAGAGATCTTTCACACGTCTAGCAATATGGGGTGGAGCGCCATCCTGCATAAACATCATACATTCCAGTAGGTGTTTATCAGCCAAGCTGGGGATGATGCGATTCTGTAACGTATTGGCATACCTCTCACCTGCCACGGTAGCAGTTACAAAACCAGAATCACGCATTTCCTCGAAGAAAAAAGGCCCCATAATGGTAGATAAGGTAAATCCAACCCATACCGAGACTTTCTCATCGTGCAATGGAGTTTCCACAACAGTTATAGGATTTTTGGTAGCCCAAATTCTGCAGTTGTGGGCGTTGACAGACCCTTGGAGCGTGAAATGAGCTTCGTCGGTCTACAACACGTTACTCAACCAATCTTCATCTTCCGCCATCTTTTGAAATGCCCACACCACAAATGCCCTCCACTTCACTAAATTGCCAGGTAACAGTTCATGATGCCGATTGATTTTGTACGGCTAGCATCAGAGGGTATGCCTCAGTGCCAACCAAACAGTAGTGTATGGAATGCCTGTGCGACATGCAACTGCACGAGTGCTGACTTCCCCGTGCGTGGCTTCGAACTTCAAAATCATTCTCGCCACAGCTGCATTTGTCAACGGACCTTTACCCATTCGAATCCCCTTCCTATTGCTATAGGATCATAATGCTGAACTAGCACATTCCCCATTCTGATAATACAGCTTCACTAAAAGCGCCTTTTCAGGTAACATCAGTATGCTGTGACTGCTGGTGCATCTAATTCTCTCTCTCATTACAGCTCCTTTTATACATGATTGTCATGTGCAGACACTGACATTTTTCTGTCCAGCACCATCTGTCGGACATTTTGTGAACTTTGGTTTTTTTTTCTTTGTTCTAATGAAACCCCATGTCATTCCAAGCATGTGTGTCAATTTTTACCTTTATATCTACATTATTCCATTGTTTATTACGTTTTCAAATGTATACTGACTTTTTGATCACCCAGTACATTATTAAGCCTGCAGTTCAGGAAGTAGACTGGGGTGAGTTTTTATTTCGGATACTTGAATATCATTTGGTTAGTCTGGTTTTATCCATTCAGTACAGGTGTCCTAGAAATGATAACCTCCTTTTTTTCATTGTCTCTGAGATTTTCACCACCTTTTTGTAGATTTCATTGTTGTTCTGAAGTTGCCAGCCAGTTTCAACCTGGGTTGGACCCATGACTTTCCGTAATATTCTTGTTTCTAGTATCTCCATCTTTTCCAACTTGTAATTCATTGAGAGGCATTTGCTGGCATACAGGTACTCTGTTTTAGGCACGTCATTGAA
The DNA here is from genome assembly GCF_023897955.1 of Schistocerca gregaria. NCBI lineage: Eukaryota > Metazoa > Arthropoda > Insecta > Orthoptera > Acrididae > Schistocerca > Schistocerca gregaria. The sequence continues at coordinate 306,739,867 of NC_064931.1, forward strand.
ACTGCTTTATTTTGGCATTTCAAGAGATGCACTTTTTGTTGTAAATGTTTTTAGTTAATCCGTAAGCTCTCTCCATTTCTGAGATCCGGTCGCCCACAGCAACTTTCTCCAGTCTATTCTCCTGTATGGCTTCACTGAATATTTGAAATTTTTACCCTTTCAATCCATCCAGTCTCTGTTTCAAGGAATTGTAGTCCATGTTTTGTCACTTGTCACAAATTTGGTCTTCTCTTTCAAGATCCTAAGTCCTGTCTTGCCAGCTATCCTTTCTAGTAGGTTTACCTATATGGCTGCTTCTCCTACGTTCTCTGAAAGTATTGCAAAATCATCAGCAAAAGCCATGCAGTTGACTTTGATTCCTTCCATTTTTCTTCCTAGGCAATTTCGGGTAATCCCTTATTATTATTATTTCTTTCCTTTCTCAGATGTTATGTCTGATTAAAAATGGAAAGTGATGCAGACCTTGATCAAGTGGGACTTCCTTTTAACTGCACAGTATATGTTACATTGCATTTAGGAACTTTCGGGTAATTGAACATGCATCAAGAATTACAGATTTCTGTAGTTGTATATATACATTTGGATGTAGCTGTATTGCATTGATGTACTGGTGGATATTGTGTGGTATGACTCCTGTAGTTGATAGTATAATTTTTATAATGTCAACTTTTCCTGATGCCACATGTCCTCGACTTCCTCAGCCAGTTGGATGCATTTTTCAATTCTTTCTCCTGTTATCTTCTGCATATTTCTTGTATTGGGTATGGATATTTCGATTAGTTGTGTTAATTTCTTCTTTTTATTTGTGAGTATGATGTCAGATTTGTTATGTGGTGTTATTTTATCTGTTATAATGGTTCTGTTCCAGTATAATTTGTATTCATCATTCTCCAGTACATTTTGTGGTGCATACTTGTAAGGGGGAACATGTTGTTTTATCAGTTTATGTTGTATGGCAAGTTGTTGATGTATTATTTTTGCTACATTGTCATGTCTTCTGGTGTATTCTGTATTTGCTAGTATTGTACATCTGCTTGTGATGTGATCTACTATTTCTATTTGTTGTTTGCAAAGTCTGCATTTATCTGTTGTGGTATTGGGGTCTTAATAATATGCTTGCTGCAATATCTGGTGTTTATTGTTTGATCCTGTATTGAAATCATGAATCCTTCCATGTCACTGTATATATTGCCTTTTCTTAGCCATGTGTTGGATGCATCTTGATCGATGTGTGGCTGTGTTAGATGATACGGGTGCTTGCCATGTAGTGTTTTCTTTTTCCAATTTACTTTCTTCTTATATGTTGATGTTATGTGATCTAAAGGGTTGTAGAAGTGGTTATAAAATTGCAATGGTGTAGCCGATGTATTTATATGAGTGACTGCTTTGTGTATTTTGCTAGTTTCTGCTCGTTCTATAAAGAATTTTCTTAAATTGTCTGCCTGTCCATAATGTAGGTTTTTTATGTCAATAAATCCCCTTCCTCCTTCCTTTCTGCTTAATGTGAATCTTTGTGTTGCTGAACGTGTGTTATGTATTCTACATTTGTGGCATTGTGATCGTGTAAGTGTACTGAGTGCTTCTAGGTCTGTGTTACTCCATTTCACTACTCCAAATGAGTAGGTCAATATTGGCATAGCATAAGTATTTATAGCTTTTGTCTTGTTTCTTGCTGTCAATTCTGTTTTCAGTATTTTTGTTAGTCTTCATCTATATTTTTCTTTTAGTTCTTCTTTAATATTTCTATTATCTATTCATATTTTTTGTATGTATCCTAGATATTTATAGGCATCTGTTTTTTCCATCACTTCTATGCAGTTGCTTTGGTTATCCAATATGTAATTTTCTTGTTTGGTGTGTTTTCCCTTGACTGTGGTATTTTTCTTACATTTGTCTGTTCCAAAAGCCATATTTATATCATTGCTGAATACTTCTGTTATCTTTAGTAATTGGTTGAGTTGTTGATTTGTTGCTGCCAGTAGTTTTCGGTCATCCATGTATAGCAAAAGTGTGATTTTGTGTTGGTAAGTTCCAGTAATATTATATCCATAATTTGTATTATTTAGCATGTTGGACAGCGGTTTCAGAGCAAGGCAGAACCAGAAAGGACTTAATGAGTAACCTTGGTGTATTCCACACTTAATCTGTATTGGCTGTGATGTGTTATTATTTGAATTTGTTTGGATATTAAGTGTGGTTTTCCAATTTTTCATTACTATGTTTCAGAACTGTATCAATTTAGGATCTACTTTGTACATTTCCAATATTTCTAGTAACCACAAGAGGGGTACACTATCAAAAGCTTTTTGGTAATCAATGTATGCATAGTGTAGTGACCTTTTTTAGTTTTAGCTTGATATGTCACCTCTGCATCTATTATCAGTTGCTCTTTACATCCTCGTGCTCCTTTGCAGCAGCCTTTTTGTTCTTCATTTATAATTTTGTTCTGTGTTGTATGTGTCATTAATTTCTGTGTAATGACTGAAGTTAATATTTTGTATATTGTTGGTAGGCGTGTTATTGGGCGATATTTTGCTGAGTTTGCTGTGTCTGCTTGATCTTTAGGTTTCAGATAAGTTATTCCTTGTGTAAGTGTATGGGTCTGCAATGTAACTGTTAAATAATTTAGTTAGATGTGAATGTGTTAAGGTGAACATATTTAGCCAGAAATTTGCTATTTGGTCTTTTCCAGGGGCTTTCCAATTATGCGTAGAATTAATTGCTCGGGTGACTGCATGTTGCAAAATTATCACATCAGGCATTTGTGGTATCATCTAGTATGTGTCTGTTTCTGCGGGTATCCACCGTGCATGTCTGTTATGTTGTACCGGGTTTGACCATATGTTGCTCCAGAAGTGTTCCATGTCTGTTACATTTGTTGGATTCTCTATTTTAATATGTGTGTTATCGATTGTCTGGTAAAATTTCTTTTGACTTGTGTTGAATGTTTGGTTTTGTTGCCTTATATATATACAGGGTGTTTCAAAAATGAAAGGTATATTTGAAACGGCAATACAAACTAAATGAGAAGTGATAGAAATACACCATTTGTTGCAATATGCTTGGGACAACAGTACATTTTCAGGCAGACAAACTTTCGAAATTTCAGTAGTTACAATTGTCAACAACAGATGGCGCTGCGGTCTGGGAAACTCTATAGTATGATATTTTCCACATATCCACCATGCATAGCAATAATATGGCGTAGTCTCTGAATGAAATTACCCGAAACCTTTCACAACGTGTCTTGCGGAATGGCTTCACATGCAGATGAGATGTACTGCTTCAGCTGTTCAATTGTTTCTGGATTCTGGCTGTACACCTGGTCTTTCAAGTGTCCACACAGAAAGAAGTCACAGGGGTTCATGTCTGGCGAATAGGGAGGCCAATCCACACCGCCTCCTGTATGTTTTGGATAGCCCAAAGCAATCACATGACCATCAAAATATTCATTCAGGAAATTAAAGACGTCGGCCGTGCGATGTGGCCGGGCACCATCTTGCATAAACCACGAGGTGTTCGCAGTGTCGTCTAAGGCAGTTTGTACCACTACAGATTCACGAAGAATGTCCAGATAGCGTGATGCAGTAATCGTTTCAGATCTGAAAAATGGGCCAATGATTCCTTTGGAAGAAATGGCGGCCCAGACCAGTACTTTTTGAGGATGCAGGGATGATGGGACTGCAACATGGGGCTTTTCGGTTCCCCATATGCACCAGTTATGTTTATTGATGAAGCCGTCCAGGTAAAAATAAGCTTCGTCAGTAAACCAAATGCTGCCCACATGCATATCGCCGTCATCAATCCTGTGCACTATATCATTAGCAAATGTCTCTCGTGCAGCAATGATAGCGGCGCTGAGGGGTTGCCGCGTTTGAATTTTGTATGGATAGAGGTGTAAACTCAGGTGCATGAGACTATATGTGGACGTTGGCATCATTTGGACCGCAGCTGCAACATGGCGAACGGAAACCCGAGGCCGCTGTTGGATCACTTGCTGCACTAGCTGCGCGTTGCCCTCTGTGGTTGCCGTACACGGTCGCCCTACCTTTCCAGCACGTTCATCCGTCACATTCCCAGTCCGTTGAAATTTTTCAAACAGATCCTTTATTGTATCGCTTTTCGGTCCTTTGGTTACATTAAACCTCAGTTGAAAACTTCGTCTTGTTGCAACAAAAATGTGTTCTAGGCGGTGGAATTCCAACACCAGAAAAATCCTCTGTTCTAAGGAATAAACCATGTTGTCCACAGCACACTTGCACGTTGTGAACAGCACACGCTTACAGCAGAAAGACGACGTACAGAATGGCGCACCCACAGACTGCGTTGTCTTCTATATCTTTCACATCACTTGCAGCACCATCTGTTGTTGAAAATTGTAACTACTGTAATTTCGAAAGTTTGTCCGCCTGAAAATGTACTGTTGTTCAAGCATATTGCAACAAACGGTGTATTTCTATCGCTGCTCGTTTAGTTTTTATTGCTGTTTCAAATATACCGGTCATTTTTGAAACACCCTGTATATTGGATGTAGCTGTATTGCATTGATGTACTGGTGGATATTGTGTGGTATGACTCCTGTAGTAATTTCTGTTTATTTTCATCTAATTGCTCTATCGATTCTTGTTGTGAGATATTACCTAACCTTTTTCGTTTTTTGTCCGATATTACATTTCTTATAAATTGTGTTAGCTGTCCGATGTCTTTTCTCAGTTTTTCTATTCTGATATGTAGCCTGTGTTGCCATGCTGGTTTTGTGGGTTTCATCTGTGTGTTGGTTGGTTCTGATCTTTGCCTAGTGTGTATATTTAGTGTAGTGAGTGCTCCTCTATAAACCAGTAGTTGTAACTCTTCCATAGTTGTATTTTCATTTATTTTGTTGTGGATGATTGTGTTGATAGTTGTTATTGTTGTTTCAAATTGTGGGTTATTTGGTGGTCTATGCAAGAATGGTCTTTGTATTCTATATATATCAGCTGAAATTTTTCTTCTAGATCTAACATGTGTGTCACTTTGTGTTCTCTTTGTGCTTGTTCTGGTGGCTGTCTTAAGATTTTGTTTTCCTCTGATTGTTTAATTGATGCGTGTTGTTCTTCGTTTGTTTGCTCTGGGATGGTTGAGTCCATTACTGTATTTTCTTCTTCTTCTCATTGCACATTATTTTTTTCCAGTATTTGTTGTACTTGTTGTTTGATGTTTTCTAATTGTGACTGGGGTATCCTGTTATTTTTGATTATTACATGCTAGTCATTGTTCTGTTAAAAATTTTAATTCTGGGTGTCTGGTAATAAAGTTTGTGTATATTTGTAATCTGTATCCAGTTGTATTGGTTCCTAAGTTTGTTGCTTGGTAATAACAGAACATGAGGTGTCGGTTAACTTCATCTGACCATCTCATCCTCTGTCTTTGTTTTCCTTCTAGAGTGGTTGCAGGAAGCATATCCTGCAAAACACCTCTATTTGTATTTAATCATTTTCCATGTGGCTAGCAGTGTCGTTACCATTGTGGGCAGGCATACGTTTCAAACATCATCCCTGATCATGACAGCCCTTGGCTGAGGCTTCATTAGTTCTGTCCTGAACCAACTAATCACACTAAAAAGGGGATTAGCACTATTAGTGGTTTGTTCTTTACATCGCCTTTTACGACTGGCAGAACATACCAGAGGCCTATTATTTTCTCGGGCCTCCACGGGGCTTATTATTATTATTATTATTATGCAGGATTAATTAATGCTATTACCAATTAATAAAAAACATTTTGCTGTATTCCTGTTATCTACTGCCAAGCATCTCCATTCATAGTATCCTTCTTTTGTATGATGCACTGCTCCATTATTTCACTCATATGATATTTTTAAGAACATTATGGTCTGCCACATTTCCATCTGCTAGGAGATTTCTAAAGAATCCATCATAGGCAGAACTAAAATCACAAGTTTTCTACAAATATAGTGTATTGGAAAAAAAAGTACAGTCATCTGCTCCAATGAACCAGACACATTTAACACTCAAAAATAGCTGACAGACTGAAGGCATTTGTTCAACAACTCAAAGTCTCATATTTACACAAAGTTCTGCTGCACACAGAAATGAAGCTCCACAAGAGTTTACTTTGGTTACATGTACAGTCGTATAGATCCTTGGAAAAACAGAATACAGGCAATATTCTACCAAAGTTTGTGAACCATATTACGACATCCAATCACAAAGACTGGACTGTCAGTAGAGCTGCAGAAGCCAGGCAGTGTCCACCGAGGAGGCAACTAGTCAGCCGCAGACAGTGGCATCATAATGGAGCAGATGTCCATCTATAGGTCTGGCTTGAAGTGAACTGTCTCCACATAGCAGTGTGCAGGCTTAAGTACTGTCATGTGGCAGAGTATCACAGGAAGTGTTTTGTGTCACATGGGTCACAGATGTAAAAAGGTCCCCCTCTCCCGCCTCCTGGACTACAACCCCTGGTGGCACCACTGGGTCCGCTTAGTGGAACTGCTGTAGAACTATTTTGTGGTGAAGAGTTGTTGTGTGGCATGCAGGCAACCAATGACATTGTTTTGCCAGATGGGTTGCCAGAAACACGTGGAACACTGCAAAAAGTCAGTTTCAATTGAAAAATTTTCTTTTACCACTGATAATCTGGAATTCTCAACAAATTTCCACAACAAGTTAATGATTTTCTTTCAATCCGATTTGCCACTGTTACCTTTGTCCTCATTCTAGTTCATACTTCATCATTAGTTTTTTTCTCAATTCTTGATATTCTTGCATTCCTTCATTGCAAATTAATTTCAACAATTATCAGCATTCTTTTGAGGACAGTATGTAAAACTCATAAGTCTGATCCACAATATAGGACAGACTCAACCATTAGCCACCTCACCAACTGTCTCACAGCTCCTCTGTCACTGATGTGTACATGTGTCACTATTCACTACCAGATAATCGTTGTTTGTTAGAGCCATCTGTAGATCCCATCTGTCATATTTGTGATAAAAAATTCAGATCACACAGTCAATACCCTATTCATCTTGTGGCAAAATAACTTGAGTATTAGCAAAACTTAATGAAAACAGCTATACATCAATAACAATGATTCCAATTTCTCCACAGCTGGTCTCTGATCTTCAGAGGCCCACTTCAAGGAAAAATTGGGTGACATACTGCAATCTTTTCTCAGCCATTTTGTGACATTAATAGGTTCTGATAACTTGGGTCTGCAAACTTACAGACCAATATCCTAACTTCAGTTTCCTTCTCATTCGAATATAATAAATTTCCTTGAGACAGAAGAGTTTGTGTCCACAAATCAGCATGGATTTGGAAGGCTTCACTCATGTGAAACTGAGCTTGCCCTTTCCTCATATGACATCATATGATGCAGTGCCTGACTGCAAACTGTTAACAAAAGTACAAGCATATGGAATAGGTTCCCAGATATTTGAGTGATTCAGAGACTTCAGAGAAAAAGGTACTGTGAGGAGTGTACAAGGGAAGTGTGATAGAAACAGTGTTATTCTCTATATACATGAATGATCTGCAGACAGGATGAGCACCAAGCTGCAGTTGTTTGCTGATGATACTCTGGTGTACAGGAAGGTTTCATCATTTAATGACTGTGGGAGGATACAAGATGACCTACACAAAATTTCTAGTTGCTGTGTTGAATGGCAGCTTGTACTGAATATACAATAATGTAAGTTAATGCAGATGAGTAGGAAAAACAATCACATAACGTTCAACTACAGCAGTAGTAGCACACTGCTTGATACAGTCACATAGATTAAACATGCAGGAGTAACATATCAAAGAGGTATCAAATGGAATGAACCCATAAGGATGTTGAGAAGGAAGGCAAATGGTTGACTTCAGTTTATTTGGAGAATTTTAGGAAAGTGCTGTTCATCTGTCAAGGAAACCACATATAGAACACTAGTATGACCCATTCTTGAGTACTGATTCAGTGTTTGGGATTCCCAGCAGGTTCGATTAAGGGGAAGACCTTGAAGTAACTCAGAGGTAGGATGCTAGATCAACACATGAGTATTACAGAGAGATGGCTCATCAACTCAAGTGTTCTTTTTGCATAATGTAACTTAGATAATTTGGAGAACCAGCATTTGAAGCTTACTGCAGAACAATTCTATTGCAACCAACATACATTTTGCTTAAGGCCCATGAACACAATATAAGATAAATCAGGGCTCATACAGAGGCATATAGACAGTCGATTTTCCCTTACTCTATTTGTGAGCCAAACTGGAAAGAAAATGACTAGTACTAGTACAAGTTACCCTCAACCACACACCATACAGTGGCTTGTGGAGTATGTATGTAGATGTCAATGTATCTTATTACCTCTATAAAATTCAATAATAATCTGTAAAAATGGTCATACATATCTATATATTTAAGAGCCTCCCACAGTTTTGTTCTTGGATCCATGTCTTAATCTTTTGCTATATCTGCAAATTCAGTGTGTAACTCTTTCTCTGCCACTACAAATTTCTCTGTTAGCTGTTGTGAAATAAATAGTTTATCTGTACATGATCTGTTGTGTTCAAACTCACTCTGATCTTCCCCAAAATGGAAGCAAAAACTGTGCATTATTTCCTTATACATAATATTGCCAAATAAACAGCTCATTGTGCAGCTCATATTAATGCTTCTGGAGCAGTTAATATCTATTCTATTCCTCTACTTAAAAATGGAAACCAAATATGATCTACAGCTACATTCATACTCCGCAAGCCACCCAAAGGTGTGTGGTGAAGGGCACTTTACGTGCCACTGTCATTACCTTCCTTTTCTGTTCCAGTCGCGTATGGTTCACGGGAAGAACGACTGTCTGAAAGCCTCAGTGTGTGCTCGAATCTCTCTAATTTTACATTCGTGATCTCCATGGGAGGTATAAGCAGGGGGAAGCAGTATATTTGATACTCATCCAGAAACGCACCCTCTCGAAACCTGGCGAACAAGCTACACCACGATGCAGAGCGCATCTCTTGCAGAGTCTGCCACTTCAGTTTGCTAAACATCTCCATAACGCTATCACAGTTACCAAATAACCCTGTGACGAAATGCGCCACTCTTCTTTGGATCTTCTCTATCTCCTCCGTCAACCCGATCTGGTACGGATCCCACACTGATATGAGCAATACTCAACTATAGGTTGAACGAGTGTTTTTTAAGCCACCTCCTTTGTTGATGGACTACATTTTCTAAGGACTCTCCCAATGAATCTCAACCTGGTACCCGCCTTACCAACAATTAATTTTATACGACCATTCCATTTCAAACCGTTCCGCACGCATACTCCCAGATATTTAACAGAAGTAACTGCTACCAGTGTTTGTTTCGCTATCATATAATCATACAATAAAGGATCCTTCTTTCTATGTATTCACAATACATTACATTTGTCTATGTTAAGGGTCAGTTGCCACTCCCTACACCAAGTGCCTATCCGCTGCAGATCTTCCTGCATTTCGCTACAATTTTCTAATGCTGCAACTTCTCTGTATACTACAGCATCATCCACAAAAAGCCGCATGGAACTTCTGACACTATCTACTAGGTCATTTATATATATATTGTGAAAAGCAATGGTCCCATAACACTCCCCTGTGGCACACCAGAGGTTACTTTAACGTCTGTAGACGTCTCGCTATTGATAACAACATGCTGTGTTCTGTTTGCTAAAAACTCTTCAATCTAACCACACAGCTGGTCTGATATTCCGTAGGCTCTTACTTTGTTTATCAGGCGACAGTGGGGAACTGTATCGAACGTCTTCCAGAAGTCTAGGAAAATAGCATCTACCTGGGAGCCTGTATCTAATAATTTCTGGGTCTCATGAACAAATTAAGCGAGTTGGGTCTCACATGATCGCTGTTTCCAGAATCCATGTTGATTCCTACAGAGTAGATTCTGGGTTTCCAAAAACGACATTATACTTGAGTAAAAAACATGTTCTAAAATTCTACAACAGATTGACGCCAGAGATATAGGTCTATAGTTTTGCGCATCTGCTCGACGACCCTTCTTGAAGACTGGGATTACCTGTGCTCTTTTCCAATCATTTGGAACCTTCCGTTCCTCTAGAGACTTACGGTACACGGCTGTTAGAAGGGGGGCAAGTTCTTTCGCGTACTCTGTGTAGAATCCAGTTGGTATTCCGTCAGGTCCAGTGGACTTTCCTCTGTTGAGTGATTTCAGTTGCTTTTCTATTCCTTGGACACTTATTTCGATGTCAGCCATTTTTTCGTTTGTGTGAGGATTTAGAGAAGGAACTGCAGTCCGGTCTTCCTCTGTGAAACAGCTTTGGAATAAGGTGTTTAGTATTTCAGCTTTACATGTGTCATCCTCTGTTTCAAAGCCACCATCATCCCGGAGTGTCTGGATATGCTGTTTCGAGCCACTTACTGATTTAACGTAAGACCAGAACTTCCTAGGATTTTCTGTCAAGTCGGTCCATAGAATTTTACTTTCGAATTCACTGAATGCTTCACACATATCCCCCTTACGCTAACTTTGACATTGTTTAGGTTCTGTTTGTCTGAGAGGTTTTGGCTGCGTTTAAACTTGGAGTGAAGCTCTCTCTGCTTCTGCAGTAGTTTCCTAACTTTGTTGTTGAACCACGGTGGGTTTTTCCCATCCCTCACAGTTTTACTCGGCACGTACCTGTCTAAAACGCATTTTACAATTGCCTTAAACTTTTTCCATAAACACTCAACATTGTCAGTGTCGGAACAGAAATTTTCGTTTTAATCTGTTAGGTAGTCTGAAATCTGACTTCTATTACTCTTGCTAAACAGATAAACCTTCCTCCCTTTTTTATATTCCTATTAACTTCCATCTTCAGGGATGCTGCAACAGCCTTATGATCACTGATTCCCTGTTCTGCACTTACAGAGTCGAAAAGTTCGGGTTTGTTTGTTATCAGTAGGTCCAAGATGTTGTCTCCATGAGTCAGTTCTCTGTTTAATTGCTTGAGGTAATTTTCGGATAGTACACTCAGTGTAATGTCACTCGATGCTCTGTCCCTACCACCCATCCTAAACATCTGAGTGTCCCCATATATATCTTTTTCACTCTGATGATATTTCAATCTATTGACAAGTTTTTCATAAGGTGTGTTATTCTTTTCATCAGGTAGTGCTTTCCAGCTTTCAAAAATTCATAGGTAAATTTCCAGGACCAAATGATGACCAGTTTTTAGTTGTAGTTCACCTCCTCTATCATAATGGTCATATTTCAAACAGTTTATTTAGACTCACTTATTTCAAACAGTTTCTTTAGTCTCACATTCTCCTTGTTTTGGGTAATGGGGTCTATCTTCAATTACAACATCTGTATAAAGCTTTTTTCATTCTGTTAAAGGATTTATGTTGTCTACTGCTCTTTTACTGGTTTTTCCCTCATACCTGTAGTTGTCCTTCTCTCTTCTGTAGCTTGTGATTCACCAATTAAACTCTCAATCTGAATGCACTTCTGTTCCTACATATTGTTCCTTTTTTCATTTAATTCTATCCTTTGATTCCTGGTTTAGTTTCTGGTAATTATTTCTAACTTGTGGTGATTTAGTTGATAAGCATTTTATATGCATTCTACTTTTTACATATCTACTTGTTTAGATTATCCAGTATCCTGTTTGTCTACATTCTCTCTCTCAGTCCCAGTACATGTCCATGGCAATTTTCCTAAGTTTTCATTTAATGTTCTCATGTTTTTTAAACAGTGTTATCTACTAATATCATTTTTAGTTTGCACTCTAATCTTCATTGAAGTAAAAATCTTTATGCTGAACTGCTTCAGGAAAATGAGATTGAATTGTGTCTGATTCAGTTCTCCTCGTGGTTCTGGTTAGCAACTTGTTAATTAGTTGGTGATTTTCTCCTAAACGGATATATCACTTGTGATAAAACTAACTAGTAATTGATTTGCTGTAGCCCCCTGCCCCCCCCCTCCCCCCCCCCCCCCCCCAAATGACTCTACAGTCTTGAATTACCCTTTTACAGTCTTGAATTACCATTTTGATCTTTGCTTAGTGACAGCAAACAGACTCTTATGAAGATAAAGAACAGATACCATCGGTGATCTTCCAGCTCTCGAAGAATGAAATTACAATCAAATCCAGACCATTATCTGCTTACAGGCATTGATAAATATCAACGGGGACAGTTGAAATTGTGTGCCCTAACTGGGACTCAAACCTGGACTCTCCTGCTTACATGGCAGACACTCTATCCGACTGAGTCATTGAGGACAAAGAGGATGGTGCAACTGCAGTGACTTATCTCTGGCATGCTCCCTCTAAGACCCAGATTTCCAACTTACTGGATGGTCTATATTTCATTGTAATTTCATTCTTCAAGAGCTATAAGATTACCAGTGGTATCTGTTCTTGTGGACATGTCTGAAAGAACATATACTATCCTCATATAGATAAGGCTTACTGGCCAATGATCGTCTATAGTGTGGATGCACTCACATTGCTCAAACTCTTACGGGAATCGGTGGATAGACTGCCGGGAGTAATGAGTATAGTGGGCAGGGGCACTACAAATGTAATGTGTGGACAGTAAGTTGGAAATGTGGGCGTCACAGGGGGCATGGCTCAGTCGGATAGATTGTCTGTAATGTGAGCAGGAGATAACAGGTTTTAATCCCAGTTGGAGCACATGTTTTCAGCTCTCCCTGTTCATATTTATCAATGCCTGTAAGCAGCTAATGGTCTGGATTTCATGTAATTTCAAACAGACTTCCACCAGTGGCAAGACACAGTCACTAGCAGTGGTATGTTATCACTGACAGTGCCACCAAACTGGAGTCACTAAACACAGTTTTCTGATATCTCATCACCAAAGTACACAAAGTAAATATTCCAAAATTTGAATTGAGGACAGCTGCAAAAATGATACACTTTGAACTTGATATCCACAGTGCAGTGAAGCAATTTAAATCACTTAATAGAGGCAATCCTCCCATTTTAGATTGGATACCAATTACTTTTCTTTCAGAGTATGCTGATATAATAGCTCCATACTTAGCAATCACTTACAGCCACTTGATTGATGAAAGGCTGGAAATCTTTGTAGATCATACAAATACACAGGAAAGGAGATAACTCACTGAATGCCAGAAGTGCTGCGTCACTGATAGGTTCACAAACAAAAAGTATGGAGCTTGGCTAGCTTTCAGAATACACTTCCTTTTTCTAGTTGTAGGAAAACCATGCACATAGAAACACACACTCTTACTCACATACACATGCTTGTCTCCCAACATTGTGCTCAGTCAACTGCCAGCTCTTTACTAGCCCACAGTGAGAGTACTGGAGTGAGGTGGGGGTGTGGGGTGGAGTGACGTGAGGGATAGAGAGAGGTGGGAGGTAGGGAGAGGGTTGTGGGGAAGCATCTAGCAGTTTGTGGGAGAGTGGGGAGCCATCTGTGGGGTAGGTGGGTGTGCAGATAGAGGCATCCGGTGGCAGACAGATGAGCACATGATTTCATAGACTAGAGCGTGAGATAACAGCACGTAACTAGCTGATGTGGGGACACAAATTGGGCAGGGATATTGGGGCAGGAGATGGTGTACACACCCACACACACACACACATACACACACACACACACACACACACACACACACACACACACACACACTACTGGGCAGGTGGGTGGGAGGCAGTGAGTTAAGGCTAAAAAGGTTACGGGAGTGTGAAAGATGTGTTATAAGAATAGCTCCCATCTGCACAGCTCAGAAAAGCTGGTGGTGGTGGAGAGGATCCAGATGGCACAGGTTATGAAGCAGCCATTGAAATCTCGCATGTGTGCTTTGCTGCATGTTGTGCCACTAATGGTCATACTCTGCAGTAGTTGCAGCAGAGCTGGTTTATAACATGGCTGCTTTCACATGTGGCCTGGTCTCTGGTAGGGCAAGATAAGCCTGTGATGGGACTGGAGTATGTGGTTCTGGGTGGGTGGATTGAGCAGTTCTTGCATCTGGATGTTCTACAGGAGTATGATCACTGTGGCCTGGGGATTGAGGTGGGATTGATATAGGGATGGACTAGGATGATGTGGAGGTTGGGTGGGTAGTGGAGCACCACTTTGGGAGAGATTGGAAGTATCTAGGGTAGGAGGACTCTCATTGCAGGACACGATGATAGATAATCAAAGCTCTGTTGAAGGGCGTCATATCTGGTGTTCCCCATGAAGTGTTATAGGCCCTCTACTGTTCTAAATCTATATAAATGATTTGGGAGACAATCTGAGAACCCCTCTTACATTTTTGCAGATGATTCTGTCATTTACCATCTTGTAAAGTCACCAGATGGTAAAACCAATTGCAAAATTATTTAGACAAATTATCTATGTGGTGCAGAAAGTGGCAATTGACCTTAAATAATGAAAAGTGTGAGGTCATCCACATCAGTGCTAAAAGAAATCTATTAAATTTTGGTCATACAATAAACCATATAAATCCTTTTTGACTACATACCTAGGTATTAAAATTACAAACAACTTAAATTGCAATGATCACATAGAAGTTCTTGTGGGGAAGGTGAACCAAAGAATGCATTTTATTAGAAGAACACACAGAAGATGCAACAGTTCTACTTAAGAGACTGACTTCACCACATTTGTCCAGTCTTTCCTGGAGTATTGCTGCATGGTATGTGATCCTTACCAGACAGGATTAATGGAGGACACCAATAAGTTCAAAACAGGAGAGCTCATTTTGTATTATCACAAAATAGGGGAGAGTGTAGCATGTATTTATGGATATGATATATGAGTTGGTGATGGTAATCATTGAAACAAAGGCTTTTTTAACTACTGCAAGATCTTAACATGTAATTTCAATCACCAACTTTCTCTTCTAACTGCAAAAACATTTTGTTGATACTCACCTATGTCGGCAGAAATGATCACTGTGGTGTCACTTGTCGATACCATCTCATGGGCATCACGAAATTGGCAATGGAATTGCAAGTTTCTGTGAGATGCCAACAGCAGTTGCACAACATCCAGAGGACACAATGGTGCACACTCACTGAGCCACACCTCAAGTGGCTCTGTATCACAAGTGGCCTTTTGCTACCGCAATATGGGATGGCCAGTGGCAGTCACTCAGCCTCAATCTCACTTGCAGCCTCTTCACAATGTGAACTACGCAGACACCTCCTAGTCACAGCTTCAACCTCACTTAGTACAGAAAGCCTCATCCCTGTTGCCACTGAGAGCTGAACTTTATTTATTGCTGCAATATTTGTAATGAGTCTTTGTTCACTTACAGAAATACAAGCTAAGTAAATCTTCTGTTTACTGGAATAACTTGTTTACTAATCATTTCTGTTCCTGTTCAGCTTTCCTATGATGACAGTTGCCACATGACTCTGCAGTCCATCTATCCTTATCATTGTGTACAAAGAAATATAAAAAAATCATCATAATAAAATGAGGCAAATCAGTGCTTGCACAGAAAGAATTAAGTGGTTGTTTTTCCTTCACTGTTCAAGAGTGTGATGACAGAGAAACAGTGTGAAAATGGTTCAATGAACCCTTTGTCAGACACATAAGTGTGAACTGCAGATGAGTCCTGTATTGTTGCCTGGGGAATGTCTCATGGGATGGTCAGGAGACTTCAATTCTCCAATATAGCAGCCACTGAGCATCTCCCCCTCTCCCATTCATTTTTCCTGTACACCATTTGGGAGTGGAATGGTAGAGAAGTAGTCTGAAGATGGGCTGATGAACGCACTGTGGGCAGTTACAAGTGAATTGCAGAGCAATAATATAGATGTAATGTTGTAACAAATTAATCATTTTGGCTATAATGAGGGTCTTTCCCCCATATATTTCTCAATACATTTATGTGAATAATGTTTGTTCAGCTTACTCAAGTTATACTGGTTACAGAATTCTGTAAGACTTTCTCCAGAACAGTTAACAACATTTCTCCATATCTTCACACTACTGTGCCATTTACTTGTGAACCTATTCCTGCACTTAAATCTCTTGCTATTATCACTTCTTGGTGGATTTTAACTTGGTTGAGAATATGGTCTAACTTCTGACAGAAATGATATTTGATTTTCTGTTGCACATTTGCTGCATATATCCCAGTTCTAACTGTTTTATTTCCATATAACTTGATGATGATGGGACAATTCCTTCACACACAAATATGTAGTCTTTAATGTAAGTGCTTACAGTTTTGCTAATTAGAATGGAAACACCTGCTTTTACCCATTTATATCCATCAACCCCAGACTAAAACTAGATTAAATTTAGAATGTTCTCATTTCCTTGTCCCTTTCTTTTGGTTACAGGCAAAATAATTGTGTTCATTTTTGGTCATTCAGTTCATTCTATATTTCAGTTTATTTACTTGTAATGCATTGAATGTCCATGTGTCAACTCTGAAAATCTTTTTCCTTGTCAACGATTACCATAATGATTTTCTATCCAATTGCTAAAGCTTCACTTTAGATTCTTGGGCCTTAGAAAGTTTTTATGGAGAATGAGGCATTGGCCCATTGACCCTGCCAAAATGAGGATGACCACAATATGAGATCAGGATTTACTCCCCTAGGAGGGTCGGCTTCACTGCCCTCAAAGAGACCCCCTTCCCCTAGGTGGGACACATATCATTTGTGTCCTCTGTTGAGGCCAATCCAGTTTTGGTTCCCCTACTGGTAGCTACACTACTGCCAGCATAGCACTCAGCTTCACTGAAGCACAAAAACCCTCCTGCATGGTACTGAAGGTACCTTTGATAAGGCAATGTCTCCAGGGATCAATTTGATTGTTAAAATTTGACATCATTACACACAGCCTGGGAAGTGCTTTACAGAACTTTTGGGCCATATTATGTGTGTGCTGGACAAATTGATTGTTCTTCTTCTTCTTCTTCTTCTTCTTCTTCTTCTTCTACCTCTTATTTTCCTGTTTCTTTAGCATTTGTCCCTCCTGGTGACAGGACCTGCTGAGTGGATTCACTGTCTCCATTTTGTTCGATCATGAGACATGTCTGGATGAAGATTTACGGCCTTCAGGTCATTGTGTAGTATCTGCCCATCACTGACTTGGTCATCCCTTGGGTCTCTTTTCCATGACTTCCACTATGTATGCTGCCATCTGCATACAGCATATATCCAAACCATTGCACATGGCTTTCTCACTTTTTCTTCTGGACTGTTACAACCCCAAAATACTTCCTGTTAGTGTTATTCAAAACGTGATCCAGCCAAGTGATTACACGTGTCCATCTAAGACGGCTTAGTTCTCCATAATCCTCATTCATCATTCTGTCTCTTTTGTAGCTGGTCAGTACTCAGTGCCATAGAGAACAATGGGATGAATGATAGTCTGGTAGCTATTTTACTTCAGGTGATCCTTAATCTAATGATCACAGGTGACGCCTGCTGTCATTTGTCCTTTCATCTAGGGCACCTGTGTCCTTGTGTTGATGTCATCTGTAAACTGGACATTTATAGAGAGGGTAGAACCAAGATACTTAAATTTGATTATTTGTGGCAGATCTTTGCTGTCAATGTTGATGGTCCCAACTTTTCATAGATCTGATGTCATGCACTGGGGCAATATCGTGCAAGTCAGTCATTCCAGTGTTGTGTTTGGCACTGGAGATCAAACGTGTTCTCTGCAGCCAACATGACAGCGTCAAGACAGAGAAGTAACCATTGTAGTGGCATCTGCAGGTCTAACATGACAGTGTCCATTACAAGAATGAACAGCAGTGGTGATAAGGCTGAGCCTTCATGGACTCCTACCATTATGTAAAAGTCATTGGATACTACTACAGCTGCTTGAATAAACTTATTGTGAATTAAATTTTGTCATTGACTTATAAAGTTTCCAACTTTGTTAAATTTAATCTGGTGGAACATCATAGTGAATCCCTATGGTAAATATTCAGTTTTCGTTACTTTGACTAATACATTGCAGAAAGTGCGGAAGAAAGAGAACAATTGCAATTAAAATATATTTGCTCAGTGCATGTGGTGCAAGTAATACATCACAAGCAGTGACAAAAGTCTCATGTTAATTGCCAGCTGGTGCTGAAAAGTGTTGGTCTAACACCTAAGTTCTCTCTGGCACCAGCAGCCAGATAGCTATGGTGTGATAACCAGAGGAAAGAATACTTCTTTTGAGATAATGATCCTTTCAAATTTTCTACTTTGCCTCTCTGTCCCTGATCATTTGAAACATATATGACTAGATTCATTTTCATTTTTTTTGCTTGCCAGTTTTTGATACTCTGTGCTGATGCATGTATCTTTGTATGTTTGCACAGTACGACAATGTTTTGCATAGGTCTGGATTTTCTTCACTAAAGAGTATGCTGCAGCTGGATGTGTATCACCTTGATTGCCCTACTATGACTGTGAGGGTGCCTGGGAACTTTTACTTTCATGATAACAAGGGCCACTGGATAAAACTTGATCATAGGAGCACACTATTCTCTCTGGATTTAACAGCATGAAACTGAGAAACACTTGAAGGGCTATCCATTTTATTAATATTTGGTCCCTTGGTAGCTTAGCAGTACAACTGGCAACTGCACTGGCACAAGAAGTTGAAAGTGTTGTTATTACTTCTCCCTTTTCTCATGTGTGTGTTATTACAATATTTTTGTGCAATCTGAAGTTCAATTTCGTGTTCAGGGTGTAGTCAATTATTTGTGTAACCACTCCTTTCAAAAAATAAATTTACATTAACTACATCCACCTGAACAAACAAATGCTATATAACACTATTTTTATATGATGAAGTCCTGAAGACAAATTTTGTATACCAGCATTAAAGTTAATTATTTACCTCACTCCTAAGTGTAAGCATCTGCAGTGTGTCTGACTGCCATGTAGATAACCAGGGTTGGATTCCTAGTATCGCCAGCAATTTTTCCTTGATGTAAGAACTGGAACAGGGTTCACTCAGCTGCTTGAGGCCAACTGAGCACCTAATTAAACAAAAATAGTGGGATAGCAGAAAGTTGACACCATGCCCCTCCATACCACATTCAAATTATGCCATTCAGTAGATGACAGCATGGCAGCAAATTATCATGTCATGGTACTGATCATGGAGTTACTTCTTTTTACTCACTTTTTAGTGGAGTTTTGTTGTATTTTAGTGATGGCTGTATTTCTTATGTCTTCGGAGAACTAAACTGTTTTACCAATTCCATCCAATAGGGCATTAAAATGGTTGCTTGCATTAGCATGGTTTCAGTTCTGATACATAGTTAACTTGCCATCAAACTCTTGTCTTAAATACAAAATTCACTTTGTTGCTTTTGGTGGAAAATACTTCTCATATTTGGTTTTGATATTTATATTTCTTCTGACAAAACTAAAATTATTTCATCCTTACTATCTTTATTGTTTAGTTTAGTGCTAATTCTTGTCCACATACATGATTATATGATTATCACATATTGAGATTTTTTTTGTCGACATATACAAAGCTATATAAGTAAACAACATTACATTGAAAACATACACTCTAACACAAAAAACAGTGCGCCATTTGGATGATTTATTCAAGAGAAAGAACTCCACAGATTGAGCAAGATAATAACAAGTTGGTCCACCTCTAGCCATTATGCAATCAGTTATTCAACTTGGCATTGATCGACAGAATTGTTGGATGTCCTCCTTGAGAGATATCATGCCAAATTCTGTGCAACTGGCATGTTAGATCATGAAAATCCCACTATGGTTCAAAGCACTTGCTCATAACACTCCAAACATTCTCTTTTGGGAAAAGATCCAGTGACCTTGATGGGCAAAATACAGTTTGGCTAGCACAAAGACAAAGAGTAGAAATTCTCACACAGTGCAGGTCAAAACATAAGCTCAGGATGGATTGCCACTAGGGGCAACAAAACAGGGCATAGAATATTGTCGACATAACTGCTGTGCTTTACGGGCGTCATGGATGACAATCAAAGAGGTCCTGCTATGAAAATAAATGGCACCCCACACCATTGACTCCTGGTTGTCAGGTTGTATGGTGGGCAGCAGTCACGTTGGTATCTTACCGCTGTCCAGAGTATCTCCGGACACATCTCTGGCCTGTAGTCTCATTGATTGGATTAGAATTGTCTTCATTGATGGGTCCCATTTCGAACTGAGCCCTGATGACTAGCAAAAACGTGTCCAGAGATGCCCTGGAAAGTGGTAGGATACCAAGCTGCCTTTCACCCACCATACAGCTCAACAACCAAGACTGATGGACATCCAACAACTCTATCAATCAGTGCCAAGTCAAATAACTGCTTGCATAATACCCAGACATTACATAACATGTGCTTTCTGTCTCAAAATAAATCATCCATTTTACACTGCACATACCATATATTTATTCATGTCTTTTCTTTTATTCGCAAAGTTTAGTCCTTTAGTTCGTGTGGTGTCATCTTGGTACACTCTCTAAAACACGCATGCAAATCGTGTTGGACTACTGTTCAAGTGTGTGGGTCCCTTACTAAATAGGACTATCAGTGAATATTAAATGTATACAAATAAGGGCAGCACAAGTATTCAAAGATTTGCTTAACTTGTGGCAGGGCATCAGAGAAATGCTGAAAAATCTGAAAAGGTAGATGCCTGAAGATAGACATAAACTATCCAACAAGGGCCCACTTACAAAGTTTTAAAAACCAGTATTAAATGAGTACACTACCCCTCTCTCCAGCATAGGCTGCAAATGCATGATTATGTTAATTACAGCAGGCACAGAGGCATTCATGTAATCATTATTCCTGCACTATGTATATGAATGGAACAGGAAGATGTTACATTGTGAAGTATCCTCTGCCAAGCACTTCATAGTGGTTTGCACAGTTTGGATGTTAATGCAGATATCGATGGTTGTCTTGTTAGACTTTACATCTTCTCATGTGGAAGGTATCAAATGCACTGATTCCTCAAAGAAAGCCTACAAAAAACATCAATTACTTTCACACACGTGGCTGCAGTTTTGTGGTACAGCTAAAACTATATACAGAATAAATATTTACAGCAATGTACTGTAGCATCTGTCACCAATAACATGGTAGACACTAAATTTGGTATGGGTGTTGAGCTAACAGCATAAATTCAACAACTCATCAATGCAGTAAATTGTCATCTGGTGTGAACAACAGATTTTATGTTCCATAGAGTAACAAAAAATGTAAAGACATGAGCTTCACATTCCTATGTACCAGTAAGACATGAACTATGATGCTGATCATTTTATCTTGGCAATAACAAAAGTATAAATGCATATCTTCATTTTCTGATGTACCAATAAAACATGAATTGTAATCTCAATTACTTTGTCTATCTAACAATTTTCTTTTATATGCCAGGTGCTGAAAATGAATTACACTATATTTTGGACCTTAATAGTATTGATCCAAGTGATTGAATAAGATATCATTTTCTTTAGATTCCCCCCAGTACCACATATTTATTCAGATTCTTCTAACACCAGTGTGATGTTTTGTTTATGTCTTTCAGTCTAACCCCTGAAAGAAGAGGCCAATATTTTACCACAGTAGTATTTGCAGATGACACTAATATTCTAATTAATTAACACAGTGAGGAAAACTTACATAACACTACATAACTGCAGCATTGGTTATGCATAGTTTAAAACAGTGGTTCAGGAGCAACAGGCTCATCATAAAATCTGAAAAAATTATGGAAGTTAACTTTCACACCAAACAAAACCTCCATCATGAAAATGCTGATTTCAACACTGAAGAAAAAAATCTGTCAAGTGTGAGTCATACAGAATTTTTGGGCACACATACCCAGGAGGATTTGAATCCAAATAACAAACTTAACACTCTTGCATATGCTGCTAGGATTTTCACTCAAAATACAAGCTGCTCATCAGTGGTGACAATGTAACATGGTAGCACACAGACATTACTGATGTATGGAATAATTTTTGGGGTAGTTCCACATTAATAATAATATTAATAGTAATAATAACCTTTAAAATACAGAAAAGGTTCACAGGGCAATAAAGAAAGCTAAATTCAGGAATTCCTGTGGACCACTTTTTAAAAGACTGGAAATACTGCCTCTGCCTTTTTGCATATATATAAAATACTATTTTTTTTAGGAAGGGAGCATCTATAAAAAATGAAACATCTTCAGATATAACTGTGATTTACACACATATGAAACTAGGTAGATGTTCACACTATACATAATCACAGGAAGTACAAACATACACAGTTCGTCTCTGTTGATCCACTGTGAACATGGGTGAGTGGCTAGTCAAATATTTAACAAAGAAATTCACCAAACAGTTCTGCAAATTGAGAAGTTATTTTATATTATTTTCGCTGCCAGTTTCAACAGTACATTATGCCATCTTCAGGTCCCATATGTTCCTCTCAGAAATTACCGATATTGGCATACCATTTCTGGATGACAGTTCTTGCTTGACCACTGCTTTTGCTCTGTCTCTGTAGTCCTGGGACATAATAATAAGTAAACCTCATGTACCAAGTACTGTTAATTTTGTGTTATATTGCTTTATATTACAATTCACTTTGATTGTGTGGATCAGGTAGGCTCATTAATAACTGCTGCTGTCATACTTATAGGAAATGCAGTATGTCATTTTATTATGTACTTTGATTGTGTTGATCTTGTAGTGACAATGACTATTAAAATCTTTAATTTTATTACCTATTGTCCTACACCATATGCACAAACAATGTACTAAAAATTATTTACTGCACCAAATAAAATAAATGGATTCAGGCATTGTAAGGCCAATGGGACATTATACATACATCACTTAACTGCACGTAAGTGTCTGCTTGTTATTTATCCCTTGGAGTATAAGGAAGAAATTATGAAAGTTTTAGTAGCACCTATCTGTGTAGCCAGACCTATGTAATATTAGATGGAGGAGTAACCAAATCTGACACTATCTGATCAAGACCATGTGTTCTGCCCATCTTAAAGAGGTATGTGAAACACTTGCTTTTGCTGTTTAATTATGCACAATACAAACTAGAGTTATTCTTGAGTATATACAGAATACAGCCAAGTACAATTTATTTTGAAAGTGTGTTCCAAAATTCAGCAGTCTGAAAATTTTAAATTCTTAACCAGTCCATGTCATCCCTCCATTAAGAGCTAAATACCTCTTGCTGCAATTTTTTACTACAAAATATGAGGGGCTTAAAAGCAAATCCATGAATTTCTAGGGGAGCATTGGTGTGATACAGTGAAACACCTCATTAACTGTATGGCATGACAAATTTACATGTCATACAGTTTTGAAACATTTCTCAGAACTTCAGGAAAATAATAATCAAAAGACTTTGGAAAGCTTTTGGTCGTTAAATATTCATATGTATGTTCAGAATGGCAACTCTTCTTACATACACTTCTTATCAAGATTGGTTATCCTGGTACTTTCAGGTGTTTGAAAGAACTCCCAAATAGTGTACATGTATTTCTCATATAAAATTGTTTTTTTTTTCTTTCTCATTTATTTATTTATTTATTTATTTTGTTCATTCCTCCATCATGGCTGGCTACCAGTGGCAGAGTACCTGCTTCTCTACCATACAGACATTTTGTTGTTACAAATTGAGATTTAAATATATTTTAAACTGACAAATATGATTGATTTCAATTTAAAAATACACTGATCAGCCAGAACGTTATGTCCACTGACCTACTATCAATATAAACCCATCCATGTGAGCAGCATCACCTGGTGAGGAATGGCTACTACTCAGGCACACGCACCATGCATGTAGTATCAGTGAATGTGCTGACCATGTGTAGAATGTGGAAGGTGTGCAAGCTATTTGAGTTTGACTGTAGACAGATTGTGATGACCCGGAAGCTCACCATGAGCACTTCAGAAACTGCACAACTTTTGGGTGTTCAAGGAATGCTGTGGTGAGTGCCTTCAACAAATGGCAAAACCATGTCCAGACATCATGGGGTTGGGCCACCTCCCCACATTACAGATGCCAAACATCGTAGGCTGGGCAGACTGTTAAGACAGGACAGACTGTGGCTGAACAAACATCAGACTTTAATGATAGGTAGAGTACAAGAGTGTCTAAACACACAGTGCACTGCACCGAACACTCCTAATGATTGGCCTCTGCAGCCAATTACCCATGCATGTGCCAATGTTAACACAACAACTCTGGAAACAACAAGTGAAATGGGCTTCATGGAATATAAAATAAAGCTAGAGTGAGTTTTTGATATATTGGTGATAAAAGGGTGGATATTATGAAGAATAGTACTGAGAAAATGGATAATGTTTTAGCAGTAGGAGCATGATGCTGGATGTTCTGCATGTACATAGATACTCCACAAGCCACCATGTGGTGCATGGCAGAAGATACCCTGTACATACTATTCATTTCCTTCCCTGTTCCACTTGCAAAGACAGCAAGGGAAATTGATTGTTTATATGCCTCTGTATGAGTCCTAATTTTTCGTATCTTATCTTTGTGGTCCGTAAGTACAATGTATGTCAGCGGCAGCAGAATCTTTGAGCAGTCAGCTTCAGCTACTAGTTCTTTAAATTTCCTCAATAGTTTTTATGAAAGACAATATTTCCTTACATCCAGGGATTCCCATTTGAGTTCCTGAGCATTCCTGTGACACATGTTGTTCGAACCTACCGACAACAAATCTGGCAGCCCATCTCTGAATTGCTTCAATGTCTTCCTTGTCTCTGGCCTGATATGGGTACCAAACACTTGAGCAGTACTCAAGAATAGGTCACATCAGCGTCCTATATGCTATCTTGATTACAGGCAAACCACTCTTTCCTAAAATTCTCCCAATAAACCAAAGTTGACCATTTGCTTTCCCTACCACAGTTCTCACATGCTCGTTCTATTCCGTGTTACTTTGCAATGTTTTGCTCAGACATTTAAATGACTTGACTGTGTCAAGCAGGACACTAGTAATACTGTATCTTAACTTTACAGGTTTGTTCTTCCATGTTGTTACAGTCAGTTGGTGTATCTATAGTGGCTGACAAAATGTGGAGTACCCAGAAGACACAGCTGGATGTCAATGTAATTTTGCACATGTGCACACCATCAGCAGGTATGTAAGTGATTATAGTTACAGTTAAGGGAGGGAATGGCATCAAATATTGAGTGATCACTGTGAAGGCTTGGAGATGTCCCATACTCATGTGTGGTGTATTATGAAATCATACAGTATCCAGATTTGTAGGTATTCAGATGTGACAGTGGCCCAACATTGGACTGCATGGGACTATGAACACAACCATTGTCTTCATCAATGTTTCAGTCAAACACATCTGACCACTCAAGAAAGGTAGCTGCATTGTGCACCAAGCACATTGTAACTCCTTCATGTCTGTGCTTTCAATACAAGAACAAGTAATGGACTATGTGCAAAATTCTGTCATCCCACACCACTGGTTAGAGACAGCAGCAACCAGACTACGGAATTACTGTCCAATACACAAGCTGCCATTAACATCACAACACAAACCACTTCATTTGAGGTGGTGCCATGGTGGGAAAGCATGGATTATTAATGGATCACATTGTTTTGTATTGTATTCAGCAACGAATTGTGGTTCTGCACTACCCTCTGCCATGCACCTTCATAGGTAATTATGGTGGTGACCTGGAGAGAGACTCTATTCTCACACTGTTTAGGAGAGGCAGAGTGTTACTTCTGCTGTCATGGTGTGGGGAGCTGTCTGGTATGACTTCAGGTCATTACTGGTAGTGATTGAGGGAACTCTGATAGCACAACAGTAGGTCACAGATACCATGCATCCTCATGTTTGTGTAGTATTTTGGTTCCATTTTTCAATAGGACAATGATCATCTACACAGGGCACATATTTTTATGGGTTGCACATGTAATGCTAAGATACTCCTCTGGCCAGCAAGATCCCAAGATTTGTCCTCAGTAGTGCATATGTGGAATGAGCTCAGATGTCAACTCCATCCCAGTACTAAGATCCAGGATATCAAGGACCAGTCACAACAGTTGTGGGTCAGCTTGCCTCAGGAGAGGGTACAATGGCTTTATGACACCCTTCCTAACAGAATCAGAGCATGCATCCAAGCCATAGAGGATGTAAAGTCATCGGTAAATGGGTTCATACTTCCAAGTGGTTTTTAAATTTGACTCAGTGCTATAATAACTGCAATAATGTAACATATCCTCTCAGCTGATCAAGTTTCATTTCATTTCCTTCCCCCATTCTGGGTGCCTCACTTTTTTTTCGCATTCAGTGTATTAGCTGAGTGGGGACAGTTATTTTAGGTTAAAGAGACTGTGCTTTACATTTATGGGAGTACTGAATTGAGATGAATTGCAGGTATTACTTATGGTTCGGAACTGTAGTGAAGAAATGTGTTGGATTTTTTCACTCTGGCTAATGTGGTCATTATATGTAAGACATTATTGGCAAACGTATGCATGGGATTGGGATCAGGAAAATTCATTATGGTGTCTACAATAAAAAAGTGATGTTGATAATGAGGTGATCAGTGAATGATGGCAGTTCTAAGAAAATGTGGAACAAGTATGTGGGACAGCTTTAACGATATGGATGTTAGAATTTAACTTCCACTAGAGGTCCTCCTGTACCAAATCACATGAACAACCCCTTTTATTGCACCGGCAATGGTTGGAAGACAACAGGGTTTGGAGCTGTCTACATCTACAGCTACATCAATACTTGCAAAGCATCATGAAGTGCATGGCATAGGATACGTCATATTGCACCAATTATTAGTTTCCTCCCATTCCATTCAGGTATGGAGCATGAGAAGAATGATTGCTTGAAGGCCTCCGTGTGTGCTAATCTTGTCCTAATGTTCCTTATGTGAGTGATGCATAGGAAGTTGTAGCACATTCCTAGAATCATTATTTAAAGCCGGTTCTTGAAAATTTGTTAATCAACTTCTTGGGAGAGTTTACATGTGTCTTCAAGATTCTGCCAGTTCAGTTTCATCAACATCACTGTAACACTCTCCCTCAGGTCAAACAAACATGTGGCCATCTGTGCTGCCCTTCTTTGTATACATTCAATACCCCCTGTTAGTCCTGTTTGGTATAGGTCCCACACACATGAGCAATATTTCAAAATGGGTCACACAGGTGATTTGTGTAAGCAACCTCCTTTATAGACTGACAGCACATTCTCAGTAATCTACCAATAAACTGAAGTCTACCACCTGCTTTACCCACAATTGCACCTATGTGATCATTCCATTGCATACCCCTACAAAGTGTTACACCTGGGGCATCCAAGATTTCTGTTTGTTGGCCATGCCCTGGCATGATTGCAATAGCATCCAGGCTCAATGCACATTTCCCCACCACCACATGTGCTGTCTGAGGTGAGTGCACTGTATTTAAATGTCAGTACAGTCACACTGCATACCATCAAATGGGGTTACTTGGAATAGTGGGGTTACTTGAAATGCTTGCGTCATGTCTTGCTCCTACATTGTTGGCAAATCTGATTTGTCATGTATTTCATTTTCTGTGTGTTCAGACAGCTGAAGGAAGCTTTGTATGTAATTTCTGGGATAAATTCATCACAAACTACTACAGTAAGTATTTTTAAGAAATTTTTAACACAAAGACATTTCTTAACCTAAAAATAGACCTCTGTAAACTTCTGCTGTAAAACAAAATAAAGACGAGTAAGATTATTAAAACTCTGAAGGTGCCTAACCTCATTTATTCTCAAAATAGCTACAGTATCAATATTTCAATAGCTCTCCATTTTTCGATATGTATTTCATTTTAAATTTTAATGGCAGGAGTGGGATAACTTGAAATGGCTGTTTCAAGTATCCCTACACATTTCAGTTTACCCCAGATTGAAATGTAAATACCATTCCACACTGTAATTACATAGGTAGACAGACAGAACATCATTATTTGATATTTTTCTTTTGTTTTATTTTAGTCCAAGATGCCAAGAGTGTATAAAACTACCCCTGATGCTCAAAAATGCAGAAATTATTCAGAATAAACCTTACAGGAACCTTCGAAGGAAATACAGAGTGGTGTTATTTCATTGTATAAGGCAGCACAGAAGTATGGAAGCTCTGCAGGAACTCATAGCAGAAAATTATGTGGAAAACATACGAAAAATGTTGGCCGACCAACAGTATTGACACGTGAGGATGAGAAATGTCTTGCAGAGGGAGTTATTTTGGCAAGTGAAAGTGGGTTTCCATTCACTCAGTTAGATGTTCGTCTCATTGTGAAAGGGTTTTTAGATCAAAGAGGCATTGTAGAGAATCGTTTTACAAAAAATATGCCTGGCATTGATTGGGTCACACGGTTCCTTGATAGATATCGATCAGTTCTCTCAGAGTGTTTGTGCCATAATATAACTTGAGCAAGAGCAGCTCTTACTGCAGAAGTTATTCTAGAGTATTTTGAGGAACTGTGAAATGTTCCCGCTACCTTGGGAAGCATTCCAATTTCTATCGATGTTAAACATTGCATCAAATAGTAATATCAGCACATATCAAATTAAGTGCACAGTTCTTTGCTGCTGGTTAAGGAATACTTAACCTAAATGGCTTTGTATGTAGGTTTCTTTGCTAGCAAAGAGAATCCTTAGTCTTACTGCAGCTGGTCTTCCTATATGTGTATGTTGCAATAACAAACTGCAGAATTATTGAGTCATTGACATTTATTCATAAAAAATACAAAATATTTTCATTGTCCAACCATTCCATCCACACCAACCATGTGCATTCAACTTCCATTCCAACTTCCCTCCAAAACCCATCTCCTCCAAAAAATAAACAATTTACAAAACATTAACATCTTTGGAAATGGTAGATTAATGATTTAACCACCAAAATTAATATCAATAAGTCCACTAAAAATAATCTCAATAATTCTGTCACACTAGAAAATGCATAATTAAGATTTGATTAACAATTGACATAAAACAAAGTAGCCACTAAGATCTGCACATAGTAAAGTGCATAATTAAGATCTGCACATAATTTGCATATAAACAAAAAGTAGACACTAATATCTGCACATAGTAATTGGAA
This sequence comes from Schistocerca gregaria, assembly GCF_023897955.1. Lineage (NCBI taxonomy): Eukaryota > Metazoa > Arthropoda > Insecta > Orthoptera > Acrididae > Schistocerca > Schistocerca gregaria. Next base: position 306,768,978 of record NC_064931.1, read on the forward strand.
AACTCTTCTACAACCAGCAGGTGGAGTGCATGTGATATTTGGAAAAGTAAGCAAAATTCCAGCACTAGTGGTAGATGAACAAGAGTCAATGAGTTTAAAACCTTACATAAAAAAACTTTCAAAATGCAGATTGAATTATGTGCAGCACATTGTCAAACATAAAGCATAAAAACAACATTAAAATGGTGTTCAGCAGCTATTAATGTAGAAATACAAAAGGTGTAAGCACAAAATCATACATAAACTTATAAATGGTGTGACGCACCAGTTAAATTAATAAATGAAGTAGATGAGAATTATGTTGTGTGAAATACAATTACCAACATAAATAACCAAACTATATTAAATGGTGTTAAGCACCTGAACAAAAGAAACAGAAATACAAAAGTTACATGAAACTACATTGTAAATTTCTTACAAAGGTTTTCTCTTTACATAAATTCAGTTTTGCCAGAGGCCAGATCTCTTGCAGAGAGGTGTCTGCTCTCAAATTTGGTCCTTTTTATATTAGCTGGTCTCAGGTATATTACTAACTTTTCAGTTCCATAAACTAGTTTTATCAGGTCCCATTCCATTTGAATATAATGCATGCACAATCATTTAATTCAGTGTCCTTTTACCTTAAACATTACATTTTGCCTATTTATCATATATTGTCCCTCATGGTATAATGAACTCTTTTTTTCTGCACAATGTCCTTAGGTCTGGCATGAAATCAGTCAGACTAGCCAAATCCAGGTATATATACAAAATATAGAAAATACACTAACCAAGATAAATGAAAATGGCACAAAATACAAATAAGAAAAGTCATCATAGGATAGTTCTCATTCCAAAATGTCCTCCTCAGTAATTATGGAGGAGTGAAATCCAGGTATGGTATCAAATAGCTAAGTCAAGATAATCTCTACACCCCGAATTTAAATAGCTTGCTCAACTCATCTCTAGCAAAATGTTGTGTAAACAGTATGGACAGTGCAAATATGGGTCTATTATAATCGATGTAGTTAGTGTGAGAGTGTATTTAGAACCGATAACCACGACATTGTTCCCATCATGCATTAAACTCGTTAATACCACAGCATGCTTGTGCTAATTGTACAGTCTAAGTAAAGGTGTATTTTTTTCCACTCTCAGTAGTGTTAGACATGTTCCTTTAAGGAAATCAGCTCTTCCAACTTACAATATCTCTCATATTTACTGAGCAAAGCTAAAATCATCTAACCTAAACATATCATAAATCCTTAAGTTAAAACTACCTCCCAGCCTGTTGATAAGGGTGGAACAAGATGCAATTTGTTGCCACACCATGACAAACAAAATTTGAAAAAACACACACACACACACACACACACACACACACACACACACACACGTGTGAACCAATCCTAACAAGTAAAACAAAACTCAAGTGATATCAACCAATGTCACCTCAACCTCCCTATCTGCTGCTGTCCCCCTGGATCAAATAGCAATAATATTCACAAAATCAAGGCAGAAGTAAGCTCATCCCTTCATAATATCATCAAATAACTGTAGTATATGCCAAAATATGCATGGAACATGTAACAATCAACAACTCATCTTCACCATAAAGCAGTGTGTTCAAGCAAGCATAGAATCATGAAGGTGTTGAAAAGCATCATTCGAGTCAAAATTCCTGATAGGTTTGTCAAATATCATAAGCTGAAGTATAAATGTAAAACACTTACCTCATCAACCTACATTCTCAAATTCTCAATTTAATTTGTCTCAGTATGGGAAAGTACTTTTCAAATGTATCACTCAGAGGTTTTCAGAAGACAAAATTCACCACTTTCAAATGTATGCAAAACAACAATGAAAAAATCAAATGTGTCAATCTGTATATGAGAGATGTGGTACTGAAGTGTAACTTTATGATACATATGGTTTAAGCTGCACTACGTTTCTCAATCCAAACACTTTCCTGGATCTAGGATAGATGAGTCTGTATGCATTGGAATATGGCATTTCACTAATTTCAAAAGGACCTATATAAATATCAAAAAACTTTTTGATCTCCTTATTTATAGCTTTTGATTTCTCATAACTTTTTGTTAACACCAGGTCACCAACTTTGTACTGAATCACCTTAACATTTTTGTCATGCCTGAACTTTTTCTTAATGTGACACATCTCCATATTCCTCCTCACAATGTCTTCTCTCTCATCAGGAGACAACTCAGAACACTTGGGAAACTTTATTAGTTCATAAAATAAATTAGTTGGTTTATTATTGTAATGTATCTCGTAAGGAGACAATCCAGTTGTTGTGTGTTGCTGATGGTTGAGAATATCCTCAAATTGTGTTACATATGAGTACCAATTTGAATGATCTTTGGAACAGTAAGTCCTACAAAGTTGACCAACCTAATGCATGTATCTTTCAGTAGTATTGCAAGATGGTGAGTAAATGGAAATGCAAATATGTTTGATGTTCTGATCAGTCATAAGCTGTTTCCATTCATGTGAGATGAACTGGCTTCCATTGTCAGACAATACAGCTTTAGGTTTGCCAGCAATGGTGAAATAATCACTTTCAAAAACACTGTATAATTTTCACACTGGTAGCCTTTTTCAATTGGTACAACTGAACTAATTTAATAAACAAATCAACCACAACAAAGATGTAACTGTATCCTTCTCTGGAATGAGGTAATTGTCCAAAGAAGTCAACGCCACCTAACTCAGATTTACCTTTGGGTATAATGCTATTTAAAAAACCTTTATGACACTGATTTGTTACCTTAGCTCTCTGGTATCTGTCACAAGAAGCTATCCAACACTTTACCCTCCTGGATATATTATTAAAATAAACATTTTCGTATAGCTTTTGAGTGCATTTCATACTCCCATGGTGGCCAAAACTCTCATGTACAAAATTAATGAGTAAGTCTATGTTTTGTTTGGGCCAACATAGCTTCAAGATATCAGAGTCTGGTCTGTGTCTCCTGAACAAAATACCCATGTGCACCTGGTAATACTGTCCAACTTTATCCTCACCTTTCTTAAAGAGTAGGCTTTTCACTAATTTCAAGTCCTCATCTTGGTTTTGATGTCTCCATAATTGTTCACAAATTTTTCTAATTTCTCTCTCACACTTTACTCCCTTAATAAACACAATTCTAAAGTTCTTGTCCTCCTGAATCTCAACATTCTCCTGACCATTAGCAACTGGCAATCTAGATAAGGCATCAGCAGCACAATTTTGCTCACCTTTGATATGGAAAATAGTGTAATCAAATTGCTGAAGAAATAATGCCCAGTGAGTGATTCGGTTATGGTACAGCTTAGAGTCCTGTAAATAGCTCAGGGCTTTGTGATCAGAGAATATGATGACTTTATGTCCAGTGAGATAGTTCCAAAATTTCTTGAAACTCCACACAATTGTGAGCAACTCTTTCTCAGTGACCTTGTCATTCCTTTCATGTTTAAGTAAACTCCTGATTGCAAAACTTATTGCACATTGTTCCATCAGACCATCAACCTATTTCTGCTGAAAAATATAGGCACCAAGTCCATAATCACAACTATCTGTCATAAGGCAAAACGGTAAGGAAAGATCAGGCCTACATAGAATCTGACTATTGAAAAGCTGTGTTTTGATCTCATCAAAAATGGTTTGACATTCTGTGGACCATTCCCATAACGTGTTCTTTTTCAATAAATTCAGAACTTGTGATATTATGTATTTACGGTAGAAATTACATAATCCATAGAAGGATCTAAATTCCTTTTTATTTCTAGGTCTGGGAAAATTGGCAATAGCTTTGATCTTATCTGCATTGAGCAGAATTCCTTCCTCACTGATGGTGTGACCCAAGAAGTTCAAAGATTTAACCCCAAATCTACATTTAGCCAATTTGAGGGTCATACCTCCATTTCTGAATTTCATTGGTTCCTCCTTAATTGTCTTGATATGCTCATTCCATGAATTACTTGTAACGAGGATGTCATCAACATAAATAACCAGCTTCAATAGTATATCACTACCTAACACTAAATCCAAGGCTCTTATAAATTCTGCAACTGACACATTGAGACCAAATGTAACTACACAGTACTGGTAACTTTTTCCAGAGAATAAAAAGGTGGTGTATTTTCTGCAACTAGGAGTGAGAGTGATCTGATGGAAGCCTGATGTCAGATCTAAACAGGGGAAATACCTGGAACCGTGGAATTTATTTAATAATTCTTCCATTGAGTCTGAGTGATCTGTCTCCCTTTCCAAATATTTGTTTAGATGTCTGGAATCAACTACAAGCCAGACTCCAACGTCTGTTTTGGATATGACAACTAGAGGATTGTTGTACTGACTTATTCTTCTTTCAATAGTGCCCCACTCTTGTAACTTTTGGAGTTCCCTCTCCACAATTTGTTTCTTACATATAGGTACTGAGTATGGTCTTTTGAAAAATGGCTGATGCTGCTTCAGCCAAAGCTTACAAGAATAATTCTTAACTCTGCCTGGCTTTTCACTGAAAATGTCTTCAAACTCTCTCAATACACTTTCAAGTTCAGAGTTTTCATATTCAGTAAGCCTATCAGCCTCATTGACCTTATCACTAAGTAAATGATCAAAGTCTTTAACAGTAACATCAACACCTGTAATATCATCATTTAAAACTCCTTTCTTTACTTCTATCTCATAGCCACACACTTTGTTGGTTGTAGTATCACCAGTTTTTAGATATAGCTTAGTATGACCATAAATTTGAACTTAGCTTTCACAATGGCCAATTCCGTACCAGACCTTTGAATTAACCCAGTCAAAAGATATATTATTCTTTAGAATCCAATACATTCCCAGGAGTATCTCCTCATTGGATCACTGACAATCAGGCAACCTTGTTCAAACACAGTCTTTCCTATATGGAAGGTAATTAATGCTTGTTTATTAATTACATTGCTGTACTTGCCAGTTGCACCTTTAATTTTAACTCCAGAGATAGGAAACTCAATGTAGTCATGATTATTCTGTACTCTGTCTCTAAATTTCTCAGATATGATTGAAATTGCACTGCCAGTATCAGTTAGACATAAACTGGTCCAGTTACCAACCGATATCTCTATGTATGGGCTACCCACAAAATTATGCTGTTCTGTAACATTATCTTCTCTCAATAAATCACTCTTAACCTCCTTAAAATCTAAATCACATAACTGGTTCACACTGTTGTTGGACATTTGTATAAGATGAATGGGTATCTCAGTGTTAAGAACATCTTCACTTAATTGATTTGATTCACAATTAAAGATAGGATTGGTGCGAGCATTTAACTGACTGTTCACATCAAGTTGAGGATTGTTCATATTATCTGTTGCAACCTCCCTGCAGTTTCTGAAGTGATCCTCAATTCTACTGTCAATTTCAGTGTGTTGACTTCTTATGCCCTGGTTTGCTACAATGTCACTACATCAATGGGGATAAGTTGTCTTTCCTGCATTGAATGAGTGGTACAGTTATTATTGAATATTTCTAAGTATACCATTCCATCCAGATCACTCAAATCTATTGTTTCAATCACTGCATTTTCAACAGAATCATGTGTGTTGTTACCGCTTTCTTGAGTGTTACCCACTTCCAACAAAACAGAGTCAGGACAGGCCCTCCTACCTTCATGAGCATATGTTTCAGAATTTGCATGTTTAGAACACATAAGATTAGCAATACCATAAAAACCACAGTCTTTGCCATCACTACAGGAAGAACAATCAGAAAATAAATTTGTTAAGACACACTCCTCCAGTTCATATTCATGTACAATACTTTTCTTTCCACCATACATTTCCTTTAGGTACATGTTCCAAAACTTATCAACAACAGTTAAACTTACTGGGTACTCATACTTATAATTATCTGATAACTCCATACATGTATTCAGAGTTGCCTGTTCATAAAATCCATTAGTTTCCTCCACTTGACAGGACTCAAGTGAAGAAATTATTGGTTTTTCTGGTTGTGGGAGTTGTGGGAGTTGTTCCTATTACCATTCCTTCTGTGTCTGTTGTGGAAGTTCCACTGGTTATGATTATCAGAACCACCATTCTGGTTACTGTTTGAGTTATGTGGATTTTTGTATCTGTCTTCCTCATCTAAAGCTTTCCCTAATTTATCAACATGCCATAAGAAATTATTAATTGACTGCAGGCTAGACCCCATTGAGCTCTTCTAGGCACACGTCTTCTCAAAGCATCTATAAGTATTAAATAAACTAATGGTTTGTTGAGATGTGCAAGCTTACGCAGCTGTCTTTCACAAAACTCCCTCATTGATGTATTACCGGGCCTGTAATGCGTACCATTTAAAAATGCACTTTTAATGCCAGACTGTTTGTCTGCCAACCAGAATTTGTTTAAGAATAACTTCTCAAACTCTTTAAACGTAATTTCAGCTTTAATATGTTGATTGAACCAAGACAAGGCTTCACCATCAAGAAACCATTTTGCTAATTTTATCTTTGCCGAGTCAGACATGCCAGCAGGAAAGCTATCCCTACATTGACAAATAAAATCTACTGGGTGCATCTTAAAATCCCCAGGAAAATACTTAAGCAATAAGTTGCAGGATGGTACAAAGCTGTTGTTAACTTGGTGCACCATAGCTGATTCTACATTGATCAGACGAGATTCGAAAGTTTGAATATTGTCTGAAACAACATTTATTTTATAGTTAACATTTGAAAAATGTTCCTGCATTTGATTATCATTCTGTTTTAGTTTCTCCTCAATAAAGGCGCTTTCTTGCTTGTTGTATTGACTCATGACCTTAAACTCTACATTGCATCTATCAACTTCTTTGCAAATGGTATCCTCAGTATTCTTAAGATGGGATTCTACATTTTCCAGTCTGTCATTAACTGTTTGAAAATTTAAGGTAGTAGATTCGTGTAGCTGACTGATTTCTAACAGAGAGCCTGCTACACGTTCATTATTGTTTTTAATATCTTGCATAATTGTTCTAACAGATTCATTCAGGTTATCAATAGTATGATTTAACCCTTCAAATTTACTATCAATATCCTCTTTCAGGTCTTTAATGTCCTTTTGTAAATCTTGTTGCAGATCCTTGTTAATTTGTTTTAACAGTTCTGCTAAGTTTGCAAGTAAACCAGATGCTTGCTCACTTGGTCCAAATCCCAAAAATGGTAGGCTTCCGATGATTGCTGCCGGTTTGGCGTCGACATGTGGATTTGTTGTGGTGGAGTAGATGTTTCTCCTGTAATGTCTATAGCCTCGGAAGTAGACATGGTGATTGTTATAGCAGGGCACATCATACACAAAAGCAAGTCCTAACCTCGAACTTCCTCACACCCATTTCACATCTTAGTCTATCTACAATATAGTCACTCGCAAACACTACAAAAGGAATTGAAGAGAAAGTTACTGCAAATTATCATACTCATCTTTTGTATGGCATTCCAGCAATGATTTGGTCACCCTTCACTTATCATGTTCTTTTATCCACAAATCCTTGCTCGCACTTTGTTCATGGCAACACTCACTATTAACTGCACACATACGAACATATTAAAGACCAGTTTTGTACAATCCCAGGTCCTCCACCATATTGAAATATTCCCGCTACCTTGGGAAGCATTCCAATTACTATCAATGTTAAAGATTGCATCAAATAGTAATAACGGCACTTATTGAATTATGCGCATGGTTCTTTGTTGGCGGTTAAGGAATACTTAACCTAAATTGCTTTGGATGTAGGTTTCTCCACTAGCAAAGAGAATCCTTAGTCTTACTGCAGCTCGTCTTCCTAAATGTATGTGTTGCAATAATATACTGCAGAATTATTGAGTCATCGACGTTCATTCACAAAAAATACAAAACATTTTCATTGTCCAAACGTTCCATCCACACCAGCCACGTGCTATCAACTGCCATTCCAACTTCCCTCCAAAACCCATCTCCTCCAAAGAACAAACAATTTACAAAACATTAACATCATTGGAAATGGAAGATTAATGATTTAACCACAAAAATTAATATCAATAATTCCACTAAAATTAATCTCAATAACTCTGTCACACTAGAAAATGAATAATTAAAATAACTGGCATAAAACAAAGTAGGCACTAAGATGTGCACATAGTGACATGCATAATTAAGATCTGCATATAATTTGCATTAAAAAAAAAGTAGACACTAAGATCTGCACATAGTAATGGAAAGGATAGAAATGGGAAGGTGCTTCCATTTCAACTGAGAAAATCACTATTGGATTTATATATCATATTTCTCAACAACATAGATCACAAAAAAAAATATGCAGTATTTTTTAAATTATTTTTGGTGCATTGAAGACATAATAGCCTAACTTTTATCTGGTACAAACTGTCAGCAGATGGTCAAATGCAGATGATTTCACAGATTTTTGCACTCAAGTTGGCACATAATTGTGACTTATTGTGTTCCATAATCGAGGAAAGGTATTTCACATAAATATATAATCAAAATATAGTAGTGCTTTCACACACTCAGCGTTGAGACATGGAAACAGTACCTGAGAAAAGCAATTCAGATGCCTTGGGCAGTTTTAATGTAAAAGGGTTTGTCATTGAAATGGGAAGTAGTTTGCAGGTCAGTCAGTTACATCTCCACATTCACAGGGTGCTTTTATATGAAATGGCAAACTGTCTCAAAAACAGATTGAAAATACATGTAAGACTGACAGTGTCCTTAAAATGTTTAGGAAACTGAGCTTGTAGCCACAATAAATGCCTCAAACCTCATTTTCTCTAATGACAGTGAGCTTAGGGAACTGGACTGTGTTTGTCAAAATATGTCTCTTCTATAACACAATTTCCTTTTTAAAATACAAGGTCTAAAATCCAATGCAGATGTTTTAATTTTCGTTCCTGCACTCCTTTTTCCTTCATAACTTCAACAATAGTGAGCTTTACATTAAAAAAATCATTCCAGACATGCCCTTTGACTTAACCAACAAACTCTGCAGTAATATATAGAGCCTACATACTCTTCATTCAGTTCCATTGAAAACTATTGCAGTGGAATGATGCATGCAACTTCAGAAATTTTCCTGCTCATACCACCAATTTCTTCAAGTGCTGCATGCCTGAAAATTTTTCACAAAGTACATCTTTATGTACTGAACAATGGATGCCATCTGTTGACAATTGTAATTTTTTGCTCTTTCATTTTCAACTAAATCTTTAAATTCTTTCAGCAAGGTACTGTAATAGTGTTTCAAAGCATATTTCAGTAGCTGTTGCTTATGCAACTGCATAATATACTCTGAAAATTTTCAGCTCTCTCTCCTGTCAATTCCATTCATTTGTAAAGGCTTGTGATGATAAATTGCTAGAGTGCATCTTTTGGTGCAAATATCCATTGGACCTTTGAATGTCCTTCATCCATAAAAAAAAAAGCAAAGGGTAAACAGTGCTGACACCATGATTCTGCCAAACTGAAGAGAGTTGTGCTGACCAAAAAATGCTACACTGTAATACTAAATTAAATGTCACACTGTACTGAATAGTACTGGGAAGGAAAAAGCAAGGCTGAGACAGTTAGAACTTTGGCCCACACATCAGGCCCTCATCAAGTCTGACATGCCACATGGCCCTTTGCTAAATTCAAATATTTGTACGAGTTGGGCTATTCCAACTGCTACTCATTAACATTGTAGTCATTGGTTACTACATTTTTTTCATTTTTTTATGTGCACAGTTTTATATTTATAAACATTTAAAGCAAGTTGCCAGACTTTACACCACTTTGAAAGCTTATCAAGATCTGAGTGAATATACATTCAGCTTCTTTCAGACAGTTCTTCATTATAGATAACTGAGTCATCTGCAAAATGTTTGAAGTTACTATTAACATTGTCTGAAAGGTCATTAACATACAATATGAGCAGCAAAGGTCCCAACACACCTCCATGGGGCACACCTGAAGTTACCTCTACATCTGACAATTACTCTCCATTCAAGATAACATGCTGTGTCCTCGATACAGTCACAAATTTCACTTGATACCCCATATGATTGAACTTTTGACAATAAGCACATGTGTGGTGCAGAGTCAAATGCTCTACAGAAAAGAAGAAATACTGCATTTACCTAATTACCTTGATCCAAGGCTCTCAGCATGTCATGTGAGAAAAGTGTGAGTTGGGTTTCAGATGATAGATGTTTTTGGAATCCATGCTGGTTGGCACAGGGGAGAAGATACCTCACATTCCTGATTGCATGAGAACTAAAGGTTACTAAAGTAGTTTTACATAGCTAGAGCGAGTGGAAAACTGCCAGGAGGATTTGATGGTTCTGTAATCTTTGCTGGGTACAAGTTGAAAAGTATTTAGGTTAGAGTGATATGTTTCACATCAAAGCACAAAGTTTCAGGATTTAAAAACTATGTTGGATCGCTATGGGTAAGATGTACATGTACTAGAAGAGACATTTATGAGGTGATGGGAGAAGATACCATTGGCTTCTAGAACTTTTTTTTTTGTTCATGGACAGGTGGGGGTCAGAGCTTTCATTAAAGATGGAGTACAAATAACTTTCATTCCTGTAAGTTGTTTGAATATTTTATATGTCAGGATAAACTTAAGTTTCACATGGAGTGTAAGCCCAGATTGAAGGAAAGTATAGGGAAGGAAATCACCCACATCATTTTGAAGGAAAGTATAGGAAAGGAAATCACCCATATCCTTTTCAAATGAGCCATCCTGACATTTGTCTCAAACAATTAAGGAAAATCAAGGATAACCTAAATATGTGTGGCCACACAATGGTTCACACCCCTGATCCTATGAATGTAAGTCTAGTCTAGGGCCAGTTCAAGAACATTTTTCCACACAAGTAAATTATCATTTGCCCCCCCCCCCCCTCCCTCTCCCTCACCCACCCATTCACCATTTACCCACACCCATGTCAGTTTTCATTACTAATTGTGATATGCACTGTATAAAAATCGTGCACCTGAATGTCCCCAGCATACCTCTCAGTGTGGCACCCCAAGTTCCCACTAGTAATAATGGTATTTCTTGCATAGAAACATTACAGTTGTTGCATCACTGGTGCGCTATCAGCTGGCTAGTGTTGCTTGGGCTTTAAACTGGCCTGGTCTAGTGTGATAATCAATATACCACCTTAGTCAGTATGTGATCAATTGGTGGAATGGACGTAAAGCTGATTAGCTTGATGCTGATGCAGTTGATGCATATGTGCATGCAGCTAGTGTGGACTGATATGGCACACAGTTACAGTTGGACCTCTAGTAATGTTGATAGTGGGCATGGGGATATAGTGCACATTGGAGCTTCAGTAGCTGCCAAATGAAAGGATGGTAAGTTTAATAGATGTGAGGATGTAGACAAAAAATAGAACTGCCTTGGTAGTGGGGTAAATGGAAGAGGTGAAAAGATTAAATCTGAGTAAGTAAAATGGTAGGTGAATATGTGGATGCAAGAGTGTGGTAGAGTTGCATGCATATGACTGTTTTGATGGTAAGATAACACATAGTTTACTGGGGAAATAGCTAACAGTGATTATAAAAATACTGTAGGTGAGGATTTGGTTAAAGTAGATGATGAAAGCACCAGCAACAATAACACAGGCAAAGACACTGGTAATGGTAAAGATTATGATAATGACGACAACCATATGTGATGAAATCACATGCAATTACAGGTAAATGGGTTGATCATCACTGTGAAACAAAAAATTGCAACAAATTGGAAAATGTTATCAGACATTGAACAGCACCACAGAGAATAGCCCAGATTGCATTACTGGATGAGGAGATCTAACCCTCATATGACACTGTAGAAAATATCTATGATTCACATAATCATGATGCTACTGATTCTCCTTCAAGTTTTAAGTCACTGGAAAATTTGAGAAGCAGAATTGAAAATTTTCAATTAGCACCTACACCCTACATAATACCATAGGTGTGCATAATTAGGAAAAACAGAACATATCTTTTTTGTTTTTGCTCCATCCATTTACCAGCATGAGAAAACAATCATGTTTATGTGTATGTCCCTCTCATCGCTTACACAAAATCTACTAGATGGCATAAATGCTGCTCATCACTTACACAAAATCTACTAGATGGCATTAGTCTGAAAAAAATTGTCCTGTCTCATTTCCTCATGTTTGGCCATGTACCAAGGACTTTCCCTAGGTGTGGTGTCTTGCATGCCTCAATGATGCAAATAGCTGTATTGTTGGTGCAACCACATTTGGGGCTTATTTGTGCAGCAGTCAGACTAACCTGTGGTTCCTGAACAGGGATGGCAGCATCTTCAGTAGTTACAGTGTGGCAGTTTGGATGACTGACTCACCTGGCCTTGTAACATTACAAATATGGGCTTACTATGATGGTATTGCAAATGACTAAAAGCAAGGAGAAACTACAGCTGTAATTTTTCCTCAGGGCATGCAGCACTACTGTATGGATTACAGGATAACATCCTCTGGAATAATATAATATGGAGGTAAAATAGCTCCTCCATTCAGGAGGAGACTTCTCAGGAGGATATTGTTATCAGGAAAGTAAGATCCCTTAACTAGGTAAGAACATTAGTGAATTTAAAAAGGGAATTTGAGAGATTGAAGCTACTTCTTGTCAGATGAAAGCAGGGTTATAAATACAAAGTCAAGGATGTAGGAATGTTGGTAAGGTACTATGAACAATATAAGGAATGTGTTATTACAGCCAACATAGGCATCAAGCAAATATCTTGCACTAAAGTACAGGTTCACATTCCTGCTAGCTCCCAGATGATGAAGAGACTGAAAGAACCTATAATGAGATCAAAAATATTATTCAGATAGTTAAGGAAGACAAAATTTTATTTTGATAAAGGCTTGAATTCTATAGTAGGAAGAGAAAAAGAACGAAAAATTGTACTGGAATGTGGACTGATAGAAAGCTGCCTGATATAATTCTGCACACAGAACAAGTTAATGATTGCTAACACTTGATTTGTGAATCAAGATAGAAAGTTGTATGCATACAAGAGACTCGCAGTGTTTCCAGCTCTGTATGTATCTCAGTAGATTAATCGAGGTATGACCTGTCCATATACTATGTCTTAGAAACAACGGAGCAGCTGACTGTCCTCTTTTAGGATACAGTGGTTGTCTGTAAAGTAATGTGACTGGGTCTGGTAAAACAAAATATTGATCCAATCAGTACCCTTTATTAAAAATCTTCAAAATAGTGTTCTTGAATGTTGATACGCCACTGCTAATGTGATTCTCACACTGGAAAGGCACCCTGGAAAATAACTGCTATAACCCCTTTGACAGATTCTGTGACAGCCCATTGGATGGTGGGAACACCATCAAAATAGTGACCTTCAAGGCTTCTCTTCAGTTTTGAAAACAGTAAACTGTCTGGTAGGCTCATATCAGGGCTGTACAGTGGCTGCATCAGGGATGAAAACCCTATCTGCACCAAGTAGCTGGCCACAGTGAAGACCGCATGGGCTCAAGCATTGTCATGCTGAAGCTTCCAGCAATCCACAATCTCCGGTCATTTCTGTTTGATGGCATTGTGCAAACATGAAAGTACTTCTTTGTTGAAAACAGTGTTGATGGTTGGAGGTTAGGCTGCTTTTATTTTGGCCATATTTTTGTCCAAAGCACTTGTTGAAGGGCATCCAGGTAACTCCATGACTTATATGGTCTTCTGTCCAAACTTTAACTCACTGAAAAAACAGGAAATCTGAGCCATTGACAGGGTTCATAAATCTCCTTAACCAAGGAGGAAAGCCAAACTTAATCATGTAACACTGCTCCAGCGAACACTCCATTTTTCACATTTTATGCCATGAAAAAAACTCAAAAACAGCTTTTGTACCATGCATGGTCCTTGCTGTGTGAGAGCAGATAAACTGCCATACAGTGTATTTCTTGGCTTTGATCCTTCACCACAAATCCCTTGGCAAAGAGTCCACTGCTAGTGACCAGAGCACTGCTTGGCAGCCAGTACCATTTCTTAATGGACAAACCCTGCATTTCTGTAGGTATTTATTTAAATTTGCTTGCAATAATCCTGTTCTTAGGACATGGCACAAGGAGCATCATATATTGTCTACACATTATGTTCCATTCACTCATTTACCACTAGATGATGTGAAGGGCGTATTTCAATAGTGGTACAAGTCCATTTTTGTTCATTTTGAGATACAGAGTCCTAAAGTTAAATGAGTGCTGAAAAATCTGCAGTTGAGATACCAGAAATATTCAATCATATGGCTTCTTGCTAGAGAGGAATCTTTCTCTCTGTTTGATTGGCTCATTAATTTTAGAAGCATTATAGGTAAAAAAGTGGAGGTGATGGACTTGTACCACTATTGAAATAAGCCCTTCATATAGTGTTGTGTATTTGTGAAAGTTTATTCCACTAGACTGTAAAAATATCTTTCATTCTATGGCTGTAAACTGTGTTATATTATCTGTAAGAATTGCAACAGGCACCCTTTATGATGCAAAGGCATTGTCCAGTACTGCAAAAGATGAAGTTGCTGTTGTGAAGTGAGTTGCTCTCACCTCCAGCTATTTCCATCAGGTGTCAATAAGATGAATAACATTATACCTGTGACTGTTCCTATGTAATCTATGTGTATCCCCTCTCATGGTCATATAGGATATTTCCAATGATGGTCTTCAAGTTTTGGAGGAGAAAGTGTGTGCCTAGTACATTTGCTGCAAAATTTTATGGCTGGTTTAACAACTACATTGATGCTAGACCAATAAACCTCAAAACAAGCAATGCCCTTAATTTGAAAGATTTTTAGATGAGATACATGTAGATTATTTAGAAATCTTTTGTAGAGACTAGTTGGAACGATGACATGATTTTCAAATAGTAAGAATTTAGCTGCTAATGTGTACTTAGCTTCTGGTGGGTCATAACCAGTAAATACCAAGTTTATTTCTTACTCTAGCATTTGCAAAAGCATACCCAAGTAAAAGTCTCTCCTCGTCTTATGAATCACAAATGCCACTCATACCAACAGTTGTGCAATTTGGCACAATACAAACTGGCCATATTGGATACAAACCCTTTCTTCTTTAGCTGTGACTCTGTGAACAATTTCTGTAGGTGTAAGTATGAAGTATGAGAGCAAAACTCACACATCTGAGTGCTACTCTTTTCATTTGAATGTAACAACAAAGTAGAATTGAGAAGGATACCTAGTGTAGTCTGGTATGTGACTGAAATGTAATATTTGTATAGAATACTAGGTATAAAGTTGGTGTGGAGACTTGTGATCAACTATCAGTAAAAATGTTGTGCATATACAGGGTGTTTCAAAAATGACTGGTATATTTGAAACGAGAATAAAAACTAAACGAGCAGCAATATAAATTAACTGTTTGTTGCAATATGCTTGGGACAACAGTACATTTTCAGGTGGACAAACTTTCGAAATTACAGTAGTTACAATTTTCAACAACAGATGGCGCTGCAAGTGATGTGAAGATATAGAAGACAACACAGTCTGTGGGTGCGCCATTATGTACGTCGTCTTTCTGCTATAAGCGTGTGCTGTTCACAACGTGCAAATGTGCTGTGGACAACATGGTTTATTCCTTAGAACAGAGGATTTTTCTGGTGTTGGAATTCCACCACCTAGAACAGTGTTGTTGCAACAAAACGAAGTTTTCAACTGAGGTTTAATGTAACCAAAGGACTGCAAAGCGATACAATAAAGCATCTGTTTAAAACATTTCAACAGACTGGGAACGTGACGGATGAACGTGCTGGAAAGGTAGGGCGACCGCGTACGGCAACCACAGAGGGCAACGCGCAGCTAGTCCAGCAGGAGATCCAACAGCGGCCTCGGGTTTCCATTCGCCGTGTTGCAGCTGCGGTCCAAATGACGCCAACATCCACATATAGTCTCATGCACCAGAGTTTACACCTCTATCCATACAAAATTCAAACGCGGCAAGCCCTCAGCGCCGCTACCATTGCTGCACGAGAGACATTCGCTAACGATATAGTGCACTGGATTGATGACGGCGATATGCATGTGGGCAGCATTTGGTTTACTGACAAAGCTTATTTTTACCTGGACGGCTTCATCAATAAACAGAACTGGCGCATATGGGGAACCGAAAAGCCCCATGTTGCAGTCCCATCGTCCCTGCATCCTCAAAAAGTACTGGTCTGGGCTGCCATTTCTTCCAAAGGAATCATTGGCCCATTTTTCAGATCCGGAACGATTACTGCATCACGCTATCTGGACATTCCTCGTGAATTTGTGGCGGTACAAACTGCCTTAGACGACACTGCGAACACCTCGTGGTTTATGCAAGATGGTGCCCGGCCACATCGCACAGCCGACGTCTTTAATTTCCTGAATGAATATTTCGATGATCGTGTGATTACTTTGGGCTATCCGAAACACACAGGAGGTGGCGTGGATTGGCCTCCCTATTCGCCAGACATGAACCCCTGTGACTTCTTTCTGTGTGGACACTTGAAAGACCAGGTGTACCGCCAGAATCCAGAAACAATTGAACAGCTGAAGCAGTACATCTCATCTGCATGTGAAGCCATTCCGCCAGACACATTGTCAAAGGTTTCGGGTAATTTCATTCAGAGACTATGCCATATTATTGCTACCGCAGCGCCATCTGTTGTTGACAATTGTAACTACTGTAATTTCGAAAGTTTGTCTGCCTGAAAATGTACTGTTGTCCCAAACATATTGCAACAAACGTATTTCTATCGCTGCTCGTTTAGTTTGTATTGCCGTTTCAAATATACCGGTCATTTTTGAAACACCCTGTATGTAACAGAATAATTAGTGTACAGTATGTAAAATTGCCAATGCCTCATTGTTAGGACTGTGTTGCTCAGCAATGGTTAATACATGGCTAATGAAGGCTATCAGTCATTCTTTGCCATCTTTACGTTACTGCAGAAAAACACAGGCTAGACCTGTTTTACTTGTGACCGTTGTTAGCACTAATGGGAGTACAGGATCATAAGGCATCAAAATATTTGGAGAAATGAGTATATTCTTGACCTCATATTAGGCCCTTATTTAACTGTTGCCCATATAAAGAGGTCTGTAAATTGTGCATCTCTTGGTGGAGAACTTCTTCTCCAGAATAAAGGAATTTTATTACTTAATTTTGTTTAGGAATAGCAGTGATTCTTGTTTTGGGGTCACTTTCAGTATGCTTGCCATAATATGGTAATCTGATTTTTGTATGCCATTGGAAACAACTTTGTGACACAAAAACTGTGTTGTTGAAATGGCAAAGATACCCGTGTTGTAGTTGATACAAAGGTCATGTGACTGCAATCTTTCTAACATCTCATCAGGAATTAGCATTATGATGTCAAATTCCTCTATAAACATCAATATCTTCCAAAAAATTCAGTGCCAAATGTAGAATCAGTAAAATGCTTTCCATGTGACATTGCCAAGCTGTAGATATATTAGGCATGCCATAGTGTGCTCATTAATGATATATTGATCAATAATTGGGGTGTTCAGTGTTAGTGCATGATGAAATCTTGATCCACATGTAGGTGGTTTAATGATCCTGCTTTCAAAATATAATAGAATGTCTTAAAAGTTTTGAAGCAGGAAATGTGACATGATTTCCTGTTTCCTTAACTTAAAATCAATGCTGTCATTGATTAGTGGTTGTGATAAGTCTTCATTCTTTTTCATAGTAAATGACCTAAGTTTTCCTTTTGTCAATTATGTACATGATGCGGACTAGGTTTTATTGCTCTTGAATAAATTTCAATACCCTGGTTACATAATTTCCTCATTATTATTAATATTGACTTCCAACAATTCACATACTGGTCACAAAAACTGCTGCCTCACAACTCTGCAACAAAATTGTGTAACAATTACTACTGAGTAACTGCTCAACTCCTTTGCCCTTATATAGATTCATCACAATAAATTGTACTCACAGTATTATTCTAATTAATGTGTCATTCCATTCACAAAGATAAAAGATTAATATAAATAATTTCAGATTTGGCATCAAGTTCTAGAAAAAGTATAGTTTTAAGCAACAGTTTTGTCAATTAAAAGTTTTCTATACTAACTATCACAAAATAAATCCCTTTAACTGATACTATGTAAATATATACCTTTCCATCAAAATGAAATTAGCATTCTAATTCCTTACAATAATACTAACTCCAGTGCCAAATCTATATCATTCCATAAAAATAAAGGTGCTGCAATGCATACTAAATACTATAAATGTAAATTTGTTTGTATAGTAATCACACTGTCCTGTCATCTTAGAAGATTCTATTAAGGTACCTGATTCTGTAATTCAGTTACAGTAATTAGTGTAAGCTGGTAATCAAGACATTATTAAACTTTGGATGTATTTTCTTGTCTCCAGTTGCAAATAAATTTTATTACACTTTACCAGTTTCAACAAATGAATGTGCCATCTTAAAAGCCTACAAAATTAAGGATATTATAAATTAACTAAACAAACACGCACAGCATAGGTTTCAGGTTATAAGACAATTTCCAAATACATTACTGATTCCCAAAGATGATAATGCACAGATAAACATGATGACAAGGTAATGTTAATCTCAACTTCTTAAGGTATCAAGCCATAGCTTAATGTACAATTACATCAATGACCATTTTTAGCAAATTACATGTATTATTATATATTCACCAATTATACTACATTGACCTGACTAAAGTTATACATCAGCCAAGATATTTTTAAATATGATGGACTGGGACCCAAAGTTTTGCTTCTATCCTGGGGTTGTGATCTCATCTAAAAGAAGCGGATATTTGAATTGGGTTTGCTCATTTAATAACAGGTTTGCAGATATACCCATATGTTCTTTAATTTATAAAATTTCCAATTGGTCAAGTTTCACCCCCTTTTCCTCTGTGTGTAGGACTTGTACATCTATTGTGGATTTGGGATTCTTGTTCAGGCAATGTTCCTCAATCTCCAGATTCTGTGGTGTTTCTTAAGCCTTGTAGAGATTGATATCCCCATGTGTCCACTGTAGCAAGACTGACACCCACAGCATGTAATTTTATAAACCCCACTTTTTTGATAACTAGTTGTTTGTCTTTTTCATTGAACAAGAAAAACACAGAGAAATCCTTTGCCTTCAAGATGTTACTTATGCTATTTGATATTTTTCCTATAAAAGGTAATGTGCATTATTTCTTTTCCTGTTGCTCTGTGCTTTTTATTTGGGAGAGTAGGGACCTGGCTTGCTTCTTCATATTTTACCTAATATTTTATCAGTTGTGTTGGGGTCAAATTCATTATTTATGGCTATCGTTTTTATTGTGTTAATTTCCTGATCAGTGTCTTCTTGTGACGTAGGCATAGAAAGAAGACAGTGAATCATGTGATGGAATGCTGTGTATTTGTAGGTTGTAGGATTTTGTGAGGAACCAGGGATGAATGTGTCAGTGAAGGAATCTTTTTGGTAAATTTTGAATTTATGATTACTGTCTTCTATCTTTAAGCTAATGTCCAGAAAAGCTGGATATTGAGGAAACCTGATTCAGCCTTAGCAGAACATTACGTGAACAATAATCAAAAATACACAATATATATAGAAGTCCTACACACAGAGGAAAAGGGGGCCAAACTCAACCAATTAGAAATTTTAGAAATTAAAAAAAAAATGGGTATATCCACACATCTATTATTAAATGAGAAAATCCAATTCAGTTAGTCACCTCATTTGGATGAGATCACAACCCCAGAATAGAAGCAAAACTTTTGGGTGTTGGTCCATCATAGTTAAAAATATCTTGGCTGATGTGTAATTTTAGTCCGATCATTGTAGCATAATTGGTGAATGTGTAATAATGTATGTAATTTATTAAAAATAGTCACTGATGTAATTGTACATTAAGATATGAATTTATACCTTAAGAAGTTGAGATTAGCTTTGCCTTATCATCACATTTATCTGTGCATGATCATCTTTGGGACTCAGTAATGTACTTAAAAATGGAATTATAAACCGAAACCTAGGTTATGCAATAACATTAATAATAAATTGTGAAACAAGGCTAAAAACCAGTGTTTGTTTAGTTAATGTACAATATTTCATCAAGAACCCACAGTTGATTCAATTACAATGATGTTATTCAATTAAAATGATATTATATATCTTTAGACCTTGGCTATACATTTATGTGACATATAAAAAGTATATTACAGAAAATTACTGACTTTAGCACACAGTCAATATCTTCTACATTGAATGATAATGTCACAGTTATGTTCAGAAATTGATTATTTTAAAACTCTCTGATTTACAATAACTGAATCACATCTATGTATCTATTGTGCTAGCAGCAAGGAACATATACAAAAGCATATGTAAAAAATATAACCAAGGCATAAAAGGAGTTATATATAACACATTTGAAGAAAAACATGACACATAATCCAATATATGAAAGGGATGGGTTAATTTCTACATTTTATAGGTATTTAAAATAAACACATATCATACGCACATTTCTGAACATACCATGCCACTCTCCTTCTATGAAGAAGATATTGACTGTTTGCTAAACTAAGTTTCTGTAATATATTTTTCATACTTCACATAAATTCATAGCCAATGTCTAAAGATTTATAATGTCCTTAATTTTGTAGACTTCTCAAGATGACAAATTAATCTGTCAAAACCATTAAAGCATAATAACATTTATTTACAACCGATGACTGAAAATTTACCCTGAATAAATAATATTACAGTGCTGAAAATTACAGCAATGACTAAAATAATCACATAGTTTGACTGGTAAATCTGTCTGTTACAATTCACACCACCTCCTCCCCATCAACTTCATGCAAAATATTTATTCATGTGACTCTAACACTATCACATGTAACAGAAAAAAAATATTTTTACGTATGAGAATTATGTACTGTAATGTAACAGACTAGTGTGACAATCAATCCTTATATTTAATGAAGCACCTGATCCGAGGTATTGAATAGGGATGTGCTTTGTAACACAGCTTTTAAGACTTTGTCAGTAATTATTTACTGAGCATACATATGCTATCAAACTCAAAAGTAATATGTTACTTTAAATTTTCTTTTGGAAAATTGACATAATACTCATTTGGTTTAATAGTACACTGTACTGTATATTTCCAAAGCAACTGTAGTAAAATCTAAACAACTAACCAAGAGTCTGTGAAAATATTGGTCATCATAATCATCATGTATTTAAGGTATAATTTGAAATTAATCAAATGCATTTGTTAATGGCTCATAATTTGAAAATTTACATAGTGAAAATGCACACCTAACAGAATTGTAAATGTGGCAAACATATTGTTGTTAATTGTAAAGGTTAAAATTGTACTCACACATTTGTTGACTCATAATTTTCCGTCACATATTTACAAATGTGCATGTTTAAATAATGGATTTGTAAAATGGTATTGTTATGTATTTATTTGGTATTTTTGTGGTGGCTCGACCCAGCAAAACCAAGGCATACTCAGCAGTTATTAAATTGTAGTCTAATTATTGCTGTAAAAAGTTTTGTAATGATAGTAAAAAGTAAAAATGAGGAGTGTAAGAAGTTTTTTATTTAATCAGTGTAATTGGAAGAAACAAAAAGACCAAAATAAAATAGTTGTTGGGTCAGAATATATGAAAAAAAGAAAAAAAGAAAAAAAGAAACAGTGTATGAGCATTTTACATCCAAAAACTTAAGTTCTTCAATTAAAATTAATTAAACTCTATGTTACAATTTCATGAAATTGTCTTTCAGTGATATTTGTTTGCTATCTTTTCCAATTAAGTCACCTAAAATCACAAACTTAATTTTTTCTAATGTCAGATAATGGCTACTATTACTAGAAACTATTGCACATAAGAAGTTGTGATGTGTACCTGAAATCTGTAATAATGTGATATTAAAAATTCACAAGCAATTTCTACAGCAACTTTGGTTTGAAGTAAAACTAAAATTAGTGTAGGATTGCATAGATAAAAAGGGATACAAAAATGAGATGAAGAACAGGAATAGAATCAAGTATTACTAGCAGCGTGACCTGGAACTTCAAGCACAAAAATAGATGAGTACAAGACACCATTTTTATCTTGTGAGATGTGAAAAATGACTTTGCATGTGATGACAGTTTTTATTTTGAAATTTTGGACTACTAGTAAATTTAAATATTAAAACTCATTGCCATGGTTAGACATAAATTGTGCTACAAATGATGAGGAGGGAAACATGTCTAACTGAAAAATAAATAGAAAGAATTTTAATGTCACGGAAACTACTGATAAACTTGATAAAATGATTAAAAACATAATGTGACTGGGTAAGAGACTTGAGTAAAGGTGTAAACAAAACTTTGCAAACAACATATGGCTTACAAAGTGAAATCCAGAATAATTCATATGGTAAATGTCAAGTTAGCAGTTTGTGAACAATCAGTAACTGTCAAAAGGGACAAAACAGTCAAGTGATCACATTAACTCTGTTTTAGCAAATGAACAAAATATTGTGGTTGAAGTAGAAAATGTTAACAAACATGATGTAGTTAATATTAATGATAAGTAATTATTCCACATAATGACTGTGCAGAAATACATGTTTTGAGTAAGGATAACAATAGTAACAATGAGAAAAAGTGTTTACTTGTATTAAACACAAATTTTCCACAATATGTGCAGAAATCTCTTTGAAAAGTACTGTAAGGAATCTGTGAGGGGGGGAATCTATCTGAATTTTGTAAAAACAATTATGTATGCAGAATACTATACAAATTTTGTAGTCAACTACAAGTTGACTGGTGGGAAAAGTGTTGAAGTGAATTTTGCAACCATTATAAAATACAGTGCAAAAGATCTTTGTGAGAATGCTTTTAATTGGTGTAAAATGTTTAATTTTAATTTAAAAACTATGTAATTTTCAACTGTCAATTACCTTACAAGAAATTATAATATTAGTTTGCAAAAGTAGAGTTATATTTGTTATCACTAAATATCACATATCTTCCATTTGAATGCAGATTCCAGGAGATGTAAGATGTGAAAGTAGAATAACATGAGAATGTTGTGTGCCACAGATTGTGTTAATTAAGAAGGCTAGGGAGGCAGTAGATAGATTAATGTATAGTGTAGAAACAAAAGTGCTAAAGCAGATTTGTCTCCACATGATAAATGGAAGACTGCTTCTTTACTTTATTCTCTGCATGAACTTGTAATTTTGTTCTGTTCAGGTTCATGTCAGAATTTATGCCGTACTAAGACAACTAGATGTTTACTTGATACTTCTGTCTGTTTTATGTTACGATTTAAATACCACTTTTGCTTATTTCTACATCTAGATCTATATTAAAACCACTGTGAAGTGCATGGCAGAGGGCATGTCCCATTGTGCCATTTATTAAGTTTTTTTCCTGTTCCATTCACTTATGGAGTATGGGGAGAATAATTGTTTAAAAGGTCCTGTGTGTGCTGTAATTAATCTTGTCCTCATGATCTCTATAGGAGTGATACCTAGCAGGTTGTAGTATATTACTAGACTCATCATTTAAAACCAGTTTTTGAAACTTTTCAAGTAGTTTTCTTGGGATAGTTTACATATATCTTCAAGAGTCTGCACGTTCAATGCCTTCAGCATCAATGTAACTCTCTCCCATGGGTCAAATAAATCTGTGACCATTTGTGCTGCTGCCCTTCTTTGTAAACATTCAAAATCCCCTGTTAGTCCTATTTGGTAAGAGTCGCACACACATAAGCAGTATTGTACAAAGGGTTGCAAGACTGATTTTTAAGCCATCTCCTTTGTAGACTGATACTTTTGTCTACCTAGCTGCCATGATCCAAAGCTTTTGGTATGTCATGTGAGAAATGTGGGAGTTGCGTTTCGCATTATTGATGTTCCTGGAATCCATGCTGGTTAGCATGAAGGAAGTCATTCTGTTCAAGATATTTCATTATGCTTGAGCTGAAAATATGTTCTAAGGTTTTATAACAAATCAATGTCAAGGACATTGAACAGTTGTTTTGTGGGTCGCTTCTATTTCCCTTCTTGCAAATGGCTGTGGCCTGTGCATTCTTCCAATTACTGAGCATGGCTTTTTGTTTCAGCAGTTGAGGTAGTAGAGGTAGTAGTTAGAAGAGGGGATAATTCATCTGTAAAATCAATATAGAATCTGTAGCCAACACCACTAACATTAATACTTATTTCACTCACCTTTTCAGTGCTACAAGGATTAAATTGGGGCAATTCTCCTGGTTTTTCCTTTGTAAAGGAACATTTAAAAACTGTGATAAGCAATTTTGCTTTTCTACCCTCAGTTTCAGTTCCTGTCTCATCTGTGCAAGACTGTACTCTTAACTTTCGTGCCACTAACACCATTTACGTATAACCATAATTTCTCTGGGTTTTGTGAATTCTCATTCAAATACCTATTATGCGGTAGTCTCTGTTCCTTTAGAAGTTTCTTTACAGTGGCTATATCTCATGGACCATCTCTCCTTCTCCCCCTGCCCCCTCCCCCCAAAAATCACAAACTGTTGTACTGGGTACATACCTGTCCAATGCACAGTTGGCTATTCTTTTAAACTTGAGCATGTGCTGAAAGTTTCAAGTTCCTCATTGAGATATGACACTATTCCGTTTCTATCTAATTTACTGAAGGTATGTATTATTTTGTTGCCCTTTTTACTTTGGTAGTCATTGTTGCCATAACTTCCTCGTAGTGACTGATACCAGTTTTGATGTGGACATTCTCAAAGAGGCCAGATGTATTTGTTGCCATTAGATGTAATATATTTTCATCATGAGTGGGGTTCTGAACTATGTGTTCTAAGTAGTTCTCAGAGAAGCATTTTGTAATGTTTTGCCACTACTCTCCCTGCTATTAACTCTAGGTTTGAACAACCTTATTTTGTAGCATGATTGATTTTGAGCTTTGAATACTTATTGTTTTTGCCATCCCCAAGATTTATGTTGAAAAATATGATGTGTAATTCAGGGTGACTTGCAGATAATGTTATGTAATGGTTTGTGCTAGGAACATTTAATAGCTTTAATACTCTCATGGTAAATGCTGAATGATGTGATTAATTACTTTTTTAATTTGCTAATTTTACAAAACAGTGATTAATGTTAGGAAATATGTTAATTCAGTTACAGCTTACATTGTGAAATAATTATTCCTAAGAATTCTGTTGCACTGCCAGGAAATATGTTGTGTTACACTGAATCAGTTACTAATTATTTTGTGTAGCAGTTAGTACAAGGAATTGTGTTAATGTTATGCTTGTTGACATACACATTTAGCTAAACATAGTTATATACTATGGATTATTTTGCATTATACTGCATTAAGGGATCCACTACTGTACAACTACACTATTGATGACAAGCTGCTGCAAAAATTATCTACAATAAAATATCTAGGAGTAACTATCCAGACAGACCTTAACTGAAATGACCACATACACTGATTAGCCAAAACATTATGACCACCACCCACTGTGAGACTGAATGCCTCCTGGTGGTGATGTGGACACATAATGCACTATGAGAAAAATGTAAGCAGAACAGAGATGAATGGGCAGTCATCATAGTGAACATACAGATTGCAAATGTGGAAATTCATAGATATAAGCAGTTTTGAGAAAGGAGTTATAGTTGTGGCACTGAAGCTGGAAATGAGAATCTCTGAAACAGCAAAGCTAATTTGCTATTGGCATACTACTGTTGTGAGCACCTATGGAAAGTGGTTGAAGGATGGTGAAATAATGAGTAGGTTGTATAGTATTGGCTGACCACATCTCATCATAAAATGTAGAGGTCAGAGGATCATCCACTTTACAATTCAGGATATGCAGCTATCTGTGGCAGAAATGATGACAGAGGACAATGCTGGTGCTATCACTCAGAGGACACTGTTCAAAGGCCATTGTTGAACATGGAGCTCCAAATCACATAACCCCTATGTGTCCCTGTGTTGATCCAACAGCACTATTAGTTATCATTGCAGTGGGCACAGCATCACTGAGTTTTCACTGTGGATCAATAGAAATGTGTTGCCTATCAAATGAGCTGCATTTCTTGTTACATCAGATTGATGGTTGGATCCTTACACACCATCATTCATGTGAATGGCTATGTGAAACATGCACTGTTCTACAGATGCAGGCTGGTAGGGCAGAATTAGGCTATGTGGTGCATTGAATTGGGCTTGCATGGAATCTGTGATGGCAATCAAAGGCATCATGACAGCAGTGAACTATGTGAATATTATTGCAGACATCTTGATCACTTCACACTGGAAGCCTCCCCCTTACAGTGATAACATCTTCCAGCAAGATAAATGTCCATGTTTCACAGTCAGAATCATGCTACATTGGTTTGAGAGGTATTATACTGAACTTACATTGATGTTCTGGCCAGAGAATGTGCCCAATCTGTATCACATATCAGGTGCCAGCTGC
The DNA here is from genome assembly GCF_023897955.1 of Schistocerca gregaria. Lineage (NCBI taxonomy): Eukaryota > Metazoa > Arthropoda > Insecta > Orthoptera > Acrididae > Schistocerca > Schistocerca gregaria. The sequence continues at coordinate 306,795,485 of NC_064931.1, forward strand.
GTGCTTGTAATCCCCCATCCTGTAATTTGTGAGAATTACTTGATATGTGCATAGACATATGGTGCCATGTACTTCTGGAATCCTGTCAAGGAGTTGTAGAATCCATGACAAGCAGAATCCCTGTTGTATTGTGTATGAAAAAAAGAACAACATGCTATTAAACAGGTGGTCATAATGTTTTGGCCTATCAGTATGGAACAAATAGTAGGAAAAGCAGATGCCACATTGAGATTCTTAGGAAGAGTCTTAAGAAAATGTAACTTATCCATGAAAGAACTGGCCTACAATGAACTTATTTTACTGATTCTTGAATATAGTTTGTCAGTCTGGAATCCTTACAAGATAGGACTGATAGAGGAGATGGAAAAGATCCCATGAAGAGTGGTTCGTTTTGTTACATGATCATCTAGTCAGCATGGGAACATTACAGAGATGCTCAACAAACTTCAGCGGCAGATGTTACAAAAGAGGCATTGTACATCACAGAAAGATAAGTTATTGGAATTTTGTGACAGCACTTTCCCAAAAAAGTCAGACAATGTATTACTTCCTCCCACATACATGTTGTGAAATGACCATGACAAGAAAATCTGAGAAATTAGATCTAATACAAAGGCAGTGCTTCTGTAGGATTGACCTTATTTTGGATCTGAATCCTTTCTGGCAAGACCTGGCATTTTCAGGTAGCTTCTTGTACAGAAGTAATCCCCTGTAGCTTACACTACTGTGCCCTTTATGTAGGCGATGATCAGCTATAAATATGTCATAGGAATGACAAGTATTATGATAGTGAACATCTCAATTTTTTTTAAATATATGGCGATTTTCATGAATAAAACGCACTGTTTCATGAATAAAAATACAAGGCACCGGCAAAATACTGGGCTCCTTAAAGAGATGTTTAGTGGTGGAAGACAGGGGTACTTGTTTCATTGTCTTAATTATTCGCTTCTGCATAATAAATACATTCTTATGGGAGAAGCCCCAAAAAGGAATGCAGTATGTAATTATTGAGTGTACTAATGGAAAGTAGGCACATTTTAGTGTTTTGATATCACAGATTTTACTTAAAATACTAAAAGCATAGCACAAACTGTTCATTTTAGTTAATAATTTATCTTTATGTATGTCCCACTGTAGTGTGTCATCTATCCACACTCCAAGAAATTTTGTGGCTCTTTCTTGCTGTATGGGCACATTCTCAATCCTGATATCATCCATCACAGACGATACTATTTGTGTCAAGTGGAAATTTATATACACTGTTTTATCTTTATTTAGGAGAAGTTTGTTTTTGTTCAACCAATTTACAGGACTACAATTTGTGTCAGTAATTGTGGAGTCGAGCTGATGAGGACAGTGATTTGAAAACAGTATATTGGTGTCATCAGCAAACATTACCGATAAACCTTCCTGAATGCTTGAATGCTGGTGATTGATAAATATTATAAATAAAAGGGGACCAAGTGTAGAGCCTTGGGGAATACCTTGTCTTACAACTTGATCCTCTGATTGAGCATTTTCACCAATTTTTAACGTAATTACTACTTTCTGTACTCTGTCTGAGAGATATGACCTAAACCAGTCATTGCAATTTCCCCTAATCCCATAACGTAGTAGTTTCTCCAAAAGTAATTCATGGTTGACAAGATCAAAAGCTTTAGTGAGATCAAGAAACACACCCGTTGTGTGTTTTCTATCATTGAGTGCCCTATAGATTACATTTAAAAATGAGTATAATGCTCTATTTCTTAAGCCCAAACTGGTGAGGACTTAGTATGCAGTTACCATCCAAGAAATTTATAACATGGTCATATACTGATTTTTCGAGGACTTTTGATGAGCTTGATAAGACTGAGATGGGTCTGTAGTTGTTTACATCACTCCTTTCCCATTTTTTAAACAGAGGAATAACTTTTGCTGCTTTAAAAATTCTCGGAAATTGACCTGATAATAAAGAGCAATTTATTATATCTGACAGTGGTTCAGACACATTATGGCAGACTCGTTTTAAAAGGCAATCAGATATGCCATCAAGACTACAGGGACGTTTGTTTGGTCTCTGCCTTATAATATTGCAGATTTCATTTGGTGTGACTGGGTCAAGGAAAATTGATTGTGAGAATACTGCTGAATCTGAGTGATGAGTGAGTGCAGGAGTCATGATTAAAGAAGAAAACTTGTCACCAATATTTGTGAAATGGTCATTAAATATTTCACACCATTGTTTAGGGTCAGTGACAACACCATCCTGATCTTTAATGCAGGTTATTGAGTGTGTCTTGTCTTTTTTGCCAACTGTTTCATTTATCAATCTCCACACGGCTTTTGACTTATTACTTGACTTGATAATGAATTGCCTATTATACATTTTCTTTGCTTCATGAATTACCTTGTATAGAATTCTTTTATACTGCTTGAAATAGTGGTCTATAACATAAATACAAATTTATGGGAAGAAAAAAATGTTTTATCTTAAAAAAAAGTGTAAGTACTCACTGACAATACAAGATAGAGACAGTACTTACATGTAACATACACAGATATTGCAATTATGTTGAAGTAATATTATTACAAAAGTGATATACACTAGTTGTAGGTGATTCTTAACTATTGTAGTGTGCTTTTATAAATATGACATACATAAGTCAATCCCTTTAAAAATGGCAATTTGAATGTCTTTTTTTGTGTATTTCAATCAGTTCTGAATCATAGAAATGTGCTCACTCACATAAAAACAGTGATTCTTTACCACTTTTATGACGTCAACAGTGACAACATGAATAGTCTCCTTAATTGCTGGTGTTTAAATACTAAAAGTTCTATGCAACCTGAAATTTGTTATGTTCATGAGTATATCTAAATGTGTATGTATAACAACTATATATGTTTTAAATAAATATGTATATTGTAAATACCTTCCTCCACAAATATTGCACTCTACTAGTTATAGATGTAAGAGGAATCATGTCACCATATCTGTATGGTAGATATGATATACGCTAATGGAGGGTAGTTTTAATAGCATTAATAACCTGTTGTATATATGTGTATTAGTGCTTGGAAGAGTGAAAATTATATTTTCAATTTGTAATTTTTCTATGTCGTTTCAAAATTATTTTAATAACTGGGTATCGTTTTTTGTACTTTTATGTTTAAACGTCTGGAAAAGCAGAAGATATTTGCCATACGTTAGTGATAGTTTTTTTTTTTTTTTTTTTTTTTTTTTTTTCTTTTCTTTTCTTTAGTCCATGGTTTTAGATTGTGCTTCATAAGGTAGCTTCAGCCAAAGCACATACTGGCAGGGCTTCGGCTCGAGATGGTATGTCTCGCTGTTTTATCTTATTTTACAATAACTGTACACAGCCAATGTACTCCACTTTACATATGACAGCAACACTATGCACAGCCTGATACTTGTAATGTGTGGCCGTAATTTAAGGTATCACATTCAAAGTTGAATCTGTGAATTTATTTTATTCTATGATGGTGTAACAAATTACATTTTTCCATTGCAAAAGTGCTCACATTGGTCAAGTGGAACATGTAAAAGTAAAGAAAAAGGCACATGTGACTTCTGGTTGCTCTGCTGTTTTAATTAATATACATAAAAGTTTGCTCTCCACAGTATAAGTGAATAATGGTGATTTTGGCAACATATTGAAACAGAGTCCCAACATTTCCATGTGTTTGTTACATACATACTATGCCAGCATACTGAAACATGCTTAAACACTGCTACTTCTAGATACAACATTTTAGTACTAACATATACAGAATATTAAATCTAATGGCAACCATTTCTGAAGTGTGACCTCATAATAGGTGCTGCAAAATAACGTTGATTAATAAAACTTGGATATTTACTTCATCTAAATTATTCCACAGCAGCCATTTCTTAAACCAAAGAGCTAATCTATAAATTTGGATGTGGATTTTCTAGCACTTCACAAGGTCCAATATAATATCAGAGAATTTATTCAGTTCTCCACTAATTCATTTTGTTCCTTGAGGAGTTTTACCCAGAACTAAATCAGTTACTTTAAACAGCGATGTTTTTAAATTTTTTAACATGTCTCTGCCTCCTAAACTCTCTTTGCTTCTCTGTAGTTTTTATGACAATTTCTTCTCTCTCCTGTGGTGTGATACTTTAGCGTGCAGGATATTCACTGAGTTCAAATCTAAAGTTGGCTGGTTTTCCATTAACCAAAATTTCATATGGGGAAAACCAGTGTATGTGTGTTGTAAACTATTCAAGATGTTTTCAAAGGTGTTAACAAATTTGATCCAATTTGAACATTTTTTGCTACAATAAGTTCTACATAATCTGCCAATTTCTTTCACATATCTCTCAGCTGGATTACTTGATTCTGGTAAACAGAAATTACTATGTGATTTATTTACTCTCTCTCTCAATATATATTTTCAAGGTTCTTGAGATGAGCTGTGTTGTATTATCTTATAGGATGGCTTTAGGTTTTCTGGCATTTTGGAATAGTCTCTCACAATTTTTGAAAATGGTTGTCATTAAAACATGTAACAGAAACCACCTCTAATTTTAGGGAATGATTGATAAATATTCACTGCTGCTATATCCACCTTTTTGTGTAATGTTTTGCGTGAACCCTCTATCAATTTGAGTGTAACTTTGATTGTTAACTTTAACTCTTAGACATCTATCAAAGTTTCAGCTTTTTCTCCTTATTCTTCTGTCAATATTACAGAAATAAGCATTTTCCTGAATCTTTTGGATACATTTTAGAACCCCACCATACCCAAAGCTTTCATTTAAAAACTTAATTAAAATATCTGTAAACTGGTCGGGCCAGCATCATTTCCAGTTATAACTACCAACACTAGTTCTTCTCAAATAATTTCGTGATATAACTTGTAGTATGGATCAGACTTTTCTTGTATAACTTTTTACTAACTTCCAGTTTTGATCACGGTTCAGATTTCTCCATATATATTTGCAGATAATTCTAATTTGTTTCTCTTCATTCTTAATAACTTTAAAGCAAAAAATTAAAATTCCTTTTCACAATACCCACCACTGCTTTCTAGTTCACCCCCTGTGGAAATCTAGATAAAGCACCTGCAATTAAATTTTATGTCCCTTTTAGGTGTTTAATAGAACAGTCAAATTATTGCAGCAATAATGCCCACCTAGTCAGTCTAATGTGATGCAGTTTACACTCTTACAAGTATTGTAGTCTGTGTGGTCTCAGTAAACTATGACTCTGCTAACCAAGAAATAATTGTTAAATTTTCTGAAAGCCCAGTGTACAGCTAAGAATTCTTCTTTTGTTACAGTATACATTTGTTTATGTTTCTGCAAAGTTCTACAGACAAAAGCTATGGATCTGTGTTCACCATTCCCATCAAATACTTTCTCCTGAAATAAAAGTGCTCCCATTTCTGTGTCACTGCTACCTGTCATAAAGTATAAACACACTGACAAAAAAGTCTGTACAAAATTCTTTATTCACGAATTTATTTTTGTTCTTCTTGTGTCCTCCTGGCAACTATGATCCCAAACCCTGTTACAGAAGCATATTTCTTTAACAAATTATTCACACATGGTGCATTTAAAGCCTGTGTGCTAATTAACTGTCTATAGAATCCACAGAGTCCAAAGAATAATTTTAACTGATTATTTTTTTGTGTGTAGGAAATGGTCTCCATTTTGTCTTTTCAAAGCTAAATTCTGTGGTCTAAAATGCTCTGTCCCAAAAATTTAAGTTGTATGGCAGCAAATTTACATTTTTCAAGTTTTAAAGACATACGCTCTTTCTTTAATTTTTCATACACTTCCCTTAACAATACAAAATGTTTCTCCCAATTTTTCCTATGATTAAAATATTACCAGCATAATTAGTTACTTTAGCAAACATATATTCCCCCAAAACAAAATCTAAAGCAAAAATGAATTCACCAACAGATACATTAATTCTAAATAATTCTACACAATAATACTAAATATGAATAAACTTATTATGTTTTTGAACAATTCATTAATATTATCAAGGCAGTTAGTTTATCCAGGTAAAAATTTACTGAGATGTCCAGAATCTGGAATAAATTTTACATCCGATGTTTTTTATGGATTACAAGAGGGATATTGTAGTCACTACTGCTACTCTCTCTTGTCCCCCAGCTTTCCATTTATGCAGCTCTCTGTCTACTGCTTTTCTGTTTGATAAAGAAGCGACATATGATTAAATAATCCAAGGATGATGAGGCTTTAGCTTTAATCTACACTCACAGTTTCCACATTTTTTGCTGCACGAGGCAGCCGCACGGTTTGAGGCGCCTTGTCATGGTCCATGCGGCTCCCCCTCTCGGAGATTTGAGCACTCCCTCGGGCATGAGTGTGTGTGTTGTCCATGGATTAAATTTTCCAATTTTTTTTGTCAAATATATTATAATATACCCTAAGTAATTCTCTTAATTTTATTTTTTGATCTAAGTTTATACTGTAATTTTGCTTCTACTATACTATGAGGAGTGTCCATAAAACAAGGTCTCCAAGGTGCTGGAGCCATGACGAATGCTTTTAAGTGAGATCCAGCATCGCTGGCATGTAGCTTGGCTCTCCCCTTCAAATCTCCCAAAACCTGAGCCCACTCTGACACTCAGTCTTGACAGGGCAGCCATTCACAGTAGAGCTCTCCCTTGCTTCTCCTACCATGTGTGAGATGCATGCAGTGTTCCATTTTTTGAGTGCAAAGGCTACTACCCCCATTGGCATTCATTGTGAGTTATGTAAAGCCTATGAGCCATAGCATACGGATACCAAAGACGTTTCAGAGTGAGCAGAGAGTTCAAAGACAGATGTACAGTCATCCATAACAAGTAGTGTTGGTGTAAGCTTTCTGTTTTGGCCCAAAAAATTGCAAAAGTAGAGAAAGAAATGCTTGAAGAGCAATGTGTGACTGTTCACGTGCTGTTAAAATTGATACTTCAAGTCAGTAAGAGTACAAGTGACAAGATTTTGACCAAATGTTTGCATTATCACAAGGTTGTATTTGATGTGGGTCCCAAAAACGCTCACCAAACACAATAAACCACAAATGTTAAGGCAGCCCGCAAATTTCTGGAGCGCTATACAAAACAGGATGAAGAATATTTTAATTCAGTTGTCACTAGTGACGAAACCTGGGTACACTATATTACACCTGTAATTAAGGAAATGTCTCATCAGTGATGGCTTTAGAATTTGCCAGTAAAGGTGATGGTCAGTATGTTCTGAAACAGAAAAGGTGGGTTGTTGTGCGAGTGTATGCCCACTGGTAAGATAATAAACATTGCTCTCCACTGCAAGACTTCAAAAAACTGTGTCATGCCATTCAAAATCAAAAGCTGGGATGCTGATGAAGGCACTGTGTTTTCAAGACAGTGCTCATCCCTATATTGCCAATTCAAAAGCTTATCTTCTGGCCCAGTTCAACTGGAACGCCCTCACCCATCACCCATACAGTCCAGACTTAGTACCTTCTGTTTCCTGAGTCGACATCACACATGGGTGGAACACATTTCCAGGTAGACAATATGTTGAAAAACGACATCGAGAACTACCTATGCTATGTGGTGGGAGAGTTCTATGAGAATGTTATATGTAAAACGCCACAGCACATGCAAATGTGCATCAATCACAATTGTGATTATGTCAAGAAACTCCAGCCTTTCAGTCAATATAACATTCCTTGCCAGTAAATGTGCTTTCTTTGGGAAAAAAATGGACGCCTTATTTTATGGACATGTCTTATAGTATATTGCACATCAAATTACTCAGTCCCAGTAAAATCACCATCAGTCAAATACCTGTACCCCTTTCATTAACATTTAGCATAAAGCCACAACACCTGTCCACCCCCCCCCCCCCTTGCCCCCAAGCCCTCTCCAACCCCAAAACTGATTATTACTACATGCACAATTTTGAAAAATTATTTTTGTCTTTTAAGAAATGCAGTTTATATTATATGTAAATACTAACTCTTTATTAGACCAATCAAAACCTACTTCAGCCTTCACAGTTCACTCCATTGCCAAAATATTGTCTTCAGTAAAATATGGTATTACCTAACACCCTTGTGAAAAATTCATGTCACAAATAGCAAACAATAGCAGTATCTGTCATTTCACAGTTTTGCTATATATCACAGTGGCTCCTCTGACTTTGATTCACACTACCTGCACTTCAACAAAGTCTGTATTCAGTCTATTTTATCCTTTCATTTTTCAGAAATTCCAGAGATTGGACCATCAGTGTCTACCAAGCAGTTACCTCCCAAACCATAAACTTGCTCTTAAATATATGGACATTCTTTCCCGACATCCCCATCATAAAAAGATCATTTTCAATATTTTTAAAATCTATATTTTTCACAAAGTCTTCTTCTGCAAATCTCTTCCCCCATCCCCCATTCGTAAAGCACTCATGGCAATACCAGGTTCCACCTCACGTCCATACACCATACTAATAAACTGATAACTCGTAGATTCTTTCCCATCTTCTCAGCTATTCCTTATTTTCTTCCACCAACCGGTATGTATTTTATCACAAATTTCGTCGGATCTTGTCTAAAATTTATCAGTGTGACTATGATTGCTCCAAACTGTTCTCAAAAAATTATAACCTTTGTTTTCCCTATGGCCTTCATTGACACAATGAATATTCCTACCTTCAACTGTCAGTTAATTAAAGGCTTGCTAGTGTCTACTGGAAAGCTCTTATCTTCACATATACTCATATAAGCGACTTGACTTTCCCACATTTCAGTGCATTATCCTCTCTTTCTTCTTTCTTAAACTCTACATAATTGTACTATCAATCTCCTCATCATTATAAAGTACATCAGTGACAACATAGTTCTCATTAATATCACTATCAATAACGACATAAACATTACATGTTATAAACTTTTCACCTCTGATACACAATTATCAGATCCATCTGTTACCAGATAAGGATTAACTAGGTCACATTCTACCTTTTTTTCCCTCATAACTCACCAGTTTATTAATACCAAATTCATCATAGTTACTAGTTGTTACTCTTCCCCTTGATACTTCATTTTCTGGTTGACTAAAAAAATTGTGAGTACTTCAGCATCCAACTCAAATTCTGTACTGCGTTACTGAACTGTATTGTACGGAACTTTACTGGATTATAGTCAAATTTTACACTATAATTTATTACTTTCAAAAAAATTTTCTTCAAAATGTAGCCTATTTACGTGGTATGACTCCATCCTACACTGCCCACAAAATATCTGACTACCTCCCTCCTTAACCCTTCCTACAGATTAGTTAACCCAATTTTGATTTACATCCATTTCCAAAAAGCAGTTAGTTCCCAATGAGACAACACCATTTTTCTGCACATCTCATCTGTTACCTTCTTTGCTATTGTCTTGTAATCTTACATTCCCTTCCCAAAATCTGTTTCTGATCTCAAACTCTCTGTTTTTATTCTTACCTCTTTCATTCAAATTACAATTCTGTTTCCACCACCTCCCCCCCCACCTCCCCCCCCCCCCACCCCACCCTACCCCAGCCACCAACTGATGATAGTTCCTATTATTACCAGCATCCATTTTCCCATAATTACCCACATTATTGTTCAGATCCCATCCCCTATACTGATAACCACTGAGATTGTAGCTTTGTCGAGCATTCTTCTCCAACTCCCTGACCAATATATTAACATACTTTAAAAATCGTTCACTTGAATCTTCAGGACCTTACACAAAATGCCATTGTACTTTCTCTGATAATTTTCTTTCTAATGGATGCTTTTGAATCAGTTCATCAAAAACTTTTCTATATGTTATGATGTTCTGAGCTTCCTTTTTCCAGGATTCCTTCAATCACTTTTATCCCTTTAAATTCACTACAACACTATTCTGAACCTGATTTTTACATGATAATACTACACGACTAATTTGGAAATTTGACCTTAAACATATCAGTTATTTCAAGAGTAAAATTATGACAGTGTCAAATGAAGTCTACAGGATGCAATTTAGCTTCCAGGAAAATTTCTTGTATGTATACTTACCAAACGACATCACAGTCATTCATACAACATTCTGTTGCTGATTCTTTTTCTGTGGCAATGAAAACAGCAGCAACTCTGCTGTTTTACTGTATGATTACCTTAATATCAGATTTTAGTTCTTAAATATATGCTTCATAGTACCTACTTTAGTATCATAGTTTGGATTGCATTTTTAATTAATTTTAATGTGGTAACATTATGGTAAAATTTGCTCTGTCTGTCCAGCCATGGCTAGTGAATGACAAAAGACTGGTAACAAAGGGATTAATAATAATTATTATAATAATTCTATAAGATTGTTATGCATTTTTACTACAGTTCGTTCCAATACACACACATTAGTTTTATGGTAATCTGCACTACATGCAACATTCTTTTCTACTTAAATAAATTTCATGTGTAAATTACAGACATGTTATCATTAGTATCATATTTAAACAATGCCACTTTCTTTTCTAAGCTTTCTTTTGCATCACGAATTTCTGGCCAGAATTTTAACACATCTTTAGTAATTTCAAAGTTCTTTGAAATGTATTCTAATTCTTTAGAAAAGTTTTTGACATTTTAAATCTTATCACACAAGCATTTAACGGTTTTCCTTGAGGGAAGCTAGCTCTTTGCATAGGCTGTTTTTTATACTGAAATAATCATTTAATTTCACTATTTGTGTGTTAGCAATTTTCGCCCCTTTGGCCATTTTCAAGTTCAAATAGGCGAAATTAGCTAACAGATAAATCATGAAATAAAATGATCATTTCAAAATAAAAGAGAGCTTAAATGGGAAAATGACTTCCCTCGAGAAATTCACAGCGCCCGAGCCCAAATGTACAAAATACTATCAATTTTTTTGCTGTGGTTCGACAACATGTTGTAATTCATTGATTTATGCTTTGATTTCTTCAACTTGACTGCTGCTGATCTGAAGTTCACTTTTTAGTTCACTGTTTATCTGCAAAATTTTATTTTCCTTTCAGAGTTTTCTAATTTGTCTCCTAGTTCACACTTCATAATCTGGGAACCTATGGCAAAAATGTGGAAAATTTCTATACCACTGGAAGATGGTGTTTTAATGTGTTGTTATCAGCAACTTAGCAGATATAGGGCCATTAACATAAAGTTTGGATTCAGGGACACATGATGTCCATGCACTTCCAAATACATCAATATTATCATAAAATGTAATGTCTGGAAACTACCTTATACTGCCACAGCTAAAATCTTTTCCGAACATAATTATCAGTATAAATTGTTGAAAGAGAGAGTCAGCAAACACCTAGCTAGGTCTAACGCCGTCAGCAATGTTCCAAAAGTGTCTAGAATGTGTGTGTGTGTGTGTGTGTGTGTGTGTGTGTGTGTATAAACAACCATGTAATACTCTTTGAAACCTTTGGTTTTTGCTTCATTTATCATCATATTATTCATATTATTATAAGAAAATTAGAAAGTTTAAATTTTTTGAAACCCAGACAGTCAGCAATGCTGGAAGTGAGAGCAATCGAATGATGTATGTTGCAACTAAGTTTTACCTGTTTTTTTTTCTAAGTTGCTTAGATATGCAGTACTTTTTTCAAATTTGATTGATTAAAAATTTGGGATACTAAAGAAACTTACATTAGTAATATAATTTTGTCTTTGTCTATGTGTCACCTAGATGGAAAAATGTATAGGCCCAGAACAGGGAATGTGCTCTTGTACAGTGCTTAGAAATTGGTACGACAAAGTATAACCACCACATGTGATTTTAATTGACTGTTTTTTTCGTTTTGCTTGGCATGAAAAATGTCCAACACACATTCGTCATCGTTTCACAGCGAGGTTTAAAAACCTTAATGTCATACTCAGCGGAAAGATACGACTTTCATTTTTAATTTCCACAAAAAGCCTTCCTCAAAAGACGCTCACTATCTTCACGACACAGCTGAATTACGAAACTACCATATAAGCGGAGCCGATCAAAATCGTCAGTCAAATTTCAGCATAGGATTGAGTAATCTCACATTCAAATAGACGTTCGTTAAAGTTTCAGTGATAGGAAGCGCGATGAAGCAATTGGTATGAAACGAGTGAAAATCAACAAACTAAAAAGGAATAAACAAATTACGTACAATAAGTGTTATGAATGTCACGTATCTGAAGGGCGAATTGTAAAAGCAGTAGGACCTACTAGCTAATTTTGAATGCAGTTCACAATAAGAAGTGAATACCGGTACTAAGATTGTGCATCATTCCTGCAATGTTAATAATGACTCTAATATTTTGACATGTTATTCCAATACTGATACTTTTAACGCCATTCAATCTAGGACAGAAGAAAATATTTAGTTAGAAAAATCTCGTATTTGGTACGGCTGGGTCCGTCTGGCACCAACTGAAAGAAAAATTAGTGGACAGTCAAGAATTATGATAATAAGTTTACTTCAGGAATTGTAATAAAATGATGTATGTGTAAGAAATATTTCATTTCAACAAATTAAAGTCCCGACTGATGGAAGCTGTCTGTGATACAATATCAAACACTGCCTTTATTTTCCTCTGACAGTCGCCTTTGTATGGCCAACATCTGCAACAGTTTAGCTGTCGATATGCACTGCCTGTTATTCAAAACATTAATGCGCTACAGTGTTACAAACAATAAAACTAAACAAAAAACAAAATTCCAGTCCACATGACCCCAGCAGTTACGGATAAATATAACAAACAGCAAAACTGAAAGAAAGTTGTGTTGTTTTCATTCATCAATCTACACTTCTTCATCTTCTTCCTTCTCATCATCCTTTTAAATGTAATTAGTCATCAAGTCATCAGAGGTAGAAATTCCGTGCCAACAGGTAAGTCGTAACAGGGTACAAATCTCCTATTCTTTTTGGAATGTAAAAGTCCTGTTGTCGTTCTAGTGCTCTGTCTGTTTCTTACTTTTGTCTTCATTCTGTTTATTGCCGAAAATACTCTTTCTGCACTAGCCGACGAATGGAGTAAGCACAAGAGCGACATCATGATGTTCCATCTCCCCGTTTCAGCTTACGGGCAGCATTCAAGAATTCATACGGATATGTAGGCTACTCTTCGATCCTACCTCTATTATTTCTCAATAACCTCCTTCTTGAATGCCATTTTCAATTAAACTTGAAAGTTGTTATGCACACTGGCAACAGTCGGAATTTTCTTACCCCTGGCAAATTAGTAAGAAAATCAGCAAATGGGGGAAAAAATTTATTAAGTTTTGAAACTTCGCGAAAATACTCATGTGGGGTATAGTAACGAGAAACAGAAAAGTTCCCCTTCTTAAGGGAGGCACATCCCCATTTTATGCTCTCCAAAAGTCAATTTGTGGCTCTAAGCACTATGGAACTTAACACATGAGGTCATCAGTCCTCTAGACTTAGGACTACTTAAACCTGACTAACCTAATGACACACATATCCATGCCCGAGGCAAGATTCGAACCTGCTACAGTAGCAGCAGCGCGGTTCGAGACTGAAGCGCTTAGAAACGCTCGGCCACAGCGACTGGAAGTCAATTTGTACCATATTTTTAATTTAGACGCAAAAAGGCTTAGTTTTCGAACAGAGCTTTTATTAGTAATGTAGCAACACCGTGCACGAAAAAGATGATGTGCATCTTTTCATTTATACATATGGCATTTGAGGTATAGGAATTGGAATAGAATCCCGTTAAAGTAATAGTTTTCAGTTTTTGTTGCGTAGCAAAGTATTTAAAAGAAAAGCGTAATTAAGTATATGGAAATATTTCGTAGCCTATATATTCTACTTGATAATATTTCTGTTGCGATCAGTTGTTGAAATCAGGAGTACGTGCCAGGAATGAAAACGTCAAGTTCCCCTTCCCATTCACTCAGTGCTACCCTGCCACTATTGTCGCTGCCGTTTCTTCCTACACAGTGTCCAGTTGAGTTGAGTTGATTTTGAGAACTATCGAAGTAGGGCCAAGGAGTTCTGTTTCTGTGACAGTATTCATTAGTTTGTGGTGTTATGAAGTGCTTCTTCTTAGTCTCATTTCTTTTGTCTGGACTAAGAAAACAATAATGCTGGACCCTACTACCTGTTTTATTTGTGGTAAATCTGTTTCGGAAGGAGAGACATCAATAGTGACGAAGGGATTGGAAACTCATACGCGTCAGCGAGGAACGGAAGGACGGGGCTCATAATCTTCTACAGAACTCTGCACTTATTGAAGCGCATAAGGAACGTAATGTAAGCAAACTAATTAATCAGAATGTTGCACAAGCAAATGATAAAAGTTTGAGATCCTCTTCCTCTTATCCAGTCAGTTTAAAAAAAAACACTGTTTCATATTTGCTGAAAAGTGCGACATAGAGGCGGAAACAAAAAAACCACTCCACAAACGCCGTAGAGTATTTGAATTTCGCTCTTTAACTGTGAAACATACGCTGCTTCAGAAAGCAGAGAAACGCGATGATGATTTCGACAGAAAGGTTGCCGAATGCATCAACAGTGTTTTGTGTTTAGTAGCTGCAGAAGGCCGTTATCATAAAGATTACTATGCTACATTAGTGTCGAACCCCTCCTATTTTCGAAAAAGAGGCCACCCTCAAGATACCAACTTTAATGCCACTTTTCAAGAGTTATGCAAATTTATAGATAGTTCAGAGGAATGTCAATTTTCACTGATCGACTGATTGCAGAAAGTCAATGAATGTCTCCCAGAAGGAGAGACATTGACTATTAAAACTTTGAAAAATAAACTGACTAAACACTTTAGTGATGGGGTCTTGTTTGCCACAATGACAAAAAGTCTCCCAGTTGTATGTTTCTGTGGTAGTGGTCACAAACTTTTGTATCAATGGTACAATGAACAAGCCGTTAATGAAAAAGATGAGAGAAAGAGAATAGTAGAAGCAGCAGCAGATATAAGAATGACTCCTTACAGTATCGCCGATTATCCAGATATCAATGACTTGACAGAGAATGCTGAAGTTATGGTTCCTGAAACTTTTCACGAATTTGTGAAGGGTGTGGTTTTGTAAAAAAAGATATGGAGTGAACAGTTCCCTTTAAAAAAAATGAACAGCAATATCCCATGCAAATGAGTCAGGCACCAGGCCTTGTTCATTTATCTCCCCACTGCAACTGGGTCTTGCACTGTACTTGTTTCGTAAAGTGGGGTCAAAAAATATTGTTGAAATTGTCTCAGATATGTGTTTCTGCTCTTCAGACAGCACTGTGGTTTTATTTGAGGCTTCTGTCGTTCGGTTCTGGAAACCAAATATTTCAAATGATTCGTTCTCACAGTTCGTTTTCGATAATGCTGACTTCAATATTGCACCAATGAGCGAAAAAGGTACATTCCATGGTATGGGTGGAATCAGGTATGTGACTCCAGGGAGAGCGATAGAACATCAGAAACTAACGAAAATGTCTGTCATGCCGAGCTCTATTGAAACAGCAAGTGCCCAAAAAATAGTCTGCGAACATTTCGAAGGCAGAATAGAGTCGGAATCGTAGAAATTGTTCTGCAAAATGTCTACTCAGAACAATCATTCACAAAAGCATCAGTGCCTACCAATCACGATTTTACTTGAATGAGAATAAAGTTTTTACAGCTTTCTATTCCTGCATAGCAAGGCTTTATGGATAAAATTACAACTGGACAACTTTACACGCAATAAAATGTATTAGCGCTTCCATTCATCAACAACCCGCCCACAGATTATAGAACTATTTTAATTGCTTTAAATTATACCATCACGAATAGTAAGAAGACCACACAGCAAAACTGTATCATGACATTTGATCAACCACTCTACACGAAAGCTAAAGATATAGTTGCTGTGAAGGCTAATGGAGAGAATGAATTATTCACTAATGTTGTTATTCGATTAGGAGGCTTTCACTTGATAATGTCTTTTCTAGGAGCAATAGGATTCTTAATGAGGGACAGGGGACTCTCTCAGCTTTTGGAGACTGTATATGCTGCAGCTTCTGTTCCCCGTATACTTTCTGGTTGTGAATACATAAGGGCAATTCAAGCTCACTCTCTTTCTGCCATAATAATGAAAGAAATGGTACTCATGGAGGAGAAGAAGCAACATATCAAAGATTTTATTTCTGATATGAGTGGAAATGGTGTATCTGTCGCCGATTTGGAAAAAGATCAAGTGACTGAAAAGGTGAAAAATAAATTTGTCAACACAATGCATGATATTAAGCAAAGAGGGAAAACTTCCCAGTTATGGTCATAATACATTCAGCTTGTAATCTTGGCATTCTATTTCATCCAAGCAGAGCGTATAGGGAATTGGGAGCTACATATAGAATGTGTAACAGCTATGCTCCCAATATTCCATAGAACTGGACACTTTCCTTATGCTATGGCGTGTCATTTGTACCTACAGGACATGACAAAACTGAAAGAAACCATGAAACACGCCGAGTTCGATCATTTCACGAAGAACTGCTTCTTCACGGTTCGACGCTCTGATAAGTATTGGTGCGGAGTATGGACCTACAAGCCGATAGAACAAACGCTTATGAGGAACCTGAAGAGTGTTGGAGGTGTTTTGCATGGAAGAGGTTTCACCGATAGTGTGTTCAACCTATGGATTTGAGGTATACCAATAGCCCATCACATATGTAAAGCTATGGAAAAGTTCTGCTATTTACACTCGGTTCCGAGTGATCAACATGTTGTACTGAGGAGTGGGAGGAAAGAAATTGACGAGAAAATTCGCAGAAGATTTCAGCTATTGTTGCAACAACACACTCCATTTGCTTATAGGGAGCAATTGTATTCATTAGGATCTGAACTAGTAGCTTCTCAGGAAGTAAACTGCTACAAAGCTGTGCCTGTTGGTCAAGAAGCTCTTCGAACAATTATTACTGTCTCTCCAAAATCTGGTTCTCTGAAGCTTCAGCTCCAGCATGGTCAGGACAATGTGCATGTCAATTGTTAGGCTTGAAAAAAATGCAACTGAAGTAGATACAACTCAATTATTTCAGAGAATACTGTGCGCGTTTCAGTCAACTTATGATTTAAAGGGTTGCTTCACGCACAAATTATCAAGTGTACCAAGGTCTCTCTTTGACAGCAGTGGACTGATGAGGAAAACAAAAAAGTCGTCGCTGTACAATCTTTTCAATCAAGTATCTGAAAGCAATATTGAAAATAATGAATTGAAGTTCTTTTTACAGATGGACGGTTTCTCATCCAGTACATTGTATGGCCCGAGAACGGAACTTTTGGTGACATTTATAAAACCTTAACAGCCTATATTCAGTGACATTATAGAGGTGATATTGGTGTTGTATTTGACGAATATTCCGAAAGCTTTCTGAATATTATAACTACTGAACGCCAAAGGTGAACCATGAAGCGGACATCAAGTGAAATTTTCAGAAGATGGCCGCCGAGTGAGATTACAGGTATTTTCTTCGTCCGCAAAAATAACTTATTTAAGAGGAAATAGTGTCAAATTTAAATTTTATTTGTTTTGTATACTTGCTGTAGTGTCCGTTCTTGTCACACAACTGAATAATAGCGTCCCAGCACCGTTTGTTCTTGACAAAACCTGTTCTTTAGTTGAAGTCCCGATAATCGCGATATAACCCGAAATTTTGCGTGACATAAATACAAAAAATTCTATTCAAGTATTCTTGATAGTGCAAAATTCGTTTAAAACAGATTGCTAATAGTTTCATCAGTGTCTATTGTTGCAATAAAAGTGTAATTAAACGTTTCTAAATCGTATTTTCCTCCCCCCATGAACCATGGACCTTGCCGTTGGTGGGGAGGCTTGCGTGTCTCAGCGATACAGATAGCCGTACCGTAGGTGCAACCACAATGGAGGAGTATCTGTTGGGAGGCCAGACAAACGAGTGGTTCCTGAAGAGGGGCAGCAGCCTTTTCAGTAGTTGCAGGGGCAACAGTCAGCATGACTGACTGATCTGGCCTTGTAACAATAACCAAAACGGCCTTGCTGTGCTGGTACTGCGAATGGCTGAAAGCAAGGTGAAACTACGGCCGTAATCTTTCCCGAGGGCATGCAGCTTTACTGTATGATTAAATGATGATGGCGTCCTCTTGGGTAAAATATTCTGGAGGTAAAATAGACCCCCATTCTGGTCTCCGGGCGGGGACTACTCAGGAGAACGTCGTTATCGGGAGAAAGAAAACTGGCGTTCTACGGATCAGAGCATGGAATGTCAGATCCCTTAATCGGGCAGGTAGGTTAGAAAATTTAAAAAGGGAAATGGATAGGTTAAAGTTAGATATAGTGGGAATTAGTGAAGTGCGGTGGCAGGAGGAACAAGACTTTTTGTCAGGTGACTACAGGGTTAAAAACACAAAATCAAATAGGGGTAATGCAGGAGTAGGTTTAATAATGAATAGGAAAATAGGAATGCGGGTAAGCTACTACAAACAGCATAGTGAACGCATTATTGTGGCCAAGATAGATACGAAGCCCACACCTACTACAGTAGTACAAGTCTATATGCCAACTAGCTCTGCAGATGATGAAGAAATTGAGGAAATGTATGATCAAATAAAAGAAATTATTCAGATAGTGAACGGTGACGAAAATTTAATAGTCATGGGTGACTGGAATTCGGTAGTAGGAAAAGGGAGAGAAGGAAACGTAGTAGGTGAATATGGACTGGGGCAAAGAAATGAAAGAGGAAGCCGTCTCGTAGAATTTTGCACAGAGCACAACTTAATCATAGCTAACACTTGGTTCAAGAACCATAAAAGAAGGCTGTATACATGGAACAAGCCTGGAGATACTGACAGGTTTCAGATAGATTATATAATGGTAAGACAGAGATTTAGGAACCAGGTTTTAAATTGTAAGACATTTCTAGGGGCAGATGTGGACTCTGACCACAATCTATTGGTTATGACCTGTAGATTAAAACTAAAGAAACTGCAAAAATGTGGGAATTTAAGGAGATGGGACCTGGATATAAAAAAAAGAAGCAGAGGTTGTACAGAGTTTCAGGGAGAGTATAAGGGAGCAATTGACAGGAATGGGGGAAAGAAACACAGTAGAAGAAGAATGGGTAGCTCTGAGGGATGAAGTAGTGAAGGCAGCATAGGATCAAGTAGGTAAAAAGATGAAGGCTAGTAGAAATCCTTGGGTAACAGAAGAAATATTGAATTTAATTGAGGAAAGGAGAAAATATAAAAATGCAGTAAATGAAGCAGGCAAAAAGGATTACAGACGTCTCAAAAATGACATCAACAGGAAGTGCAAAATGGCTAGGCAGGGATGGCTAGCGGACAAATGTAAGGATGTAGAGGATTATCTCACTAGGGTTAAGATAGATACTGCCTACAAGAAAATTAAAGAGACCTTTGGAGATAAGAGAACCACTTGTATGAACATCAAGAGCTCAGATGGAAACCCAGTTCTAAGCAAAGAAGGGAAAGCAGAAAGGTGGAAGGAGTATATAGAGGGTCTATACAAGGGCGATATACTTCAGGACAATATTATGGAAATGGAAGAGGATGTAGATGAAGATGAAATGGGAGATACGATACTGCATGAAGAGTTTGACAGAGCACTGAAAGACCTGAGTCGAAACAAGGACCCCGGAGTAGACAACATTCCATTGGAACTACTGACGGCCTTGGGAGAGCCAGTCCTGACAAAACTCTACCATCTGGTGAGCAAGATGTATGAGACAGGCGAAATACCCTCAGACTTCAAGAAGAATATAATATTTCTAATCCCAAAGAAAGCAGGTGTTAACAGATGTGAAAATTACCGAACTATCAGTTTAATAAGTCACAGCTGCAAAATACTAACGCGAATTCCTTACAGATGAATGGAAAAACTAGTAGAAGCTGACCTCGGGGAAGATCAGTTTGGATTCCGTAGAAATGTTGGAACACGTGAGGCAATACTGTCCCTATGACTTATCTTAGAAGCTAGATTAAGGAAGGGCAAACCTACGTTTCTAGCATTTGTAGACTTAGAGAAAGCTTTTGACAATGTTGATTGGAATACTCTCTATCAAATTCTGAAGGTAGCAGGGGTAAAATACAGGGAGCGAAAGGCTATTTACAATTTGTACAGAAACCAGATGGCAGTTATAAGAGTCGAGGGTCATGAAAGGGAAGCAGTGGTTGGGAAGGGAGTGAGACAGGGTTGTAGTCTCTCCCCGATGTTATTCAATCTGTATATTGAGCAAGCAGTGAAGGAAACAAAAGAAAAGTTTGGAGTAGGTATTAAAATCCATGGAGAAGAAATAAAAATGTTGAGGTTCGCCGATGACATCGTAATTGTGTGAGAGACAGCAAAGGACTTGGAAGAGCAGTTGAACGAAATGGATAGTGTCTTAAAAGGAGGATATAAGATGAACATCAACAAAAGCAAAACGAGAATAATGGAATGTAGTCGAATTAAGTCGGGTGATGCTGAGGGAATTAGATTAGGAAATGAGACACTTAAAGGAGTAAAGGAGTTTTGCTATTTTGGGAGCAAAATAACTGATGATGGTCGAAGTAGAGAGGATATAAAATGTAGACTGGCAATGGCAAGGAAAGCGTTTCTGAAGAAGAGAAATTTGTAAACATCGAATATAGATTTAAGTGTCAGGAAGTCATTTCTGAAAGTATTTGTATGGAGTGTAGCCATGTATGGATGTGAAACATGGACGATAGCTAGTTTGGACAAGAAGAGAATAGAAGCTTTTGAAATGTGGTGCTACAGAAGAATGCTGAAGATTAGATGGGTAGATCACATAACTAATGAGGAAGTAATGAATAGGATTGGAGAGAAGAGAAGTTTGTGGCACAACTTGACCAGAAGAAGGGATCGGTTGGTAGGACATGTTCTGAGGCACCAAGGGATCACCAATTTAATATTAGAGGGCAGCGTGGAGGGTAAAAATCGTAGAGGGAGACCAAGAGATGAATACACTAAGCAGATTCAGAAGGATGTAGGTTGCAGTAGGTACTGGGAGATGAAGAAGCTTGCACAAGACAGAGTAGCATGGAGAGGTGCATCAAACCAGTCTCAGGACTGAAGACCACAACAACAACAACAAATCGTATTTAACCAACACATTGCATATTGTTTACTAGTTAGATAGACGCGATCT
The DNA here is from genome assembly GCF_023897955.1 of Schistocerca gregaria. NCBI lineage: Eukaryota > Metazoa > Arthropoda > Insecta > Orthoptera > Acrididae > Schistocerca > Schistocerca gregaria. Next base: position 306,816,629 of record NC_064931.1, read on the forward strand.
AAATTTTCCGAGTTATAAACGTTTAAAAATCTGACCAAACGCGGCTGATAATGTAAATTCTCTAAAAGCAAATTAATTACAAATTCATTCTTCTGTCATTATATCTCTAAATCAGTACAAAAAAAACAAACACCTCACATAAGACCTTTGTGTCGTTTTTTGTTTACACAAAGCCAATCTCGTATCCTTGACAAATTTAAAACATTCTTTGAACTTAATTATTATTTCGAAACTAACCATGGGTGAGAAATGTGGAAGCTGTCTTAGGACAGTGAGTAGAGGGATTTGTTGCCAATCTTGTAAGAAATAATTTCACTGGGGGGGGGGGATGCAGTGAGGAGAATGGTGGGAGAACAGAAGAGGCTCTCTCCTGGGACTGCAGATTATGCAGTAAGAATATTTTGATTGGGGAACAAGAAAGGAAAATCTGTGCCCTTCAGGCACAGTTGGAGGAAGCAAGGAAGAAACTCACAAGGATCAAGGGAGGAGGGTGGTTGGGAACTGTCAGCTGGTAGGAGGATAGGAAGAAAGAGAACGCAATCTGACAGATTTATCATCAATACCAAAAACAGGTCTCTACCACTGCCAGAGTTAAGTTGAGAAGAGCCTCAGGTAGAACGAGGAGCAAGAAATGTACAGCACACTTCAACTGAGGGCAAGAAGCCTAGGAATGTACAAAGTGTTAGGAAGAACAAAGTGCTGCAGCTAGGTAGTAGCCATGGGAGAGTTGTAGGCCCTCAGTTACAGGAAAGTTTAGGGGCAGCGTACCAGGCCACCAGCATCTTCAAGCCAAATGCAAGGCTAAGTCATGTGATAGAGGACCTAGGATCTTCCTGTAAGGACTTTACAAAAAAGGACCAAGTAGTGATAGTGGATGGGGTGGTGACCTGGACAAGATAGCTTCCCTGACTCATGGCACCAACGTACACTTTGTTGATCTGTTCCGGTCTCATGATCGACCACACCTTGATGGAGCTGTGAGGCGAATGTATGTGGGGTTAGGGATGGCTCTGAGGACAGCCAACTTGGCTCATGTTTCTCTGGTGCCTCTCGGAACTATCAACAGATCGGGTTTCACTAGGCATGGCCTACACCTAAACAGGACTGAGAAGGGAAGATTGGTACAGCTGATTCATGAAAGTATAGGGGGGTGGATTTCAGGTCACACATGGTCAAATACCTGTTGTCATAGGTAGGAAATGTAGGTCTTTTTTAGGATAAATCCACACAACAGGCTCCCGTGCTTAAAGAGTATCTCCAGCACTTTAAAAAATACTGAAACAATCACTCACAAGACAGATACTAACACCTCAAATATCACATATACCAGATGTCACAAAGAAGAATAAACCATTGGAAAGAGTAACGTGGGACATTTCACAGACTTAACAATCCTCCATCAAAACATACAATCAATAAAAAATAAAATACAACTATTAGAAGTTGAGCTCCTATCTTTGAACTGCACAGTAGTTTGTATTACTGACCACTGGTGTAGAGATTCATAAATGCAACATGTAGTATTATCACTGTATGAAAAGGCAAACTCTTACTGCAGAACTACTTCAAGCGGTGGAGGATCATGTATTTATATCAGGAAAGGAACACAGTTCAAATCAAGACATGGCCTCAGTACCGTAAGTGAAGACAAACACTTTGAAATATCAGATATTGAATTAATAGGGCTTGATATCACCAAGAAATTAATTACTTCGTGTGTATATACACTCCTGGAAATGGAAAAAAGAACACATTGACACCGGTGTATTAGACCCACCATACTTGCTCCGGACACTGCGAGAGGGCTGTACAAGCAATGATCACACGCACGGCACAGCGGACACACCAGGAACCGCGGTGTTGGCCGTCGAATGGCGCTAGCTGCGCAGCATTTGTGCACCGCCGCCGTCAGTGTCAGCCAGTTTGCCATGGCATACGGAGCTCCATCGCAGTCTTTAACACTGGTAGCATGCCGCGACAGCGTGGACGTGAACCGTATGTGCATTTGACGGACTTTGAGCGAGGGCGTATAGTGAGCATGCGGGAGGCCGGGTGGACGTACCGCCGTATTGCTCAACACGTGGGGCGTGAGGTCTCCACAGTACATCGATGTTGTCGCCAGTGGTCGGCGGAAGGTGCACGTGCCCGTCGACCTGGGATAGGACCGCAGCGACGCACGGATGCACGCCAAGACCCTAGGATCCTACGCAGTGCCGTAGAGGACCGCACCGCCACTTCCCAGCAAATTAGGGACACTGTTGCTCCTGGGGTATCGGCGAGGACCATTCGCAACCGTCTCCATGAAGCTGAGCTACGGTCCCGCACACCGTTAGGCCGTCTTCCGCTCACACCCCAAAATCGTGCTGCCCCCCTCCAGTGGTGTCGCGACAGGCGTGAATGGAGGGACGAATGGAGACGTGTCATCTTCAGCGATGAGAGTCGCTTCTGCCTTGGTGCCAATGATGGTCGTATGCGTGTTTGGCGCCGTGCAGGTGAGCGCCACAATCAGGACTGCATACGACCGAGGCACACAGGGCCAACACCCGGCATCATGGTGTGGGGAGCGATCTCCTACACTGGCCGTACACCTCTGGTGATCGTCGAGGGGACACTGAATAGTACACGGTACATCCAAACCGTCATCGAACCCATCGTTCTACCATTCCTAGACCGGCAAGGGAACTTGCTGTTCCAACAGGACAATGCACGTTCGCATGTATCCCGTGCCACCCAATGTGCTCTAGAAGGTGTAAGTCAACTACCCTGGCCAGCAAGATCTCCGGATCTGTCCCCCATTGAGCTTGTTTGGGACTGGATGAAGCGTCGTCTCACGCGCTCTGCACGTCCAGCACAAACGCTGGTCCAACTGAGGCGCCAGGTGGAAATGGCATGGCAAGCCGTTCCACAGGACTACATCCAGCATCTCTATGATCGTCTTCATGGGAGAATAGCAGCCTGCATTGCTGCGAAAGGTGGATATACACTGTACTAGTGCCGACATTGTGCATGCTCTGTTGCCTGTGTCTATGTGCCTGTGGTTCTGTCAGTGTGATCATGTGAAGTATCTGACCCCAGGAATGTGTCAATAAAGTTTCCCCTTCCTGGGACAATGAATTCACGGTGTTCTTATTTCAATTTCCAGGAGTGTAGATCTCCCAGTGGCAGTGTGGACACTTTTTTCAAAAAGTTAACATAAGTTCTAGATAAAGTCTCAAGTAGAAAGGTCAACATAATTCTGTGTGGGTATATTAACATCAACACTAATATCATAAATGAATCCAGCAGCACCTTCATAAACATCATTCACAGTTTGGCATGTCCCTATTGGTCAATAGTGCAACAAGGGTTACCACAATGACTTCATCAGTAATTGACCATGTGGCCACAAATATGTGATGTAACTGTAAAAGATTTTGGACTGTCAGACCATCTATATCAAATAACAACAGTAAAGTCAAGCATCAAATCATTCCCTAAACTACAAGCCTACAAACGACATCTATCAGAAAACAAAATAAAAGATTTTTCAAAAGAACTAGCAGAACAAAGCTGGGATGATGTGTATAAGGAAACCAAAGAGAATATAAAATTCTCTAAAGTCTCCAGATTATTTAAATAAGGAATTTCCGAAAGTATGCATGTCTGTATCAACATCTCAAAAAAACAGATGAATAACAGCAGGTATTAAGAAGTTCTCCCAATCACTTAAATAACGCGGTTCCATGAAAAGATTCGCAGTGATCCAGAATTCTTAAATTTATAATTGACCATGCGGCCACAAATATGGACAGGGAAAGATGTGATGTAGCTGTAAAAGATCTATAGGAAGGTGCTGATTGCTGAAAAAATTATTCAATGACAAAATAATATATAATACAGAGAATAAAAGCAAAGTAGTCTGGGACGTTATAAAAAAGGAAACGGGGCGAGGCAAACAAACACAGAATAACATACTGCTAAGGGAGGGGGATAAAGTAATAAATGATCCACAGCACTTAGCAAACAATGTAAATAAACATTTTTCAAGTACTGAAGAGAAGTTACAGCAAAAATTCATCCAAACAAATAAGGCACTGGTAAATAAAGTTGTACTAAATACAATGAAGTTACTTCCAACCACAGAGAATGAAGTCAGTAAAGCAATACAAAAGCTAAAAAAAAGAAAGTCAGTAGGCTTAGATGAAGTACTAATGTGTGTGCTGAAACAATGCATTATACAAGGCCCCTTAACAAATATAATAAATGAGTCATTCACATCACCTTTGCTTAAGAAAGGTAATACAGAAGACATAGAAAAGTACTGGCCCATTTCCATACTGTCACCATTCTCAAAAATAATAGAAGCAATTATGAAAGAAAGATTAATGAATTACCTGAATAAATACAATCTTTTAAGCGAATCACAGTTTGGTTTCCAAAGTGGCAAAAATTGAGTCAGCCATAGTAGGATTCACAAAAGTTGTACTTGATGCTCTTGATAACAATGAGTGTGTCACAGGAATATTTTTGGATCTTTCTAAGGCGTTTGATACAGTTGACCACAAGATTTATTTAAATAAATTAGAAGCATTAGGAAAAAGAAGGGTAGCTAATGACTGGTTTTGATCATACCTAACAGATAGGGTACAAAGAGTAGGATAGGGTACAAACAGTAGAGATAACACATACTTCAAATAGATCCAAACATTTAGTAAAACACTTATCAAAACCAAAATACATTAATGTAGGGGTTCTGCAAGGTAGCATATTAGGACCAGTACTGTTCCTAATATACATCAATGACTTTCTCAGCATTGTTACTAATGGTGAAAAAATCCTCTTCGCTGATTACAGCAATATTACTTTGACTAAGAAAACAAGAGAACTCCTTGCCGAGAAAGCAAATGAAACTCTCAAGGAAGTTTATGATTGGTAAATAAGCAATAAGGTGACACTGAACATAAGGAAAACTAATGCCATAAATTTCAGTTTGAAGAGGAAATATGACAATGTTAAATTAAATGTAGATGGCAACCCTGTAGACTGTGTAACAAATGCAAAATTTCTAGGAATGAATATCGGTTGTCAGTTGAAGTGGTGTGATCACACAAAGGTACTTGCAAATAGAATGTCTTCAGCATATTATTCTCTTAGAATCCTATCATCAGCATGTAACATGCAGTGTCTTTTAGTTACAGATTATTCATATGTACACTCAATTCTTAGCTATGGCATACTTTTTTGGGGAACAAATGCCAAAATATGAACACAATTTTCAAACTGCAGAAAAGAGCCATAAGAATAATAACTAAAAATACTAGTTGAGCTCATTGTAAAGATCTGTTCAGAACACTGGGGATTTTAACTGCTCCATGTGAATACATTTACCAGTCAGTTGTACACATCAAAAATAACATTGGCAATTACTGCACAAACAGCTCTGTCCATGATCATGCAACAAGAGATAGACTCAACTCACATTTACCAAGAAAAATTAAACACAAAACTCAAAACAGCATTTTCTACCAAGGAATAAAACTGTACAATAAATTACCAAAAGAGATTAAAGAAATTGCAAAATTACAGTTATTTAAAAAGTCAGCTAAAAAGTATCCGTTATTAAATACATTTTATACATTGAAGGACTACTTAGCTAAAACAGAGTAGGGATTTGATATAAAAATGTTATGCAAATAAATAACAATAATAATCATTATAAAATATCCAACATCCCATATTACATTTTCCCTTTATACTTTTTCCTTCTTTTTTTCTTTCTAGATATACTTGCCCCCTAGCTATGCATCGCACAATACTAACACCTATTTCTGAGCTCAACATCTCACTCATTATGGATGGATGCTGACCGCTGACTCAGTTTTTCAGGATAGCAAATGGGAAGTTGCAGTACAGAAAATGGCCCAGAGATCACCAGTGTGTGTGTGTGTGTGCGTGTGTGTGTGTGTGTGTGTGTGTGTAGTGAGTGAAGTGTTATGAAATAATGTTTGTATATTGTGTGCAGTGTCTGATAGTGAGATATGAGTGAACAATGTGGCATTACATTATTTAGTAAGTTATTTGTAAGAAACGTACTGCATACCAGGAGTAAATCGATAACGATTGTCTCTAACTAGAAGTCTCTAAATATATGTTCATATGAATTAGCTTATTTTAAATTGATCTAAATTTGTAAATGCTTTGACATGTCCTATATCCTCGTAAAAAGAGATCTACAGATGAATAAAGCTACTACTACTTAATGACGAGACGTTATGCATTGAATCACAGTCTGTCTTTCTTAGTAATCTCAGCAATAAGGAAATATTCGTTACACAGATTGTGGAAAAACCAGACAGTTTTGGTATTGAAACCAGGATTGCAGATGATGATGCAGATGTTGAAATTGTTGCAAATGCAATAAATGCCTCAAAATTTTACCAGCAGGTGATTATAGTGGCTCACGATGTAGATCTTCTTGTGCTACTTATCGCTCTTGCTCCAGACGACACAGACATAACCTAATGAAGGAAGGTAAAGGTAGCATCAGAACAAGGTGTTACAGTGTTAAAGATACACGTAACTACTCACTCGTTCAGTAATGCAAGAATTGAATACTGCTTCTTCATGCAGTAAGTGGTTGCAACAGCATTTCAGTCTTGTTTGGGAAAGGAAAACTGCAAGATTTCAAACTATTTAACCGGTATCCCAAACTTCATAATATTACACAAATATTCAACGATCCTGCTTCCTCTTCTGATACCAATGCAAAAGCAGGACAGAAGTTTATATTCCCTCTCTACACAAACATTTAAAAGTTTAAATGTACTTGTGGGTCAGGCAAACAATGCTGTCATACTCTATCGTTTGCCACACACAACTCTTACCGAGTTTACATACAAGTCCAGGTATGACTGAGTAATGACTGGAATCCCAGAAACTGGGACTGGAGGGAATCAAACTCATCGCTGTCCCCAATTCACATCAAATGGCCATCTGCTCCACAGATAATACTGCTACTGATTTCATGCCGCTACACTCAATGCTGAGGAAGAACGTGCAGATGTGTGAAGGTTGACCTACATTCACAACAATGTGCAAAAACTGTCATGGACAAAGCTGCACTAATAAGCTTCGCAGTGATTTGACAGAAGAAAAAGGCTATAAAACAAAATTGTTCAGTATAAATAATGTCTGTTTTGAAAAAAAATACACTTCTTTTACCTACAAATTTTAGCACTCATAAACTAATTACCTTGCTTAAACATGCATTTGACCTTCTCTGAGTAGAATTTCACCAGAAATATTTTTTGTCATACAGATAACTTCGTTAAATGAACTGTCTCTCGTAAAATTTGGAAAAAGGAAAATAAATTACATTAAGGGCTGGGGGAGGGGGTAGCTCCCCTGATAGGGGAGGGAACTTTACTGATTTAAACTTCTTCATCCCCTAAGAGTGTTTTCCCAAAGTTTCAAATTTTTTTCCACCATTTTTCCTAATTTGCATGGACTACCTTGTCTCTAATGCAAATTGTATCAAGTGCTTCTAAATCTTTTAGAACATTACCACTGAAAGGAAACTGTTTGAATGCCTGTTGAGCACTGTCAGTCAAAAAGTCTAAGCACCAAAGTTTAAGATTCTTCAATTGGTCACAGTCCGATCTGTTTTTTTTTTTTTTTTTTTTTTTTTTTTTTTTTTTTTTTTTTTTTAATACAGTTCATTAAGAGATTTAAAATGAATGGGATGTCTATACGAAACTTCTTTCAAGGGGATTGATTGTAGATAATTTTCCTTCATGTAGTAACATTCTAACAACATTTTCAGTGTTGCCTCAACATCATGATACTTGGAGTGGATTTGATAACTCTGACTGCATAAATGAAAAAACAAGAATAAAAATTAATGAAACATATGCAATGCGCATTGCTCACACATTTTCACTTCCAGCATTGTGGGCTGTCTGCGTCCCAAAAAGTTTCTATTTTTTAATTTTTTTATGATAATATCATGAGAAATGAAGCAAAAGACAAAGGTTTCAAAGAGTATCTGCACTATGTACATTTTCTTGACACCTTTTGAACATTGTTGATGGCATTAGACACAACTAGATGCTTGCTGACATTTCTGTCAACAATTGATATTCATAACTATGCACAAAACATTTTTCATAGTATAAGAACAGTTCAAGATTTTACATTTTATGACACATTTGAAAATGCATTGGCATTAAGTGTCTCAGAATCTAAACTTAATGATAATGCTCTCTTTTATCGTAAGTCATCAGTAACAACATATTAAACTACCAAACAGTATAAAGTAGTTGCACTTTTTTGTCATGCACTCCTGGACTACCAGTTTGTTTTTTAATTCATTGTCTGGCCTTGAACTTCATTGTTTATTCCATTTTTTCACTTATCAGTTTTGTTATTCATTTCGAAGATTTTACATCTCTCTCAGTAAATGTTCTAGCATTAAATTTCTACCTAAAAGTGAACTTCCAAAAGTATAAACAAAACACAAATCAGATAACCCACCACCCCCACTGCTTCCATATTTGATTCACTTGTAATTTCTGTGTTCATAATTTTTGTGTCTTTACATTCTACAGTAAAAAAGGAATGAAATTTCACTCACAACTTTTTTCCCAAAAGTTATCACTTCACTGAAGTTTGAGTGCTTATCTTTTTAGTCTTCCGTGAGTCAGCAAACAATGTGATCCACAACACGCAGCTGACTCATTATAAGGTACATATTTGTGTTTTATTCTGAGGACCAGAATACAAATGTCATACAAAAACTCAACTCTACTCCACCAACTGTAACATTCCTAATTTGGCGAAAGATCGATGCTGTGGACAATGGTTTGTTATGATAATTCTTCACTCTTTTATGCAGCAAAAGCCCTAAATTTTGATTTTGTCAAATATATACTTGATGTGAAGCACGTTTTATACTTTTTCAATAAATTTTGACATCCAGGCTATGTAATTTTCTCGCTTATAAACAATTTGAGTTCCAACAATTCACATACTGGTTACAACTACTGCTGCCTTACAACTCTACAACAACTGAATAACAACTGTTACTGAGTAACTACTGAACTACTTTGACCAAACACTGGAGCCCTATATAGATTCATGACAATGATAATTAATTTGTTGTTACACTTAATGTTTCACTTCATTCCCATTGAAAAAATGTTAATATAAAAAATTTCACATGTGATGTCTTGGTCAAGAAAACACACACACACACACACACACACACACACACACACACACACACACATACAATTTCATTTTTACATAATGTAGCTTGGCTCAGACCAGATAAATTGTGTTCATCATGTCTTTCACACGATACCCAGTGTTGATAGGATCTGTTGGTTTGTTTCCCATTACAAACAAAATTGTTTTAAAGCAGTATGCCTGTTCAACAGAGTGGTTCAGGTTAGTCTAGTGTGATATTTGTTTTACCGATATATATATTAACAGCAGCAATGAAACACGAAGGATAGCCAGTCTTCCAGCAGTAACAGCAGTGCCCTGGCTCATGCTTACTGCTGCTGCCAAGCATACAGCACTATTCAGTCACTGCTGGATTGTTGTTAATTCTTTGTGTTTTACTGCACGTGTTAATATACTTTGATAAAACAAATATCAGATTAGGCTAATTTGGAAGAGCTCTGTTGATTGAAAAATAATTTCTTTAATAATGAGAAACAAACCAATGCCTTTTGTTGACACGGGGTGTCACATGAAAGATGTAATGAGCAATAATTGTTTGGGTTGACTGCAAATACACAACACATAAACAAAACTCCTAATATCTGCTGAAACACCAGAGAAAATGAGCCTGACAACCCTTAGGAAACCCAAGGAGCATATGTATACCAGCTGTCTCTCCTAAGAGTTGTCAGATTTTGTAAAATAACTTCATTTAACAATTAATATACAAATAGATAAGTTTCCATCAAGAACAAAGTAACCTTTTAATTGGATACAATCATACTAACTCCAATGTCAAATCATTGTTCTTCTGATTCAAGGTATTTTTCTTTATCCTAGAATCCCAATACTAATTTTCCTTTTGCATATTTGTCTTGAAGGGCTAAATGTACTTTGCAGGTAACTGAAAAGAATGATGTATTTTCAGGTTTAATGTATACCATGACTAGGGACCCAGTACTTTGCCTAACACATCACTAAAACATTGTCATAATGAGTAATTAATTGTTCCAGTTATAGATATCTGATTTACATACAAACAAGGTTGTTCAGTGGTCAGTGGATGAATTTTGTTAGGAGCTGAAAACAATTTAACAAAATTAATTTCTCTCATAAATTAGTCATTCTCAGCCAATGGGAGTGTCTAAGTGCTCTGTCATCCTCTACAGTTTAAGTTTGTACATTGTCTCACCAATTGTAGTGTTTACTAGAAGATATTTACTGCAATAACTTGTAATGTTAAATTTGGTTTGATGGAATCTAATGGTTTTTCATTGACTATGCTACGTGGAGTACCTCTATCTAATTCTGTTTGGAAATCTTGTCCATAAATCTTGACTGTAACTGTTCATTTATTTAGTGGATTTAATTAATTTTGATGAATTTGTGCAAAAGTATCAATCTTTCCATTAGTTATGTAATTGCAATAACTTGAACTGACTGGATTGCTCAAGCCACTTTTCTTGATCTTCACACTTTGTATGACAATGTTGCTGCACTTGTGGCAAACAGATTTACAAAATGGACATTTGTTGCATCATGTGTTGTTCTCCACATCCGTAACAAGGATTGAGGTCACTACTGTTATTTTTGTTTACTTGCATTTTAGTCACAATTAATCAACTATGTTGTTGACTTTGCTTGCACAACACTGATCTATAACAAATATTGTACTTTATTTATTGTATTGAATTTCTTATGATTTAGTGCCTAATTCACATGCATCTTCTTTAGACTTGTATGATTCAGTTGTTTTGACTTGAATAGTCAAAGCACACTGCATCAAGCATGCTCTCAGTTTTGCATGCTTCTAAAGCCTTTGTTAACTTGTTGGCAATAATTTCTTCACACATCTCATGAAGTTCCAGCCCTGATAGAAATCATTCAGTTAACATTAGATATAAAGATTTATAATATTCACAATGAGCAGCAATGTACATGAAGTAAACAACAAATTCTACAACACTCTCTTTTATGCTGAATGACAGGCAAAATTTAATACACACACTTTGAATGCTCAGAATCAGATGGAAATGTGCTGAGAATATAAATTGTTCATTTATAAATTATAGAACGCTGCAATAAGCCATTGTTTTTTTTTTCTTTCTTTTTTGCAGGTTTTATTTGGGAAATCCAGATTTTGGCTAGTGCTTAGCCATTATCAATGCACTATTTTCTAGTCTCGACGCATGTCAAGTCCCTGTTGTTTGAGCATCAGTCACAGTTCTTTGAATCAAAGAACTGTGACTGATGCCCAAACAACAGGGAACTGACATGTATTGGGATTAGAAAATAGTGCATTGATAATGGCTAGGCACTAGCCGAAATCTGGATTTGCCAAATAAAACCTGCCAAAAAAAAAAAAAAAAAAAAAAAAAAAAAAAAAAAAAAAAAGGACAACTGATTGTTGCACTCTATAATTTATAAATCATATCACAGTCACTGAGTGCACCCACTTTCCTATTGGAAGGTAACCTGATAAATTGTTCACTCAAAAAAAGAGTGGTGTGACCCATTCACATGGAACACTGCACATCATATCATGAAAGACATTAGAATGTTCAGCTATTGCAGGTCTGAGAGATTGACTTCAGTGACACTAAGAAATAAACTACCAATATCATAGGACAAACAACACACTGAAGGTGACAAAATATTGCCAATCTCTTGATGTGTACTACTTTAGGCAACATAAGCTCGTCATCAAAAGGATTATTGATTATGTAAGTAAAGTTACAAAATCATAATTTCATCATCAGACTTCACTCTGAACTATACAATCAACTTTCTACATCAAAGTACAAGCCTATGTTACAAAATGCTTGGCAAAAGACAGGTTATAACATTGACATACATATATCATCATTTGAAAATGTAATAAGTGTGCTTTTTGGTACTTGCTTGAATGCAGAAGTGATGTTGAATGTGAAAAAGGGGCTTTAGTTATATGTGCTTATTGTTCTGCTTCACCTTGCTTTGAAACCACTTCAGTGAAATTCCACACCCAAACAAGGCTGTATACCCGTGCCACACTATCAGGTCAGTAAGAAAAGTTTGTCTTTCAGACAGTACAGTTATTTTAAGCAGAGGAAAATATATCAGTAAGTCATGACATTGAAATATGTGTATTTTTGGTCCTATTATAACGATAATCTGTTTTTTCATGTTACCAAAGTTCCTGTCTTAGACCCTAAATAGCTTATGATTCAGATATCTCCTATTGTAAGATGTTAAGATTTGCAAGCAAATGGCTCATAGCACTATTTTTGGAAAGAGCTATTTCTACTTTAAGTACATTTTTGTGTAGTTTTGAGCATTTGAAGTCACACACTCCCATTGGCAGTGTATGCGATTTTAGCATAATTAGAATGATTGTAAAGAATGAAACATAATTCATTTCATGTCAATGATTCTGGTTAATGGAGTCTGATTATGATGTGTGTACGGTTTAACTCTGTGCCCATATGTGCATAAACATTATTAGCATACAGTTCATCTGGAAGTTTAATTAGCTTCACTACTCAGTCAAAGTTTATAAAATAATCCTTGACTGTTGTCTGGTCTGATGAATTGCTTTCTACTATGGACAAAGTTGGACTTATGGTTGTATGGACATCAATGACAGTTTAGTTTCCAGAGACTATGGAGCAACATTATGCACAGAACTTTGAACCACATTTGTAAACATATTAGTGATTGCCTTAATAAGCTAAGGTCATACAAGCATCTCCTATTATACTTGCAACATTGACACATCTACAATCACTAGTAGCGTTGCATGTAATGTTGCAATCATGAGGATTGATTGTATGACATCTGCCATCACTTCTGCATTTCTTGGTGCTCTCACAGGAATAACCTCATCACATAATTTGAAGTAATTAAACTCACTGCATTTGGAGCACAGATTTATTCTGAACTAACCTTGACAGCATAACTCTATTTCACAACAAATTTGAAGAGAATTATCTACCCAACAGTCGCAGAGTCAGTGCTAACCTTCATACATGATATGGAGTCTCACTCAAGCAGAACATCCTTATTATGTTATTTTCAGTTAGTTGCATATACGGGCATTTTCTTGTATGAGTAGTTGGACTTGTGAAAAATAAGTTATCCAGTATCACACTGCTGAATATACAACCAAACACAAAAAAATGATGCCCCATAAAGGAAATATCTGTACCAGGTGGAAATCAATAGGTGTGATGTACATTTACAGAAAAACAAATGATTACAATTTCAGAAAAATTGGATGATTTATTCACGAGAAAGAATTTCACAAACTGAATAAGTCAATAACCTGTTGGTCCATATCTGGCCCTTATAAAAGTAGTTGTAGGATGTCATCTTGAGGGATACACTTCCAAATTCAGTCCAATTGGAACATTATATCATCAAAATCCAGAGCTTGCTGGATGGGCCTGCCTGTAACATTGTAGATATTATCAATTGGGGAGAGATCCAGCAACCTTGCAAAACAAGGTAGGGTTTGACAAGCAGTATAAACTCTTGCCACATGCAGACAGGAAGTATCTTGCTGAAATGTAAGTACAGGATGGCTTCACATGAAGGGCAACAAAACAGGGCATAGAATATCATCAGTGTATCACTGTGCTGTAAGTGTGCCATAGATGACAACTAAAGGGGTATATATAGCACCACATACCACCACTGCAGGTTGTCAGGTCATATGGAGGGTTACAGCCAGGCTGGTAACCCACCACCACCCCAGGCATGTCTTTGGCCTGGAATTTCATTGACTGGAGTAGAACTGTCTTCAGTGATGAGTTCCACTTCAAAATGAGCCACAATGACCAGTAAATACATTTCTGGAGAGGTGCCAGACAGCAGGGGCTTACCAACCTCACTGTCGCCATCCATACGGTCTGAAAACCAGGAGTGGAGATCTGGGTTGCCACTTCATTTCACAGTAAGACCCCTTTGGTTGCCATCCATGGCACTGTTACAGCACAGCAGTATGTTGATGATAATCTATGCCCTCCTTTGGTGCCATTCATTGCAAGCCATCCTGGGCATACTTATCAGCGAGATAGTGCCTCCTGCATATGGCAAGAGTTCCTACTGCTTGTGTCCATGCTTGTCAAACCCTTCCTTGGCCAATAAGGCCTCCAGATCTCTTCACTGTCAATAATGTTTGGAATATTATGGCAGGGCCCTCCGATGAGCTTGTGATTTTGATGAACTATTGCATCAGTTGGACAGAATTTGGCATAATACCCCTCATGAGGACATTCAACAACTCTGTCAGTTAAATAACTGCTTGCACATAGGCTAGAGGTGGAGAAATGCATTACTGTCTTGCTCAATTTGTGAAGCTTTTTCTCTTGAATAAATCATCCCATTCTTCTTTGTTTTTCTGCAAACATACATCACATATACCAGTTTCCATCGCATTTTGACAATTCCTTTGTGGTGCATCATCCTTTTCTGTTTTGTCTTACAGAGTACACTGAGGTCACAAAAGTCATGGGATAGTGAGATGCACTTATACAGATGGTGGTAGTATAACTTACATAAGATATAAAAGGGCAGTGCATTGACAGAGTTGTAATTTGTACTCAGGTGATTCACATGGAAAGGTGTCCGATGTAATTATGGCTGCACCACAGGAATTAACAGACATTGAAGGCAGAAAGGTGGTTGAGCTGGATACAAGGGATATTCCATTTCAGAAGTCATATCGGAATTCAATATTCCAAGATCCACAGTGTCAAGAGTGTTGGCAAGATACCAAATTTCAAGAATTACCTCTTACCAGTGACCAAGAGCAGAAGAGTTTGCGTAGAGATGTCAATGCTAAAAGACATGCAACACTGTGTGAAATGACCACAGAAATCAATATGGAATGTACAAAAAATGTATCCATTAGGGCAGTGTGGCGGAATTTGGTGTTTGAGTGCCTTTGCTAACAGCATGACATCACCTACAGTGCCTCTCCTGGCCTCTTGACAATATCAGTTGGACCCCAGACAACTGGAAAACTTTGGTCCAGTTAGATGAATCCCGATTTCAGTTGGTAAGATCTGATGGTAGGGTTCAAGTGTGGCGCAGAGCCCACAAAGCCATGAAACCAAGTTGTCAACAAGGTATTGTGCAAGCTGGTGGTGGCTCCTCAATGGTGGGTGCTGTGTTCACAACGAATGGACTACATCTTCTGGCATGACTGAACTGATCATTTACTGGAAATTGTTATGTTTGGGTGCTTGGAGAGCATTTGCAGTCATTCATGGACCTCATGTTCCCTACAATGATGAAATTATTATGAATGACAATGCACCATGTCACGAGGCCACAATTGTTTGCGACTGGTTTCAAGAGCATTCTGGCCAGCCAGATCACCCAACATGAATCCCATCAAACATTTGTGGGACATAATTGAGAGGTCAGTTCATGCACAAAATTCTGCACCTGCAACACTTTCACAATTCTGGGTGGACACAGAGGCAGCACGGCTCAGTATTTCTGTGGGAAACTTGCAACGACTTGTTGAGTCCATGCCACATTGAGTTGCTGCACTATGCTAGGCAAAAGGAGGTCTGAGAGGGTATTAGGAAGAATCCCATGACTTTTGTCACCTCAGTGTATATTCACTGGAACTTCTTTTGCTTAGCATAGTGCAGCAACTCAATGTGGCATGGACTCAACAAGTCGCTGGAAGTTTCCTGCAGACATACTGAGCCGTGTTGCCTCTGTGGCCATCCAGGATTGTGAAAATGTTCCAGGTGCAGAATTTTGTGCATAAACTTAAATACAGGCTGTGTGAATGTGCATCAAGTGTAGTGAGAATTTAATAGTCCACATATATGTATATATGTAGAGGTTTACATTGGCACTGATACACACTTACCCACAGGCTTGTTTGAATAAACCTGTGTGTCAGGTAAAGTAGGATCTGAATGCTGAAAACTATTTCACTACAGTGGGGTTCACATGAAGTCAGCATAAGGTGACCACTGTCAGTGGAGTGTACTGCCCCAGCTGATTTATTGGGTTGTAAGAGCCAGGTGTATCTACAGTGCTCCATGCTTCTTACGTGGATTATATGAGTTGTTTGCTCAATGTACGAAAAGCCACATTTGCATGGGATCTCATAAACCCCAGCCTTGCAGAACATCAAAACCTCTTTGACAGTGCCCCAAATGTGGAGATGTCTTTGGTGGAGGGTTAAAAATCACTGTGTTTGGTGAGGATGTGGCATATTTTTATTGACAGGTTTCCCGTATATGACACAAAAGCCATGAATTTAAATCTCTCTCTCGTTTCTTATGCCCACCTTAGGTTTTATTTGTAATGCCTTACATGTCTGTTGTTCGAAATACCCATTTGATTTGAAAACTCTCTTTACTTACAGAAGCTAATCCTGCAGAATATTCTCATCGGCAACAGAATCAGTACTGTAACTTCAATCTGTGAACTCAGTCTGAAGATGGCTGAAAGTTTTACAGTCAAAATATTGGAAAAAGAAGAAATATAGTTTATGTTACTGCATTACCAAACTTTAATGGATCAAATTTATTTTTATTTGGTCAAAAACTGGCTTTCAGCTTCCTAGGCCATTATCACCTGACACAGGCCTAAGGCACAAAACACGATTTTGAGACCAAATAAAAACAATTTTGCAGAACATGAGGAAGTGTTCTGTATGTAAAATTATTAAAATATTTTATTTATTTATTGAAAATTTGGAGGTTATGGTAAATCAACTTTGGTTATGCTTCTTTCTTTTTAACATACTGACTGTCGCTTTGCCACCACCACCCACAGCAAACACCATGTGCCTGGCTTGGCCTGGTGGTGAAACACCCATCACTATGAGTGCAGCAGTCAACATGTTAAATTTCTTTGCTCCTAGACTTCATTCCGTCTAAGAGTGTTTTCTTAATCCTGGATCTGCTTCCTTCCATTTTCTGACCTCTTTCTTTCCTGAAATCCTGCTTTTTATGTTACTTCTCTAAAAAGTATTCTGCTATCTATTATGTCCATTCTAAGTAAAGTGTTTTTAATATCTATGTCAGTTTCAGTGAGCCATGTGAGTATGGATTTGTAGCCATTTAATAAGTTGTAGAGGTGTGCTCCAGCCCATCCAATCAATATACCATGCTGGTCCATCCTTATGCCACACCCACTCTCAACTACTTGCAACATGAGACATATTCCTCTGGAAGACTCAGGTGCAGTCTGTCCTATACACCCACCATTGCACATCCTACTTTAGTATCATCACAGGCAAGATTCAAATGTAAAAAGGCATACTATTGGATGTCAAGTTATTATTATTTGTATAAGACTGTTTTTAGAGCATTCTGGAAGATAAAATGATTTGAAATTCTCTTAAAATTATCTACGTATCCACAAAAAATCCACCTCATAGTCAAGGTCACTGATGTATGCCTGTGTGCTGGCACACAACTCAGAGGTAAACCAGTTCGAATTCTGATGGTGGATGAAATATTCACTACCAGCACTTGGCTAGCAAGGGAAGGGGAGATGGTGGCATAAGGTTTCTGATCACCAGTCTTTGTGCCAGTGTCCTGGATTAAACTCCAAACCTCTTCACAGTATCTCATGAAGTGAAGGAATGTTACATTATTGATGGTGACCTGTCTGTCTCATGGGGATGCTAAGCTTGGCAGCCCCCAGTGCTCTTCAGAGGAATAGGCTATGTGCTAGCACCAGGTTTTACCCTCTCCCTTCCCTTTAACCACGACAACAAAAACCCAGCTCTACACTGTAAAAGCACACAGTCATCCACATGACACATGTACACACTTGACACTTCATCATAGGTCACAGGAAGGCAACAGCAAACCATTTCCGCACAGGACCTTGCCATGAGCGACAGTGTGGGATTCCTGCATCTGTTCCCCCTGTGCTCATTTCCTGAATATGCAGATATTATTATTTATTATTATTATTATTATTATTATTAATATTATTACTATTATTATTATTATTATTATTCACAAAATACCTATCTTTAAAAACTTCTTTAGTATTTGTCAAAGACGCAGTGAGAATGTTAGTATCTAAAACAACTTTTTAATTAAAAAATAAATTAATACCTTTATTCGTTTGTAAAACATGCTTTCATGATATGTATTTCTACCAAAATTCTCTTAATGTAAAACATGTTATTACATTTTGTAAAACTGAATTCTGTACTTCAACTTTTGAAGAATTATAACTTTTAACTAAAATTTTAATTGTGTATAAATTTAACAATACCATGAAATATTGTAATTGTTGTATATCATATATAGCCCAGAGGTGATGCCTATCAAATTAGGGTTACATTAATAAAAGTGAGCCTGTACCAATTTTTAGTAAATTCGTTTTTGGTCTGCCATCCCTGTACATACTCATTTATATTTAGAAATGGTATTAATAAATAGAAGAATGTGTACAAAACATTATCTGGTTATTACTATACATTTAAAGAACCTAGGCAAATATCTCAGTTACCCTTCCCACAGATATGAATCATTTCTAAATTCATTTCATTGTACATTTCCATTCAATTTTACTGTTATTCAGTGTGTTACATGGTGATTTGGTACAATTAAATCACCAGAAAGTTGAAAATTGATTTATGTTAATGATTTTTTGCAAATCATTGGACAGTGACATTACACAGGCAGTGATAGTCTATGAAAAGCTTGCTGTTCTGGAGATGGGAAATTATATACCTCAATATATGGAACTTGTATACGTTGGTATTTTTAGAATTCATAGAACTGCAGTCAGAAATGTATACACACCTCATGGTATCAGATATGATAACAAAGCTGTAGGGTCTGTTAAGTTCCCCCTTATTTTCTTCTCATGATACCACAGTACCGGTATGTTTAAATTGAAGTCAACAGAATCTTTGAAGGGACACAGCTTATAAATATATCATGTCTGGCAAAATGATGAAACTGTGCCTACTTCCAGTGACACATGTGTAATTAACTGCCAAACAAAATTAATAACTAGTGGTTACAAGGGCCCTTTACAATAAGACATGGTGCATAAGTTGACGTCTGGTCCCATAAAATTATTTGTGCTCAATTTTAAGGATTATCTAGTTTCTAGCTTCTAATTAAGTTTTATATATCGAATTACATACTATGCCCTCAATATAACTGTAAATAAAACAGTTTGCTACATCATTCACCTACTTATTTTTCCACTAAATCTTTCAGTGGTTCACACCATCACCTTCAGGTGGAGAATTGTGTAGTTACAATGCTGCAGTTATTGAAGAGCACAAACACATTTTCACAACATCAGACCAAGTGCAAGCCAGGTTATGTTGCATCTTTTTCTGATGATACCAGTACAGTGTTGAATATGGTGTTCCACAATAGACAAACCATATGCATTGATCTGAATGCAATGGAATATGGCAGACTGTTCCAGCTCACATGCCCATCTGGGAGCACTTGTGAAGGCGGGGCACAGGTAGGCAGGGGTAGACAAATGGCTGACACATGTGCAGTCTCACAATGAGGTCACAGCATATGTGATCATGCTCTACTGGCAAAGCTCAAGAAACCAGGGGTTGCCAAGGAGCTTACACATAATGCAGAAAACATGGAACTGTGCCATTTACTGGGTTGATTACACTACCTATGCCTGTACACAGGTGACCTGAAGGGTTGTCAGGGGTGCCCGTGCCCAGTGAGGCAGTACTGGAACAGTCAGATATATGGGATGCTATCAGGCACCAGCCCCCCCCCCCCCCCCCCCACACACACACAAACCACCAGCCCATAATTTATGGGAATTGCATGATCTGTGTGTAGACATCTGGCGCTGCACACCTCCAGAAATCTACTTTTAAGATGTGGTAAATCAATGCCATGCATAATCAGTGCTGTACTGCATTCCAAAACATGGATCAACATACTATCAAGCACATGATCATAATGTTTTGGTTCATCGCTGTATATTCACATAAGCCCCCTCACAATTTCTTTGTCTGTTCTCTAAATTGGGATGGCTTATAAATTCTACTTCAGGCTGACTCTTCAGTAAGGCAGTTGTCATGATCACAGTAGCAGTTTCAAATGGCTCCTCATCTGCAACCAGAACATCTGTTTCAGTATAGACCTAACTGCTTCACATCAGTTTTATTTAAAAGACAGTTTTTTGAATCCCTTGTAGCCTGTACCAGACAAGTTTCTGAGTTGCTGTTGTGGATACTCAGGTTTTCTGCATTTCATTTGGGAGTTCAGTGTAATGTAACCTCAATGTCCCCATCTTCCATAGTTTGGTTAAGGTGTTTTAATTTTTAATGAAACATTAGAAAAATTCTTTCATCTTCTCATGGGACGTTTGACAATATCATGGAGCACTTTTAAACTCTTACTTCACATTACATTCATTTTTCTTCTTTCAATATTGGGCATAGATCTCATCATACATTCATCAAATTTTTGGCAATTGTCCAAATTATTGATAATGTGGTGTTTTTAATAAGACAGTAATCTCTTTGCTCACTGTCAACCCACACAAATTTCAAAAGACAAGACTTGAAATATAAATGAGCAAGTGACTCACTCACCATTCATTTTACCATAGGAACTTCTTGAAGTAGCAATGCAATGAATCTAGGGCAATGGCTGCAACTCAGGAGTACACCTCCGCCAGTAGTCCAAAACCCGACACTAAAAGCCCATTGCAGTGCTGATACTGTAAGTTTCAAAAAATTATGGACCATGTAAAAATAATTTTAGTCCTTGTATTACACTTTTATGGTTTTATATGAGCACCAAGTCACTTTGGATGCTAAGTCACTACTTACAAACAAATAATCAGTCAAAATAAACAGCCTCATTTTGCAGAAATTTGTTTCTTCCCTAAGAACTCTGCTACACATGAAATATTGGATGATTGGGACAGTTCCAGTCCAAATTTTCAATAGCTATGCACCAGTGCAAACAAATAGGCTGAATTAGGGTTTCTCCCTATTTGTGTACAAGTATGTCCTAAACTTTTTAGTATACAGTTACAAAATGAAATTACAATATTTAATGCACTTGGTAAGCAACAGGCAACAATAACATGTTTCTAAGAAAAAATAGTCCAGATCAGCACATTATTGTAGATGTACCAATACCCAGGACACAAGTCTCCTTCTGCTGGGTGCTGTGAATGTGGAAGCTTTGGGAAACAAGATGACAACACAGCACTGTGGATGGGCTTTGAGGTACAATCTGTGATATAATATGCAAATCCACCACATACAATCGACCCATGCTGAGGTGTAATCATGCATGTATAGGAAGTTCTGTGGGACAATATGTTTTTATTTTGTTTTTTGTGAATTAAGTAACTGTTACAACTATGTGTAGTAGATAAAATCCCTGAAAGCTACTGCTGGACAGTTCATTGCCTTCTGATGTAACAATGTCTGTTCCAGTCAAAGGAGTCAAATTAATGCAGCCATTGTGGTGAAAGATTTATAAGGCTTCTAGTATGCCTACCTGAAACTGTGTGTTTATTTCCTGACAACAGGTTAAACAATGACTTTTGGTCTCCAGTCTGTCTGACAAAACACCGCACAGGAAGTGAATTTTAGCTGTAAGTTCACTACTTATCTGTGATCTCTTGCTGTTATTATAAAACTTTCATTGTCAGCAAAGAGAACTAATTCTGATTCGTGAATACTTGATGGCAGGTTATTTATGCATAATAAAATCAAGCATATAATAGTATCATGTCATCAAGCTTCCTTCCTTCCATTGTTGCTGATGGCAGACCTCTGAATGAGTTCAAGAATTCAAGTGCAATGGTTCCATACTAATGAATAAAAGTGAGGTGACGAACAACATGCATCAAAGAATGATAGATACTAATTGCACGTTCTTTAATATGAACAACTGATTCAAGTCTCCGCTGATATAGTGGATAAATAATATCCACCTGTACCTAACACTATTGCAGCTGGTACTTTTATATGGTTGTGAAACCTATGTGACATCAGCAACAGCTGAAGAAGCAATATGTGCCTTCAAGAGGAAAGTACTTTGAAAGATCTATGGACCAGTTTACAGCATCATGGATAGTAAATGGGAATGAATAATGAAATAAAACCTGTTTCAGCAGTTTGGAAAGCTATGTATTGGCTGAATGTTAGAGCACAAGAGGCTACATTGGTTTGGCCACATCTTTCATGGTAAAAGATCTCCTCCATCCTCATCCAGCTGGAAAATGCCCAAGGAGATGTTAAAGGACATGATGAAATATGAGGTATTAACAGTCCTTAAAGAAGTGGGCTGACACTGTTGAAGAGAGAAGCTAGAGACTGGAAATGACAGCCTACCATCTGCAATAGATGTCCCCTCTGTTGTGGCTGACTGACTGACCTTTTTGTTGTAATTTTTGTAATGTGTTCATTTATAATTTTTTATAGTTTGCTGTTTTTTTTTCCTTTTGTTTTTTGGTTACTTGTTTTGTAGGCCTTAAAGGCCTGTTTATGCAATAAATGATGATGATGATGATGATGATGATGATGATGATGATGATGATGATGATGATAAGAACAACAGCTGGCCCAATATTGAACCTTGTGGTATTCCTGTAGTGATTATTCCCCATTCTGAAGTTGTTGTTTCATTTTGTACACTCCCTGAGTTTCTTAGTGTGGCACACTACATTCTATTGGAAATGCCATGTGGCTAGGGTCTCCCGTCAGATAGACCATTCACCAGGTGCAAGTCTTTCGAGTTGACGCCACTTCGGCAACTTGCATGTTGATGGGGATGAAATGATGATGATAAGGACAACACAACACCCACTCCCTGAGTGGAGAAAATCTCTGACCCAGCTGGGAACCGAACCCGGGCCGTTAGGTATGACACTCTGTCGGGCTGACAACTGAGCTACCAGGGGCGGACTCTGAATTCTATTCATTAGATAGGATGAAAACCAGTTACCGGCAAGATCTACGATACTGAAATATTTGAGCTTTTCTAGGAGAATACTGTGACTTGCACACTCAAATGCTTTTACAATTCCCAAGAGACATCAGTTTCAATACTTTGTCATTTAAATTTCGTATAATCTGATTTTATGTCATGCTCTTTGGAGAGATCCTTTTGAAATCAAAACTGAGACTGGCTTAAAATCTAATTTTGACAGAACTGTGTTACAATTCTTGCATATGTAATCTTTACCAGTACCTTCGATAAGAAGGTAAGTGTTGAGACTGGAAGGTAATTATTAATACCTGTTCATAGAATTTTTGTAAGGTGATCAGACAGTAGCATATTTTATGTGGAACTACCCCCCTATGATAATATACTGGATGTGCAACGGAATACACTATGTATGTGTGAAAACAGGATTTTAGTACTTTACATGATACATTATCAACTACATGAGAGTTTTTGATTCTTAATTTCTTCACCAGAGTAAGGATTAATTGTGATTTTCTTGTATTTATATGGTACTGTGTCTTGCTTGTATTCTATTGTTTTATTCTATGTACTGCTCATGCCAGTCTTTTGAACTATTTCCCAAACATAATTATTAAATACATTATCTACTGACTGATATTTTTGTTTTACAAAAAGTCCTCAAATTCATCAACTGATTTCCTGGTTTCTCTTTTAACTTTTTCCCATATAGATGAAATTACATTTTCTGAATTATCTATTTCAGCCATAATACACTAGTGTCTTGATTTCTTAAACACTTTTCTTATAAGCATGATAGTCTTCAAATATGAAATCAGTCCTACTCCTCTGCTTGTCCTAATCATTTCATAATTTTTCTTTTCCTTTTATATGATGTTTCAATTCCTTTTGTAACCCAAATTTTTTTATGTATTATTTATGCCATACTGTGTTGCTTTCTCGGAAAAGCAGCTGTTAAGGATTGATAAAAACCCATTTGTAAGTACATTACCTTTGGAATTTACATTTATCAAATTATACACTTCAATCTAATCAACTTCATGTAATGCTGACTTCAAACTGCCTGTTGTCTGTTCATTAATTACTCTGTTTTTCATGATATCACTTCTCCATAATTAGGAAAGTTACATAGACAATCAAGGAGATGGAGGTTGTTGTGTCATGCTTCTGACAACATATTTGTACGTATAGTTGAGTGGTCAGGACTTGGAAGGGGAGATCCAGGGCTGATATTAAATGAGAACAGAAAATTTGGCAAATACAGAGTGTATATTTTAGTATACAGAATACATGGGTACGAAGTCATGCAGGACAGTCTAGGAGATTGAATAAATTAAAGAATAAAGCCATGCAAGACGTGGCAGTTCATGTTAAGTTGTGCTGGTGGCCATCCATGGGGCACAGAGCCTGTGGCTCTGCCTCCCAAGAGAGAAATCTGTTCTAGTCGAGGCCTGTCTCACAAGAGTGTGAAGTGACTGTGTTCTGCTCTCCAGAACCCTCACATGTCCACATACATGACCCACCTCCAGTGCTTCCTATTGGCTAAACAGATCACATGAATTCACCAGCATGTCTAACAGAGTACCGATGGTGTCTCTTGGGAGTGGCTTTAACTGGACGGAATTTTCTCCATTCTGAAAGGTAAGTAGCTTGGGTCACGAAAGCATGACAGTGGTTACACCAGGAGAAAGCTTGTATGGAATTGGCTGGGCCTCTGAAATATTTTTTTTAAACTAAATCCTTAAATATTCCTTAACTAACTTCCACTTCATACATCCTTCCCCCTTCTGTAAGAAGTGGTGGCTCACATTGTTAACAGAAGTGCACCAACACTTCCTCAGATAGCAGGTTGCTGAAGTAGGGGGCTTAAAACTATGGGAGAGTTCTGTTGCAATTGTTTTCATTTAGTATAAGTGGGTGGGACTTATATTGTAGTTATATTTATCAAATTTCGTCAGATAAGTAAACAGTAAAATAGTAAACACTAAAATTTTGTGCAAGGATATAATATTCTTAGTAAATCAGATCTTTCATAGCAACTAAAAACATTGCAGCCAGAACTGTAAAATAATAATACAGCACTAAACTCATTCTAATAAAGGAGTAAATGCTGCCCAAATGGAATGAGCACTGATATTTTAATGGTTTAAATGTGCCTCAAGAAATGTGAAGTTGTTTTTGTTGTCTGGAAAATACTAATCTTGCTACTACATAGTGGAACCAATGCCAAAAATATAAACTACATCATCAAGATAACAGAATACTTAATTCTATGATAGTCAATGTATCTGGGTGACAAACATAACAGGTCAACCAACTTACTGCAAAACAGTAACACTTGATTTGGATTATAACTGGGTGAAGTACATTTGGAATGGAGTGATAGTTGTACAAACTTCTTCAGGCTACTAAATATTAACACATATGCAATAAAATGCAGAATTCAATTAGCATGTCAAAGGGTTCATGTACCATAAAACACATAAACCAAACCTTAGCTGTATTAACCTATGCAGAAATACAGAAGTACAAAATCTTTCTTTATATTATGTAGCATATCCCTTAAGTAGATTGTTCCATTTGAAGGGGTAGTTCTGTTTTGAAGATTAAAAAGAGGATGCAAAAAAAAATCCTAAGGTAAATGACTGTGAAAGTAGTAACTCTTGCTGCCTATTGTTTACAGGAGTTCACCAACAGCAAGACCACAAGAGAAGGGTCCTAAGCAGACACTGCAACAAGGGAGGAGTGATACCTCAAAATTGTGGGTGTGAAGATGAGAAAGCAAAACTGGTACTGCCAGGAGGGCTCAGCCTAAACTACTCTTCTTCAGAATAAAAATCAAGAAAGAATAGTATTGATGACACAGCAGGAGGATGATTCAGGCAGATGGGCAAAAATATAAACGAGATGGTCGCTGACTGCAATTGCCCGCCAATCGCAGAACAGATAACCATGATCTGGTCTTCTCATTGGTGTCAAGAAATTGTTTCATCACACATTGTCAGACTACTTTCCCATTTGCCATAAGAAAACAACACAAAATCAAAATAAAGTAACAAAACAATATAAAAGCTGTCAAAATTGTCACTTAAGAATGTAAAATAACGTTTCTCAGTTAACAGTACCACAGTGTCAGATGACAGAAATGTCAGAGGTTTAATGGAATAAGTCTATACAGTAATCTCAAAAATTTCTAATATTAAAGTGCTTAGACCTGGATGTATGTGAACCTTTCCATAGCTTAGTCAATCATTACAAATGAAGTCCTAAAAGATCTTAAATGCTTTGAAAATGAAACAATCTTTTAAGTATATGATTCTGATGAACAAAATGTTTGATAATCAAAACACAAATAGAGTAATAGAGTAGTTTCAAATCAGAACTGCAGAGCTTGTCAAAGCATTGTCACCAGCTAAGCCAACTGGGAATAACTAAAGAGTTTGGCACCAATAATAATAGTAAAAACAACAATAGTAATAGTCTGAGTACTGAGTATGAAAATGTTCTTGAGGATGGCTTGCTTTTCAGGGCTAATATTTTTGGCTTTATGGTGCAACAATTGGAGAAATACAACTGTAATACCTAATTACAATAAAACTACAGAATTCAGCTGTACTATCAAACACACACACTAGATCTTAGATACATTGGACCATGTCTCTCAAATTTACAATCTTCAGTTGCCCTAAAATAACCAGCATGTTTGGAAATGGTAGAGGGATATCTAACAGTCCTGAATAGTTGTCAGGAATGAATGTCCACGTGGCCTTAATAACTGACACATTACTTACACACAGCGTTTACACCTATAATGAGTGCCTTAAAACTACAAAATTCTGAGAATAATGTGTTTAATAGACACTCTTCAAACAAAACTCAGATCTTTAACATGCCTCTGCATATGGAACAATCAAGAAAGTCTTTCATTTGAATATTACTGGGAGGCTTAACTACAGCTTATACCTAGTTACATTATGGGCTGGAATTTATATAAAGCTAAATAAAAGATATTTTTATTCACTTAAAAACTGGAGAGTATTGCACTGCCAGGCAGAAAACGAGAAGATGTTGTTATGGGTGGCCAGTATCCTCTGCCTACAACACAAAAATTCACACATAGATTAACACAGTTCTTTATTAACATGAACATTTACTTAACTAGAATAGAGTCCATGTTCTGTGGTACAAGCTTATCAGTAATAGTCCTCTTGCAGACAATATCAGTAATCTTGCTGTTATGAACTTTAGTCTCACTGCTGGTCCCGCTATCATCGCTAAACTGGTCACTATGTACTATCATAGTCTGTGACCCACTCTGCGAATAACTGACAGATGTCGAACTAGAATGCATAGGTCAGTAAGGCAATCCAGTCAGTGGCAGCAGCCTGAGTACTTGCTGTCAAGAGGGCATTGGTGGCACATTGCTTGTCAGTGTGTCTGGCCTCTCTCGTAATAGGCATGCTTGATCCAGTGTGTACTACCGATCGTCGTGCTACATCTTTGCCGATCAGTGTGCTGGCGACAGCTTACACTAGCACAAAAACATCTTAAATTAGCTTATGGTGATAGTTCTTATGCACATGATTTAGTTAAAATGATACAAATAGTTTTACATGTAGATTAATTAGGCATAATTGAGGCATAGGAAAATTAACAAGGTGGAAACATGACCAAGTTGTGATCTGAATGGTTATTGGTTTGTATAGCAATTAACACTGGCTTCATAAGTGGTTCTCTTCTATAATTCTCATATGTTACTAGTCAAGATTCGATATACCACAACATAGTCCAATTGCAAAATAAGGATTTGATATGAACGTAAATGTTCATGGAGCAAATGCATCTAGTGTAAGGGTGTCTCAGACAAGACACTGTTTCAACTTAAACTACTCATTAATTGTAGAAAACACACAGTCCTATGAATGCTTATCATGATCCCAGAACCAGCAACATTTGTCACCTCATTATGTCACAATTATTATAATAACATGAAGCAGAAGTTTTTTTACTATTAAAAAGAGTCTTGATCACGATTTATTTATCAAGGTGACCAGTTTTGACCACTATTGTGGTCATCTTCAGACCATTGAGTAGGAACCTCTTTCTGTTGGAGTATCACTGTGAGTGATTCTCCAACAGAAAGAGTTTCCTACTCAATGGTGTGAAGATGACCACAGTAGTGGTCAAAAGCGGTCACCTTGATAAATAAATCGTGATCAAGACTGTTTTCAATAGTAAATATTTGTAAGACATTGATCACTTCTTTTCCCGTAATGTATTCAAAAGTAATGAAGCAAAAGGACTTGAATGCACAAGTCTGTGGCAAGTTGTTAGTGTTCATCTCATGAAAAACTACTACACTCATTCCATATCAGTTATCTTATATAAGAACACTCCATACTGCTTCTTAAAGTAGGGCCTCCTTGAAACTGAGTAAAACACTAACACCCTGAAAAGTTTCTTCATATGTTCATAAGACAAAACTAACTATGTGTCTTTAATTCTAGGAAAAAGACTAAAATGATTCTGTATAGGGACTCTAGTCCATAGATATCAAAGGCAATAATTGGAAAAATGCCAAGGTAGCTGAATATTGGTGAAAACCTCAGGTATCACTTAGTATTGTGCCTGATATGAAACCAGCCAGATACATCAGGAAAGTACACAATATAATGTTGTAGGCATGGAGAAACATGCAGGCAAAACTCTATTCATAATGATTCATGTAAAGGGAGGGAAAGAATTCATTGTGTCTGTAATCAGTCTGCAAAATACAGGAAGGTCACACTTCGAATGCAGTTTGGTACAACATGTGCACACACTCATCACACACATCATGTAAACAAACATCCAACAGTCAGATGTGTTGCATCCACATGGAGGGCTAGGCAGGAAGGAGAAATATGTGGGTGACATTGCTAAAACCATCATGGCTGTCCAAATGCGTGAGGGAAGGAGAGGAGGGGTAAAACGTGGTTCAGCACAGAGCAGGTAGAGCACTTGTAACAGTTTGCCTTCTTTGTTTCTTTATTGCAGGTGCAGATTTGTGGTTTACTTTCACTTTTCACAACCTCCCATATACACATTTAATATGGCCAGTGCACTATTGTTTAAATTTCGATAAGCCTCATTAATACACACAACAACAAAAGTTTTGTATCACCCCAGTTCCCAGTACTCTTGAAGATAGACGTTGACTGTGGATATTGTATCACAGACATAGTCCCTTTGACTGTTTAGATACATCACTAAACCCACCCAAATATGTTAACAACCATGCATGAGTAGCGTCTATTAGACAGAGGGGGTCTGACAGAAGATCAGTTCCTGTCATTTCACCAGGAAGGAGATACATGGGTCGTGCTGTCTGTAGTGCAACCATGCCTAGAAGGTCAACACCATGGTTCAATCATGTCGGCATTGTTCATTTATTTATTTTTATTTATTTAGTCCTTCAAATCCTATATGTATAGAATATATACAAGGTTATTGGACATGGTTAGGTATTGACAAGATAAAATACAGTTTGTATTGCAAACCTAAGGACTAGATATTGAAGTAATTTAGCAAAGATTCATACATACAACAAACCTTACAGGCAACATACAAAGTAGACTATTAACAATGCATCTTTATTTTTGTTGTTTGGCTTTTATATATTCTGTCAGACTGCAAAAGCAATGATCAATTAAATATGCCTTTACTTCAGCCTTAAAACTACAGAGTTTACCTATTGATTTAATATGGTTAGGTAGATTATTGAAAATCTTTATCCCAGTATGTAGTGTGCCTTTTTGGCACAATGATGTTCTCACCTGTTTCATATGAAGGTCAGATTTTTGCCTTGTATTGTGTGCATGTATATCTTCATTTTTTAATAAGATATCTGGGTGTCTGTCGATATATTGTTTGATGAAAACTGATGTTTCGTAGATAAAAATGTAAGGAAGAGGAAGAACTGACATTTTTTTGAATATGGGTCTGCATGATTTCGTATTGTTTACCCCTTCAATAATTCTTAATATTCTCTTCTACATCCTGAAAAGTTTAATATTTGTTGTTGTATTTCCACAGAAGATTATGCCATATTTAATTACAGAATGCACATAGGAGTAGTATGCTGGCTTTGCTGCAACAAGTTTTTAAGTTCCGTATCATGTAACAGGTTTTGCTTAGTTTTCTTTGCAAATATTCAATGTGTACCTCCCATTTTGTGTTGTTCTGGAGCCAGAGTCCCAGAAATTTAGTGCTGTCAACACTTTCAAGAACTCTGTCCCCAAGTTCTATTTCTATGTTTGGGTGGTGTCTTCCTTTTACATTATAGAAGTTCAGTGCTACTGTCTTTTCTTTGTTTATACTTAGTTTGTTGTAGCTGAATCACTGTTCTACACTGTTCATTGTTTGGATAGTGGAGTCTTTAAGTTTTTCTTCTGTTTTACCACTAATAAGGAAGCTTGTATCATCTGCAAATTGGAGGGTAGTTTGGCAATACTTGTTGTACATAAGATCATTGACATACAGGAGAAACAGATCCTTGAGGCACGCCGTATTTCACATTTTCATATCCTGAATAGTAGTATCTGATTTTGTTATGGTCAGTATATTGCACTTCAACCACCTGTTTGCGACCACATACGTATGTTTTGAGGCACTCATTGGATATACCTCTAATTCCTAATTGTTCAAGCTTCTGCAGTAGGGCAATATGGTCAATGACGTCAAAAGCTTTAGATAAATCAAGACATATGCCTGTCACAAACTCACTTGCATCCAGTTTAGTATAGATTTCATTAAGAAATTCAAATATTCCACTTTCAGTTGTATAGCCTTTCCTGAAGCTATGTTGTGAAGGAGAGAGAATTTTATTTTTATTTAGGAAATCAGAGAATCTCCTTTAAAAAACTTTTTCTAAATTTTTTGAAAATACAGGCTGTAGGGGTATTGGTCTATAATTTGAAACACGTTCTGAATTTCCTTTTTTGAACAGTGGTTTCAGTTTTGCTGTTTTTAAGCGAGAAGGAAAGGTTTGTGATGCCAGTGAGCTGTTGCACAAGTGTGTCAAGGGTTCGGCTAAGCAAGACAGAATTTTTTAATAACTGCATCTTATATTCCATCAATTCCACATGAGTACCCTGTTTTCAAGGTTTTTATAACTGATAAAATTTCTTCAGTATTTGTGGGTGAAAGGAAGGGCTCTCAACAACGGAAGTGTCCAGGTATCTCAAAGTGAACCAAAGCAATGTTGTTTGGACAGAACTGCTGATGACATGCCTCGCTCAGGCTGTCCAAGAGCTACTACTGCAGTGGATGACTGCTACCTAGAGATTATGGTCCGGAGGAATCCTAACATAAATGCCACCACATTGAATAATGCTTTTCATGCAGCCACAGGATGCCGTGTTATGACTCAAACTGTGCGCAAAAGTCTGCATGATGCACAACTTCACTCCTGATGTCCATGGCGAGGTCCATCTTTGCAACCAACACCATGCAGCGCAGTACAGATGGGCCCAACAGCATCCCGAATGGACTGCTCAGGATTGTCATCACATTCTCTTCACTAATGAGTGTCGCATATGCCTTCAACCAGATGATTGTCAGAGATGTGTTTGGAGGCAACCTGGTCAGGCTGAATGCCTTAGATACACTGTCCAGTGAGTGCAGCAAAGTAGAGGTTCCGTGCTGTTTTGGGGCCGATGTACACTGCTGGTGGTCATCAAACGTGCTGTAATGGCTGTATGATACGTGATGAGATCCTCTGACTGGTAGTGCAACCATATCGACAGCATATTGGTAGGGCATTCATCTTCATGCATCACAATTCGCACCTCCATTGTGCACATCTTGTGAATGACTTCCTTCGGGATAAGGACATCGCTTGATTAGAGTGGCCAGCATGAACCCTATCGAACATGTCTGGGATAGATTGAAAAGGGCTGTTTATGGTCAACATGACCCATCAACCACTCTGAGGGATCTATGCCAAATCGCTGTTGAGGAGTGGGACAATCTGGACCAACGGTGCCTTGATGAACTTGTGGATAGTATGCCACGATGAATACAGGCATGCATCAATGTAAGAGGACATGCTACTGGGTATTAGAGGTACCAGTGTGTACAGCAATCAGGACCACCACCTCTGAAGGTCTCGCTGTATGGTGGTACAGTATCCAATGTGAGGTTTTCATGAGCAATAAAAAGGGTGGAAATGATTTTTATTTTGACCGCTATTCCAATTTTCTGTACAGGTTCTGGAACTCTCAAAACTAAGGTGATGCAAAAATTTTGATGTGTGTAGTTTTGAGGTGAACATCCATATACTGCTACAATAGTTTACTGTTGAATATCTATGAGCAGTAAAAAACCTAACCACGAAGTTCACAGTTCTTGAAGAATAGAAAGGTACACTTGGAGCAGACACAGTCTCTGTTTTAACACACTTCCTAATTGTGTTAACACTTATTTTACAGTTAAGTTGACGCATTGTTGTTGTTCTAATCAACACAGGTTTCTTGTATGAAACTCCGCCGTGGACTGACTGTCTTGTGACCAGAAACCTGGCCATAATATATCCTTACAATAACAGGAAGGCCTACTGAACTTACATATTGTTTGAAGTTAAATTTGCAGAAATTGCAATTAAAACTTAACTCACTAAATTAACTGCAAACTTTTACATATAGTGTATTGTAGGCCTACATAGTCACAAAATATCTACAAGTTACACTTTTAATAAAAATTATGCATCTTAATCATAAGTGATGTCCTTTTTTTTAAACAAAATTTCACTTGCTCAGTGTTTAGTATTTTTCACAAGCACTTTCCCACTTTTAATGACTTGTTGGCTGTTGAAGATGGCGGAAAGTGTAAACTGCGAGTGTATTAGCTCTACAAATAAAAACGTAAATTGAACTAAAAATGTACAACATACGTAAAAATCAGTGAATACTGCAATCATAAATGCATAGTGCATGATATTATAACTCAAGTGTCCAAAAATTCAGTCTAGAAATAGTGAACTACTGGTATGTATATGAAGTCAAATGAAATGGCTCAGGAGTGTGATGTGTACGCAAGCAGCGATTAACACTTTAAAGAACGATCTAACGAAACTTCAAAATGAAAATACTGAACTGTTATGTCATCTGAAATCAAGTGCACCAATCAAAACAGAACCTACAAAAACTGTAAACAGTGAGAAAGAAAAGCAGAATGAATGGATCAGAAGCAAAATTACTACAGCGAAGGGCTCAAGTGCTTGTGTTATGAAGTGCCCTGATAAAACCAACAGTGTTAATACAAATGAAAACTGTAAAAGAAGCGATCAACCAATGCCCCAAAAAGTGATTAACTGTGAAAACAAGAGACAGAACGTGTTAATGCGTTCTGACAGTCATGGTCATCACTGTGCAAAAATTACAATCAGTTCTCAAAATCAAAAACACTACATCTCTTATGTAATAAAACCTAATGCTCAATTAAAGGACGTAAGCCCCTAACCCACCTATGTAACCTATCTTTTGCTGCAGGAACTTTTCCTTCGTGTTTGAAAATAGCAAAACTAAAGCCATTATACAAGAAACGAAACAAAGATGTTGTTTCCAACTACAGACCACTGGCACTTCTTCTGTTTTCTCAAAACTACTAGAAGGACTTTTCAATAAGAGGCTAACAGACTTCTTAGAGGTAAATAGCATTCTGTCAGAATCTCAACATGGATTTAAAGCAAACCGCTCACCTGAATCTGCAGTTCACTCCTTTCTATTAGAGGCATTGATAGCTTTAGACAACAAAAAACTTACCATGGGCATATTTTTAGATTTTTCAAAGGCATTTGACACCATAAATCATGACAAATTGCTACACAAGCTAGAAAATCTTGGAATTAGGGGAACAGCTAACTGGCTCAGCTCTTATCTTAAAAGCAGGGAACAATATGTGTAAATATATCAAGAAAGGGACAATGTCATTAGGAAATATAATTCCAAGCTACTGACTGTTAAATATGGAGTGCCACAAGGATCAGTAATGGGTCCTGTTCTGTTCTTACTCTATGTAAATGACCTAAACATAAGCAATGACAGCAATAAAATATTTCAATTTGGTGAAGATACGAGTGTTCTAATTACAGGAAACTCAGAAGAAACTCCTGTAAAAAACATAAAAGAAACCACTGACAGGCTAACATGTTACTTTGATGACAATGACTTAATAATAAACACTGAAAAAATTGTAGCTATGGATATACACACAGCACAAACAAAAAAATCTGATATCACCCAATCTAGAGCTGTACAAACAGACAATTGCCAAAACAGCCTGTAACAAATTTCTTGGACTTCATCTACAAGACAACTTGAAATGGAAAGCACATATTGAGCAAATGAACAAAAAATTAAGTACTTCTTGTTTTGTGCTGCGTACATTAAAAATTGTACCAGCTACAACACCCTTCATTGTGTATATTATGCAGTTGTACATTCTCATCTCTGGTATGGGAATATGTTCTGGGGAAATTCTCGAGATACCATCAAAACATTCAAAATTAAAAAAAGAATAATGGAAGGGGTGGATAATCGCAAATCATGTAGACCATTGCTTCAAAAAAGGATGATCCTGCCATTTTCTTGCATATATATACTTGAAAATATAATGTATTTAAGGCAAAACTTACATACAAAAAGACCACTCATCACTCAAAATCACACAATACATAGCTATGATACAAGACAAAAATTGGATGTATATGTTCAAAGCGCCAACACAAAAGTTATTTCAAAACAGCATTATCCATCCTAGTATCAAACTATACAATGCCTTACCAGATACCATTAAACACATACAAAACATTGGTCACTTCAAATCTAAACTGAAGTCGTACTTGATTGATCACTGCTTTAACACAGTAAATGAATACCTACAAAACTGAAATTTTGTGTGTTTACCCAATGTAGTCTCATTCAGAAGAACATTTGTATTTTATCTCTCCGTATACAGCGTAACTACATTTATTTAACTATTCATCATTAATTGATATATTTATGTGTGTTATTATGTACAAAGGTTT
Organism: Schistocerca gregaria; assembly: GCF_023897955.1. Taxonomy (NCBI): domain Eukaryota; kingdom Metazoa; phylum Arthropoda; class Insecta; order Orthoptera; family Acrididae; genus Schistocerca; species Schistocerca gregaria. The sequence continues at coordinate 306,851,828 of NC_064931.1, forward strand.
ATTATATGTAAAACTATTAATATTAACAAAAAAATCCAAATATCTCTTGCACATTGTGCAGTTGTAGTTGAAATGGATCAATAAATCAATTAATATTAACAAAAAAATCCAAATATCTCTTGCACATTGTGCAGTTGTAGTTGAAATGGATCAATAAATCAATAAATCAAGTGGTTTGTAACATGGACAGGAAAGCAAAAGAATATATACAAAAAATTACAGTGTCATCATTCTAGGTGGGACAAACGACATCCTAAACAAAATTTCAGGATTTCAAATGTGCCTTAGCAGATTCTCTTCATAAGACAATCCACACAAAAGTTACCTTGTGCACAATCAATGAGGATTGCAAAAATATATGAGCATGTAATGGTAATGGACGGCAATACATTCCTCAGTAGAAGTGATTGTACAAAGCATGGACTCCACTTGCGAATGCAAGGCAAAAAAAAAAAAAAATGTAGTCATTGACAGCTAGCAGTAGTTGCCAATCTGCAAATACCAGCTCTAGCATAGGCCTACATACAATGTGAAGACCTTTCAGCAAATATGACAGTGAAAAGACAAGAAAAATCAGGAGCAAAAACGGACTTAACCAACTCGATAGTTATGAAAAATAAACGAGGAGCCACAAAAAGGAACTGTACTACACCTTCATCACTCAAAGAAGACACAGTGAAACAAAACTACCAACGACTAAACCAGGCTGTGATACCGGCAAAAGCATCTAACCCAAAACAAAAGCAGCAGAAGCAAGTTCCCCACCCGAAGATATTCAAGATATAACCAGAAGAACTGGGCACTGGAAACCAGAAGAAGTACCCACAGGATACCCACAGGACATCAGCAGATCCAGTCTCAAAAGTATCACGAAGGACATCTAATTTTACATGTATCAGTCAACAACAACAATCAACTACTACCACCCCAGCAACAGGAGGAAGTTCGGCAATTCCGGTGAGAAGAAACGTAAGGCGACATGTCATCTACAAGATTTTTTATTCCCAAAAAGCCTCAAGACTAAATTAGGATAACTAGTGCACCTATCAACACCACCTCCAGTAGCAGTCCTTGCAACAAGAACAGCAACCACCTCAACACCGACCACACAAGTGAAATGACCAGAGAGGTGGAGAACGGCCCCCTTTCACAAACAGGACATTTTCTTATGACCAATGGAAATAACCAACTCATGCTTCTAGATGGGAATGAAGATTTCCCACATGATTTAAATTCAGGAATAAAGGTAAGTGGTCAACCAAGTACAATCAGAACAAACCTAAAATTTTAACAGGTCACTCTTCTTCATCAGAATATACAGTCAGTTAGGAATAAAGTAAGAGAGCTAGAAATCTTGCTATCAAGTGAACTCAGATTGTTAATATACTTTGCTTAACTGAACACTGGCTTATAGAAAATGAGTTAAAGACAGTGAAAATAACAGATTATGTGTTAGCAGCACAGACTTGTAGAAATCAGTTTACAAGTGGAGGGAACTGCATATACATAAAGAAAGATATCAAATTCAATAACTTAGACAATGTTGAATCCTTAAACACTGAGAAATATTTTGAGATATGAGGCATAGAAATTTCAGCATTCAAGTTAATTGTATTATGTTTATATAGATCTCCAGATACCCACCTAAAAAACTCAACACTCGGCTTGATACTTTACTAAATAAAGTAATAACAAATCGAAAAGCAGTTCTTATGTGTGGATTCCTAAATGTAGACTTTAATAAGTGAAGCAATTCAAAATTTGAGCTGATGAACATATTAACAGCCAATAATTTGGAGATTACAATTCACTCTCCCACACGTGAAATGAATCATTCTAGTACTACCATAGACCAAATAATAATTAGCTCCAAAACAAAATATAAATCAGTTGTAATTAAAGCTGGGCTGGCAGACCATCATGCACAGGCTATAAGCTTTTGTGTAAACACTAATCTGAGGAAAACTACACACATTCTTCAGTCCAGTCTTATCATTTTAAGCTCATAATTCCTCAGAACACAAACAGAAGTTTTCAGATAACCTACAGATCCAGTAATCCAGCATTATATGACTTGTATCTCACTAAAATTTTGCTCTTTCTGTTACGCTATCATTCCCAGCTACAGTTTCATGAATTGCACAATATAAACAGTACCCAGTGTTGCCTAGTTCACAATTACATCACATTTCTCTTTTTCATTAATCATGTCTGTCAGCTCCATTATTTTACTTACATTTCTCAGTTAGTTAACTAGTGGAGTGCATTCTCAAAAAATATCCCTATTGCAGAGCCAGGCTCCCTAACCATTAAGACCCTAACATTATTCACTCTTTTATTATTTCACTATTTAATAAAAAAAAACACCTGCCTTGCTTATCTAATGCAAAATTGACTCTACAGAAAATCACTCCACAGTAACAGATCGTTATCTTAAGGCTTACTTAACTGTCATTACTGATCAGACAAAATCATCACTTAGAAAAACTATTATTTCACATTACTTCATCAAATTGCTTGAGATTCTAGTCTGAAGTGTGATATAAATACAAACTTGGCTTATTCTTTCCACATATACTACTCCAGGCAACTATGTTTAAAGTTGCAAATTCTTAATGTTAGAAGACACTGTGCCATAACACAGTTCTATAGGTAGATAGTTACTTCCATATACTGACTGCATTGAACACAAACACTTCTACTATACCACAATTAATATTAAGACCTCATATTCAAGGTGGTTTAACCTGCATATTGCCTCCACTGCTGCACTAAATTCTACTAATTTCACACATAAGCTGATTACTTCATATGTTAATTATTCTCAACATATGCTGACACCTTTCATTTTCTGTTTACCTTACCTGCTTGTTTGACAGACAGTCATTAAGCACGGTACCAATTTACTTTCTTCCATCCTCTTATGACTCCATTACTTATAACTAACACAACATTATATTAGAAAAATCTTTTCTAACACATCCCTACATTGAAGCATTCTATGGCACAAAATCATATGACAGTCAAAGAAAGAATGTTTCTGATTTGCTTATAAACTAGAGATAGTATAGGTTTGCTAATTGGACAAGGAGTTTGTTCCAAATATTACATCAATGCTGAGATTTTGAATTACCAACAAATTGCACTCCAGCAGCTGTCCTGCTAATTCCACAGTTAATATTACCTCTTGTTTTACACTCTTTGATAGTTTAACACTAGCACCAATAATTTTTTATTCCAGACACATGCATCACCATTATACCCCCTGTGTTCTTATTTGATTCAAAAAATGACTGTGAAATACCATTCAAATCACTAACATTGTCCAGTGAACACATAACATGTATACATTGTACACTTGCTGTTATTACATTTTCGCACACTTCCTTTTTACTTACCATGTAATCTTCTTCATACAACAAAACCTCATTAATCCTTTCCCTGGAAAAACTACCACCCTGCTTACCAAAATGATGATCAGACCCATTGTCACTTTCTCTGTGTTTTAGATTTTGTGCTTCTTCCACCTTTTTCTCTATTTTAGTCAATTTTGAATCTATGTTTTCATTTAATTTTATGTTTTTCCTCTACCACTACTGCATACTTGATTTCCACCTCCGTTTCTAAATCATTTTTAATCTAATTGATTTGGTTCTCAAGTTTAACCCTATTTTCAGCACATTGTTTCCCAGAAACCTCCACCTTCCTACTATTGTCATCACAAAGCTTCTTCCTATCTTCTCATTAGTATTATCATAATCTCTAACTACTGCATCAAACTTCTTATTTAATTCTGAAAGATTAGAGCTGACTACCTGAATCTCCTTTTTAATTTCTCTCTTAAGCTCATCCTTTAAGATAACCATGTCAGTTCTAATGCTATCAATTTTCTCTTTCACCCTACACATACTACTCATAATTTGTTTCCAAGTCTGCCATAAACTGTTGCCCTTGCTGACTTTTGCTACTAGATTCCTCCTCCCTAACCTTAATGACTTCAGCCACTTTGGTACAGTTTCGTCCATTTCGCTCACATTTCCATTCAATGTAGATGACACTTTTATCTTGTCATCTACAATAGGACTTTCGTCCCCATCATTCAAAGTTACATTCATGTCTGATTTATAACCACCATCGTCTACAGAAGCAGTGTCCTGTTGTCCCTTCGCATTGTCTTGTTTGTCTAGGTCACTTTTTATGTATCACTTAATACAAAACAGCTTTTGCTATGAAATATCTTATTTTTCAATCACTCGCCTTCTGCTGCTGCTGTTACTGATGTTGCAGTTGTCATCTCGGTCCATTGTCTGCACGGCTACAGCAAGTTGTAATTCTCTTGGTGAAGCTTCTTGTTTATCCCAGTCAGCTGTGTCCACCTGCATGCTGATTGTCTGCTCCTTTACTCAATAGTTGCTTGCAGAGAACCCGCTCGCTGATTGGCTGCTGTTATATTGTGGCCATGAAACCCATGCGCTGACTGGCTGTTGCATCACTGCACTGTAAACCGTTCTTGATTTCACTCTTTACTGTCAATGTTCATGAGTCCTAATTTATTATGCTCAGTCCTCATGTCAGGGTAACAAATGTGACAGTTTGTCTTCTTTGTTTCTTCACTTGTTGTCCTTGGTGTCAACGTGCTGGCTGAAAAAATAGGGGGTGGAAGTGGATTACCGTCTACTGTAAATGATGTAGCCAACAGGGGCACATTTGCATTTCACAGTTGTTTACTTTCACTTTTCAGAACCCCGTGTATACACATTTAATATGGCCAGTGCACTATTGTTTAACTTTTGATAAGCCTAATTAATAGTTTTCAGGCAAACATCTACATACTCCTACAATAGTTTACAGTTGAAAATTTATGAGCAGTAAGTAACCTAACCCCAAAGTTCACAATTCTTGAAGAGTAGAAAGGTACATAGGGAGCAGACACTGTCATTGTTTTAACACACAGCCTAATTGTGTAACACTTACTTCACAGTTAAGTTGAAACATTTTTGTTGTTCTCATCAACACAGGCTTCTCGTACGAAACTCTGCCGTGGACTGGCTGTCTCCTGACCAGAAACCAGGCCCTTATACATCCCCACAATAACAGTTACTGAACTTACATGTTCTTTGAAGTTAAATTTACAGAAATTACAATTAAAAGTTAACTCATTAAGTTAACTGAATACATCAAAAAATTGGTTCTTTTTAATGGTTTCTTCTATTACAAGAGTTAGGTTGAATTATTTTTTAAATCACGAAATTAACAAATATCATTACGCAAACAATACATTTGAGAAAACTGTTAATTACTTTGGAATTAATTAAAGGCTTGCTTTCCTAACACGTTTTTGAATAGAGCAAAATAAATACTTAAAGAATGCTAGTGTTTCTTCTTCCAAACATTTACAATTAATACAGAATTTATATTTGTTTATATGTCAACAGCAGAATTTAAGTTACAAAACAATTACTGATTTTGCCCTATAACGAAAGATACTAACTAGGAAGAGTCAAATAAATTAGAAAATAAATTACGTACATGAAACTGAGCACAAAATTAGACCTGGTGTTATATTCTTTAAAACTGGGGGCCAACCTCTCTCTTTTATGAAAATGCAGATTATATTCATGTATGTTAATGGTAATTAGTTAAAACTGAAAAAAACAAATTTAATTAGGCAGATGGCAAAACAAGAGGGGAAGTAAAATTATCCCAGCTTGCTTCATCACAAACTGCATAGCAAGGCAGGCAGGAAATAGGGGGAGGGGGGGGGGCATGGTATTGCATGAGCAGTTGACGGGAGAGGGGGGGAGACTTGGCAGTATAGCTCATGATGGGGGACCAGGGAAAAGACAAGGTATTGTTGATGAAGAGGAGTAGGCAGGGAAGGGAGGAGGCAAAGCAAACTGTTGCTGGGGGTGTGAAAGAGAAAGTGGAGTGTGGGTCACAAGGGGGAAGGAAGGATGATAGGCATAAGGGGAAGGTGGTGCTTCCAGCACTCAGAGCAGCATGTGTGTGCTTGCTAAAGCATGCTTGAAGAAAACACGTGTTTTTAAACTTGCATCCCGTGGCATGGATCAGAGTATGATGCTAACCATGCATAAAAATAGAGTAAGACAATGCTATATGACAGTGGGTTAAACACAGAGTGACTCCAAATTTTTACAAATTTTTTGTGTGACAAAAGACCAAATACAGGGCAGTGCAGGAAACAAGGTTTAAGCACGATTAGTTTAGACCATTAGTACAGTACTTGTTTTAATTTTGAAATGAAACAGGATGACAGAATGCATCTCTGGACTGGAATGCGATAAGGTATACTTCAGATATCACATAAAACAAGTAGGCAAGGAAAGAGCGCATATTAATTTTCCTGGACACAGGTGGTAAGAGGCTGAAGGGAAATGGTCAGTTCAACAGACAAAAGATTTAAAAATAAACTATTATTTTTACCCCTTATGAGTGACACCTTGGAAGAAAATAAAGAAAATAAATGCTTCTGAACCAACAATGGTCTTAGCTCATCTACAGGGCACTGGAACATTGGTTACAAAAATTAGATGAAAATATGAAGTACAATGGTGCATTGAACAATGAAAGACAAACAGAATGGGCACTGTAAAGAGAGTCTCCAGATTCTGGGTTTGACAACAAAACAAAACACTCAACAAAGCAAACTTGTAAGAAGTAGCAGCGTAAGAAAACTTAGGTAGCAAGGTAAACTTAATGCAGTCTTTCAAAAGAAACATCAAAATTGACAAAGAAAAATCCTTGTCAACGAAAGAGATATGGTAGGACTCCACATCTTAGTCTGTACAAGAGAAATACAGTATAGCATGAAAATTCTAAAAGAAAACTGAATAACGTACACTGCTTAAAATAATAAAAAGGGCACTTTGCTGAGCATATTTTTATGATTTGCCTACACAGTAAATGTGTACCTTCTAAGACCTCAGATCTTGAACTTTCACACTTGTTGCTGGTTCTTTCAAAGAAAACTGGATTGTGCTGCAAAGCCAGTTGTTCTGCCTCCCAAGAGAGAAATCTGTTCTACTTGAAGCCTAGATCACAAGAGAGTGAAGTGATTGTGTTCTGCTATCTAAAACCCTCCCATCTCCACATATGTGACCACCTTCACACACTCCCTATTGGCTAAACAGATGGCATGAATCTTCTAGTACCTTCAACAGAGTGCTGAAGGTGTCTCTTGTCAGCAGATTTAAGTAGACAGAACTGCCTCAGTTCTGAAAGTCAGGCATTTGGCTCATGCAGATATGTCAAAAATTACGTGGAGAGAAAACTTGTACAGATCTGGCTGGGCCTTTGAAATAATTTTTTAACTAAATCCTTATATATTCCTTCATTGGCAGCCATCTTCTACAATCATTTAACATGGACAATTGTGCATCAAGTTCAGTGAGGCCATTTGCTATTAGTCAATGTTTACATCACTCATTAATTGTCTGCTGATAAATGTGTTGCATCTCTGTGTACTGACTTCCTGTGTAATATTGCTGTGAGAAACGATAAAAGAACATTGATTATAAGTATTAAGAAGCATTTTCAAAACATTTTTTCATCTTAATCTTTAAGAGAATAATTATTAAAACCTCTACAGACTATCATTTGTTTTTTTTCTGCTAGGTGGCACAATAATGACTCAAATTTGAAAATTTCCCATTGGGGATCTATATGAAGTAATATTTGTAAATAACTTTTCTAGCAGCAACAATTCACAATCCAGAATCACAGGCTTTCAGTTGTTGATCTTAGCAGAAACTATTGGTTTCAGTAGATCTGAACTTAATGTTATTTTCAAAACACATGGCAACACCAACTTCCTCCAAATTTTGCTTTCAGAAATGGGCTGCTAATTTATAGCCCACATTGTGCTCAGACAGACATAATACAACTTCCTTTCAACATACAAAATCGTGTAAACAGTTACAACTACAACTTTATACATTTGTAGGATTCCATGGCCAGTGTCATTTTGAGTAAAATAATTTTGTGTACATCTACATCTACATCTACATGGTTACTCTGCAATTCACACTTAAGTAACTGGCAGAGGGTTGATCAAACCATTTTCATACTACTTCTCTACCATTCCACTCTCGGTTGGCACATGGGGAAAAACGAACATCTAAATCTTTGCGTTCGAGCTCTGATTTCTTTTATTTTATTATGATGATCATTTCTCCCTACATAGATGGGTGTCAAGAAAATATTTTCACATTTGGAAGAGAAGGTTGGGGATTGAAATTTCGTATATAGATCTCGCCGCAAAGAAAACCGCCTTTGTTTCAGTGACTGATGCCCCAGCTCGCGTATCAAATCAGTGACACTCTCACTGCTATTGCCCTTCTTTGCACTTTTTCGATGTCCTCTGCCAATCTTACCTGGTAAGGATCCCATATAGCAGCAATATTCCAGCAGAGGATGGACAAGTGTAATGTAGGCTGTCTCTTTAGTGGGTTTGTCGCATCCTATAAGTGTTCTGCCAACAAAGCACAGTCTCTGTTTCAGCTTCCCCACAATATTATTTATGTGGTCTTTCCAATTTAAGTTGCTCATAATTGTAATTCCTAGGTATTTAGTTGAATTGATGCTCTTAGATTTGTGCGATTTATTGTATATCCATGTGGATGACCATGCACTTATCTGCTAAATTGCCACTTTTTGCACCATACAGAAATTTTGTAATTGGAATTTATTGTCTGATGATTTTACTAGATGGTAAATTACAGCATCATCTGCAAACAATCTAAGGGGGCTGCTCAGATTATCACCTAGATCATTTATATATATCAGGAACAGCAGAGGGCCTATGACACTACCTTGTGGTATGCCAGATATCATATCTGTTCTGCTCAATGATTTACTGTCTATCACTAAGAACTGTGAGCTCTCTGAGAGCAATCCATATGCACGCAATTTGATTAATAGCCACTTGTGAAGAATGGTATCAAAAGCCTTCTGGAAATCTAGGAATGTGGAATCGATCTGAGATCCCTTTTCGACAGCACTCATTACTTCATGGGAATAAAGAGCTAGTTGTGTTGCACAGAATGATATTTTCTGAATCTGTGTTGGTTATGTATCAATAAGTCACGTTCTTCAAGATGATTTGTAGTGGGTACTAGGCTGCCTAATTATAAAACACTAAAGCAACTTAATTGCTGATGTTGCAACCAACTTGCTACATTCCTTTTCAGCGCAGTTAACTGATGGGTACAGGTATATATCTTCACCTATATTCTGTATATTTTGGTTATCTGATGTCTACTGACAACACAATTCTGAGATGCTATTGGAAATTTGGAAAGGTAAATGTGGACAAGTATGGTGTATGGTAGGATATAGCTTGTGCCACTCTAGTGGCTGCCTGGAAAGCATCTCTAGTATGTGACTGGTAGGAAATAGTGCAATGGCAGACTATTGCCTGTGCTACTCTAGTAAGTAATTGGTAGGTGAGTTTTGGTGATAATCAGTACGCAGTATCAAATAGACAGCTTGTACCCATGGTAGTGTTTTCCTGCAGAGAAGCATTGAGGCCTCACAGTCATTGTCTCGTGACTCCTGCTAGTGCTGCTAAACCCAAATCAAGTGGTCCTGCTGGCCAGCTAACACAGGCAGCCCACCAGTCATGGCTTGATGGCAGGCAGGCCGTAGGTAACTTGTAGCCATCCTCCCTGTTCATGCTAGGGGTTTTGGTTATATCAGTAGCCTCCCTTATGTTTTGTTACTGCATCCACAGCTGCTGAGCAAGCACTTGAGGTTCTAGAAAATTGATACAATGGACACATTCCTGGTAGTGTTCAGCTACATCTGGCTTGTTGTTCTGCCCCAGTCATACGTAACATTCTTGTGCCAATATGTAAGCACTAATGGGTCTCCTGGTTTTACAAACACAGACTTCATTGAATTCAAACTAGAGTTCACAGACACTTGCAGTTTGGAGAGCATCCATGAGATTCTTGGTGGACCTCAACAAGTCTTGCATTTTGCATCTTTATGATTCAGAACATTACCTACATGATCACTCATGCCTCTCACATAAGGTAGGCGAGCAACAGAAACAGCTTCTTCTGTACCTTTGACTGTTTTGTCCTTCCTGTATCTCCTATCTAGTTGTATGTCTCTGTTGTATCCAGTCACATGGAATGTTGTCTTGAGCTCATTCAGCTCTTGTTGAATGTGGTTAGCTTAACTAATGAGGTGAGCTTGGGCTGTCAGCATACTTAGCACAGTGTTCTTTTGTGCTGAATGGTGGTGTAAATCCACATCCAGGTACCTGTTGGTGTGTGTTGATTTCCCATAAACTTTATGTCCTAGTTTACTGCTGGATGCTCTATACACCTCCATTGTAACTGCAGCTGCTATTCAAATGCTGATTTTGAAGTGAATAAGATGTGTTCATTCAAAATCCTAGTGCATACAGTTATCCAAGTGCCTGTGCTTCATATTTAGAGAAACAAAGTTGTCTGCAAGAGAGCATCAATACAGAGAAGCTTCGAAGCTCACAAGTTTTTTCCCTGTGGTGAGTGTGGCAGCTTGGGCTGCAAGAGCAGCAGCTCATCTACCACATATACAGAATGCTTGAGCCATACTGAGTGAATGTGATAGGCTGCAGTCAGCAGAACCAGTTGCATTCACAGCCACAGCTGAAATCACATCATTCACCATGAGCATGATAACACCAGTTGCGTCACACAGCATGCCAGCAGCATCACATCACATCATCCACTCCAGCCAGTGTCAGCACAGTCTATCAACTGGTAAACAGCTTCCAGCACGGCTTCTAAAGACAAGGACAAGGACAAGGACAAGGGAGCTGGGAGTTGGACAGTTCACATGCTTCTAGATTGTGACGTGAGTATAAGTTTCCGCATTTTGTTGCCAGACAGAATATAATTACAGTTAAGACACTATCACTTAAACATTGCCTATCATTGTGGGCTCCAGCACAGGTGAGGTGTGTTGGCATGGTGAAGAATGTGGAAAAAGTTCAAAAATGGTATGTGTCAGTGTCAACAACAAAGGACTCATAGCCTCAGACCATGAAGGAAAATGTAGAAAAGCAAGTGAATAAGCAAGACATGATGGTATTTATCAAACCAAAATGGGGAAGACATCAAGAAATTTAGGGAAATCTCAAAAGTTGCACAGCCATAGAAAGAGAATTAAAAATAAAAAGCATTCGTTAAACTACGAATGTCATAACACTGGATGTGGCTACTGGGCAAGATGGCAAAAAATTAATCAAACATGAGAAATTGAAAACTGAGGTCAACTATGAGCCACCAAAGGAGAAAGTCCTGTTGGTCATTCTGTATGATGTTCCCAGCAGTATTCCAGACGAAGAACTAATGACAAACAACTGTGAACAAAACCTTAACAGTGAAGTGAGTCACAAGACTTGAGTAAGGAATTTAGTCTTAAATTTAAGAAAGGTCCTAGGGGAAAAGCCACATTACAACATGTGGCAGAAGTGTCTCCTTCCATGAGAAAGAGACTAGTGGAACAGCAGAGAAGGCTATACATTGAGTTCTCTGCATTATATGTTTAAGATTACTAGGCACTAACTACATGTCATAAGTGCCTTCATTATGGACATGTATATAAGTTAGGTGATTCAGAGATAAATTCTGTAAAATTTACAATGGGCCTGCACTTGCTTAATGAAAGACAGATGACTGATTTTACCATTCAGATACACAACTCAGCTAAAATTGCATCCACCTCTGTCTATAGAAAGCACATGCTAGATGCTGGCACCCAAAATGAAAATAGTGTACCATTCTGAAAGTATGAAATAAGTGTAGACCTTCGACAGTCATACAATAGCTATGATGGTGCACTCAGGATATGTAATTATGTTTCCTGATCCCAAATTATGAGTAGCATGCAGAATTCAAGTAAAAGCCATGAACCTTCCAATATACTGAATTAATTAAAAATCTTTGTGAAAGAGGAGATGAGGAATTTTATTCACAACAACTGTACAAGTAATTCATAGCTACACATGAATGCAGGTGTCTCATCATGCAAAATCAATGGTACATTGTTACTTTCATTCCCCTTCCACCCATCATTCAGTCATTACAAATAGCCTAGCTCAATGCAACACACAGTGTGATGGTGCTACATAAATTATGAAAGCTATCAGAAGAACATAAATTTGATGTAATCTGTGTGCAATAACTGTGCTCAGTACAAGGAAGAATGCCCACCATGCCCACAACAGAGCAATTCATTACAGAAGGGAGATGCCCAGTGGTGGCAGTAATAATACAGAACAGGAGATTGAAAGTACACACATCAAAAAGTTAAAGCACATTTGTCAGCCAGGAGACAATTTTGATGAAGAAGCTGTTGAATTATAGGTCTCTATACAGCAAGCAATAGAAAAGGATGAAGAAACATGTTGATGCAGCACAACTGACACATTGAAGCTCAGAACTTACTGAGCATAGGAGACAAGTTCGAAAAGCAAGAATAATATATCAAAGTAGTTTATATGACAGAGAATATAGATTGGCACAATATAGGCAACTACAATATGCATATCAAGTCCGTATTCAGTAATTATCAAACATATAATGAAAGTATGCCCTCAGAACTCTGTTTGTGGTCCTCAGTTCTTGGACATTAACTTAGAGCCACTTCTTATTAATCACAAAATCAGAAATTTTTATCAGTTTTTGCATATAGCAGTGGTTTCTTACTTTTAGGCCATGACAACAATCGAGATTCAATATAAAATAAATGTTGCAAGCTCCTTGGATTCTTACATGAGTATTTCTTGCAAGTTTGACTCAATGTAGCTCCACAAAAACTGACACATGTTATTTAAAGGAAGACATTTTAGGGATCAATTGATTAAAATAAATCAGGAGAAAAGGGGTACCAACAATAGTATTTAGTTGTACACCTGGATGAACCTTGGACATTCAAAGGCCACACAGAAACTGTAGCAAGAAAAGGAAATGGTATAAAGAATAAAATTAATAATATGAGACAAAGGTGGCTTTGTTTGCAAAAAATGGTTCATATGGTTCTGAGCACTATAGAACTTAATGTCTGAGGTCATCAGTCCCCTAGAACTTAGAACTACTTAAACCTAACCAACCTAATGACATCACCAACATCAATGCCCGAGGCAGGATTCGAACCTGTGACCATAGCAGTTGCGCTGTTCCACACTGTAGCACCTAGCACCACTCGGCCACCCCAGCTTTGTTTGCCACTGAATGTAATGAGATTGCACCACAAGGCTATATTAACTGCAATTGTGAGCTATGGTGCTACTGCTTGAGTGTACAGGTTATGACTGGTTAAACTTGATGCTGCAGCAAGAAAAGTACAGAAAGGAATTCTTCTAAGACACTGTTGAGCCTTCAGCAAAACATCTACAAACACACAAACTGGACTCTAAGACAAAAAGCAGATACACCATGAAAGAATTATGTCAATCAGTTGGAAATCAATAGCTGTGATGTACCTGTAAAGACAAAAATATGAATACAACTTTAGAAAAACTGGATGATTCATTCAAGAGAAAGAGCTTCACAAATTGAACAACTCAATAATGTATTGGTCCACCTCTGACCCTTATCCAAGAAGTTATTCAGGTTGGCATTGGTTAATGGAGTAGTTGCATATCCTCCTGAGGAATAGCATGCCAGATTCTGTCCAACTGGCACATTAGATCGTCAACATCCCAAACTGTTTGGAGGGCCCTACACATAATGCTCCAAACATTCTTATTGGGAGAGATCTAGTGACCTTTCCGGCCAAGGTAGGGTTTGGCAAACACAGAAACAAGCAGTAGAAGCTCTTGCTATGTGTAGGTGGGCACTATCTTGCTCAAATATAAGCACAGGATGGCTTTCCATGAAGGAAAACAAAACAGGGAATAGAATATCATCAATGTACTGCTATGCTGTAAGGGTGCTGTGGATGACAATGAAAGGCATCCTGCTATGAAAAGAAATGGCACCCCAGAACATCACTCCTGGTTATCAGGCTGTATGTCAGATAACAGTCGGGTTGCTACTTCACTGCTGGCCATGACATCTCCAGGCATATCTTTGCTGGTCATCAGGGCTCAGTTAAAGTGGAGCTCATCACTCAAAACAATTTTATTCCAGTCAATGAAATTCTAGGCCAAAGACATGTTTGGAGATGCCCCAGACAGGACTGGGATGCCAAACTGACTGTTGCTGCCATACGCTGACAATCAGGAGTGATGATCCAGAGTGCTATTCATAGCAGGGCCCCTTTGGTTGTTTTGTCGGCATGTGCACACCCTTACAGCACTGTAGTACATCAGTGATTTTTCATACCCCTTTTGTTGCCCTTCATGGTAAGCCATCCTGAGTTTACACTTCAGCAAGCTAATGACCAGCTGCACACGGTGAGAGTTTCTGCTGCTTGTCTTCTTTCTTGCCACCATGGTCACTGGATCTCTCACCAGTTGAGAATGTTTGGAGCATTATGGGCAGGGCCCTCCAACCAGTTTGGGATTTTGGTTATCTAACATATCAATTGCACATAATTTGGCATGATATCCCTCAGGAGGGCATCCAACAACTCTGTCAGCCAATGCCAAGCCAAATAACTACTTGCATAAGGGCCAGAGGTGGAACAATGCATTACTTACTTGCTCAATTTTCTTCTTGAATAAGTCATCCAATTTTTATGAAAATGTAATCATTTATTTGTCTGTACATGTATATCACATTTACTGATTTCTGTCCTATTCAGATAATTCCTTTGTAGTGCACCACCCCCCCTCCCCCCTTGTGTGCCATCTATTGGCTAAACAAGAAGCAATATGATAAAATACATTAAATTCTTGGAGAACCTGCAACAAATCCAAGAGCAATAAGGAACTTAATATTTGTAAAATGGCAGAAGAGATGGAAGTCATCAGACAGACAAAGGATAACGTTTCAATTTCTTCCTGATGTAACTGAAAGGTTTCAGATGACACATTTTGGGCCTAGCAGGTGGCTTGCCCAGTGGTAACACCGGTTCCTGTCCAATCACTGAAGTGAAGAGCTGTCGGGCTGGGCTAACACTTGGATGGGTAGCCATCTGATCTGCCAAGAGCTTCTAGCAAGCGGGGTGCACTCAACCCTTGTGAGGCAAACTGAGGAGCTACTTGATTGAGTAGTGCCCTGGTCTCATAAACTGACATATGGCCGGGAGAGTAGTGTGCTGACCACATGCTCCTCCATATTCACATCCAGTGACGCCTATGGACTGAGGATGACACGGCGGCCAGTAGGGACCATTGGGCCTTCATAGCCTGTTTGGGCAAAGTTTAGTTTTTTTAGGTGGCTTGTCCACTACTTTTCAGGACATGGGCCATATCCTGCATATCGTCAGTAAAGAAACAATACCACATAAGTAGCAAAATAAGAATTTTACACGAGAGAGAAAAAACTGTCTAAAATGTCTAATACATTTCACAGCTGCACTAAATTCGCATCATAGCACTACAAGGAAAGGATCAAATAAAAATGTGAAACAAACAAAAAATACGCTTTAGAAAGTTTAATTATGACACATAAGCATAATTGTCTAGGTATTTATGCCATGATCTGTTACTTACGCGGTATTTGTTTGTCTGTCTCCTGGCACGAATTGACACATTTACGTTAGTATTTGGTGCTGAGAAAGCTAGTAAGAAAACGTTTTGGAGTATTAATCATTTTGTACTGAAATATTTAATAGAAATATTATAAATAAATATTCTGTTTACATAGTTCCAATAATGTCTGCATACTTGTTCAAGAAAAATCCTAAACGTTACTCAAAGCAGCAACAGATAATTAGACTGCACTGATAAGCCTCCAGCACTGATACGCCTACTCGTCACACAGTTACCTCTGCGATAATTTTCATTCATAAGGAATGTTGTCATAATAACTATGACAATCTGTGGGAAGAACAGATTTAAGTTATTGTAAAAGATCCCATTTGGATTTCTTGATTTTCAGTCTTTCCTTGTATAGTTTCAGGAAGCAAACATCTCCAAGAATTTTCCTCGGATGCCTCGGTAATTCTTGCCACACGTCATTGAAAGAGCACTTATAGTAAATAATACCATTTGGGTGGTACTGTAGCGCTCTCAGATCGCTAACTGTAGGCTCATTTTTTTAAAGCTCTTCCAGGCCTAATTGAGTCGTACAGCCACAAACTTTTCTCTGCGTAGTTGATGAAAAAGGAATAATCTAGGTAATGAACTTCATATGGCTGTGGCTTTATCCTCGCGTCTTTATATATCATAGCGTATTGGCTAAGAAGTGTAACTTCACGTCCTTCAAGCTTGCACTCAATGGAACTTTGAACTAGGTCACATTTCATCTGAGTATGGCCTTTCTCCAAAACTTATTGTGTAATCAATACTACAATATCAATTGCTAATTTTAAAAGAGCATTTGATAATAGCAAATTTCTGTTCTGATATGTGCAGCCGTCACGAAAGAGAATAACTTGAATGGGATTCTTCTTAATTGTTCTGGATAGAGTGTCCACGATGCATGAGGCAAAACATTATGCAACCAAATCACCTTGCGTCTTATCAAACCAGTAACATACTGCATCACGACTTTCTAAATTATACATTGTGAAGTTATGAACAACTTTGTTTTATAATAAACTGCACTTGCACTCAAAAATGGAGCTACTTTCACGGCCTGTAAGTCCATGTTGTACACTGAGTAGAGCTTCTGCTTGTGCTTCTTTCTTGTTAGCATCTTTTTGCATCCTTGTCTGCTCTTTCCATTCTGTGTGTTGCTTCCACATGTCTTCACTCAAGTTTCCAAGCCTGTAACAACACAAGTTACACTGGTCTTTCTTGGGGGAAAATAAGCTAATATTGCCAGCTTCTAAAATCAAGTCAAAGGTAGCCCGACTTAATGGTGAAACCTTCTCCGCATGACATTTTTCCACATAGAGCTGTTGTTTGGATTGTAAAATAGGCTCAAGGTACAACTTCGAGGAGGATTTTCTGCAGTAATGCGATGGAAGTTTCGAAAGAGTTTCCAGAAATTCTTTCATGAAGGTTCTCTCATCTTTTTTTCTTCGTCTGATTCAAGGTGGTGACGATTCTGTATCAGGGCTCATCCCATTTGTGGAATTACCCAGCCAATATCGGACCGTCCATTCTTTAATCCCAAGAGTATTGAGAAACACCTTTTGCATATTTTATGTCTCCTCAGCTCATTTTTCAAACGATGAATAAACGTCCCTTTTCTCCTGGATTCGCCAGCATTCTTCCCTGGACGTTTGGTTGGAATTACGCCCACAAGGTTGATAACGTAAACTTTACTCTGATCCCATGACATCGTTTCCCAAAACGTGTTAAATACTGCCTGCTTATCATCAGCAGAAAACTGATGACACTTCCTTTGAACGGATTTCTGGCACATCTTCAAAGTACACGTTGGACCTAATTTTCGTGCGTCTCTTGGAGTATCATGACTGTCCACGCTTTCTCAGAATTTTATTGGCATTTTTGTTCCAATCTTCAGGGTGTGGTTTAGACTTCCTTTTCCTGTCACTGCTTATGTCACCATATAATTCTTGGCCTTCACTGTCAGCGTTATTATTGCTCCCGTGATCTTCCAATAATACATCCAGAGTGTCTGGCAAACAATGTGCATCATCGCATAGCAATGAGTGTGAAGTACTGTCGTCTCTAGTGGAAACTGTGACTGTGGTTTCATTTTGAGCATTGTTAGATACAGTCACTGAAGTTTCTAGATGGAAAAATACTTATAAATTAATTTAAGCACACAAGGATGAAGCTCAAATTCGTGTATTTATGAGAACGACGGCATCAGTAATACTGTTAACAAGAAAATTTACCTGCATCATTAGATGTTGCAGGAACAGTAACTGAGAACCCCATATACGAAATTAACTCTTCTTCGATAAATGTAACTTCAGCGTTACGACTTTTCTCACCTGTTGTTTGTTCTGCATTTACAGTTGATCTACATCTATCTACATCTACATCCATACTCCGCAAGCCACCTGACGGTGTGTGGCAGAGGGTCCTACAAGAGAGTGGACAGTCTAGAAATCTTTGGCAGAAATGAATAAAGCACAAAACGAGTGGAGTGGGGGCGTTCTGATTTATATCACAATAAGGCACTTGTGGTGCTACTAACATTCAAAGGTGAATAATAAAACAATTTTCTTACCGCTGTCAGTCACTTTCAGGAACAATTCTCTGCTTTCATAAGCTGATTTCAGCAGAGAAACAATTTCTTCTTCAGTAAAAAGATCGTCATCTATATTGCTGTATATTATCACGAATGAAGCTACAAGCAACAAACCACTTTCGAGCACTGTTAAATACGTAATAAGGCAGTAACAATGTGCTGTGGCTTGATTGATTGATTGATTGATTGATTTACTGAGCACCCGTTTTATCATGTACAATGATATGGGATTTGTCATGTGTTACATACAGAAAAAAATGAATAACAACATTTTATGTAAAAAATATCATTGAACAAATCTGAATTACATATATAGGCAAAAACAGTTATAGCTTTCATGATATAAATTTGTAACAATATAGGACACAAATAAGTTACATATATTCTGTGTATAATGGACAGCAACAAGAAACAATGATTATAACACTCTATATTGAAAAATAAATTAATTTTTGTGTGTACATAAAAGAGCCTACCCCATGACACAAGTGTGTATATGAGTGAATTATAAGATAGGCGAAGGCATGCTACCTTTCTGAAGAATTCATGTATTCACTAACACTGTAAAAACTATTACTAATTAACATTCTTTTGAGTTCACTTTTAAAACTGCTCAGCTTCTGAATCCTTTTAATTTTTAAGGGAAGAGCACTATAGAGAATTTTCGGGTGGTATATTGCACTCTTGTACTGGGCTTTCTTATGCATTTCTCTGTGAAAGTCATTACTCTGTCTTGGTGTATAGTCATCAAACTCACTGTTTGAAGAAGAAAACTGGGGGTGTGACTTCAGAAATCATATACTTTAATAGATGGAAGAGTCATGATTTTATATTCCTTGGAAAATTCTCTACATGGATCTCTAGGTGCAGTTCCTTTTATGATCCTTATCGCTCAAAATGGTTCAAATGGCTCTGAGCACTATGGGACTTAACATCTATGGTCATCAGTCCCCTAGAACTCAGAACTACTTAACCCTAACTAACCTAAGGACGGCACACAACACCCAGTCATCACGAGGCAGAGAAAATCCCTGACCCCGCCGGGAATCGAACCCGGGTGTGGGAAGTGAGAACGCTACTGCACGACCACGAGCTGCGGACCCTTATCGCTCGTTTTTGAATAATAAATGAGCGTTTTGCCTGACTTGAATTGTCCCAAAATATGACACCATATCGCGCGCGGTTTTGTATTTACGCGGTATATCCATAGATTTGTAGATACGTGATATTTAATTCTCTACAGTTCCACCGTATTGCCATCTATTTATATCTGTATCACATATGTGGTATTGTCTTAGATAATTTTTTCATGGTAAATAATTACAAATTCGACATTATGGTGTTAAGAGCAGATGCATGTATGGTCATCGACATCATCTGACTGAAAAATGAAAAATCAGTAATTTGTCAGTTACGCGGTATTGTTTCTTCATTGACGATATCTAAATAGAACTGGTAAAAAGGCAACAACCAGCTGTAACTGAGGCAAAATCAGCACATCATATCATGTCCTATGGGAATGTCCCCTAGTTAAAGATATAGCAAGGCCTGCTAGGCAGCCTTTAAGACTATTTTTCATATAATTAGGGTAGAAGAGGACTTTGATGCCTTAAATCTTGTAGCTGATGCTGTCTCAGCAAAACCAAAGTGTAACTATAGCCAACAATACCGCAGCACGGATGAGTAAGTCCTCTACATTATCCCAGGGAACACAAACAAAGCCTGATAACTCAATTGTCACATGGCTCTGTAGCGGAATGAGTTACAGGACTTAGTTGAAGACATATCCATGAAGATTAGTAGAATCAGTGAAGTATAAGTGATATGCTCTGAACCATCACAAAACTGTCTGAAGGCGGTGAAATATTTCTGGACCCAACAGGGTGATAGATCTGGTACAGAACATAGATAGAAACTAGATACATTTCAGTAATAGTAAATTGTATGTGTGTCCATTTCAGACTACAAAAAAGACAAATAGTAATCTTATGAATATGTAAAGTAACTAAAAAATTTATGTGGTGTTTTTTTTCTTTTGTAATTGTAATAGTCATATTGTTTGTTATTGTAGCATTAGTATACAGTGTTGTAACAATAGTAATTACAGTAAGTACAATGATAATTGTAAATTAATCAAGGTAATTTGAAATTAAAACCTTTGGCTCTCTTTCTGTCATAGTAAAAGAAGACCCCGACTGTGGGTGGACAGAGATGGCATAGGACAATGACAGGTAGCCATATAAATGCTACAATAACAGCAGTAGAAAAAAATTAAGACAAGAAAAAATAGTATCATAAACAAAGTAAATTTAATTTCTGTTCAGATCAAAAAAAAGGGATAGCAAAAAAAGTAAATTATTATGAAAATTCATGCACATGTATTTCTATGTGAAATGGAGCATTGTTGTAATGAAGAAAGTGGACTATATAATAAATAAATGAACATTTCTAGCATGAACTTAATTCTCTGACTAACATTTAGTCCTCCACTGCTGGAGACACCTCATCAGAGCCTTTAATGACCCAGGAAGCTCTTACAGAGTCAAAAATATCTCAAGAATATGAACTGATTACATCAGTGAGTTTAAATTTCATAGAGTGGCTATACATCCACTATGTCTGAAGCAAATAGAGCACCTGTCTGCCATTTTATCTGTGGTCTGCTGTGTCAACCCCCCCCCCCCCCCCCACCCCCATTGAAATTGACTTTGAGTAACTTCAAATAGCTCATGCTAGCTTTATTTTTGTCTCTAAAAACAGTAAAGAGAGGTCATTACTGTGTACCATGGCAGCAACAAAGAAAGGTTTAATTGAAATATGGATAATCTTTATTTCATTCCACCCATGATATCTTCTTGTTGCTCACAAACCGAATGTAAATCAATGCAAAATGGTCAGGTACCACCTGAAGATTATGGAGAAACTTCAAAATATATTGTGGTTAGCTAACAAAAACAGTATTTTTGTTTTTATGAAAATATGTGAAACCAGTATAATAATTAAGTTACAGATCTACTATATGTTACTGATGACTCATTAAGAGTATTATTGACCAAACTGTCAAAAAGTTTACTTCCAGGGCCATGGTTGTGCGAATCTTTGAATTAATTCTTTTTTTATGTTGTGAAAATTAAAAACAGTTGGGACTGCCTCAGATGGAAGGCACCTCTGATCATTTGTGTTGTACATATATTTCTCTTCAAAGTGATTTGAGCAGATGTAGCTCATTGTAGTTCAAAACAATTTGCCCCATTTCATATTTGCTCCCCATCTCTACATTAGCTCCTGTCACTTTGATTTGTGCAACTGAACACTAAACACTCTTTAGACACGTTTAGTTTATATTTTGCTAAAGAAATTGCAAAGAAAAATTAAGGCTACTCTCAATGTTCTGACCACTATCAATATGGTGGCTGAGTTAATGCTGGTTACTGCAAGGAGTGCTGTAGCTCATGTGTTAGCCACTCTATGAAAGTTAAACTTGTTTGTTTCTTCACTACCACTGTAGCATTGCCTTTACTGCTGGAAGAATTAGAGCGTCTTTATCAGAATTTAAATATTGGAGAGCTTTCATCTCACATTTTGTTAAGTTACTGCTAGGTTTTTAATGAAGCAATATTATGGCTGATTATATGTACATTTCTTTTGAAGCTGGTTTAGGTAATTAACGGATTCTACCTTTGATATTAGGAACAATGTCGTCCTTTGATATTCTAGAAAGCGCAACCAAATACTTTCCCCCTTTGGCAAGAATGTCTACTTTGTTCTTAGACAAAACTCTGTGAAACGTATTATTGTTAATAACACTATGACTCATGTCTGAAGATGGAAAAGTCACTTTCTTCTTTCACAATCTATTAAATTTCTCCTTCTGTCTACTAACTGAATCTACTTCCATAGTTTGGTATGTTAAACTATCGCTCTTGTCGCAGACATCACAACACAATTTATTACTGTATAGCTCCATTAACTTACAGTTCACAGTGGCTAGGTCATGTTGTGTGTCATGGATGCACTCTCGAAAAACCAAATTGTTTGTAAGTATCCAAGCAATGGTCCATTTGTAATATCATCAGACCACTGCCTAAGCTCATGGAATCACACACTAGGACAGGGAAACTGCCAAATTCATATCTCTGACTCTGTGGTTTTAGCAACATCTAATAATTAGGCCCTACTATGCTAGGATGTAGAGAGAAACTATAGAAATCCAGAAGCACAAAAACAATTTTAACAGAAAAGGAGGAGGATTGAAATTAAACAAGTTGTGGGCCCTACTGCTAAATAAAACAAACAGGACCAACTCTTCCCCTCTACAAGTTCCAATAGCATATGTTAGTGTGAATCCACAATCTTAGGTAGTGGTCTGATGACATCACGAACAAATAGTTTTGTGGATACATGTAAACAGTTTGTCTTGCTGAGCTAGTTTTGAGTCTGTAACAGCTTTCTGAATATTTAAAGCTTGTAATGAAGTATCTAACAGTGAAAGGTGAAATGTTGGGCACAGAATTATCCCTTGGACCTCAGTCTTATGCACTGGTTAACCCAAGATCAAGTACATATATTTGTTAAACAAAGTTATGTTGTTACAGCCATAATGAAAGAATAGTGGGGCTGGAAGTTTTGTCAAAGGAGGAGAGAAAAATTTCCCACAGTTGATTTATCCACTTGCTGCTCAGAACCAGATGGGGAGTTTAGTTGTGTAAAACTAGAGAATTAAAATATTGATGTAGTTAGTCTGTATAGGACTCCAGATGGCTATGTAAACTTGTTTACTGAAAAATTGTGAGTTAATAGTTTAAAAAAATCTTGAAGAATAAGTCAAGAATTGCTATATGTGGTGATTTTAACACAGAATTTTATGCACCACTGTAGAGATAGTTTAGTGTTAGGCATGAATGACAATCAAAAAATTAAATTTGTTAAAAGATGTCTTGAATCAGAAGCTCTATCATGGGTAAATTTAAATTTAATTCATTGGGAAACATATCAAAGTTTTTAGTAAAGTTTCTTAAATAAATTTCAGTTGGAAGCTGAACAGCAGAGAATCAAAAGTGAATTTTAGAATGGTGTTAATTATAGGATTAGGGATAGCACTTTGAAAGAGTTTTGTAAGATCGAACTTAAAAAATTAACACACCTTGACAAACCATTTGATGAAATGACCTTGACTGATGCACTTAAAAGGACATTACTAGAAAGGTTGCAGGGTGATTTAGTACACAGACATGGCAATTGTCATGAAGAATTTTTATGATATGTTGACAGGCTGAATAGTATGTACCATAATAATTGGAATGATAGAAATCACAATGGGAGTAATTACAGAAACAGACATAATGGTAACTTATCAAGATCAAAGTGTCAATAGAGAGAGAAATTTTAAACATCAGCAGGATAGGAATAAAGAGGATAACCATGGGTATTTTAACAGAATGATCCTATCACAGAAGTAACTACTCAGGAAATGGCACTTTGCCTCAATGAAGGTCCACAGTTTTACCCCTAAGTTACACTTGCAATTAGACAACAATAACAGTGTTAATGATATAGCACATGTGCGTGAAATTGAACAGAAGGAATATCAGATTTGTCATTTATGCTTTGATCAAAAGTTTTGGGATACTATTGTGGCACTGATGAAATTGACACCAACATCAATGTGCATTCATCTTTGGACTCTAGGCATTATCTTTGGCTGTTCCGCCATGTTCAGTTCAGTTCTTTGTTATCCTTGTATGTATTAAGGTTAATCAATGAACCACTGCTAAAGGTGTTGTTATTGTTGGTGCAACAAACCCGAACACACTTTTCACTGGTGACCACGAGTTGTTACGTCTTCCGTTTTCGCCGTTTTACTGTGTCCGCAACCTCTGCATTGATTATTTTTGTGTGTATTACATCGACACAGCATTCAAACAATGACTTCGGCCCAGCGCCTAATGCTGGATTTTGTGATCGACATGCATCGTGTTGCATGGGCGATGTACACTTGCCAGGACTGCAACATGATGCCTCTCATTCGATAATTCCACTGATTTTGCTGGACGTTTTCGAGCCTGCAACAGTAAGTGAGGTTAGGAGTGCGCATGACTCCGGCTATCAAATGCCTTTGTTCCTGAGACATGTGCCCTCTGTCATTGACTGTGCAGTTACCTGTTACAGATCTCCATGCAGTGCAGGACCAATGCCGATTTCTGCAACTGCTTCGTCGGACAACCTACTACCGCCAGGACAACGATTTGCCACGCCGAAATCCGTGCAGTATCACGTGAATACCTGCCACGTGGCCGGAACTGCTTTGTTCACAGGTCGATCTCCTCAGCATCCGACCATGCCCGCGCCTGCCTCGGTTCAGCATCAGCACATGCCTTCCTACTTTGATACCTCGGCCTGCAACAGGAACAATAACTTGTTATCTGGGCCTGGCCTCCACGTCCGTCCCACTGCTACACCTCAGTGTTTTTTGCCACGAAATTCACCTTATCCGCACACTGTTTTGAGTGTAGTGACTATGAACAGTGAACATTCACACATTCCATCCCACGTTCGACATCATTTCCCACACTGTACTTCTGGACAGCCCGCACCTCCACTGTCTCACTGAAAAACAGGTGGCCCCGGCTCTGATCATACGTTGAGCTTTCCGCGGACTAACATGCATTCTCAAGCTTTGAACTTTTTCTCACCTGTCGCCCGTGCGCCGGCTCCAGTCGAGCTTCTGCTACCGTTTTCGGCACATCTCGGTGCCTCATCCGCATTGGTCTTCCGTGACGCTTCAATCCTAACACACCCGCAACGTGCTGAGGTTCCATAACTGCAATCAACACATTACGGTGTCTCACCCACAATGGCCTTATGAGTCGCAACAGATCACGCTCAACCACAACGTGTCACCTTCACGCTGCCATCATTGCCACATCCCCTGGAGGCACACTCTCCTCGAATACTACAGCAACAACAGGTCTATTCAGGCAGAGCCTTGACGAACTCAACTCAACTTATTCTTCCGAACATTCTACAACACTTACCAACGCTGCCACCGTTTAATCCCGACAGAGGTACCACCTGGTTCAAACTTGTGGACTAAGTGTTCGACCATTACAAACTCGACGAGTGAACCAGGTTTCTTTGCCTCATCACCCACCTGAACGACCAGGAGGACTTGATTGCTGACCTGGACGACGCCCCAGACTCATCTACCCGGTACACTCTAGCCAAAAAGACAGTTCTACATTGGCTTGCACGCTCAACTGAGGCAGCAATATGGCAAGTACTCCACGTCAAGCAACTAGGCAACAACAAACCTTCCCAGCTCTGGAGACAGCTATGTGCCCTGGTCAGCACCAATCTACTCTCTGACACAGCTCTCCTCGCCATCTGGTCAGATAAACTGTCTCCTCACATCCACTTTGCTCTGGCTCAAAGGTCTCCCGAACCTGTCGAGCAAAGAATAACAATTGCTGACAAGCTACATGATGCCTCTTGGTTGAAGAACAGTGTTATTGATGTATGTAAATGCAAATGAATGTAAGTGAGATAAGTGACTTTGATGGCGATGGGACTTGTATTGTTAATGATGTTGTTGATGAGGTAATTTCAGAGGAATATGATGATGACAATGAGTATCGGGTATTTGTGGAGTTTAAGAATAATGAAGTTTCAGAGTTATTTGTGATTGATGTTGGAAATACAGGTAAGGTAAGTGACATATGTGATATTGTAGATAAGAGTCATGGAATACCAATCCAGGCAAAACAGTTTTTCATTAATGTCATGCAGTGTAATGATTCAAACAGTAAAGGTGAGTTATCTGCGAGCCTGGTGCATAAAGGTGAAAACCTTTTGAAGTTTGTTTGGGGCCAGTTTGATGATAACATAGATAAATGTGAATTCTGGAATAAGTTAGCTGCATTTAGTCAGAATCTGTGTCCCAATTGGTGGAATGAAGTGTTAGAGGATCTAAGCAGAAACTGTAATTTTGACAGTAATGGGTCTTGTGTTCCTTCTGTAATGAGTGATGTTAGTTGTGCCATGGAATGTGTTCATTGTGTTCAATCTTTACCTGACAACATGAGTAACCAAAGTAATGTTATGATACCAGTAAAGTTGATAAAACCCTGTGAAGGCAGTGTAGATGTAGCATTTGATGAGATTCAAAGTGATCTATTGCATGAAGTGTCTGGCAACAGATAAAATGATTTAGATTTTGGGTGTCCTCACATTAAAATTAAGATTGATTGGTGGGAAGGTAATTCTTTTATTGATAGAGATAGCCCAATTTGTGGTATATCTGAACAATTTAGAGACAAGATCATGTAGACTAAGAATTTTGTGGAGATGTCCACTGTATGTGTGAAGATAAGAGGAGCTACTGGTAAGCAAAGCAAATTGTTAAAATCTCAAGTACTATTAACTTGTAGTATAGTAGAGAAAACCTTTGAACATGGGCGCATAATGATCCCTACTCTGGAAGAAAATATACACTATACTTGCAGATTCATGCTACTATATAATTGTGTTTTGTTTGTCAGGAATGTAGCATGTACGATGATGTGATTTCTTAAGTTCCGCCTTATCTACTGACTGAGTTTAAATCTATGCCACAGTGCATTTTCAGGTTTATACAACAACATAATTATGTTTTGTAATAGATTTGTGCTCTAGAATTTGATACATATATGCCATGTGACTATATGAGTAGATTGTTTTACAATTTTGAAATGGGACAATGCCATTAAATAACGAGTAAAAAATTTTCATATTTTGCACTATAAAAGTTAGGAATAGTATTCCAGTATGTCTATGTATATCACCTTACTAGTTCATACTTTCACAGCCTTTAGCTTTGTGTATAAAGTTTCATATGTGATCACTTTTTTATCCAGTCTGATATAAACCCTGTATACACGTGTGTGTGTGTGTGTGTGTGTGTGTGTGTGTGTGTGTGTGTGTGTGTGTGTGTGTGTGTGTAGTTTTTTCCCCTCTTCAATATAAATAAGCAGAGCATATGCCATATGATGTGGGGGAGATATTGAGCAGCATACTTAGTACACACGACAATATTGCAGGATTTGATGTGAATGCTAGACAGGAAGTAACCTATTCGTTAGAGTGTGAGATGAGAAATCTAGGGAGTAAACTGAAAGACGTGGGTGGATCCACTCCCAGAAGATCATAGATGCCGGGTAATGTTCTCAAGTATCTGTCAACTATATCAGTGTTGTGACTAAGATTTGTAAATTGTTAGCCAAGAAATTTCATGGAACTATTTGTTTAGAAAAAATGTCACTGTCATGGACAGTGTTATTCCACGTAAACATATGTGTTTTCATGTAGGGGCATTAAATTTCCAACACATATTGTAACTTTAAATCAAATATGTATGTTTTTTATCAAATGTAAATGAATCTCCTAGACTTCTATGTATGTAGGCCAGTTTGTATGAACAATTAGCAAATAGTGTGGGAGACATTTACTAGTATAGACAGTATAACAAAATGTATACATTTCTGATTTCACACACTGATTTTGGTCCTCAAGATACTCAATTATGTCGTCATTCATAGCTATTTATGACTCTGACTACCTGTATTTATCCTGAGAACTGCAATATTGTATCTCATTGGAAATTGAGTTGTGAGCAAACTCATGCTTAACTCTGTTTGGGTACCCTTCATCATCACAGGTGTGTGTGTGTGTGTGTGTGTGTGTGTGTGTGTGTGTGTGTACTCAAGGAGAGGATACAACTA
The DNA here is from genome assembly GCF_023897955.1 of Schistocerca gregaria. NCBI lineage: Eukaryota > Metazoa > Arthropoda > Insecta > Orthoptera > Acrididae > Schistocerca > Schistocerca gregaria. The sequence continues at coordinate 306,879,819 of NC_064931.1, forward strand.
TTGACTGAGGCTAGATGCTTCCTATAATTACTCTTTACATACGATTGAACTTGTGGCGTCGATCCATGGATCGATAGGCCAGAACATCATATGTGTATTATGTCTTCGAGTTGATCTTTGTTTTGTATACTTCCGGAACCTAAGTTCCAGCCTAGTCTTCAACCAGTAAGTTTGTCGCATAATAAAAGTATTGATGATTAGAAGAGAGAACCGTGGTCATTACCTTACCACCTCGATATCTCCTTCAGTGGCAACCCTTAAGTTCGAATAATCCATCGAACCGAGTAGAAAGTGACTACCGCGCTGGCTTCAGCGTTCCACGTGGACCTTTGTCCTATACACAATGGCCTTCTACAACACGCTGCCACCACCCGGTTTTCACCAGCAACAGCAACTAAATTCAAGCATGCCAGCTGTAGTCGGTGCCTGACACGAATTTCCGCAGTCCTATAGCCTCGAGAACTCAGGGACCTCGTCAGGTGCAGTGGTTTTGAACATGACGCCAGCAGTCTCCGACTTTGGCTTTGTTAGCCCCGAAGTGCTTCAGTTTTCGCCGCACAGCAGTACAAGAAACCACTACACACTCATACCGAACTTTAATGCAAGTACTGTAAATAGTGGGGAGCATAGTTTTCATAATGTGCCATAACAGGACGCCTTTTTGAATGTGCAAGCTCCATGCGTGTATCACTCAGCGCTGGTTGCACACTATGTGAATGACATTCGCCAGCCTGTTACTCAGAGTGTTCATCTGTGCAGTAATTTGAGCGCATCAGGTTCCACGAAGTTTATCAGTGACTCTGTGATGAAAAATTTCGCCTCAGATGTGGAGGACCAATTGCATAATACCCTGTCGAGCAACCGTGACCACTTTGACCTTCCACCGCAACAACCAGTCCTGCTTTGCTCCTTGCCGGACTTCCTGCTAACAGATTTCGCCGCCATCTGACCACTCGCAGGAGCAGACGTTCGCCCATAAATATTGTTTCTTCCATGCAAAATTCGGTGAACAAGTAAGCAATTGTAAACCGCTGTGCTCCTACCCACACTTCAACCGTAGGTAGGCTGCGGCGCCACCTCCTGCGACGTAAACAACAGGCGCCATCCCACGCTCCATTCTGTGTCCAACACTAATGCTTCAAATGGACGAGTCTACGTCTGCGACTTGAACTCTGGCACAAACTTTCTCACGGGTGCAGATGTTTCCCTACTTCCATCTCGTCTTGCTACCGAAAAGGTCCGACTACACAAAACTGTTCTGAGTACTGTAAACTCATCTAGTTTGTCGTGCTTAGGTTCTGCTTCATATGCAGTGTCCCCCTCGCCTGAGTGCAACCTGAAGTGGTCCTTCTTGGTGGCTGACATCGACAATCCCATTTTGGGCATCGACTTTCTATGACACCACAAACTGTGGCCTGATCTCGTCAAGAATACAGTGTCCCACGACCCTACACAGGAACACATCCCGTGTACTTCATTGAGTGCCAATAGTACTGCTAAACAGGTCCACTTGGCTAGGAAGTGTAATAGCCCCTCCTCCGAGCTGTTGTCATGGACAAATAAGTGGCCCACGGAGCATGTTGAGTCTACACGTCTGCACTTGGAACAACTTGAGCTACGCCGACGCCTCAACGACTTAAGTAATGAGTTATCTTCGGCACAGTAGCAGCTTGCAGCAGACGATGCCTCGGCAACACACAAGGTTAGTTGGTGCCACAACAGTGTTCTCTCGCCCAAGAGCATTTGTGACTGTGTGCCACATAAACTGTACAGTGTCTGCACTCCCGCCAGCTCTAACTGTGTTAATTCGAGCGCACATCATCCCCCTCCTTGCTTGGGCAGCTAACTTCCCAGGCGCAGGTTAATGGTTTTGATTTACTGCCCTCAGCTGTTCATTCATGCCTGCTACCGCCACCAAGCTTGTCAGTGGCGCCTTCAGTTACTAATAAACAGTGTACCAACCTTGCTTCGTGTAGCTCACCTGTTTGTCACTCCCAGCCACCCAACAGTTGGCACTTATGCAAACTTTTGCCATATGCGCCACAACCCAGCCTAGCGGCCGCTGCGCACACTATGCCACAGACAGTCGCCTTGTGTACCGCGTCGCATGTTTCCGTGGTTACAGACGGCACCGCCCACAAACTTTGCTTGCAAGACGGACTGCCTATCTCTTGCCGACCACACTGTCTCAAACCAGAACTCATGAAAGCGGCTCGCAAACAAATAGACGATCTCTTAACAGCTGGCATGATCGAACCATCTGCCGGATGCTGGGCCTCGCCTATCTACTTCGTCACAAAAAGCGAAGGTACCTGGTGAATGGTTGGCGACTATACTAAGTTGAACTCTCATACTATCACAGACAAGTACCCAGTTCCTAATGTCGCGGATTTTAACCATGCTCTTACAGGCCCCAAATATTTCTTGGTAGTGGACTGTAGGAGGGCCTATCATCAAATTCCAATGGCACCAGAGGATATTGAAAAGACAGCTGTTACAACACCTTTCGGCCTTTTCCAGTACCGGTTCACGCCCTTTGGCCTCCGCAACGCTGCACAAACTTGGCAGAGATTCATAAACAAGGTGTTGTTTCATCTGGATTTTAGTTTCGTTTACTTGGACGACATTCTTATTTTCAGTCCTACTTCGCAAATGAACAAGGAACATTTGCAGATTGTTAAAGATACTCTTACCTCTGCCGGTGTTGAACTGAAAGCTCCAGTTGCACCAGACTTTGGTAAGATTCTTAGGCTACATAGTGTCAGCTAAGGGCCTTGCCACGCCCTCACTAATTTAAGGAGCTGCACACGTTCATCAGAACAGTTAACTATTATATGAAGCACTTGCCTGCTGCAGCCGAGGTTCAGGGACCCCTAACAGACGCCCTTGCTGGCAAAAATGCGACTGGTATCCGCCTGGTCCCCTGCCATGGAACAAGCTTTTGACAGACTGAAGCACCTACTACCAAACGTAGTGACTGTTGCCCACCCACATCCGGACGCTACATTTTTTATTACTGCAGATGGCAGTGATACTGCAGTAGGTACTGTCCTCAGCCAAACCGTCGGAGATACAAGCTCTCCTTTGCAGTTCTTTTCTAAGAAGCTCAGTGGCGCTCAAAAAAAGTACTCAGCCTTTGATGGGGAGCTCTTAGCAGTTTACGAAACTGTGAAACACTTTCGCGCTGAGGTTGAGGCTAGGGACTTCTACATTTTAACCGACCATAAACCTTTGGTTGCTGCTGTACAGAACCCCCTGACTGACCTTCCACATAGACGCTTCCGTCATTTGGGCTTTATACTGCAATTTACCTCTGGCATTAAGTGTGCAGATAATGTGGTCGCAGATTTTTTGTCTCTCACAACTCTGATAGACCTCTCTAACTTGCCTCACCTGCAGTCTGCCGACATGGACACTAAGGACCTTATTTCTGATCACAGCTCGTCACTCAAACCTGTGCGATCCACCTCTCCCGATGTGATGAATCAACTGGTGTGCTGTGTCCCTTCATACCCAAACCTCTACAGAGACAAGTGTTCGACAAATTACACAACCTAGCTCATCCATTCACTGCTCCTCCCAGTCACTTCCAGCACGTTCACATCAGCTTGGTGGGCCCCCTCACCCCCTCCAAGGGTTACTGATACGTGCTATCTATTATAGACAGAACCTCTCGTTGGATGGAAGCTGCCCCACTACCCAATACTACATCCGAATCAGTGGCACGATCCTTCGTAGACAATGTATTCATCTTGTGGTCTCCCTTTACAATCCCCCCCAAACACACACACTTCACTCCAATACCAAGCTGGTGATCCCTTGATGACTCAGAATGTATCCTATCCACTGATCCCTTCTATTGCTCAAGTTGTGCCACAAATTTCTTCTCAACAGTTCTATTCAGTACTTCCTCATTAGTCATGATCTACCCATCTAATCTTCAGCATTCTTTTGTAGCACCATATTTCAAAAGCTTCTGTCCTGTTCTTGTGTAAATTGTTTATCACTTCTGTACATAGCTGCACTCCAGAGAAATACCTTCAGAAGAGATTTCCTGACACCAAGTGTATATTCAATGTTAAGAAATTTCTCTTCTTCAGAAATGCTTTCTTGCCCTTGTCAGTCTATATTTTATACACTCTCTATTTCAGCCATCATCATTATTCTGTTGCCCAAATAGCAAAACTCATGTACTACTTTTAAGTGTCTCATTTCCTAAGCCTATTCAACTGATTTAATTCAACTACATTCCATTATCCTTGTTTTGCTTTTGTTGATGGTTATCTTATATCCTTCTTTCAAGACACTGTCCATTCCATTCAGCTGCTTTTTAAAGTCCTTTGCTGTCTCTGATAAAATTACATTGTCATCAGCAAACCTTATAGTTTTTGTCTTCTCCTTGAATTTTAATGCCTACTCCAGATTTTTCTTTAATTTCTTTTTCTGCTTTGTCAGTGTGGAGATTGAATAACCTCTGGGATAGGTTACAATCTTGTCTCACTTTCTTCACAACCATTGCTTGCCTTTCATACCCCTCGACTCTTATAACTGCCATCTGGTTTCTGAAAAAACTGTAAATAGCCTTTTGCGCCCTGTGTTTTACCCCTGCTGCCTTCAGAATTTTTAAGAGAGCATTCCAGTCAACCCTGTCAAACAATTTTCTCTCAGTCTAAAAATGCTATAAATGAAGTTATGCCTTTCCTTAACCTATCTTCTAAGGTAAGCCATAGAGTCAGTGCTGACTAATGAGTTCCTAAATTTCTCCAAAATCCAAACTGATCTTCCAAAAGGTTGGGTTCTACCCGTTTTTCCATTCTTCTGTAAAGAATTTGTGTTAGTATTTTGTAAACATGAGTTATTTAACTGATAGTTCGATAATTTTCTCACCAGTTTGCAGCTGCTTTCTATGGAAATGGAATTATTACATTCTTCTTGAAGTTTGATGGTATTTAATGCCTCATACATCTTGCACGCCATAATGAAGTTTTGTCATGGCTGGCTCTTTCGTGGCTATCAGTAGTTCTGACGGTATGTTGTCTATTCCTTGGGCCTTGTTTCAGCTTAGGTCTTGCAGTGCTGTGTCAAATTCCTCTCACAGAATCATATCTCCCATTTCATCTATGTCCACTTTCTTTCTATAATGTTGCTTTCATGTTCATCTGCTTTGTATAGACACTTAAAGCTATCCATTTGTCCTCTACTGTACTTCTTTCCCCTGTTGTAGTCAACTGTTGCCCAATGGCCCCTTCTGAAACTCCTAATAACCTCTGGTTCTTTCAATTTATCCAGATCCCTTCCCCTTAACGGTCTACCTTTTTGCAATTTCATCAGTTTCAATCTACAGTTCATAACCAATAAACTGTAGTCAAAGTCCACATCTACCCCTGGAAATATCTTACAGTTTAATATCTGATTCCTAAATCTCTGTCTAACCATTATATAATCAACATGAAACTTTCCAGTGTTTACAGGTCCATTCCACATATAAAACCTTCTTTTATGATTCTTAAACCATGCATTACCAATGATTAAATTATGCTCTGTGCAACATTCTACCAGGCCGCTTCCTCTTTCATTCCTTTCCCCCCGTCAATATTCGCCTACTATTTTTACTTCTCTTCCTTTTCCTACAATGGAATTCCAGTGCTCCATCAGAATTAAATTTTAATCTCCTTTAACTGTTTGAATAATTTCCCTGGTTCATGGGGAACTCTGAGCTATAGGCAATGCAACAACAACAGTAGTTGCAGTTTAATTGTTACTGTCAAGCATAAATGGAATTTGATAGAAGCTAGAGTATACGTATATCCCTATGTGTACACTGCTTTTGTGCTGTGACATTTTGTGATGAAGTTTATTCTTCAAGTTCAGGCAGCTTTGTGTTTGTGAGAGTCTTCAGAACTGCCGTGTTGTGCGTTCAATAGTGGGCTGCTGCTGACCACACCAGTTTGAGTGTTGCTGTTCCGTTGCTGTGCTGCCACTTTCACAAGCTGTGGCCAAGTCATGGTGCAGTTTCCCAGTCACCTCTGTCTTGTTGCGCATGCCGCATCATACCCACGTCGCAGCATCCAAAAGTGCCGCAACCATCACATCAGCGTCACACTGTCTTCGAACCATAGCTGGTGCATCTCTAAACCACAGACGTTGATTCCTGACATCATCTGCTGCAGTACACTGTACTATCACATCAAGCGAGATATTTAAGATAAGTAACAGCAGCAGTTTCCTAGTTCCTATAAGGGTTTCAAATCGTCAGCCACAGGTGATTGATAGTCAGAGGCAGGGATTGATATGGGTAACCCCGGGGCACAAGAAGAAATACGTTGGATGGCAGGAAGTCAGCTTTCTGTATTTTTCGACAAACACATTCAAAAATTGAGAGCATAAAATCTGAGATAGTAGGAGAGGTGGATTCCAAATAATTGGGATCACAACTTAATGATACATTTGAAAGTAGTATGGATTCAAAATTTTAGGAATTGAAAACATAGCTTGGGAATAAAATAAAAACTGCAACTGATGAAGATGGTCATTTAGAATTCAGATTTACAAATACTGAGAGTAAATTTGATAGTAATGTTAAATTGGTAGAGGGAGTTCGTCATAAGGACAAGGGAAGAAGGGGAAGGATTAATTGACAAAACTTGAGCTGTGCAAAGTAATATTATGGGGCAAGTTCAGGCACAAAAACAAAAGTCCAGGTTATATGAAAGGGAAACAGATGCAGAGTTCAAGCCCATTCGAACAGACGTATGTGAGTACAACAAATGAATTGTTGTTGTTGTTGTTGTTGTCTTCAGTCCTGAGACTGGTTTGATGCAGCTCTCTATCCTGTGCAAGGTTCTTCATCTCCCAGTACCAACTGCAACCTACATCCTTCTGAATCTGCTTAGTGTATTCATCTCTTGGTCTCCCTCTACAATTTTTATCCTCCACGCTGCCCTCCAATACTAATTTGGTGATCCCTTGACGCCTCAGAACATGTCCCACCAACCGATCCCTTCTTCTGGTCAAGTTGTGCCACAAACTTCTCTTCTCCCCAATCCTATTCAATACTTCCTCATTAGTTATGTGATCTACCCATCTAATCTTCAGCATTCTAATGTAGCACCACATTTCGAAAGCTTCTATTCTCTTCTTGTCCAAACTATTTATCGTCCATGTTTCACTTCCATACATGGCTACACTCCATACAAATACTTTCAGAAATGACTTCCTGACACTTAAATCTATACTAGGTGTTAACAAATTTCTCTTCTTCAGAAACGCTTTCCTTGCCATTGCCAGTCTACATTTTATATCCTCTCTATTTCGACCATCATCAGCTATTTTGCTCCCCAAATAGCAAAACTCCTTTACTCCTTTAAGTGTCTCATTTCCTAATCTAATTCCCTCAGCATCACCCGACTTAATTCGACTACATTCCATTATTCTCGTTTTGCTTTTGTTGATGTTCATCTTATATCCTCCTTTCAAGACACTTTCCATTCGGTTCAACTGCTCTTCCAAGTCCTTTGCAGTCTCTGACAGAATTACAATGTCATCGGCGAACCTCAAAGTTTTTATTTCTTCTCAACAGATTTTAATACCTACTCTGAATTTTTCTTTTGTTTCCTTTACTGCTTGCTCAATATACAGATTGAATAACATCGGGGAGAGGCTACAACCCTGTCTTACTCCCTTCCCAACCACTGCTTCCCTTTCATGTCCCTCGACTCGTATAATTGCCATCTGGTTTCTGTACAAATTGTAAATAGCCTTTTGCTCCCGGTATTTTACCCCTGCCACCTTTAGAATTTGAAAGAGAGTATTCCAGTCAACATTGTCAAAAGCTTTCTCCAAGTCTACAAATGCTAGAAATGTAGGTTTGCCTTTCCTCAATCTTTCTTCTAAGATAAGTCGTAAGGTCAGTATTGCCTCATGTGTTCCAGTATTTCTACGGAATCCAAACTGATCTTCCCCGAGGTCGGCTTCTACTAGTTTTTCCATTCGTCTGTAAAGAATTCGAGTTAGTATTTTGCAGCTGTGGCTTATTAAACTGATGGTTCGGTAATTTTCACATCTGTCAACACCTGCTTTCTTTGGGATTGGAAATATTATATTCTTCTTGAAGTCTGAGGGTATTTCGCCTGTCTCATACATCTTGCTCACCAGATGGTAGAGTTTTGTCAGGACTGGTTCTCCCAAGGCCGTCAGTAGTTCCAATGGAATGTTGTCTACTCCGGGGGCCTTGTTTCGACTCAGGTCTTTCAGTGCTCTGTCAAACTCTTCATACAGTATCGTATCTCCCATTTCATCTTCATCTACATCCTCTTCCATTTCCATAATATTGTCCTGAAGTACATCGCCCTTGTATAGACCCACTATATACTCCTTCCACCTTTCTGCTTTCCCTTTTTTGCTTAGAACTGGGTTTCCATCTGAGCTCTTGATATTCATACAAGTGGCTCTCTTTTCTCCAAAGGTCTCTTTAATTTTCCTGTAGGCAGTATCTATCTTACACCTAGTGGCATAAGCCTCTACATCCTTACATTTGTTCTCTAGCCATCCCTGCTTAGCCATTTTGCACTTTCTGTCGATCTCATTTTTGAGACGTCTGTATTCCTTTTCGCCTGCTTCATTTACTGCATTTTATATTTTCTCCTTTCATCAATTAAATTCAATATTTCTTCTGTTACCCAAGGATTTCTACTAGCCTTTATCTTTTTATCTACATGATCCTCTGCTGCCTTCACTACTTCATCCCTCAAAGCTACCCATTCTTCTTCTACCGTATTTCTTTCCCCCATTCCTGTCAATTGCTCCCTTATGCACTCCCTGAAACTCTGTACAACCTCTGGTTCTTTTAGTTTATCCAGGTCCCATCTCCTTAAAGTCCCACCTTTTTGCAGTTTCTTCAGTTTTAATCTACAGTTCATAACCAATAGATTGTGGTCAGAGTCCACATCTGCCCCTGGAAATGTCTTACAATTTAAAACCTGGTTCCTAAATCTCTGTCTTACCATTATATAATCTATCTGATATCTTTTAGTATCTCCAGGGTTCTTCCATGTATACAACCTCCTTTCATGATTCTTAAACCAAGTGTTAGCTATGATTAAGTTGAGCTCTGTGCAAAATTCTACAAGGCGGGTTCCTATTTCATTTCTTAGCCCCAATCCATATTCACCTACTACGTTTCCTTCTCTCCCTTTTCCTACACTCGAATTCCAGTCACCCATGACTATTAAATTTTCATCTCCCTTCACTATCTGAAAAATTTCTTTTATTTCATCATACATTTCTTCAATTTCTTCGTCATCTGCAGAGCTAGTTGGCATATAAACTTGTACTACTGTAGTAGGTGTGGGCTTTGTATCTATCTTGGCCACAATAATGCGTTCACTATGCTGTTTGTAGTAGCTTACCTGCACTCCTATTTTCCTATTCATTATTAAACCTACTCCTGCATTACCACTATTTGATTTGGTGTTTATAACCCTGTAGTCACCTAACCAGAAGTCTTGTTCCTCCTGCCACCGAACTTCACTAATTCCCACTATATCTAACTTTAACCTATCCATTTCCCTTTTTAAATTTTCTAACCTACCTGCCCGATTAAGGGATCTGACATTCCACGCTCCGATCCGTAGAATGCCAGTTTTCTTTCTCCTCTTGAGTAGTCCCCACCCGGAGATCCAAATGGGGGACTATTTTACCTCCGGAATATTTTACCCATGAGGACGCCATCATCATTTAATCATATAGTAAAGCTGCATGCCCTCGGGAAAAATTACAGCTGTAGTTTCCCCTTGCTTTCAGCCGTTCGCAGTGCGAGCACAGCAAGGCCGTTTTGGTTATTGTTACAAGGCCAGATCAGTCAATCATCCAGACTGTTGCCCCTGCAACTACTGAAAAGGCTGCTGCCCCTCTTCAGGAACCACACGTTTGTCTGGCCTCTCAACAGATACCCCTCCGTTGTGGTTGTACCTACGGTACGGCTATCTGTATCGCTGAGGCACGCAAGCCTCCCCACCAACGACAAGGTCCATGGTTCATGGGGGGACAAATGAATTAGAAACAGCAGCCACACTATTTATTGCTTCCTTTAAATTATTTACTTCCCCTTCTAATTTCTTATAGTTGTTTACAAATGAATTAGAAACAACTATAAGAAATTAGAAGGGGGGAAGTAAATAATTTAAAGGAAACAATAAATAGTGTGGCTGCTGGAGAAGGAAGTGTATTGTTAACGTTACCTATGGGCAAAGGATTCATACTAAACCTCTTAGCGGTGAGGACAAATATCATGCAGTGGGTTCCCTAGGTTCTTCAAAAGACTGTTTTGTAGCCGGTATAACTAGAGTGTTAAAAAAAATTTATAAAAAGGCAGTTAAAAGGAGCAGCTCAAACCTGGGCTAATCAACATGCTGAGCAGTTTGTAGATTTCAAGACATTTGAGACAATTTTTCTAAATAAGTACAGGGGACAAGCTAAGCACCTGAGGCTACGAAATGATTTTTTAAATGGGCCAGAATAGAAAAGAGGGAAGAAAAGTTTGTGGGAATTTTATCTAAAGACGCCACTAGGTGTTTCGACTGAGGTTTCAACATTCAAGAGAACATTGCCTCATTCTTTACAATAGTCCTGCTGAATCTATGGAAGAATTTCTTAATTTATTGAAAATATGGATAGGGCTGTCTGTTACAGGTCAACGTATGTTGAACACAATGCTACACATCAGAACGGGAAATCAAGGGAAGCATTGGTAATAGATGGTAGGATGAGAGAAATTGACCTATTAAGAGTTTCCTCAAGGCACACTCCTTCTATTCTGTCGAGGAGCTCCTGGAAGAGTTAAAAAATTAAGCAAATTCCAGTGTTACATTCTTGATTTTCTTTATTTAAAGTTACGACTTGTCGCCTGAATATGTTTCTTATATTTCATTTTATATGTTTCTACAATCTACAACTGAATATGTTTCTTGTATTTCATTTTATCTGTTTCTACAATCGTGTTATAATTTCATGTATTGACTCGTTCCATGACCATGGAGACTTCTCCTTAATGTGGTCCCACGGAACAATAAATAAATAAAAAATAATCAAGACATGGATTGGTGGAATAGGCAGCCTGGAGAGAATAGAAATTTTGGAGGAAGAAGAGAGAATTTTGATCAAAGAAGGGATCATGATAGACAGGGAGCAAGGCATGACGGACCACCAAATGCTATTTTATAGAACAGATGGCCAGAAAACCAACCAAGGTCTCACGCAAGGTCCACAGGGAGACTGGTAACAACACAATGAAAAGGACCAGGCAGGGATACAATACGACAAAAAAGATTATCACAGGGAGAGTGCAGAAATGGGTATATGTCACATGGATGCTATCATAGGAAGTGGCAGATTTTTGAGGGATGTAAGAAATACAGAAATTAGAATAAAAGGGAGCAAAATAATCAATGGAATAAAACCATATTTAAAGACCAATCCAATTTCCATATTGAGGAAATGTTTGATAGATATGAAGTGGCTAAGTCAATAAATGATGAAGACACTGTCAGTTTATGTTCAATAAAAATTACTGAAGCATTGGAAGCAGATCCATTAGTCTTATCAGGCAAAAAAGTAACAGTCGATGTGGATGCAAAATACAAAAGTATAACCAGCAATGAAGGCATTTGTAAGGAAGAGGTAGATATAAGTGTATTATTTGCAGTGAGAAAATTTATGCAAGTAATGAGGGTGAGCCTATTCAGTGTGGAGTGGGTGTTAATTCTAATGTTTGTAGCAGTGATGTTATAAATGATAAAATATTGGTTGATGGTTGGAATGTGTCAACAAATTTTCATTATACGCACATCAAAAAAAGTTTTACATCACTTCAGTTCCAAGAGTTCCAGAACCTGTTCAGAAAATTGGAATAGAGATCAACATAAACATCATTTCCCTTTTTATTGCTCATGAAAACCACACATTGCATGTTGTACCACCATACAGTAAGACGTTCAGAGGTGGTGGTCCAGATTGCCGTACACACCGGTACCTCTAATACCCAGTAGCACGTCCTCTTGCATTGATGCACGCCTGTATTCATTGTGGCATACTATCCACAAGTTTATCAAGGCACGGTTTGTCCAGATTATCCCACTCCTCAATGGTGATTTGGTGTAGATCCCTCAAAACAGCCCTTTTCAATATATACCTGGCATGTTCGATAGAGTTCATGTCTGGAGAACATGCTGGCCACTCTAGTTGAGCGATGTCATTATCCTGGAGGAAGTCATCCACAAGATGTGCACAATGAGGGCGCAAATTGCCATCCATAAAGATGAATGCCTCGCCAATATGCTGCCGATATGGTTCCAATATCAATCAGAAGATGGCATTCACCTATTGTACAGCCATTCGACGCCTTCCATGACCACCAGTGGTGTATGTCGGCCCCACATAATGCCACCCCAAAACAGCAGGGAACCTCCATCTTGCTGCACTTGCTGGACAGTGTGTGTACGGTGTTCAGCCTGACCGGGTTGCTTCCAAATACGTCTCCAACGATTATTGGGTGAAGGCATATGAGACACTCATCAGTGAAGAGAATGTGATGCCAATCCAGAGGAGTCCTTTTGGCATGTTGTTGGGCCCATCCATAACACGCTGCATAGTGTCATGGTTGCAAAGATGGAACTCGCCATGGACGTCGGGAGTGAAGTTGCGCATCATGCAGCCTATTGCACACAGTTTGAGTCATAACGCGAGTCCTGTGGCTGCGCCAAAAGCATTACTCAACATGCTGGCATTGCTGTCAGGGTTCCTCGGAGCCATAATCCATAGGCAGCAGTCATCCACTGCAGTAGTAGCCCTGGGGCAGCCCGAACCAGGCATGTCATTGACAGTTCCTGTCTGTCTGTATCTCCTCCATGTCTGAACAACACCACTTTGGTTCACTCTGAGACACCTGGACACTTACCTTGTTGAGAGCCCTTCCTGGTACAGAGTAACACTGCAGACATGATCGAACCAAGGTGTTGACTGTCTAGGCATGGTTGAACTCCAAACAAAACGAAGCAGTGTACCTCCTTCCTGGTTGAATGACTGGACTGATTGACTGTCGGACCCCCTCTGTTTAATAGGTGCTGCTCATGCATGGTTGTCTTTGGGTGGGTTTAGTGACATCTCCGAACAGTCAAAGGGACTGTGCCTGTGATACAATGTCTATCTTCAGGAGCTGTGGGAACTGGGATGATGCCAAACTTTTTTTGATGTGTATATTTTATGCGGTGATGAATTGGTTAATAAAGTTGGATTATGTGGGAATAAAGAGGATAGTTTTCTTTATGGTTGTCCTGATGAGGAAACTGAAAGTCATGTTTTCTGGAATGACGAACATTTGATTCTGGGTGGCGATGTTAATTGCAACAGGTTGGGAAAAGAGGAGACTGAGTACAATATTAATGACTGGATATCTTATGCTAAGGTTCATAAAGCTTTGCTACCAGAAGAGTGGGATCAATTGAAGTTCAAAGTAGCCAGAAATTTTTTTAGGAGAACAATATATTGTAGATGTACTTAATGAACTACACTCCTGGAAATGGAAAAAAGAACACATTGACACCTGTGTGTCAGACCCACCATACTTGCTCCGGACACTGCGAGAGGGCTGTACAAGCAATGATCACACGCACGGCACAGCGGACACACCAGGAACCGCGGTGTTGGCCACCGAATGGCGCTAGCTGCGCAGCATTTGTGCACCGCCGCCGTCAGTGTCAGCCAGTTTGCCGTGGCATACGGAGCTCCATCGCAGTCTTTAACACTGGTAGCATGCCGTGACAGCGTGGACGTGAACCATATGTGCAGTTGACGGACTTTGAGCGAGGGCGTATAGTGGGCATGCGGGAGACCGGGTGGACGTACCGCCGAATTGCTCAACACTTGGGGCGTGAGGTCTCCACAGTACATCGATGTTGTCGCCAGTGGTCGGCAGAAGGTGCACGTGCCCGTCGACCTGGGACCGGACCGCAGCGACGCACGGATGCACGCTAAGACCGTAGGATCCTACGCAGTGCCGTAGGGGACCGCACCGCCACTTCCCAGCAAATTAGGGACACTGTTGCTCCTGGGGTATCGGCGAGGACCATTCGCTACCGTCTCCATGAAGCTGGGCTACGGTCCCGCACACCGTTAGGCCGTCTTCCGCTCACGCCCCAACATCGTGCAGCCCGCCTCCAGTGGTGTCGCGACAGGCGTGAATGGAGACGAATGGAGACGTGTCGTCTTCAGCGATGAGAGTCGCTTCTGCCTTGGTGCCAATGATGGTCGTATGCGTGTTTGGCGCCGTGCAGGTGAGCGCCACAATCAGGACTGCATACGACCAAGACACACAGGGCAAACACCCGGCATCATGGTGTGGGGAGCGATCTCCTACACTGGCCGTACACCTCTGGTGATCGTCGAGGGGACACTGAATAGTGCACGGTACATCCAAACCGTCATCGAACCCATCGTTCTACCATTCCTAGACCGGCAAGGGAACTTGCTGTTCCAACAGGACAATGCACGTCCGCATGTATCCCGTGCCACCCAACGTGCTCTAGAAGGTGTAAGTCAACTACCCTGACCAGCAAGATCTCCGGATCTGTCCCCCACTGAGCATGTTTGGGACTGGATGAAGCGTCGTCTCACGCGGTCTGCACGTCCAGCACGACGCTGGTCCAACTGAGGCGCCAGGTGGAAATGGCATGGCAAGCCGTTCCACAGGACTACATCCAGCATCTCTACGATCGTCTCCATGGGAGAATAGCAGCCTGCATTGCTGCGAAAGGTGGATATACACTGTACTAGTGCCGGCATTGTGCATGCTCTGTTGCCTGTGTCTATGTGCCTGTGGTTCTGTCAGTGTGATCATGTGATGTATCTGACCCCAGGAATGTGTCAATAGAGTTTCCCCTTCCTGGGACAATGAATTCACGGTGTTCTTATTTCAATTTCCAGGAGTGTATTTGGATGAGAGATTGAAATAGAATATGGGGGAAATGTAAGGAGATATATACAATGGAGAACAGTAGAAAGGATACAGAACATGAGCTACTGGAGGACATGATGCTAAATAGGAAAACTGTTGAAAAGGTTCAACCAGTTGTACGTATTAAGGTGGGAGAAATGGAGCAGGTAGCATCATTGGATTCAGGTTCAAGTATTTCAGCTGTATCTGAAACCTTCTGGCAACAGATTAGAAGCAAACAACTAATGAAACTACATGTAACTGTTGCATGTTATAGTGGGTGTGAATTTTTTGTGTAAGTATGATTGTAGCATCATAATAAGGAATAGAATAGTATAATTTGATACTATGTCAGCAAGAGAGCGAAGTCGGATTAGAAAGAAAGAGAAAGTGTGATGTCAGATACAAAGTAACAAAATTCAAGCCAAGTATTAGGCAAAACCAAGGAAAAACACAGTATCAAAAGATGGAAACTCCAGGTAGGAATGTCAAAAATGTAGGAAAAGATAGATTGCTACTTACCATAAAGATGACACGTTACACTGCTGACAGGCACAATTAAAAGATATTTACATACAGCTTTTGGCAACAGCCTTCATCAGCGAAAGAGAAACACACACCATTCATACACACAAGCAAGCACAGCTCAAGCACGCATGACGGCCACATCCAGTATCTTGGGCAGGAATTAAGTATTTTTGAAAAAGAGATTAAAAAAGCTTTTCAGGTTGTAGAATGGACCATTTGTGGTGTATGAATGTCCTCACCCAAATGCGTAAGGGTCAGTGTAACCCATATTAAAGAAACCATTTGGCTTCAGGAATACATCAGAGTTAAAATTATATACTGAAAAATAATTCAAGTAATCAGATATATAGTGTGTATAATAATTTGCCAGGTTTGTAAAGTTGTGATTATTTTGGGGGTGTCACTATGTAAATTTAATATGCATGTATGTGGTGTGATAAAAGATATGCACAAATGACAGAAACATGTTGGAAGTCTTGTCTGTATGGAAAATGAAACCTAATCTGTAAAATGTCCACATTTCTATATAAATGAGTGAGGAAAGTAATATAGAAGTATGGAGAAAATCTGTGGATTGTTTAAGAAAATACTCACTTAAAAACTAACCTTAGGGTTTTATTAAATTTGTTAATGTGTCTATGGCACCTGGAGTTGAAACTGTTGTTTGGGGGTATGCTTGTTGCTGGGATTAGTCATGTGGGGCATTGTAGTGAAGGGAAAGTAGAAGAGATACACAGATAGTTGCATTTATATATTATGTATTTTGTGATTTTTACCTGAATAAGCCTCACTTAAGATCAGTGTACTACAGGCTCATGATGTTCCAGTGATGGCCTCATATACAGGGTGATGCACGAAATGTGTTACCATTTTGTTTTTAAATATAAGCTTTATTGTCAATACAATCTGAAAGGAATATATACTACAATGAAGAGCCGTCCATGGAGATTTGTTCTAACTCAGCATAAGCTCAATATGTCCACCATTTCCTTTCCTAACTTCCTTCAAACGATCACTGAAGTTGGTGATTACTCTACGGCACATGTCTTCCACAATTTCACTGCAAGCTTGAAGAATAAGTCTTCCGAGTTCCATTAAATCACGTGGACGTTTTGGGAAATTTTTTCCTTTAGGTACCCCCAAAGGAAAGAGTCACATGGATTGAGGTCTAGGCTCTTCAGTCCGGAACCGCATGACTGCTACGGTCGCAGGTTCGAATCCTGCCTCGGGCATGGATGTGTGTGATGTCCTTAGGTTAGTTAGGTTTAAGTAGTTCTAAGTTCTATGGGACTGATGACCACAGATGTTAAGTCCCGTAGTGCTCAGAGCCATTTGATGGAGGTCTGGACTATTGGGGGGCCAATTTTACCCGTCATTGAAGCGACCTGGAAACCTGAGTGAAATGACCCACATGTCGAAATGCTCGTGTAAAAACTCCAACACAGTGTTTGCAGTATGTCGCCTTTTCTCCATCTTGCATGAACCACTGCATGTTGAAGGGCAAGGCAGTAGCAAGAAGCTGGGGAATGAAGCTATATCAAAGTATCCTCAAATAATGCTCACTGTTCACAGTTTCTTCAAAGAAAAAGGGTCCAATAAGTCCGTGGCTGGAAATTGCTGCCCAAGCTGTAATTCTCGGAGCATAATGTTGTCGTACATGAAGCACTTGTGGGTTTTCAGTGGCCCAAAAGCATACATTTTGTTTGTTAACCACACCGTCTAAATGGAAATGCGCGTCATCTGAAAACCAAATGTTGTTGAGAGTTTCTTACTTATCCTTCGCCCACTGAGCAAACAGTAGTCTCTGCTGCTTGTGTTCTTCAGTGAGCTTCTGTGCACAGGTCATCTTCATTCGCTTCCAATACTGTTCCTTCCTGTAAAAATTTATCATACAACCTGTGGATGGTCTTCTTGCAAGGGACCCATTGTGTGTTAAACTGTTGTCGAAAATGCCTCTGAGTCACAGCAAGGCTTTTCATTTCACGAAGTAGTAACACAATTGCCGATCGTTGCTGTGTCGTCAGTCTTCCATTGTCAGTCACTGCTACTTACTAGTCTCGTAGCGGCAGTATAGTGAATTACATGTCATTTCATAACTCATTTGTTTTTATAAGCTCTGCTGGTACTGCTGTAGAGATCCCAGCTGGATATCTAATGTGCGTCGTAAATTGTGGAAGAAACAATTGGTAACACATTTCGTGCGCCACCCTGTATCTTGATCAACGTGTGTGTGTGTGTGTGTGTGTGTGTGTGTGTGTGTGGGGGGGGGGGGGGGGGGGGGGGGGTGGTCACGAGTCTACTTACTTGAGCAATCATTGATTAGGAAAAGTTGTTGTCTTACCTGATGGTTTGGCTGGCAATAGATACACAACACTGCTGGCTGTAAGCAAGACGGGATGGAAGACAATCTACAGTGAACTGATGCAAGAACTAACTGCCTTGGCCTTGGCTCGCACGAACCATTCACCACAGATAGCTGTAGTGATATTAGTATTGATGTAATATGAGCAAAGTGTTCATAAATAACAAATGAACTAGTAAATATAATAGGCATAATTGAATGACTTGATTTACATATACTGGGTGAACATTAATAAAACCTACAAACTGCAGGTACAGATTCCTTACTGGAAATGGAGGAAAAAAGGTCCTACAAATGTGTGCAGAAATGGCCAGTGTGCACGCAATGACAGCAAATCATGCTGGAACAAAGTACAGAATTGCATCACATCCACATCACAACAGATATTCAAAGTGGCCTCCATGGGATTGCACGTAATATGGATAGTAAGCGGCTGTCATGCAGAATAGACATAATCATACTTTGGCTTACACCATGTTGGCAACCACTTGCCTGGAGCTTGTACATCTCAAGAACTTGTAGAATCTGGTCCTCCAAATGTGGTGTATGCACAGTCCACTGCGTCCCTGTATGTTCATCTGTCTGAAAGGACCCTTGATCACATAAATGCTCAAAAAGTGCTTGAAGTATTGTGTGATGTGGTTGGTATCTGTGAGGTTACTTGTCTTGGTATACCCGTGCTGCCTCTCGACTGTTGCCATCTGCTTGGCTGTATACAAACACAATCTTGGCTTATTCCTGACATAAATATTGGACCACTGTGCTGATTACAGGATTCTTTGTCAATCGCACAGCCTAAAACACACAGCACTTGGTCAGAGGAACTCTCATTCATCAACACCATCTACCGTGGCAATGATGCATTTCCAGACACATGTTCATCGGATCTTTTTTCCTTCATTTCCAGTCATGGATCTGTCCCTGCAGTTTGTCAGTTTTACTGATGTTCACTCTGTAGTTTATATGAGTGTTATTTATGTCTATGCATATATTTAATCAGTGCAAATTCCATACACGTGTTTTGGCACAATTGCAGATTAGGGAATTATAAGTAATGACAGATATTTAATTGGTTGTTTGGTTCTACTTTAAGTCACATGTAGCAGACTAGTATGATTTAAAGTGTGAGTATGGAACACTACAGACTGTAGGTTTATATGCATATGTCAATCATGAAGTGTGAAGGCTAGGTTGAGTGACTTATAGCTGGTTAGCAAGATGGCTATAACCAAGCCATGGCTGGCTGTGCAACCACCTCCAGGAAATCCCAAACCATTAAATACATCACATGGTTAATGTTAGCAGATGGCGTACTAACATGTTGAGATTCTGAGTGTGTCTACAGCTAAATAATATATTTACTAAGAAACACGAAACAAACATAGAAAGTAAATTGAAAGTCCAATAAAGTCTCCACCAACCATGTAATACATATATTAGTTACATTAATAAAATTTATATATCATAATATAAAGGTAGTGACAAGGCAAACAGTCCGCCACAATTACAGTCAATGATTAGCCTCTGCATAAATAGTTATATAATTATCTTTTTTGTTTATATGTATTTGTACAATTCTCATTTGACTACAGCCGTAACCTAAGTGGATAAAGAATTAAACTGCAAATTTGACTAGTTGCCTGCAGTTCCGATTCACAGTGTGAAAAGTAGCATGTAAAAGACAGTTTCAGCTGGATGCAAAATTAATATGTTAATCTTCGTAATAATGAAATGCAAAAGTAATATAGAAATATACCTTGCGTGTTTAATGTGAAATATGAATATAAATTGCAGATAATTTCAATTGGCGGTCGTGCAGTTAAATGCTGATGAAACTCAAGTAGTGGTCACATGACCAAGTTGTGGAAGGAGAAAGCAGTGCTGGTTTGTAGTCTTTTGTCGGTATTCGTTGTGAGGGTAAGAACTGTGTGGCCTATGAGCCAATGGTGTTAGCGTATGATAAAATGATTGACAGTTTGAATTTATTCATTCTTGATGTAACATTTGGCAACTGTGATGATGTGCTTATTTGTTTAGTTTGAACAAAGATTGCTGATCTTTGTATTAGTCTGTATGAACCTGCTAACTCTGGGGTATTAATCAACATTAGCACGTCTTTACTAAAGTAAAACACTGTACATGTAGGAATTGTTTGCTTGCACCAATTTTATTTATTTATTTATTTATTTGTGAAAAACATTTGTTATCTGTGAACATTAACCTCTGTATGACCACCAACTGAGGGAATGTGTTTTGACTGAAATAACACTGAACTTGACTTTGACCCTGTGTCTTGATGTTTTTGCAGTCACATGTGCTCTAAATTATTCAGTGACTGTTCATAGCCTGGAATATTATTTATTGAATTAGTATAGGATAAAAGCAACCATGTTCTGCCAAACCTCTGAGCAGACGAGCTACATAACACGTTGTGCATTCGCTCTCTGGTACTGCTTTTTGTAGTTGAAGGCTTGGTTGTCCTAGTGGTGCAAGCTTGCAGCTGCATTTATAGGTGGAGGCGGATGTGCTCTGCTCTCCACCGTCAAATTCAGGGTGCCAACACTAATCTTCTCTGGAGGCTGCTTTAATCCTGAGGCAAAGACTTCACAAAACTGGGTGGCTGTGAGTCCTTTAACGCCTTCTTCATATGAGAGTGAGAGATGCCTTGAGTGACTTTAATCTGTCTTATTTTATTTTCTTCTGTGAAGATAGGGCGTTCCTTGCAACTGATCCACATGGGTGGAGCAGTACTTTGAATTTCTGGTTCACCAGCAATAGAGCAACCTGCACCTTCTATATGTAGTCTGATCAATATAACCCACGGTGGTATGAATGAATCACTGACACTTAAAGAAGCACATTGTAGTAGGTACATATGGCCTAACTTTAAGGTGGAGAAAACCTGCCATAATAATTCCGGCCACTTCGAGAGATTGACTGTCAGTACAAAAGACACTGACTTCTGTAACTCACCATCAACACTTAATGAAATTCAGAACTTCAGTGACACTGTAAGTAGCTTCATGTAATGGAGAGATGCTTTAAATTGCAACATAATTGAATACCTATATTAGTATGGTCCCATATATCTGACATAAACAAACCATTACCCACCAATATAATGAAGAGGGAGTTTGTTTATCTATGATATTAAACAAGGATCTCAATTACCTTAGTTTATTACATGTACATTCAAAATAAACAGTTTAACAATCACTGAAAATAATAAGTTATTGCCCCCACAAACCTGAACAAGGGATATGGATGTAATTCAAATGTGAAAGTATCTGGATAAACATAAATGTTAGCAGAAGTTGTACCATGACTGCCAAAGGTTAGAGCATACAGATATAAAACACTAAAGAAGAATGTGCTTGTGTATCTATTGCTGGAGTTGAAAACACGTTGAATCCAAACTGCAAGCAAATCACCAGAATGAAGATTGAAATAACTGAATATCATTAAAAATGATTTGATTTTCCATACAGTTCGTCTTGTTTTTGCAGCTGGAGCTCACCATAATCATAACCTGCAGGTGGTGGATGAAGTGGCCACAAAATCAGTGATTGGCTCTGTACTAACAACTTGTGCCTGAATCTAAATACAGCCAGCCGAATGAAATCCTCTAATCTTCAAAGTAACGTTCACGCATTAAGAACACTGCCAGAGAAGTCTGTCTATAAAGAAGCTGAAATTGAAAGTACTTTTCAGAGAAGACATTCTGAGAAGACACTGAAATAAGAAGTAGCTAACCACGGAGGGTTTCCAACAAGGAAGACTCAGTTCTCTCTGTTTTCTAGCATCTCATAATTTTGATTGCCTGAATGAAAAATATTGCAAGTGCCGAGCAACAGGAAGTTGTCTTAACAGGACGCTGATCTCCCTCCCTTACTCTCAGTTCAGGCGATTAACCAGTAACTAAATTCATTATACTTGGCACTCTAACTCCCGCTCTATGTTCGTGTGGTGACCAATAAGGATGGACTTCCAGAAGCATAATCATGTTTCTTACAGCTAATTCTACATTATTTAGGTTAACCAATGGTAGCTGTTTTTACAATTTGTTATGCATTCTGATTTTGTGGGACCTGAGCATGGCGTCAGTGTTGACAACCTCTAACTGTGCACAAACTTTCCTGTTCCCATTCCACGCTGCAAGATGTTATCATAATGGCCTGTGCATTTCGACAAATTCTGACTTCCAGTAATTCTTTCCAAAATTGCTGCTCTTTGGGACTCTGCTAAAAATGGCGTGCATCCCCCAGACCACACACACAGCTTACAAAAAACAGTCTCTGTTGCCATCGCACAATCTGGAAATACAATCTGTGTAGTGACTTTGGGCCATTCAGCACCAAGGCAGTTCCCTTTAAAGCACTGCCCAGTTTGACCGCCTGGCATGATCCCTTGCATGTGTGTGAGTGGGCTTTCCATGCAGTTCTGCTGGGAACTGTTTCCCTGCTGGCTCTATTGCCCTACAACAGATCTCCTCGCCTACAGCTGAGTGCAACCTGCCTACATAGTGGCTTCTCATTTAGGTGTACATGCAATTCAGTGTAGGAAATTGTAATCTACACAACTAAGTACTGACAATCACTGGCACTGATTCATATTTCATTTTTTCTGATTTGGTTTGACTTTTTCATTTGGGTTTCACAGACGAGTCAGGTCAGAATGCTTACTTAACATATTTATTGCTAAGAAAAATACAATTTTATTCCAAAACTTATGAAAATCTTATCAGTGTGTAGTTCATCTAATAGTCCAACTTTATCGTGTTTATATAAACTTAAATCTAACTACAAATTATTTGTTTTAACGTTTTTAAAAGTTTATATTTGCACAGTCTTAACTGCCTTCTTGAGTAAGACTGTGCAGGATGGTGGATAAGACTGCACAGTCTTTCAACTTTAACAATGATCACAAATATAACATCCTGAGCCCGCATGATCAGAATGTGCCTCATTCCACCATTGTTGACATTGTCCACACTCCATCCAAGAATCTTCAAAACTCTCATGGCAATTGGCACAAAATGTTTCTTCTCCTTCTATCCTTTGTTTCTTCATGTTGCATCAACTTGACAGATTTTGAGCACCACGTCGTCTTCTGCTTCAAGCTTCCTTTTCACATATTTTTCCAAGCTTCTTATCTCTTTCTTTTCTCCTTCCTTCCTTCCTTCTCCCATAGTTCTTGACACTTTTTGTTTCTTGTAGCATAACTTTAAATGGTGAGCTTGATACTGTTTCATAAGTTAGTGCATTGACTTACCTTTTCACAACTTAACACATTGGCAAGGGGTGAATATAAAAAAGCTGAGTGGTCATATTGTTCTTTGCAATGTCTTAGAAGGAATACGTAAATAAACTGATTTCATTTTCTTGTTTTGGATTGCTTTGAATGTTTCACTGCTATTATTTCCAAATTTATCTTGTTTCTTTTTAAAAGCTTTATCTTAATCTTTGCAGCAATTTCAGCAGTAGTTAATCCTGATGAATGACCTGGTTGGGAGATGAAGTTATTAAATCTTTCACTGGAAAGTGTTTCCACTCTTTTTATCAAGTTTCATTTAAATGGTAAGCTTCCCGTATCCCAACTGTAATGAAAACTCTCAGCTATGTTTTTATCAAAGCCTACAGGGACACCAAGTCATCACAAATAATGACAGTTGGATTGTCTTCTGTTTCTTGTTCTCCTCCACAGTAATTTTGCATGTTGACAAAAACAGGGGGATGTTTCTCAGTCATGGAAGAAGGGGCAAAAATAATCTTCAGTAAACACATCTGGGTTGAAATGTTATATTCCAGTTACCTGAAACTCTTTAACAGCCCAAGCTGCCTGAAACCCTTTAACAGCTTTCTCAGTTGTTGAGATCCTGTTCTCTAAATATAGCACTGATAAGTGAGTGGATCAAAGTAAGTCCTGGGTTGGTCACCATCCATTATTCCACCTCTACCCAGTATGCAGACTACAGAGGACCAAAGAAGCTGTTGTCCTGAGGTTGTATTTTATGACTGGCGTGGGGCAGCAGCAAAATCATGATTACAAAGTTTTCCCTGCAGAAGTTCACACCCAAAAGGTTGACACGAGTAGTGTGATTACCTAGACATAACAAAACTGGTTATTTTTCACTTGATTTTGTGTGATGAGCAAAGTGCTTCAGTCAATCAGTAAAGATTCTAGCAGTCATATAGCCAGTGAGAGAAAAGAGGCAATGTTTCTGCTCTGTTTCATCCTTTTGCTAGCAAATGTCATAGCTGGTGATACATAAATATATGAAGCACTAAAATGAGCAAAGATACTCACATTCTGATCTCTTTCTCCTACAGAAACTTTACAGGATCCTTTTTTTAGCAATCGTTAAAATTACTTTGGGTGTTTTGTTAGGCACCGTTGATAGCCCTGATTCATCACAATGAAAGATCTTATGAGGAGCAATTTCCTTTCTCCATAAATAGATTTTAAGCTGCCAAAAATCTGAACTTTTATTTTATTAAAACTAATGGCCCTTCCCATACTACAATTTTCTGGATTTCTGAAGGACAGTATGTGTCTTTTCAAATACTCTTGGTCCCAATCTTTTCCAGCCAATTTCATCTTATGATTAAATCCGTCACTTCAGTCATTAACTTCACCAAACTTGTAAGCAATTTGCATTAATTTCTTCCTTGCCAAACCATAAAACCATGCATCAAAATCTCTGCATAAACTTGCCAGCTGTTCTTCCATTTCATCAGAAAAAATCATCTTGAATCTCCAAGTAGAGGTAGGAACAAGTCACATGAAGTCTCTCTGTGGTTTGGGTGTTAATACTGCTCAATGGATCACGCAAACCAATGGAAGTAGAAAAAATGGATTTAGGCTGCATGGAAGACTCACAAACAGATAGGGAAGGAAGCATTCACCCAGACAGAGCCTAGATTGTCTGGGTAAGCCTCATATAACTGAGCTACAGCTGGTTCTCCAGAGGTTGTCTTCTAACGACTATTTTGCCTGAACAGTCATGCATCTCATTAGTGTGCCTATATTCAGTAAATGAATGTTGGGCTCCTTGAGGCACCCACCATTTCATGAAACCTGGGGCACATATAGCTTTTCAAAAAATACCACATATGCAGCAAGTACAATCCTGGAAATGGAAAAAAGAACACATTGACACCGGTGTGTCAGACCCACCATACTTGCTCCGGACACTGCGAGAGGGCTGTACAAGCAATGACCACACACACGGCACAGCGGACACACCAGGAACCGCGGTGTTGGCAGTCGAATAGTGCTAGCTGCGCAGCATTTGTGCACCGCCGCCGTCAGTGTCAGCCAGTTTGCCATGGCATACGGAGCTCCATCGCAGTCTTTAACACTGGTAGCATGCCGTGACAGCATGGACATGAACCGTATGTGCAGTTGACGGACTTTGAGCGAGGGCGTATAGTGGGCATGCGGGAGGCCGGGTGGACGTACCGCCGAATTGCTCAACACGTGGGGCGTGAGGTCTCCACAGTACATCGATGTTGTCGCCAGTGGTCGGCGGAAGGTGCACGTGCCCGTCGACCTGGGACCGGGCCGCAGCGACGCACGGATGCACGCCAAAACCGTAGGATCCTACGCAGTGCCGTAGGGGACCACACCGCCACTTCCCAGCAAATTAGGGACACTGTTGCTCCTGGGGTATCGGCGAGGACCATTCGCAACCGTCTCCCTGAAGCTGGGCTACGGTCCCGCACACCGTTAGGCCGTCTTCCGCTCACGCCCCAACATCGTGCAGCCCGCCTCCAGTGGTGTCGCGACAGGCGTGAATGGAGGGACGAATGGAGACGTGTCGTCTTCAGCGATGAGAGTCGCTTCTGCCTTGGTGCCAATGATGGTTGTATGCTTGTTTGGCGCCGTGCAGGTGAGCGCCACAATCAGGACTGCATACGACCGAGGCACACAGGGCCAACACCCGGCATCATGGTGTGGGGAGCGATCTCCTAGACTGGCCGTACACCTCTGGTGATCGTCGAGGGGACACTGAATAGTGCACAGTACATCCAAACCGTCATCGAACCCATCGTTCTACCATTCCTAGACCGGCAAGGGAACTTGCTGTTCCAACAGGACAATGCACGTCCGCATGTATCCCGTGCCACCCAACGTGCTCTAGAAGGTGTAAGTCAACTACCCTGGCCAGCAAGATCTCCGGATCTTTCCCCCATTGAGCATGTTTGGGACTGGACGAAGCGTCGTCTCACGCGGTCTGCACGTCCAGCACGAACGCTGGTCCAACTGAGGCGCCAGGTGGAAATGGCATGGCAAGCCGTTCCACAGGACTACATCCAGCATCTCTACGATCGTCTCCATGGGAGAATAGCAGCCTGCATTGCTGCGAAAGGTGGATATACACTGTACTAGTGCCGACATTGTGCATGCTCTGTTGCCTGTGTCTATGTGCCTGTGGTTCTGTCAGTGTGATCATGTGATGTATCTGACCCCAGGAATGTGTCAATAAAGTTTCCCCTTCCTGGGACAATGAATTCACAGTGTTCTTATTCAATTTCCAGGAGTGTATTATCCCCCATGTCCCATCAGGTTCCACCTTTGAAATATTGCATTCTCTTTTTTATATTTCACTGGTTACTTTGCTAAATACTAGGACATTACATTCTGGAAAATAGTAAGTTGGGTGCAACTTTAGAAAGAGCTGTTCATGAAATCGTCATAGGCATTGTGTAGTCTGCTTAATGAGATTTTCCCCAATCATACAAATGAATTACGAGGACATGGTTATAGAAGAAGTTAACAAATTTATATACCTGAGATTACAGCTTGATAATAAATTTGGTTGGGAGGATTATATCATAGAAATGCTGAAGTACCTAAACAAATAATTTGGTTACATTCATTATATCTCATGCTGTTTCAAATTTTGATGTAACACCCCAAGCAAAACTAAAGATCACAAGAGTTCAAAATCATTCATTTCTGATATGAAATTGAAAACATTTTACAGACACATGTTCAAAGGACTTGGCACATTAACTGCTGCTTCTTGGTATAGTTATTCGTTAACAACTCACTTCTCATATTAAAAACAAGAAATAAAAAAATATTGTGCATAAAGGCACTTATTTTGAATATACAGCATGTATTATTCAAGAAAACATTTTTTCAAGCAATTGCCCCAAACCATAAAAAAACCATTAGATACTAATAAACTACATTAAAATAGAAGTTTTGTGGAAGTTGATCAGCTTCTACTCTGAGCAACACCCACCACCTAATGTGTATACAAATTGCCCATCACGGTTCTGCCCCACTCTCATGATAATGCATAGCTGTGAGGTTTTTTTTTTTTTTTTTTTTTTTTTTTTTTTTTTTTTTTTTTTTTTTTTTTTTACTCAGAATCTTCTTTCTCAATATTTTTGACCACAGGAAATCACTTTGTGTAGCTACCTGTGTAAAGGAGGTAAAAATATATCCATATTCTCAGTGCTACTCAGGAGGGCAAGCCATGTCTACAATCATGAACTGGACAGAGTGAACAGGACAGTGTCGCTTGTGTAGATTGTTCAGTCTGTCAATATATCTTCAACAGTCATTTAACTTTCACCACAAGCACATTGTCACTTTATGGTAAGTACAGTTGTTACCCACTAAAGTGGCCATACATAACAGCAACATTACTCAGATATTGAGCACATACCCTGAGAGGCAAAATATTGAAGACTGTCTCATAATGACCTCTACCCAAAAAATATGAATTGTAGGTGTCTCAAGGTGGAGGCAGCAGAGCTGTACACTGCCTTATTGGAGACAACTGGGAGGCCTGTGCCACCCTAGACAGTACGTAACCATCTCCAAACTACCAATTTTGCCTAGAGCTGTCCATTAGAAACAACAGCACAAAAGTCCCAGCACACCGTCACATTAAGGAGGCGGCTAATGGAACACATAGGACTGGACCAGATTAACAGTGTGAACTGTACTGAAATGAAATGAATGCAGCCATGAGGATGAAATAATGAAGATGAAATGACAAATGAAAACTGTATTTAAATACAACTGAAATTAATATACAGCACCAAATTACTCAAAATATGACAGATTTTTGCTTCTGTCTGTGTCAACTTCTTCCACAGTTAAAATCTATGTCTGGTGATTTTAAGTACTACAAATGAATTTAATGAAATTCGTCACGTATGTTAAGAAATGAAACTGTGCTGAATTAAATCATAAAAATCGGTAATTTTTGTCAATAACTATGTTATTAACAGTAAGTCATTTAAGCATTATAAATATGATTTAAATAATTATTACACACATTACATGTATAATAATTTAAAACAGGATCACTTTATGAACAAGACCAGTGTAATTTAATTTGCATATATTTCTTAATGTCACATGTTTTTACAATTACATCAAGTTTTCTCATTGTATTGTCAAAGATATTTCTATCAGCACAATCATACTTTTTTTCATTCTTTCTTTGCCATGTGTTCATATTTTTCCACCACTTGCATGAAACTAAAACTACATGAAGAAATAATATATAGTTTTCCAATAGTTGGTGGAATTAGTTTACTTCTAAATGTTTTTAATAGAGACATATTCTGTATTTTCATAAACTTTATATTGAAATTGAATGCCATTTTCTTCTTGGATACCCGAAGGTACTGTAGGATCACTGGAAAATAAACAAATATATAATTAATGCAAAAATTTATTGAGTGGGATCATTACAAAAGCCTGAACTGAAATACTTGCCATACTAGACAATGACACACAGTACACAACATAGAGGGAAACTAACTGTTGGTACCTATTAACAAAGACAAAAAGTGGCTGTTAGTAGTTCAATATGCAGCCACAAAAATATATGATCATTTGCCCACTAACACAAAACATGCTGACAGGTAGGAAAGTAAATTTTAAATTTAGCCTTAAACAATTTGTTCTGGACAACCCACCCCATTTTGTGGACAGAATTTTAATTAAAACTTGTAGCATGTGCAGTTGAAAAACGGAAGCGTGTCACTAGTTACATGAGTAGTGTTAAAGACTAATATGTTAATTCTTATTAAATTTAACAATGTGCTGTTTAGTGATCTGCAAATGGCCAGGATGTCAACATACTTATAAACAAATCATACATACATAGCCTCTAAACTGAATCACTGCACACGATTTCAGTAAAAATTGTGCAAATGATCTATGGAACATGCATCATCTCAATCTCATACAGTACTTTGTTGTAGGAAGTTATTGTAGAATGTAAATGCTTTTGGATTAAAGGAGATCACTCACCAAAAAGCAGAAGCATTGGGTTGTCAATAGGTGCACACAAAACAAAGGAATTGCCTCCATACCAGATATTTCCAGTAGACGGAGACATCTTCAACTGTGGTGTGCGATATGTGACATAATACCATTCGGTAAATAAGAGTTGTATGTGAATCATTGCATGGAGGTATTAGGCAGAAGCTTCTAACATCTTAAGAGCATAGAGTTCCCATAGTGTCTTGGAACTTTTAAGTCCTTGTGCCTTATATTAAAGAACTGTAACTTGTTTTATAACAAGTTCTTTAGCACATAAACCATACATAATATTATTACATTATGTACTGCACTCATTTACTGTACATTTCTATTGCAAACAAGTAAATATGAGGATAAGGCTAGAAGCGTCAATATCAATCATGGTATAATCAAATTAAGGCCATTTAATTACAGTCTGAGGCAATTTTTTTCCTAATTAGTTGTAAGACTGTGATCTCCACAGACCCATCAATGATGGAAAGGAGAAATAGCCTTATTTCAGTTTAGTTATCTGCCTGTTCCATGTATTGTAATTGCAACTTCTCCTTATTTATCACTTGGTTGACGATCAAAGATTTTTGTAGCTGAACATCTTACTCCTTTCTGTTACTGTCTATGGTTGAGAGATGAATACCATAAGTAATTTCTTCTTCTATTATTATATTAATGAACATTGCTGTTGTTTTCTGTGGCTGAAGGTTGAAAAAAACTTCATAAATGAGTTAATATACTGTGACACTTTTTAACAGTCTTGTTCAACTTGTTAAAGAATGGTATCTGGTTTTACAATACTTAACTGATTAGTCCTATTGTTTCACTTTATTTATGGCATAATAATATGGGACAACAAGACAGTATGAAGTCACTGTTTGTAAGAGCTGTCTATGACACATCATCAATGTTACAGCCTCTATGATGCTACACAGCCATGCCTATTATTAATGAGGCTGTGGCTGCTATCTAAAAATGGATAGGAACCAACATAGTTTAGAATTTATGTTTTTGACACATTTAATTATTTTTTAAAGTGCTGCGATGTGGAATATTCATGGTGAAAATCACAAACAAAAATTGCAAATTAACAGTGTCAAATCTTCCACTGCAAAGTCAGGAGGGCACAAGTGTACTGCCTGGCTACATTTTTATTACTTTATGCAAATCATGTATGGTGACACTATGTGGCAATGGAGCAAAAACAACACTAAAGAGTGAATGAAACATACACAGCAGTAAGGAGAACTCATTTCACCCCCCCCCCCCCCCCCCTTAGCACCCATATCACCCTGGACTGGAACAACTGAACCATAACCTGTACCATGGTTTTGATTATCTATGATCATATATGGAAATGAGGGGCATCCTACCTGAGATTCTTCCAACCCTTTCTAAAGTGGTATGTCATTGCCCACGCAACTGACAACATACTGGTCCGTCTCTATGCCACTCCCAATTCCTTGCCACATGGGTCTTATCTCTGTGGAAGATCCAGGTGCAAGACCTGCTCAATTCATCCAGTCTAGTGCATCCCACTTCAATACAGTCGCAGGCATGTCCTATCCTATCACTGTGAAAACATCCATATCTGTGGTGCAATCACTGCACAGCATTTTATGTGGAAATGACCACCAACCAGCTGCCCACCAGGATGACTGTCCCATCACTGTGCAGCATTTTATGTGTACATGCCCACCATCCTGCTGTCCATTAGAATGAAAGGCCACTGCCAAACTGTGGCCAAGAACAAAGTTGACCATCCAGTGGCACAACACGCATCAGGGCACAACATGCTTAAATTCAATGGCGCCATCTGGAGTCTTCTCCCTAACACCAGCTTTTCTGAACTATGGAAGTTCTCTGAAACACATCCTTCGTTCCTGTAATCCTCCTAACCTCAAAAAGTGTCCACTAATCCACTGTCCTCACAACCTTGACCCAACAGTTCCCCTCCCACTGTTCTGTCATCCCCTCACAATCCATGGTTTCATATCATCTTCACCGTATGCCTCATCTCACCGGCTTCAGTAGCATTGTGTTACGTGCATCTGCCACACCTCCCTACCGCATTCACATGTTGCAGCCCTGCTGCCCCTCAAGCCCTTAGCTACATGTCCCCAACCCCTCCTCCCACCTCTTTCTCCCTCTTCCTATCCCACCCGACACCATCCCTACTTCCAGTCCACCTGCTGAACTACAATCCTGGCATTGTGTGTCTGGGCAGCACAATGTAGGTGCACATGTGTGTGTGTAAGTTTTCATTCTCTCTTGTATGTGCCTCTTGATGTCTCAGCACCTCTACTATTTGGTGAGTGGTCTCCTTTACTCCTAAATACTAACAGTTCTGTGTTCCTTGTTCTTCAATGTAATCTGTAACAGCTATGCTGCATATTAAAATAGTCCTCATGTTTTATAGTTGTGGAGGGAGAAGAAAGAAATGCCATGTAAAATACCAGTAGTTTAGACCTATTACTCTTTCTCTGCTAAGAATATGAAGGCTTCAAAACACGTGTGAAAGCACTTAACATAATGGAGATTTGAAAATGTGGTACATTTGTTCAAAAACACAAAGGCCAAATCATTACTGAAATTTAAAACAATTAAATGACCTTCATTCAGACAAAGTAAGTGAAACAAAAAAGTAGTGCAGACAGTTAAAATCTATGTACAAGTTTTTTCTGGTGAAAACTTGCAGCCTTTGTTTTATGTTAATTCTTCCTGTCTCTAATCAGCACCTGTAATCAGTATCCCTGTCATGCTGAAGAAGGAGGAAGAATGCCTACAAATAGAGAGCAGTCAACAGTACTTTTTATTGTGAACACAAGGCTGTTGATACTAGCAAAGAAAGTAATTCTCCATGCACTTCAGTCTCCTTAAAGTAGCAACAGGACATCGCAAACTCAATAAGAAACACAAATCATTCGGAAAGGTTTGTATTATTAGAGGAAGGTGAGGTAGCAACTACAATTTTATGAATTTATATGAGCATGCTGAAGTGTGCTATACTGTGTGCTCACGAGGAATGGTCAATTATTCAGGGATACAATAGGAATGATTATTGAAAGCAAAAGAAATCTAGTAAACATTGGCCTTAAAATCCATACCTTAAGAGCTATGAGCACTTCATCTTCGATACTGTGAAACAAATCTCTTCTACTGCAAAATCTTTGCTTTCCACATTTTGAGAGGTGGTAACTGCCCAAGATCTTTCAAATTCTTCCAATCTGACAGCACCCTGGGGGCAGATGAAGATTATAGAACACTATATACAACCCATGCATTACCCCACACCATCCAACAGTTAACTTGTTTGTCTGGATCCCTATGACCACAAATATTAAATATTGTTTCTGAACTGGTGTAGACAGATAAAGCAATGAGCGATACCTAAAAAAGGATATGTTAATAATTACCTCAAAGAACATGGTAACTAATGACTGATGAAGTGAAAAAGACAATGTAGTGATTACAAAAGATTAGTGCTACAAAACAATAAGAAGGAAGAACCAGTAATACAGCAAATATTCTCCTTTCATGTGAAAATGTTTCATGGTGTTCATTCAATCAATGAACCTGGGAAATAAGTATTCCTGTCAGCTATTGCAATACAGAAAAAAATGCAAAATATTAATGGGGGCAATTTACAGAAGTGTGCTGAAATGAACTGGAATAATGGTATGGCAAAATGAAATGAAAATATATGAAGTTTTCGGGGGTTGCAGCCGAGTAGCATCGTCGTCTCGTAGCAACGTTTCGATGAAATGCATCTCCATCATCTTCAGGCTAAGTGTAGAGATATCGTCGGTCGCGGGATTGTATCTCTGCTGGACCACACACTGCTTCCCGCAGCAGGCCAATCACGCGCCCGTGGAATCGCCTGATGTGCCTGGATCGGCCGGTGGTGGTGGTGGTGGTGGTGGTGGTGGTGGATCGAGTCCTGGCGTCCGTCTCTGTCAGCTCTCCGTTCGCGGCCCTTGGTGGAACGGAATGTTCTACTCATTTACATGATTGCAGGCTCCCAGTCTGTGCTGAGATGGTACCCACTGTCGCGGTTGATTAGGTTGTCATGTAACTTTATTTCTATGGACTCTTTGATTACTGAGTCCCAAAATCCACTTGTACTGCATATTTTCTTTGTGTCCTCGAAATCAAAGGTGTGTTTCTCATCAATACTATGTTCCGCCACAGCATATTTGTTGGTTTGACCCAAGCGCACATGCCTAATGTGTTCACTGCTGCGCTGTGAGATGCAACGCTGCGTCTGTCCTATATATTGCATCCCACATTCGCATTTGATGTTGTACACACCTGGTGCCGTCAGACCTAGTGGATCCTTGGTTGAACCAAGAAGGTCTTTGATTTTTCCTGCTGCGCGGAAAACAGTCTTCACCTTATGTTTCTTGAGAGAAGAGAGACCGGATGAAGACGAAGCAATGGGGTGTGCATTCTTGCCATATGCGGGTCCTCCGATGTCCAAGATCGTGAGAATTCTCAAGAAACAAAGTGATGACTATTTTCTGTGCAGCAGGAAAAATCAAAGCCCTTCTCGGTTCAACCAAGGATTCACTAGGTCTGACAGCACCAGGTGTGTACAAGATTGGATTCGAATGTTGGATGCAATATATCCCATTACGACCTATTTTAAACACTATTAGCTTGCCGACATATGGTGTTGCTAAGCATTTATCACAGATGCTAAAACCCTTGGTGGGTTATGGTTCGCACCATGTGAAAAACTTGGCTGAGTTTGTTAAAGTACTACAGGGAATGTGGCTGAAAAATGAAGACCTACTAGTCAGCTTCGATGTGACATCCTTATACACACGAGTACCAATAGAAGACTCCCTGGCTTTACTCGAAGAACACTTTCAGGCGGATATCATCAAGCTCTTTCGCCATGGTATAACCACCGTCTATTTCAAGTGTGGTGGGAAGTTCTACGAACAGATGGATAGTGTAACTATGGGCTCCCCCCTAGCACCAGGCATAGCCAATCTATACATGGAGCACTTCAAAAAGCTAGCACTGGACACTGCTAAACACAAGCCAAAAGTCTTCTACAGGTACGTTGACGATACCTTTGTAGTTTGGCCACATGGCAGGGACAAACTGCTAGAGTTCCATAAACACCTCAACAGCATACATGGAATATCAAATTTACCATGGAGATAGAAGAGAACAGAAGATTACCCTTACTGGATATCCTGATCACACATGGACGGCACACTGGGACACGCAGTGTATAGAAAGAAAACACACACGGACCTCTATCTTAACGCCAATAGCTGCCACCACCCTGCGCAACGCAATGCTGTACTCAACACCTTAGTGCACAGGGCAAGGTCCATCTGCAATAAGAAAAGTTTGCCACAGGAATTGCAACACCTAAAGGACACCTTCAAGAAAAATGGATATAATGAGAGCTCTAAAGACCGACCACAAGAAGAGAGACCGGATGAAGACGAAGCAATTGGCTGTGCGTTCTTGCCATATGCGGGTCCTCCGACATCCAAGATCGCGAGAATTCTCAAGAAACATAAAGTGAAGACAGTTTTCCGCACAGCAGGAAAAATCAAAGACCTTCTTGATTCAACCAAGGATCCACTTGGTCTGACGGCATCAAGTGTGTACAACATCAAATGCGAATGTGGGATGCAATATATAGGACAGACGACGCAGCGTTGCATCTCACAGTGCCGCAGTGAACACATTAGGCATGTACGCTTGGGTCAAACCAACAAATATGCTGTGGCGGAACATAGCATTTATGAGAAGCACACCTTCGATTTCGAGGACACAAAGAAAATATGCAGTACAAGTGGATTTTGGGACTCAGTAATCAAAGAGTCCATAGAAATAAAGTTACATGACAACCTAATCAACCGCGACAGTGGGTACCATCTCAGCACAGCCTGGGAGCCTGCAATCACAAAAATGAGAGTAGAACGTTCCGTTCCACCAAGGGCTGCGGACGGAGCAGACAGAGACGGACGCCAGGACTCGATCCCCGCGCACGCGTCCCCTCCACCACTGGCCGATCTAGGCGCATCGGGCAATTCTGCGGGCACGTGACTGGCTGGCTGTGGGAAGCGGAGAGTGGTCCAGCAGAGATATAAGCCCGCGACTGACGATATCCCGACACTTTGCCTGAAGATGATGGAGACGCATGCCATCGAAATGTTGCTACGAGACGACGATGCTACTCGGCTGACAACCTGTAAAGACTTCATATATGAAATTCGACGAGAAAGCCTGCACTCGCATATGGAATGAAAATGTTCCAACCACACCTGCAAACCAGCCACAAAGCATCATCAACTTCATTAGATACATAACGGGTTGGAATGACAACCACTTCTACCACCAGTGCTTCACTTACCTTCTTCATACTAGGAAATGAAGGATACATTTCCTAAAATCCTTCACACCCTTCCCAAAGTGGTTATTCGCCAGCCGTCCAAACTACAAAATGTATAGGTTATTATTTATAATGTTTCTGCTTGGGATATTTTGTCATGCATGAAGACTCATGTGCAAAATGTGTCCTATGTTTTCACTGAGCACATGTTAGCCTACATCAGTCAATTGTTATCCTACTAGGTCAGTGGCTCGGCCAAATGTGAAAACAGCCCAATCACATATCAATTAATGCAACATGCAACTACCTCTGCCTGCACCTGTGTGAACCATCTTCCTTTTTTTTCTTTCATATCATTATACCTGGCAACTTATCCATCCCATTCCCCCACAACATTGCTGCACTTCAAAAAAATGGTTCAAATGGCTCTGAGCACTATGGGACTTAACATCTATGGTCATCAGTCCCCTAGAACTTAGAACTACTTAAACCTAACTAACCTAAGGATATCACACAACACCCAGTCATCACAGGGCAGAGAAAATCCCTGACCCTGGCTGGGAATAGAACTTGCTGCACTTGTTTCACCACATACATTGTTGCAAGGTAATCATTCATGACAGTTGGCCTCCATATTCATATGTACAGTGTATGTGGGTGTGTTCAGAAGAATATGAATATGAAGGCTGCCTTTTTAAGTTTTTATGGAAACAAAGAAGTTATTATCATATTTCTACAAACACTGACCTTTCAAATTTACGTCATATATTGGTCAATCAGGACTGTGGAACACCAGTGTATTGAACACAAGCGTCACAAACGCTTACAACAGCTGAGCAAATCTGCTATTGCAGAACATTGCCTTGACACCGGTCATCCTATGGAAAACAACAACACAGAGATTCTGGCTTGCACTGCCAGCTATTGGGATAGTGTTATTAAGGAAGCTGTTGAAATCAAACTATCAAGCAACATTATAAACAGAGATGGTGGATTTTGTTTAAATGCTGCTTGGAATGTGGCTCTGTCTCTCATCAAAAAACAGAGGGACAGAATTAGTGCTACTTCACCTGTTGATTAATAGTCACCATCGATATTTCTGATGTTGGTTACCTTTGGTTGTGTGTTGACTCTGTGGTTACTTGTTCAGTGTGTGGTATCTTCCTTGTTTCTCCTCTGTAAACCGAGATATTAAATTCCCTTGCACATTGCTTCCTCCTTGCATTTGTGCCTTGAGAATGGCAGGGTGTGTTCCTGTCGAAATATCGGTGGTGGTCGACGACGTCACCCAACAGCAAACCCGTAAGTTATTTGAGTACAATACAAATGTTTCTTAGGTCTACCATTGTTCTGTGTTTGACCTGCACCCTTTGAAACTGAACACTCATTTTTACTTTCCTGAGACCCGCTACCCTAAGAAATTGCCCAGCTCACACCACACAGCCCCCACTACCTCAATTAGCTGCCTCCTGTGTGAATGGACTCTTAATCCATGAAGCAGATCCCAATATCTCTACATTCCATGGTGCAAGTAAAGGAAGATGCAGCCTGCATGGTCACAGAAACTTCGCATCTGCTGATTCAGACTTTCACTCAGCTCTGTGCTAAAGGCGCACTGCCAGTCCTGTCAACGACGCTAAAGATGGTGAGCTCTGCATGCATATTGCAAGCAAAATTGGCTGTCTTTATCACTCCAGAGAGCCACCAGAAGCCAGAGAGAATCTCTTCCAATCCTAATTGACACGCCTCAGTATTGATATGAGCAACTACCTACTGTTGGCTGCACCCTGTGCTCTGCATAGCATCCGAAACTACCAAGTACACATCTGAGATGACTCACCCGGTATGCAAACCGAGTGCACACAAAATTTCTTTCCCCCTTTGACAACTATATCACGCGCCTTGCACTGGTGTGCCGAAATACCAATAATCCCAATCTCTGTGACTGCTTGTACCTTGCAGGCTATGAGGCTTCCTCTGCAACAGGGCAAGCAATTGCAGCCGGCTCAAGATCGTTATCAGCAATAAATGTACCTGAAACATATTGGGGGGGGGGGGGGGGGGAAGAAAAAAAGGGGGAGGGAGGGGGGGAGGCCAGTCCATTGGTCCCCCAGAATGTCTTCCACTGCCAGCCATACCTTGAAATGACATCCCAATCGACCACAGATGATGGCTCAAGAAATCTATTGGCTGCATGACTGAAGGGGAGGGAAGGGGAGGGGAGGGGAGGGGAGGGGAGGGGAGGGGAGGTGTGAGAGAGAGAGAGAGAGAGAGAGAGAGAGAGAGAGAGAGAGAGAGAGAGAGAGAGAAGTAATATATACACAAATATCAAATATTTAAAAGTAATTTGTAAACATATCCTGAGGGCACCCTCAGGACATACAACCCAGTAGTCAAAAGCTCCTCACAGTTCAGACCCATCCGATTGTTAGCACATAAACAATCTAGACTTACCAATTCATTTAGAAATTTCATCTTCAGAAACCCAGCAACTGAGGTCTAGAACACCATTGTGGCACACAGAAATCAGCCTGCAGAAAATTAACTTCAACATGCAAGAAGCCTGGAAAAATCAGTGGCAGGAGCAATCTTCCATGAAGCAACACATTAATCAAAACTATCTGGGGGCAATCAGCAGGTTTTCATCTACCTCGACAACATAGGTGCATACTGAATTGGATCATAACTGACCAGGGCAGATGTTTCATCAGTGTGGATAGAAGTCTTCCACTCAATGTGACCGTAGTGAAGAGCAGCAAACAGTACATCATGTAATGTTTGAATGTTCCCTCAGAGCACTCAAATTATCAATGAAAGACTTCACAATTTGTCTGCAGAAGCTTCTGCTCAGATTTCCAACCTGGGCTTACAGCTATGAACTCGTTACTAACTTGTGATTGTATGCACCTGTTTAGAAATGTATATATTTGTCATATGTAATTGTCTATATTTCTGTCATCATACTATAAATAAATAAATTACCATATAACTATGATATTCTCGCAAAAACCATGGAACTTGCCATTGGATGCGTGGCTTACGTGCCTTAGTGATATAGATAGCTGCACCATAGGTGCAACCACAATGGAGGGGGTGTCCGTTGACAAGCAAGACAAATGTGTG
The DNA here is from genome assembly GCF_023897955.1 of Schistocerca gregaria. Classification (NCBI taxonomy): domain Eukaryota; kingdom Metazoa; phylum Arthropoda; class Insecta; order Orthoptera; family Acrididae; genus Schistocerca; species Schistocerca gregaria. Next base: position 306,918,468 of record NC_064931.1, read on the forward strand.
GTTCTTGAAACAGGGGCAGCAGTTTTTTCTGTAGTTGCAGGAGCAACAGTCTGGCTTGTAGCATCAACCAAAACGGCCCTGCTGTGCGGGTACTGTGAATGACAAAGTGACTGGAAACAACAGCTGTAATTTTTCCGAAGTGCATGAAGCTCTACTGTATGGTTAAATGATTTTTCCTGAGGGCATGCAGCTCTACTGTAGGGGTTAAATGATGATGGCATTCTCTTGAGTAAAATATTCCAGAAGTAAAATAGTCCCCCATTTGGACCTCTGGGAGGGGGGGGGCTACTCAGGATGATGATGTCATCAGGGAGAAAAAAAACCTGGCATTCTAAGGATTGGAGTGTGAAATGTTAAATTCCTTAATCAGGCAGGTAAGTTAGAAAATTTAAAAAAGAAAATGGATGGGTTGAAGTTGTATATCGTGGGAATTAGTGAAGTATGGTGGCAGGAGGACCAAGACTTTAGATCAGGTGAACACAGGGTTATAAATACAAAGTCAAATAGGAATAATGCAGGAGTGGAAATAGGAATGCAGGTAAGCTAAAATGAACATCATATTGAATGCGTTATTGTAGCCAAGATAGACACGAAGCCCACACCTACCACAGTAACCCAAGTTTACACGTCAACTAGCTCCACAGATGAAGAGATTGAAGAAATGTATGATGAGGTAAAAGAAATTATTTAGATAGTGAAAGGAGACGAAAATTTAATTCTGATGGAGGACTGGAATTTGCTAGAAGGAAAGGAAGAGACGCAAAAATAGTAGATTAATACGGACTGGGGGACAGGAATGAAAGAGGAAGCCACCTGGTACAATGTTGCACAGACCATAATTTAATTGCCAAAAACTCATGGTGGTTTAAGAATCATAAAAGAAGGCTGTATACGTGGAATGGACTAGGAAACACTGGACGGTTTCGTACTGAATATGTAATGGTTAGACAGAGATTTAGGAACCAGATCGTAAACTGTAACATATTTCCAGGGCAGATGTGGACTTTGACTGCAGTTTATTGGTTATGAACTGTAGATTAAAACTGAAGAAATTGCAAAAAGGTAGACAATTAAGAGGTTGGGACCTGCATAAATTGAAAGAACCCGAGGTTGTTAGGAGTTTCAGAGGGAGCATTACGCAACAGATGACTAGAACATTGGAAAGGAGTACAGTGGAAGCCAAATGGGTAGCTTTAAGAGAGCAAATAGTGAAGGCAGCAGAGGATAAAACAGTTAAAAAGGCAAGACTTAGTAGAAATCCTTGGACAACACACAACATACTAAGTGATGAAAGGAGAAAATATAAAAATGCACCAAATAAAGCAAGCAAAAGGGAATACAAATGTCTAAAAATGAGATTGACAGGAAACGCGAAATGGCTAAACAGTAAGGGCTAGAAGAGGAATATAAGAATTTAGAAGCATGTTTCACTACAAAAAAAAGACGGATACTGCTTACAGGGAAATTAAAGAGGCCTCTGAAGAACAGAGAAGGAGCTGTCTGAATATCAACAGCTCAGTTGGAAAATGTGTCCTCTGCAAAGAAGGGAAAGCTGTGAGGTGGAAGGTGTATATAGAGGGTCTGTACAAGGAAATTTGGAAATTTGTGGTACATTCCTATGGGACCAAACTGCTGAGGTCATCGGTCCCTAGGCTTACACACAACTTAATGTAACTTAAACTAACTTATGGTAAAGACAACATACACACTCATGCGTAAGGGAGAACTCGAACCTCTGATGGAGGGAAGCCAAGTGAACAGTGGCTAGGTGCCTCAGACCGCACAGCTACTCTGCAAGGCACTGATTATACAGGGAAGGAGAACTTGAAAGCAATACTATAGAAAGGGAAGTGGACATAGATGAAAATGAGATAGGAGATATGATACTGTGAGAGGAATTTGTCACAGCACTGCAAGACCTCCATGGAAGGGCCAGCCATCAAAAAACTCTTCTTTCTGGTGTGCAAGATGTATGTGACAGTAAACACCCTCAAACTTAAAGAAGAATGTAATAATTCCATTTCCATAGAAAGCAGTTGCCGACAGGTGTGAAAATTATCAAACTATCAGTTTAATAAGTCATGTTTGCAAAATACTAACATGAATTATTTACAGAAGAATGGAAAAACTGGTAGAACCCAACCTTGTGGAAGATCAGTTTGGATTTTGGAGAAATGTAGGAACACACTAGGCAGCACTGCCTGTATGAATTATCCAAGAAGATAGAGAAACAAAAGATAAATTTGGAGTCAGCATTAAAGCAGGGAGAAGACAGAAACTGTGAGGTTTGCTGATGACACTGTAATTTTATCAGAGACAGCAAAGGACTTTGAATAGCAGCCGAATGGAATGGACAGTGTCTTGAAAGAAGGATATAAGATAACAATCAACAGAAGCAAAACAAGGATAATGAAATGTAGTTGAATTAAATCAGGTGATGTTGAGGAAATTAGCTTAGGAAATGAGACACTAAATGTAGCAGATGGAGTTTTGCTATTTGGGCAGCAAAATAACTGATGATGGCCAAAGTAGAGAGGATATAAAATGTAGACTAACAATGGCAAGAAAAGCATTTCTGGAGAAGAGAAATTTCTTAACACTGAATGTACACTTGGTGTTAGGAAATCTTTTCTGAAGGTATTTGTCTGGAGTGTAACCATATACGGAAGTGAAACATGAATGATAAACAATTTACACAACAACAGAACAGAAGCTACTCAAATGTGGTGCTACAGAAGAGTGCTGAAGATCAGAAGGGTAGATCATGACTAATGAGGAAGTACTGAATCGAACTGTGGAGACAAGAAATTTGTGGCACAACTTGACCAAAAGAAGGGATTGGTTGATAGGACACAAGCTGAGGCATGAAGGGTTTAGCAATTTAGTACTGGAGGGAAGTAGTGTGTGTGTGTGTGTGTGTGTGTGTGTGTGTGTGTGTGTGTGTGTGTGTGTGTGTGTGTTGGGGGGGGGGGGGGGGGATTTAAGAGGGAGGCCACGAGATGAATACAGTAAATAGAGTCAAAAGGCTGTAGGAAGCAGTAATTACTGATGAAGAGGCTTGCATAGCATAGGGTAGTGTGGAGAGCTGCATCAAACCAGTCTCAGCATCAAACCAGTCTTCAGAGTGAAGACCACCACCACCACCACCACCACCACCACCACCACCACCACAACAACAACAACAACAATATTAATTTAACAACAAAGAGTTGAAGAAATGTAAATCAGTAGTACAACTGATGTTCTTCGGTAGCTCTGAAGTAACCCTTGGCAGCAAGACGGCAATTGGCTCCAACCCTGGATTGTAAATGATACGTGGGCCACACCATTAGGTCATGCATTGCATCCTTCCCAAATAATCTCACTGCATATGGTCAAAATGTGAAAATCAGTTCCATGGTAGGACACATGCTAGACAGCTAAGCTGATCTACCTTGGGGCAACGAAGTGGATGGCCCCTCAAACTACTCCCATCATCAGTGTCATTTATGCTCTTTACACATGCAAATCGCTCTTATCTATATACAGTCACCAATAATTGCACATAAACTTTACAAAACTGGTAAGCATGTGCTGTGCCTTCTCATCAAATCCTGTGTTTAAGACACTTCTGGATATTCAATCCTTCGTGGGCCTTGCTCTCAGGTCCTTTAAACTGGGCTTCAAGATGCAACATATTAACATGGGTCTCATTGTAACCGGTGCACATTCAAAAGCAAGGTGCAGGAGACAATGATGTGTAGCAGTGAATCAGAAGCTTGTCAGTGTTTTCTGGGACACCCTGTACATCACCTATTGAAATGCAAACAATAACAAGCATAAATTTCTCCAGCAGCCAATAAGCAGTGTAAATGCTAGCCTTCTTTCAGGTTATGTCATCGTTGGTAATTAGTTTCCTGTTTTCAAATTTCCACCTCAATTATAATGAGAAGCCACAGAAAAGCATCATTCGACATATGCGCAAAATTTTGGACTTGGGTGAAGGAAAGCTGGAGCTGCACTTTATTGTTAAGTGCAATACCCACATGTATTTCGCATTTATGTACAAACTGAGACGCCTACATTCTTGCTTTCCTACACCATTTTCCTTACTTTATGAAAAACATAGGGTCATATGAATAAAATGGAAAAAGTACTTCATACTCAGAATTTCAGCAAACATTCTCACACTTGCATGAATAAAGTGAGTCAGAGGATGTATTTCACATAAGAATGTTGATAGGTTGAGTAAAAGGGTGGGGGGTAGTTTTCAACACACAGAAAATTCTCAAATTTCGTATGAATAAAACTAGAAAAGTTTCTTACAAGACGAGAACATTCTCAATTTTTTGAAATGAGCTGTGTAGTATACTTCGAGCTGGATTAGTTCTGTTAATGTTCTAAGTTTTACCAATGTTTTTAGTAAAAATGGCAGAAATTATGGTACTCCAAAGGGAAAAAAATATATATTTAGCACAAAAGAAATATTGAAGAGAGAAACTGTAGAAGTTTACACAGGTTCAACAATGAAAACATTAACTGGCTCATGAATCACTTTCTTCCCAAAAATCATGAAAAAAGGGGTGGGGGTGCCTTTTCAAAAAAATTGAGAGTGAAAACATTTTTGCACTATTTAGCAGACCCAGGTTTTCAGACTGGTGTAGGAGAAGACTTAAGTGTACACCTGACCACTGCGTCACTGACATTTTCAGATACTGTTCATCATGTTATCCAAAAAGCACTTTCGTGGATTCAGTTTCCCAGAAACATATGCAAACTAGAAACAGCAAAAGTTAAGAGACTATCAAGGTATCAGTTTCCATGTGCAGTGAGGATTCTCTATCGCATGCACATACCAATCATGAACCCCTCTGTACATGGAGATGGAGATGAATATGTTAACTGAAAGGGCTTTCCTAGTATAAATGTCAAGGGAACATGTGAATACAGTGAAAAGTTTACAAGTGTCAGTGCTTCATGGCCTTGATGATAGAATATGGAGAAACTCTAATGCATGCCAGATACTAAGACGGAACAACAGTAATGCTTTCATTTTAGAAGATGCACAGGTTGGCACTACATCATGGTTAATGACACCATATTACAGAATCCTACAACAAACGTAACTCCAAAGAAAGGGTGACAATCAAATGGTGCTTTGGACAGGTGAAAGGCATTTCCCAGTTCTTCACAGCAAAACAAGACTTAGCCAAACAAAAATCTATAAAGTGATTGCTGCCTGATTTGTTTCACACAATGTTGCAAAACAGACAGGGGATGAGTATTTTGCAGCACCTAGTGGCAACGACAATAATCTTCCAGTGATGGGAGAAGAAGAAGCAGCAAACACACCTATGCATTGTACAAACAGAAAACGAGAAATTGCTAATGTTATGTGTCAACTGTAGTGCATGGGAGATTTGTACATAAACTATATATAAAGAAGCCTAATTTGTGTAATTTTTTTGTAATTAAATAGTCTTTCGGTTTTTCTTGGACTTACTGAAATTTGATTTGGAAACTTTACTTGTACCAAAGATAGTGTCAAGGGTGTGCATCAGCCATGTAAAATAATTATTTCTAAATATCCATGTGTTATATTGTTGTTATAACTACATAGTGTTGCATATGGTGTGCTGGTTATTAGCACCAAAAAACAGTACCACAGTGTTCACCGACTACATTTGTTATCTCATGCACCCTTACATTCTCTCTCCGTAAATGCTTGTTCATAGATACAAGCAAATGGTAGCAAAAATTGGCGAATTGTCTGCAGATGTGCATTTGCTAGTGTTTTCTTCCATTCACTCTGGTGTAAATACGGCTTAAGGGACCTATAGTGAGGCTCAAATACTGAAAAACCTAAACTGGCAGATACAATGAGAAAGAAACAGCAATTTTTTTGTGAAAAACTGCTTAAAAATTATAAGAATAAGCTTTTTGAGAAGGGACTTGAAATACGCTTACATAGGAATCCGGAAGAGGTGTAAGTAATCATTCTTTCCATGCTCAACATATGAATAGCATGGGCACAAAACTTAACATGGGCTACACTATGGACTACACTCTTTCAAACACTTCTAGGAATTTGCAGAGTGTAGATGAAGATGTCAATAGGTGGTGGCCATGTACCACACAGGAATATCTTAAAGTGACTTCTTTCCATTGGAGTGACTGCAGTGACATCAATCATTTGTATACATTTGGATTTACTTCAAACAGTTTGTTACTTTGTCCGTCTTGCCACTTTTTCTGTCCCTGGCATATGGCCCTTCTTCTATGCTGTAAAAAGATAACATACAATGGAATGGCACACTTCATAGCAAGATGTTTCTGGATCCTATCTTGGGCTGTAGTGTAAAGTCCCTTGTTCATACGAATTCCCTCATACTCTGCTAATCAACACAACTTTACTACCTACGATTGTCGCTATAACAAGAAAAGTTAATCATTCATGTTCTGAGCATAAGGTATATTGTCCGAATACACTACAGAGCAATTAGAAAATCTCAGCAGAAAAAGAAGTTCTTGTCTTGATCTAGTTGCACCACCTCCAGTTCCTACAGCTCTCCAATGAACACTGTAAGTAAATCTCGATCACACTATTAGGCACAACAACCAACCAACTTTCTCTACATGCTTGGACCCATCAGTCTATGTGGCTTTAAAATCGTAGTGTTTGTACAGGAGTGCATATAGCCTCCTCAGTCCTCTAGTAGCATATATGCTGCATCCAACTTCAATTTTTGCTTCTTCAGGCAATTAACTAAACTTGCTGTGCCTAATTGTATTGTGTACATTACATCATGTGCTTCCTGTGCATCACTTGTTTACATTTCTGCACACTCCCAGTACGTTTCAGTGCCTGATTAAAGAAATCTGTTTATCACAGTTCTAGCATGGCTTCTAGAAATAAACATAATTTCTGCTTGTTTTTACTACTTCTGAATTATAATGTATTTACAATATGCTTTAATATGCTAAACTAGTGAATACATGATTCCCCCCCCCCCTCACAATAATACGGCAATACATTCCCCCCTCCCAGTGTAGCACTGGGTCTACATTCGGCAATGATCTACTTTCTCATCACAAGAGACAAAACAAGAGGATGTAGAGAATGAAGGAGGAGGGCAGGAATATGTTAATAAAGATTATGCATTTCCAATGAGGAAATCCCCCACAGCAAGAAAGCTTGTGCAATCATCACCAGCAAGAATGTTCCATGCCATGCATCTACCTGACATGATAAATAAAACCCAAAAAATCATTTGAGGTGTGGGCTGCCTGCCTGTAAGGTTATCACTTGGAGACATGCATGGTAAATACTGTGCTGTCTTACAACATATTTATTCACAACAGGTTCTGATCATTGATCATCATCACAGTAGAAAAATATTGCGACAACTTCAAATGTCATACACGCTATTTCACCAGAAAACACTGGGCAATGAAACCACCAATGTTTTCCATTTGCATTAGCTGGTTATTATGGTGTGAATTACCTTTATCTGATGTTTGCAAGTGAGCTATGACATCTTTTCTGGTGAAATAGCATGTATGACATGTGAAGATGTCACAGTGTTTTTCTGCTATGAACATGATTAAAACTGGTTGTGAATAAATATATTGTAAGACAGCACAGTGTTTACCATTCATTTCTCCAAATATATCGATGCTGTTGACAGTTGCCTGAAAAATATTTTTAAGGCTATCACATTTGTGTGGTACACAAAATACATTGTATATCTTTGTTTCACAGAAAGAGGAGCTGTTTTTTGCAATGGTGTTAAAAAAAAGCAGGATGTACATTATGCCCCAGGGAAGTGTGATATAATTGCCTCTTATGCTCAACCTACATAAATGATCTGGCAATCAGAGTGAATAGCAATTTATAGCTGTTTGCTAATGACGCTGTGGTGTACGGGAAGATATCATCCTTGAGTCATTGCACTGAGATACAAGACAAGCTGGACAAAATTTCTAGTTGGTGTGATGAATGGCAGCCTGCACTAAATGGAGAAAAACATAAGTTAATGCTGATGAGTAGGAAAAACAATCCTGTAACAGTCAAATGCAGTATTAGTAATGTGCTGCTTGACACAGTCACATTGATTAAATATCTAGGCATAACATTGCAAAGTGATATGAAATGGCGTGAGCACGTCAGACTGGTAGTCGGGAAGATGAATGCTCAACATTGCTTTAGTAGGATTGTTTATGGCATACAGAATGTTAATACAACCAACTCTTGAGTATTGCTCACGTGACAGGGATCCCTACCAGGTTAGAGTAAAGGAAGACATTGAAGCAATTCAGAGGTGTGCTGCTAGATTTGTTAACAGCAGATTCAATCAGCACAGGAGTATTAAGGAGATGATCTGTGAACTTAAATGGAAATCCCTGGACGGAAGACAACCCTCTGATTGCAAGGCATTATTGCAGAAATGCATAAAACTTTTCTGTCTTGGTCACACTTTCTTATTTCTTACTTTGATTATGTATTTTGACTAACTGCCACCATAAGATTAAATAGTTTGAAACACAGTACAATGTACATTGTCAAACAGTACATTCATATGTGGCACAGGTGCATACTGCACCTTGTACAAACAAGTACTATTTGACAATATACAGTGTACTGATGTTTTAAAGTATTTGATCTGATGATGGATGTTAGCAAATATGCATATTCAAAATAAAAATATAAACGTTGGACCAAAACATAAAAATTTTGTTTGTTTATGCATGATTATGGCCGCTGACGTATACGAAACCGTCCTGTCCTGTCTCCTATTTTTACTATTGCAGAAATTTAGAGAACCGGCATTTGAGGCTGACCACCGATCAATTTTAATGCCAACTACGTACACTTCGCTTAAGAACCATGAAGATAAGACACAAAAGTTATGACTCATAATGAGGCTTATAGATAGTCGTTTTTCCCTTGTCCTATCAGCAAGTGGAATAGGAAAAGAAATGCGTAGAAGTGGTACATGGTACCCTCCGCCATGCACCGTACAGTGTCTTGCAGCACGCGTATGTAGATGTAGATATACGCAGGTGCTTCACAAAGGAAGTTTTACATGTCATTCCATGATAAGATCATTGCGCAACAAGAGTGGCACATTTCAGAAGAGAGTACTTGTTCTGAAGGCACAGTTCTGTTGTGATACACTACAGATGCACCACAGTGTGGGAGTGAAACTGTGTGGCAACTGGAAACTTACTCCAAAGTTAAAGTACATGTACTGTACGATTCTTGAGGGAAATACATATAAATTACACACAGATTTACCATTACATTTTGGTGGTATATGGATCAAATGCAATGTCACATTGAGCATTAGTGAAATAGTGCCAAAAATTTGACCGAAGTCACATAGCTGATGCTGATTAGTAAGAAAGGCCATCAACATCAACCACAGATGAAACTGTCCAGGTAATCGAGGAACTGATTTGCAGCAACTGCAGATTTTTCGATGATGTTCTTGAATGGTTCCATGACAAAGGAGCAGATTTTATCATTGAGGAACTGAACAACAGGCCAGTCAGTGTGCTCCCTGCCGCCGTTGGATAAGCAGCTGCAGCAGCAAGTCGTATAACCCTAGCTTACTTGTTTGTTAGATAGTTTAATTAATTTCTTTGCGTGTTTTTGGGTACTTGCATTGTTTAATTCATATATTTCGGGCGTATTATAGTATTTGACAGTTGTAGCATCGCGCTATAGTGCTTACTTCGTAGATTCTTATTTAAATTGCGTGCGAGTTTCGTATAGGAGGTGCAATTTCGAGTTTTAGTTACTGTAATCGTAAATTCAGCAGATTGTAGCGCAGTCGTTAGGCATTTGTACAGGTTAGTTGATACATTCTTTGCGTGTTCCGCTTGCGTTATCTAGGCACGGACTCGTGTTTCGGTAACTGTTGTTAAACATCGATTAGAATGGACAGGGACTGCGATTGCTGTGTTTGGATGAGGGCTGACTTGGCATCCCTTCGCTCACAGCTGCAAACGGCGCTGACTTCGGTCGCGCAGCTTGAGGCTGTTGCCAATGGGCACCACTGTCGGGAGCCGGACTCGGGTATCACGGGGATGTCAACCTCGTCCCGTCTGTCCCCAGATCGGTCTGCCGCTGTGGTTGCCCCGGTTGCTGCCCGCAGTGGGGCTGAGCCCTCGCCTGTGGTTGATTGGGAGGTCGTTCCAAGGCGTGGCAGGCAGCGAAAGGCGTCCCCGGAGGCTGATCAGAAAGCCTCCCCGGCGCGTCTGACAAACAGGTTTCAGGCACTGTCTCTGGCTGAGCCAGATGCAGCTCCCTGCCCTGTTTCAGAGGATCATTCTCAGCCTTCAAGGTCCGGGCAATCGCAGAGGGTGGGATTACTGGTAGTTGGGAGCTCCAATGTTAGGCGCGTAATGGGGCCCCTTAGGAATACGGCGGCTAAGGAGGGGAAGAAATCCAGTGTGCACTCCGTGTGCATTCCGGGAGGAGTCATTCCTGATGTGGAAAGGGTCCTTCCGGATGCCATGAAGAGCACAGGGTGCAGCCAGCTGCAGGTGGTGGCACATGTCGGCACTAATGACGTGTGTCGCTTTGGATCTGAGGAAATTCTCTCTGGATTCCAGCGGCTATCTGATTTGGTGAAGGCTGCCGGTCTTGCTTACGAGATGAAGGCAGAGCTCACCATCTGCAGCATTGTTGACAGAACCGACTGCGGACCTTTGGTGCAGAGCCGGGTGGAGGGTCTGAATCAGAGGCTCAGACGGTTTTGCGACCGTATTGGCTGCAGATTCCTTGACTTGCGCCATAGGGTGGTGGGGTTTCGGGTTCCGCTGAATAGGTCAGGAGTTCACTACACTCAGCTGGCGGCTACACGGGTAGCGGAGGCTGTGTGGCATGGACTGGGCGGTTTTTTAGGTTAGAAGGCCTCGGGAAAGTGCGGGATGGGCTGCAATGTCAAAGGGTGCTTGGCAATTACAGGACGTGCTTGGATCAAGGAACAGTCGGAATTATAGTTGTAAATTGTTGTAGTTGCGCTGGAAAAGTCCCTGAGCTTCAAGCGCTAATAGAAAGCACAGAAGCTGATATCGTTATAGGTACAGAAAGCTGGCTAAAGCCTGAAATAAGTTCTGCAGAAATTTTTACTAAGTCTCAGACGGTGTTCAGGAAAGATAGATTAGGCAGAATTGGTGGTGGAGTGTTTGTGTCTGTCAGTAGTGGTTTATCTTGTAGTGAAGTCGAAGTAGATACTCCGTGCGAATTGGTGTGGGTGGAGGTTATACTTAACAGCCGAATTAAGTTAATAATTGGCTCCTTCTACCGACCCCCAGACTCCGATGATACAGTTGCGGAACAGTTCAGAGAAAGTTTGAGTCTCGTAACAAATAAATACCCCACTCATACGGTTATAGTTGGTGGGGACTTCAACCTACCCTCTGTATGTTGGCAAAAATACTTGTTCAAAACCGGTGGTAGGCAGAAAACGTCTTCCGAGATTGTCCTAAATGCATTCTCCGAAAATTATTTCGAGCAGTTAGTCCACGAACCCACGCGAATTGCAAATGGTTGCGAAAACACACTTGACCTCTTGGCCACAAACAATCCAGAGCTGATAGAGAGCATCATGACTGATACAGGGATTAGTGATCACAAGGTCATTGTAGCTAGGCTCAATACCATTTCTTCCAAACCCATCAGAAACAAACGCAAAATAATTTTATTTAAAAAAGCGGATAAAGTGCCACTAGAAGCCTTCCTAAAAGACAATTTCCATTCCTTCCGAACTGACTATGCGAATGTAGACGAGATGTGGCTCAAATTCAAAGATATAGTAGCAGCAGCAATTGAGAGATTCATACCTCATAAATTGGTAAGAGATGGAACGGATCCCCCGTGGTACACAAAAAAGGTCCGAACGCTGTTGCAGAGGCAACGGAAAAAGCATGCGAAGTTCAGAAGAACGCGAAATCCCGAAGATGGGCTAAAATTTACAGAAGCGCGAAATTTGGCACGTACTTCGATGCGAGATGCCTTTAATAGGTTCCACAACGAAACATTGTCTCGAAATTTGGTAGAAAATCCGAAGAAATTCTGGTCGTATGTAAAATACACAAGCGGCAAGACGCAGTCAATACCTTCGCTGCGCAGTGCCGATGGTACTGTTATCGACGACTGTGCCGCTAAAGCGGAGTTATTGAACGCAGTTTTCCGAAATTCCTTCACCAAGGAAGACGAATGGAATATTCCAGAATTTGAAACACGAACATCGGCTAGCATGAGTTTCTTAGAAGTAGATACCTTAGGGGTTGCGAAGCAACTCAAATCGCTTAATACGGGCAAGTCTTCAGGTCCTGATTGTATACCGATTAGGTTCCTTTCAGATTACGCTGATACTATAGCTCCCTACTTAGCACTCATATACACCCGCTCGCTCACCGATAGATCTGTACCTACAGATTGGAAAATTGCGCAGGTCGCACCAGTGTTCAAGAAGGGTAGTAGGAGTAATCCATTTAACTACAGACCTATATCATTGACGTCGGTTTGCAGTAGGGTTTTGGAGCATATACTGTATTCAAACATTATGAATCACCTCGAAGGGAACGATCTATTGATACCTAATCAGCATGGCTTCAGAAAACATCGCTCTTGTGCAACCCAGCTAGCTCTTTATTCGCACGAAGTATGGCCGCTATCGACAGGGGATCTCAAGTTGATTCCGTATTTCTAGATTTCCGGAAAGCTTTTGACACCGTTCCTCACAAGCGACTTCTAATCAAGCTGCGGAACTATGGGGTATCGTCTCAGTTGTGCGACTGGATTCGTGATTTCCTGTCAGGAAGGTCGCAGTTCGTAGTAATAGACGGCAAATCATCGAGTAAAACTGAAGTGATATCAGGTGTTCCCCAGGGAAGCGTCCTGGGACCTCTACTGTTCCTGATCTATATAAATGACCTGGGTGACAATCTGAGCAGTTCTCTTAGACTGTTCGCAGATGATGCTGTAATTTACCGTCTAGTAAGGTCATCCGAAGACCAGTATCAGCTGCAAAGCGATTTAGAAAAGATTGCTGTATGGTGTGTCAGGTGGCAGTTGACGCTAAATAACGAAAAGTGTGAGATGATCCACATGACTTCCAAAAGAAATCCGTTGGAATTCGATTACTCGATAAATAGTACAATTCTCAAGGCTGTCAATTCAACTAAGTACCTGGGTGTTAAAATTACGAACAACTTCAGTTGGAAGGACCACATAGATAATATTGTGGGGAAGGTGAGCCAAAGGTTGCGTTTCATTGGCAGGACACTTAGCAGATGCAACAAGTCCACTAAAGAGACAGCTTACACTACACTCGTTCGTCCTGTGTTAGAATATTGCTGCGCGGTGTGGGATCCTTACCAGGTGGGATTGACGGAGGACATCGAAAGGGTGCAAAAAAGGGCAGCTCGTTTTGTATTATCGCGTTATAGGGGAGAGAGTGTGGCAGATATGGTAAGCGAGTTGGGACAGAAGTCATTACAGCATAGACGTTTTTCGTCGCGGCGAGACCTCCTTACGAAATTTCAGTCACCAACTTTCTCTTCGGAATGCGAAAATATTTTGTTGAGCCCAACCTACATAGGTAGGAATGATCATCAAAATAAAATAAGAGAAATCAGAGCTCGAACAGAAAGGTTTAGGTGTTCGTTTTTCCCGCTCGCTGTTCGGGAGTGGAATAGTAGAGAGATAGTATGATTGTGGTTCGATGAACCCTCTGCCAAGCACTTAAATGTGAATTGCAGAGTAGTCATGTAGATGTAGATGTAGAATATTCTGACCACTGTTTACACAATTTGGTGACAATGTTAAAAAATAGTGTCATGTATATGCGTTACTTTGAAGTGTAGTGCAGCATTCAATAAAAGTTACTTGGCCTCTTGGCCTACCATAATAATGTGTTAAAATTAAGTATCCTCACAAGAAAAATTTTTTGATTGTATTTTCAGATATCATAATTAAGTAACATTTTGTGACACTTACATACATGTATTTAATATTTGTGTGTGACTTTAGCATAAATTTATATATGTAGTTCGATTGTTAGTTTATTTATAAAATCCATCAAAGGAATCCCTGAAAACATGTCAATACTAGGACAATAAATATATTTGAGTCCTAATGTAATGTCATAATATTTTGATGAACTGCAAATATTTTTTAGAATTATTACTTTTGTCTTTCACCCCAGAACAACAAACTGACCAACAATATAAACTTTTCATTCACAAAATCTAGGCTCAAGGCACACGAAGATAAAACATGCCTAAAACATAACTCTGAGTACAAGATAGCTAGTATTAGTTTCAACTTAAAAAAAATCAAGGCTTCATTGCTATCCCGGATGGAAATATATTCCAACCCTTGGTTACAGTATTCATGTTGCACAACAGCTACAATGGTGACATAGTCCTTTGCTCAATATTCCAACATGATTCATTGCTGTAGTATCATTAAAGGCTGATAGTATAAACATTGCTGACTAGAGATCAAATTTGACATTAGATCAGAAATTGAGCTACATTCAGGGCTCAGCTCTACTGTACCGCTAAACTTGGATCCACTGAAGCAGGTTCAGATTTGATCTAAAGTACTATGTAACATGCTTGGCAACATGACTGAAATCAGCTATCGACACAATTATTGTGTTTTGACTGTAGATATTTATTGTACATCATACATACACAGTATTTATTATCGACAGTGTCGTGTTATAACTATGGAGACAAGTAAACAAAAAGGAATGATCCTCAAACTTTTCTCAATACAAAAAAGATTTACTGCTGGAAATTGTGTTGGGCCAGTATGAAGACATAACTGAGTGGGAAAAAAAAGAAAAAACTGATAAAGTCACTGCAGCCAACAAGGTAAAGGCATGGAGAGAAGTTGCTGTGGACTTTAATTCACATAACATCAGGACAGATTGTGATTGAAGAGTTTGAAAACATGTTACAGAAATGTTCAGAAAAGGACCAAGATGGCATTAGAGAATGACAATGTATAATTTCAAGATGTACTTTCTAATTATTACATTTCATTTTTTATGTATGTAGTATGTAAACTGGAGCAAAAACAGAGTCAAATCTCTTCAAGGTTGAAATGCATAAAACTGGAAGTGGTAATTTCGTAAGGCCTACTGTTACAGAAAATGGACAAAAGTTAACTGCAGCCCTAAAGCCAAAATATTTTCCTATTTCTAATGCCTACGATGCCGATGCAGATTTTCATCCTAAAGTTATGTGCAGTGGTTTGTAAATATTTTGGCATAATCACATAAATGCTTATGAAGCAACTTTATTGCATAAAAGGTAATTCATAATGTTCTTCGTTATATTCTTGTTCTGATACAGATTCAGATAACACTGGTTACAGTTCATTCACGACATCAGTAAATGAGGCGACAACTGCAACTTCAAATGAAGATTCTGCTCTTTTTAATAACAATGAAAATGAAGGAGAGAATGTTTACATTGAGCTGGTAAGAATGGTAATGCACTAAAGTAATGTAATAACTTTACTGTGACAGCACAAAATTGTGTACTTTACACAGAAAATTACCTCTAATTACAGGTAGATGTGTAACATGCCAGCCAGGATTCTGTTATAGCAGGAAAATCTTGTCCCAAAAACAAAAGAACAGAAAATTTTCTCGATAAGAAAGACCAGTTTTACAAGAGAAGAATAAAATGCCTTGAGTGTGAACATGAAATCAGAGTGACAGTACTTGCTTGCAAAACATGAGATAAGAATGGAAACCCTCAAAATAGATAAAGAAATTAAAGAATTGGAACTTATAGAAATGAAAAGACAATCCAGACTTTTAATCTGACACATTGTAAACCTTTCCAATCTTGTAACCTTTTGTATAAATACCTTGTTAATAAATTTCACACTTATTGCACTGTGACTGTTGTTACATTCGTTTTCTGTTGGTATGTAGCCTACTGGAACTTCACGGACAGACTTTCATCCCGAAGTTATATGCTGTGTATCGTATACATTTTAATATGCTCTGGTTAATGTTTTGAGCCCGATCTGTTGTGCAACAGAGAGTTTATAATATTATTTGTGGTGTTCTTGTTCTGATAAAGAATTCAATAACCAGGACACAGAGAAGTAACTAGAACTAAAAGAAAGGAAAAGAAAATCTGGCTTTCAAACTGACAAATTGTACATTTATTCCAATTTTTAAGTACTTACTTAACTACATTGTCAATGAATGCCACTCTCACTGCATTAAGACCCCAGTTGACTGTGTTCTGCACATACTCTAATTTCTGTGTACACTCTTCTCCCAGCAAATACAAGTCATCAATTTCAGACTCCTGCTCCGATGCATTGACAGCCATATTGTGCAAGAGAAATGCTGCAACTATTGTAATTGCTGCACGATTTACTTTTACTCTGAGTCCTACACTCAAACAGGAAAATCGTCTTTTTACTATCCCAAACATTCTTTCAATTGCTGATCTTGTTCTCTTGAGGGCATGATTATAGATACACTCAGCCACTATTTCTTCATGAATTACAGGTGTCAAAAAATAGCTGCAACACTGATAGCCAGTTTCCCAGAAGTATGCCTTCCGGAATTTCTCCTGTTTACAACTGAGCAGGTACATGTGAGTTTGCAAAAATACTGCTGTCATGGACAGATCATGGCGATCTAGCTAAAATATTTAAACATCAAAGCTTAGTGACTGAGATCACTTGCATATTTAAAGAAAACCACCACGACGATTTCTAAATATCTCAGCATTATCACCACCAGGTGATTTGACGAGGATATGAATGCAGTCAATACCACCTAAAATGCCAGGAAAATGTGCTATTTGATAAAAATTACGCTGGATGTTCATAACATCATTTTCATAATTGGTATTTTGATAAATTCATTTTTCAATGAGACAGTGCAGCCAGATACCTTACGGACAGCTCTGCAAGCTCTTGCTATGCCTACTTTAAACAGATCACCAACCACTACGTGAAAGGTTCCTGTGGTGTAAAATCTTAACATTAACAGCAACATGCACATTGGAGTCAGTGGCTCGTTTCTTTTGGTTGATCAGTAGCCTCTAAGCCTTAGTTCCAACTGCTCTACAATTCTTTATTCCAAACAAAACCTCAGCTTAAATGACTTGTTATTTAATTCCAACAGCGGGTTCACCCTTTCATGGAATGAGGCAGGGAGCTCACTGGATCTCGTTGTCATCGTCGTCCTCAGTGGACACATCTGAATACTCAGATCTCTCTCAAGTAAATGAAAGCAAACAATGAAATTCACATCGTGTAGGGTTGTTATATACAGAATTTTGCCCAATAGTGGTCCAAAACACTCAGGAAGCACAGAACGTATGGTATGGTTTCAATGGTATGGAATGGAATGTCATGGTACTGTTGTAATTGAGTCGCCTAGATGCTAAACTGTCCATGTCCTCCATAACCGATTTTGAGAAAAAGTGGAAAAAGTGTTTTCACTGGGTAAATACACACTGCCCTACACTGTATGTTGTATACATAGGTATGGATTAGTACAAAACCATTTGGGCTAAGGGAAAAAAAATAATAAATAAATAAGGAACTCAATGCATGTAAGATAAGCAAAATGAGGAGCCGATATGGGGTGAACATAAAACTGTGTATTCAGTTTTAATTTCTTTTAATATTTCTGAAGATACATGGTGTAACAACTGACAAACTGCAATCCACTTAATACATCATATCTGGAACAATGTCTTCATCTTCTCCTGCTAGGCATTCTGATTCAACTGATGCCCCTGACCCGCTGGAACCTGGTAATGTCATGTACAACGACAGGGATTCATGTTCCCTCCAGGACTCACCCCAGTGTTTTTCGAGGAGTTTTGAAATATCTTCTAGTTTCTTTTCATTAATAGGAACAACCATGTTCGTAATGCAGCTCAAGTTTGGGTGTCCTAAGTGTTTCCCACGTTTGCATACGGACACTGGTAGGTTGATTTCAGAATTATAATTAGGCTCCCCTTGGACTTTTATAGCATTCTGAGAATGTGTACAACTTTCAGAATAAACAGCTGTAAGAGACCACATGAGTACAGTGTTTACATGCTTATGGTAGCCATCTTGCATTACAGTGACATGACCCCAGCTGTCAATGCAATTTGTCAAAAGGGACAAGGCAAGTTTAGCACCCAACTTACTGATGGACATGGACAGTTTTGAATCTAACCACACTTTTCGTGAGCTGTTTTCCATAGGACATGGAGAGCTTTGAGCATAAATAGCATTTCAAGCATGTGTAAAAGTCATGTTCTACAATCCAGAGTTGCCAACTCAATTTTTTTTAAAAGTGGACATGGACAGTTTTGCATCTAAGCAACTCCATTATCTTTACAAACAATAAAATGGAGAGTGTAGTAAGAAATGGGAAAAAAAATTTCCGAGATTTGACATGGGTTTGAACACATGATCTACTGCACAGCAGTCACTAATGCAACCTCTGAGCCACTGACTCATCATATCAGGTCACAAGGTTAGGTGTTCCAAGACACTTGCTTATGTTCTATTTATCGCCGTACGTACATTGAACTGTCATAGCAGTTTAAGGATATATTCAGTAGTTAAAAATGTAATACAAATTCCATAGTTACTGCTGGTCAAGCTGAGAGAGAACACATACGAGATGTTGAATAGCTATTAGCTACTGTCAAAATTCCCATACTTCTGTTCACTGCAAACATTTCAAATCTTCCTTTCTTATTCTGCTGGTAAGTGTGTACAAAATGCCTTTGAACTAATCACATAAATTATGAGTCATCTCCCAAGAGCTGTGATGAGATTGATCATTACATACACACAGTAGTCTTAATTCCCTTAACCTAACCTTCCAGATAGGAAAAAAGTATTTTGAGCATCAGTCAGGTGAGAGGGCTCAACACATATTTACTTACCATTTTTACGTTAAGAATAACTTTTCTTATTATTTCAATTGGTATCTACAAGAAACAAAAGTGATGAATCATAACGCCACAGCACTATAAACTGACAGAGCTGACCCTGACTTTGAATCGCGAATTTTTGCCAGTGAAATATGGTCCAACTTCATGGTGATATGATCTAGGATTAACATTTATACAACACAGATTTCCAGGTTAAATTTTATCTGAGGTAATTTTTCTATTTCAATCTACAGTTAAATGCTTGATACAACTGACCCTAAGGAAAATACATTCAGTTAGCAGTCATGCTTACACATTGAGTTAATATTCAAGTGGCAAAAATTAAGACCACAGACATCACAATTTACTTAACATTATAAAAGTCCCACACCACAGGAATATTTGCTGAGTGTGAAGTGATGGATTACCAGCTTCAGTGCATATGCCAGATATATGATTTACTGCAAAGAACCTGCCACATGGCTGACACCCTTAACACGGACACTGTCCAACATTTTCAGATATGATTGTCGCACTGATTCACATACTTTACAGTTGAGATTACCGCTGCAATTGAGCAAAGGCTTTATAAAACATTACAATGGAAGGTCTGTCTCTACTCCAAACCCAAACACAGGGGCATTTCAACATGTACAGTGACAACCTGTAACACAAATATTGGGCCCGAGAATCTAACTGGTCTTTTAAAACTGAAAAGATGTGTCCTCCAGTTGCAATTGTCTTATATCGGAGAAAAATAACACACACACACACACACACACACACACACACACACACACACACACACACACACACACACAGTGAAGAGCTTAAAACCCATTGTTTCTGCCCAACTGTCCAACTGTCCAACAGTCTCCTCAGTATTATCTGTAGGTGACAAGTAATACGTGAAAGAATGTAGTGCGAACAGAAAATTGTAAAACTGCCAACAAATACACATTTGTGAATTAGATTTCTCACTGTGAATACAATGCATTGGACTGCTTACTGTGAATACCATGCTGCCTACTGTTATGATAAAAGGGTGTCACTTGAAACACTGTTCTGAGACACATCATTCTTTAAGGAGTACAGGTAAAAACTACATTACCAATTTGATACCTGAAACACTGTTCCACCACAGAAAATTGTAGTACAATAGGGAGGCAAACATGAACCCAAAATTTATGTATTTGTTGTCAGATATCACACAGCCAGTTGTTTTTAAACATCAAAAAACACATCTATTAGGTCCTGACTGACCAATTAAGGCCTCTTTATCACTGTCTCCCGATACATGGAATGGCTTTTCAGTTTATTAGATGGAAGAAAAAATACTAAGTAGCAGCTGAAGGAGACCTCAAATGTCTTCTTAATGAATCAGGTGAGAACCAGATTACAATAACTACCTCTATTAGTACCATCTTGCTTTTTATTCAGTGGAGTGACAACCACGCTTAATTGGAAAGAGTGAAGTGCTGGTCTTTGGATGTGGCATTTAAAATCGATTTTTGAAAGTGTGCTTCATCTGTTGTGGTGCTCTTACGTGAGTCGCTGATAAGGTACGTTCCAACTATATTGCTGTGAATGGGTAATTATAGCTCCCAAAATAAGCTTAATTGGAATTCAGATGATACCTGTAAAATGAATTTTAATGGTTGCAAGGTGTAGGCCCAAGATTAACACTGAATCTCAAGTTTGCAGAAGTTACTGACAATTATGTGGGAGGTTGTATATGATGTGGTTGTGACAACACCTTAAACTTGACGACTGTTGTGGGTAAACTGGCTTTAGCATTCATCTAAATCTACATCTACAAACATACTCTGCATGCCACCATATGGTGCATTATGGAGGGCACCTTGTACTGCTACTGGTCATTTCCTTTCCTGTTCCATTCACAAACAGAGTGGGGGGGGGGGGGGACTGACTATATGCCTCCATATGAGCCCTAATTCATCTTATCTTCATGGTCTTTATGCTAAATGCTCACTGTTGGCAGTAGAATCGTTCTGCAGGCAGCTGCAAATGACAGTTCTCTAAATAATGAAGAATCTCTGTAATATTCACATATTGGTCGAAACTACTGGTAACTGGTAACACATCTAGCTGTCCACGTCTGAACAGCTTTGATGTCTACCTTGAATCCAAACTGGTGGGGGATCCCAAACACTCACGCATTACTCAAGAATGGGTCACACCAGTGTTTTATCCACAGGTCTCCTTTACAGATGAACCAAACTTCCCTAAAATTATCTCAGTACAATGATGTCAACCATTTGCCTTCTCTATTGCCATTCATAAACAGCCATTCCATTCCAGTTGATATCTCTTTGCAACATTGCAGTCAGATATTTAACCCTTTCGCTGTTAAAAACTGGCTCTTTGCATTCTGGGCTGAGGCTTCTTTTGTTACGGCTGTCTGCCATAAATGCTGGTGTCTGTGCTGCAAGACTGTGTTTTACTCAAAATGAAATACTAATCATCTGGTTTTTCAAAAACTATTAGGTGAAAAATTTTATTTTTGTGTATCTTACATTCTGATATATTCACTTGATAAAGAACTGATATCTTTCATTATCCACCACACTTACTGTGCTGCATCAAAGTAAGTAGAACATTGCACTAAATTTTAAGGACTTCGCAGAAGTAAAAACGCATTACGTAAACTTTGCATGTGGTTGATTTTAGCTCATACATTCATTCTCAAGTTATTAGGTTTTAAATCCGATGGATGGTCAGGTGTGACATGCCATCTGTTTTTAAGAAAACTATATTTAAGAAACACCAAGGTGGAGGTGAGAGATTTCACTACAATATCCTCTTTTACAAAACTTGTCAGTCCTGCAACACTAGCAGATGTGAATCTCACAAAATCAGAACAGGAAGAGAAATGGTAGACAATGTTTACATTAAGTCATAATACAAATTCAGACTGGTTAGTTGGTAAAATAATTCCCACAACAAACAGGGCTCTGGATTTGTGTCCCAGTTCTGCACACTTCTCAATTGTCAAAAAAGATTTGTTGCCACATTGCTAATTAATATGTTATCTTTCCTGCACAATATTTAATACTGCACGAATGGTAAAGTCAAAATCACAATGAGACTGCTATTATAATGGCTATCTCTGACATTACTGCCAGTACCTGTAGTTAAAACTTTGATGTCCTTGTGAGTGATTTAAATTAACATCAGACATGCAATAAAATAAGGCATATGAAATACTATGTTTTCTTTCATGATTTCACTTCTTCCAAAGCTTTGCATAAGTAAGAACATGTAATAACATATTTATTCAATAGGAGGTTACTCTACAGGTCCTCCCAACAACTGGCAGAGTCAACTGGTTCCCTCCTCAGGGCAAGGTAAGTGCAACAACCTTCTACTGGGGCATACTTTTGATAAAACACTAAGGTGTTTAAATTACCTCCAATATGATGATTATTTTTATTTTATTGTAAAAAATGAACATACATGTTCTGCCTGCACAGCATAGGACTATTAGCTTTCACCTAATTGCTGTTTCAGAACATCGACTGTAGACAATATACATGTAACACTGTACATTGTAACAATCCCAATGAAAAGACATCATTAAACTTAGTCTCAACATATTTTTGAGTTACTCACCTGACAGATACGTACTGACTACCAATTTCTGGAAAGAATGTATCACAACTGTAGTCTTTCAAAATATTGGTTATATATAACCTGTGACAGTATGAGGATTTCATCATTTCCTGTAAGAATAACAAAAGAAAACTAATACCTGGAACGACAGAATTAAATACAGGTTCACACATAAACACTGCAAAGATCACACAGTAATGACACTGCACATTATAACAGTTTGAATGTCCCAAGTCTCAGAAAATGTGAGAGTCTACCACACACACTATAATGTATCCGGACACCTGGCTGAAAATGGCTTACAAGTTTGTGGCATCCTCCATCGGTAATGCTGGAATTCAGTATGGTGTTAGCCCACCCTTAGCCATGATGACAGCTTCCACTCTCGCGGGCATACGTTCCATCTGGTGCTGGAAGGTTTCTTCGGCAATGGCAGCCCATTCTTCACAGAGTGCTGCACTGAGAAGAGGTATTGATGTTGGTCAGTGAGGCCTGGCACAAAATTGGTGTTCCAAAACATCCCAAAGGTGTTCTATATGATTCAGGTCAGGACTCTGTACAGGCCAGTCTATTACAGGGATGTTATTGTCGTGTAACCACAGTGCCACAAGCCATGCATTATGAACAGCTGCTGCTCGAGCGTGTTGAAAGATGCAATCACAACCCCGGAATTGCTCTTCAACAGTGGGAAGTAAGAAGATGCTTAAAACATCAATGTGAGCCTGTGCTGTGATAGTGCCATACAAAACAACAAGGAGTGCAAGCCTCCTCCATGAAAAACATGACCACACCATAACACCACCACCTCCAAATTTTACTGTTGGCACTACACACGCTGGCAGATGACTTTCACCGGGCACTTGCCATACCCACACCTTGCCATCGGATCGCCACATTGTTTACCGTGATCTGCCACTCCACATAACGTTTTTCCACTGTTCAATCATCCATTGCTTACACTCCTTACACCAAGCGAGGCATCATTTGGCACTTACCGGCATGATGTGTAGCTTATGAGTAGCCACTCAACCGTGAAATCCAAGTTTTCTTACCTCCCACCTGACTGCCATAGTACTTCCAGTGGATCCTGATGGAGCCCAGAATTCCTGTGTGATGGTCTGGACAGATGTCTGCCTACTGCACATTACGACTATCTTCAACTGACGGCAGTCTCTGCCAGTCAACAGACAAGGTCGGCCTGTGCGTTTTGTGCTGTACGTGTCACTTCACGTTTACACTTCGCTATCACTTGGGAAACAGTGGACCTAGGGATGTTTAGGAGTGTGGAAATATCACGTGCAAATGTATGGCACAAGTGACACCCCTGACCACATTCGAAGTCTGAGTGTTCTGCTCTCTCACAACGTCCAATGACTACTGAGGTCGCTGATATGGAGTACCTGGCAGTAGGTGGAGGCAAAATGCACCTAATATGATGAACATATGTTTTTCGGGGTGTCCGGATACTTTTGATGACATAGCGAATGCACATAAAGCACTTAACATATTTAAAGAATTTTGTTTATTTTCTTTCACATACACATTGAAGCATGATGAAATAGAAAATATTTGCAATCGTTTATCTTAATGTCACTTTCTCATTTTACTATTCATAATCAGCGTATACCTTATTTATAGGTAGTACAGTTTGTGATTACTGAAAAGCAGTTCACAGTTTGTCAGAGTAGTACAATATGTAAAGTCCACTGTTCAGTAAAAAGGAGAGTGTTTGGAGCTTAATGTCATGTTAGGATGGAGCATAAGCCCAGACTGGGATAGGATGAGGAAGGAAATCAGCCTTGACCTCCTCAAAGGCAGGATTGCTGGCAAGTATCTGAATCTCAGTCCTGAATGCAAGTCCAGTGTCTTAAAGTTTACATCATCTCACTCAGTGTCATTATTTGGAGGTCAGAAACAAACACTTATCACAACTATCAGTTCTTTATGAAAACTGCTTGTTTTTATTTGCAAATCCAAGAACGAAGATAATATGTTACATATCAGCACACTTTGCACAGAGAACATTAAATATGAATAAATCGTCAAATTTATTTTTCATTTTTCACGTTTTATTCTTCTTCTTCAATTCTATATGCCACTTTACAAAGTTTTACTCATGTGTTTCAGTCGTTCAAAAACACAGTTTCTCAGAATCTACTAGATAATGGTTTATTTCAGCTATTATCTCTTCATATGATAGGATTCTCTTTTCATTAATCCACTTTCTCCCGTATTCACAAAAAAAACATCGCGAAGTAGCCAAATCTAGAAAATTGGCAGATGATGTAGCAGCTTTTAGCACAATTTCACAATTTTGACTGTGGTGCCTTCAGACATGTGGGAAGGTGCATTACTCTGCTGAAATCAAATCCTTTGCTTAGTAAAACTGGGTAACTTTTTCTTCAACTTGTAGAGAAATTTGATATACAAAATTATACTATGTGTAGTAACATTTCTGCATTTTTTGATGGGGGATGGGGAAGATCTGTTTTCACCAATATGGTAGAAATCCAAAAATCACAATGTAACTGAAGATCCTATCAATAGCTTCTCCACAGCTAGATTTTCTTCTAGAATATTAAATATTTGTTATTTTCTATGTTGTTATCTTGCATATCTATAGTCAGCAGCTGACCAATAGGATATAAAAACACTGGCCTTTCCCCCAAAGGCTTCTCTCATGGACATGTTTTACACACACACACACACACACACACACACACACACACACACACACACACACAGGTATATTGCACACATCTCCTTCCCCCCCCCCCCCCCTCCCTGTGTCGACTTCTACTTACCATCCACTTCACCCTCCCCCACTAACTGTCTCCTCGGCCCTCCTCTCTTTATGCAGCTGTGCCCAGCAGCATATGTCTGCAAGACATGCCATTACTACTTGGTTGGGTTTGGTTTGTGCGGGTTAAAGGGACCAGACTGCCACGGTCATTGGTCCCTTTTTCCAAATACTAAAAACACCCACAGAGAATAAAAATGATCAACAGACGATAAGACAGATGACACAGAAGAAGAAAAACGTAGACAAAGACCAGACAAGACGAACTAAAATCACACAGAGTGTGACGGTGGTTGGCCGACCATACAAACAAAAAGGGAAAAGCCAACCACCGAGAAACACATGAAAATCAGACAAATCGTAGGCCATAGGCCAGAATCAACACAAAAACACACACACTTACATTAAGCGATAAAATCCCCCTGCCCGAATAAAACGCAGCACTATGTCCACTATGGAAGAGTCGTCAGATAAAAGCGCAGAGAGTGTATCAGGCAGCGCAAAAGTCTGCCTGAGCACAGTTAAAAGGGCGCACTCCAACAGAATATGGACCACCGTCAAGGACGCCCCACAACGACAAAGAGGGGGATCCACACCACACAGTAAATAATTGTGCGTGAGTTGGGTGTGGCCAATGCGGAGCCGACAAAGGACGACTGATTCCCTGCGGTTGGCTCGCATGGATGACTGCCCCACAGTAATCGTCTCCTTGATACGGCGAAGTTTGTTTGGCACGGGCAGGTTGCGCCAATCAGTGTCCCATAAATCGAAAACTTTGTGGCGTAATAGTGCCCGCAAATCAGTCGCTGGGATGCCAATCTCTAGAGACGGTGCACTAGTGGCCTCTTTCGCCAGGCGGTCAACAGTTTCATTTCCGGGTATCCCAACATGGCCCGGGGTCCAAACAAAGACCACAGATCTGCCGCAACGGGCAAAAGTATGCAGGAACTCCTGGATAGCCATCACCAGACGAGAACGAGGGAAACACTGGTCGACAGCTCGTAAACCGCTCAGGGAATCGCTACAGATAACGAAGGACTCACCTGAGCAGGAGCGGATATACTCTAGGGCACGAAAGATGGCGACCAGCTCAGCAGTGTAAACACTGCAGCCAGCTGGCAACGAACGTTGTTCAGAATGGTCCCCTAGAGGTAGTGCATAAATGACACGACCAGCAACCATCGAACCGTCGGTATAGACAATGCCAGAGCCCTGATACGTGGCCAGGATGGAATAAAAGCGGCGTTGGAAGGCCTCCGGAGGGACTGAGTCCTTCGGGCCCTGTGCCAAGTTGAGCCAAAGGCAAGGGCGAGGCACACACCATGGGGGTGTACGCAGAGGGGCCGGAAAGGAGGTGGTACAGGGAAACACCCAAGCCCGAAGAGAAGCTGTTTGACACGTACGGTGATCGGACAACCCGACCGGGGCCGACGTTCTGGCAGACGGACGACCGATTGCGGGAACAGGACACGATAATTTGGATGCCCGAGCGAGCTAAAAACACGGGCAGCATAAGCAGCCAGTAATTGTTGGCGTTGTAACCGCAGTGGAGGGACACCTGCCTCCACAAGTATGCTGTCCACAGGGCTGGTCCGGAAGGCACCAGTGGCAAGGCGTATCCTGCTGTGGAGGATTGGGTCCAGCAGCCGCAACGCAGATGGGGATGCTGAGCCGTAAGCCAGACTCCCATAGTCCAGACGGGACTGGATTAATGCCTGGTAAAGCCGTAGGAAAGTAGATCGGTCGGCGCCCCACCTGGTGTGACTCAGGTATCGCAGAGCATTTAGATGACGCCAACACGCCTGTTTAAGCTGCCGAATATGAGGCAGCCAAGTCAACCGGGCATCAAAAACCACCCCCAAAAACCTATGTAACTCCACCACTGTAAGAAGCTCGCCGTCAAGATAAAGCCGTGGCTCCGGGTGAACAGTGCGTCGCCGGCAGAAATATATAACGCAGGTCTTGGCTGCCGAAAACTGAAAATCATGTGCTACAGCCCAAGACTGCGCCTTGCGGATTGCGCCCTGTAGCTGACGTTCAGCAGCTGCAATGCCAATAGAGCTGTAGTAAAGGCACAAGTTGTCAGCATACAGGGAAGCGGAGACAGAATTTCCCACGGCCGCAGCGAGCCCGTTAATGGCTATTAAAAACAGACACACACTTAGAACAGAACCCTGTGGCACACCGTTCTCCTGGACTTGGGAGGAACTATATGAGGCCGCGACGTGCACACGGAAGGTACGATACGACAGAAAATTGCGGATATAGATCGGCAGTGGGCCCCGAAGACCCCATCCATGAAGCGAAGGAAGGATGTGATGACGCCATGTCGTATCATACGCCTTCCGCATGTCGAAAAAGACAGCGACCAGATGCTGACGGCGGGCAAAGGCAGTACGGATGGCCGACTCCAGGCTAACCAGATTGTCGGTGGCGGAGCGGCCTTTACGGAACCCACCCTGAGACTGAGCCAGAAGGCCCCGAGACTCCAGTACCCAATTGAAGCACCGGCTCACCATCCTTTCAAGCAAATTGCAAAGAACGTTGGTGAGGCTAACGGGATGGTAGCTGTCCACCTCCAAAGGGTTCTTCCCCGGTTTCAGAATGGGGACAACAAGACTTTCCCACCATTGCGACGGAAACTCACCCTCGACCCAAATGCGGTTGTAAAGGTCGAGGAGGCGTCGCTGGCAGTCCACTGAAACGTGTTTCAGCATCTGAGAGTGGATGCTATCTGGGCCAGGAGTGGTATCAGGACAAGCGGCGAGGGCACTGCGGAATTCCCACTCACTGAATGGAACATTGTACAATTCAAGATGGTGGGTGCGAAAAGAAAGACTCAGACGTTCTATCCGCTCTTTAATGGAGCGGAAGACCAAGGGGTAGTTGGCAGAAGCGGAATTCAGGGCAAAGTGCTCTGCCAAGCGGTTTGCAATGACGTCGGAGTCAGTACAAATTGCACCATTCAGTGGGAGCGCAGGGACGCTGACAGGGGTCCGATAGCCATACAGGCGTCTTATCTTGGCCCAGACCTGCGATGGAGTGACATGGAGGCCAATGGTGGACACATACCGCTCCCAGCACTCCTGCTTGCGTTGGCGGATAATGCTGCGGGCTCGCGCACGCAGCCGTTTGAAGGCGATAAGGTGTTCGATTGAGGGATGTCGCTTGTAATGCTGGAGCACCCGCCTGCGAGCTTTAATCGCTTCAGCCATCGCAGGCGACCACCAAGGCACAGTCCGCCGCCGAGGGGACCCAGAAGAACGAGGAATGGCAGATTCGGCGGCAGTAACGATGCCGGTGGTGACCGATTGAACCACTGCATCAGTGCCATAGTTAGAGAGAGGCTCAATAGCGGCAGTGGAGGAGAACAAGTCCCAGTCAGCCTTATTCAGAGCCCATCTGCTAGGGCGCCCAGAAGACTGACGCTGTGGCAGTGACAGAAAGATCGGAAAGTGGTCACTACCACACAGGTCGTCATGCACTCTCCATTGGACAGACGGTAAGAGGCTAGGGCTACAGATCGAAAGGTCAATGGCGGAGTATGTGCCATGCGCCACACTGAAGTGTGTGAAGGCACCATCATTTAAGATCGAGCTGCGCCAATAAATGCTCAACGATGGCGCCTCGACCTGTTGCCACTGACCCACCCCACAGATGGTTATGGGCGTTAAAGTCGCCCAGTAACAGGAAAGGTGACGGCAATTGAGCTATCAGAGCAGCGAGGACATGCAGCGCGACATCACCATCCAGTGGAAGGTAAAGACTGCAGACGGTAACAGCCTGTGGCGTCCACACCCGAACAGCGACAGCCTCTAAAGGTGTGTGGAGAGGGACAGACTCGCTGTGAAGAGAGTTCAGGACATAGATGCAGACGCCACCAGACACCCTTTCATAAGCTACCCAGTTCTTATAATAACCCCGGTAGCCATGGAGGGCGGGGGTTCGCATTGCCGGAAACCAAGTTTCCTGCAGAGCAATGCAGAGGAAAGGGTGAAGGCTGATAAGTTGGCGGAGCTCAGCTAGATGGTGGAAGAAACCGCTGCAGTTCCACTGGAGGATGGTGTTGTCCATGGCTGAGAAAGGCGTGACGGGACTGGGAAGGGAGATTACGCCCCTGGGTCACCTGCTGCCTCCGATTTAGCACCTGTGATAGTGCTTTCCATGGCGTCTGATGGACCGGCGAGATCGAGGTCCTCAGCGAACGCCAGAATCTCCACTGCATCCTCAGACGCACAGCTGGAAGGTTGCGGTGGGATGGCTGCCACCGCGAGTTCCTTGGGCTGAGAGCTCTTCTTGGGTTTCTCACGCCGTTCCTTGGGTCGCACCAGCTGGGAGGGCTTCACTGATTCAGTCTCCGGGACGGAGGAGAATCGTGAAGCCCTATGACCAGCTGATTGCGAGCACTTACGCCACTGTCGGTCGTCAGCCTTCTCGCTGATGGAAACCTGGGAAGGGAGGGACCCAAGGGACCCCTTGCGAGCGTGAGAAGCCGAAGAAGTTGGACACTTCTCCGGCTTAGAAGTGGGGACAGATGTCCCCGATGGGTGGGATGGTGTTGCTCCTGAAGTAGGTGGCGCAGGAGCAACGCGGTGGGTAGAGCCCCCCACTGGCGAGGAGGCAGGATGAGTTGTGCTACTCATCGATCTGGCCACAATTGGAGAAACAGACGGGGCTAGCACAGGTGTTGTAGCAGCAGCGTAGGAAGATGTCATTCTCACAGGATGGAGTTGGTCGTATTTCCTTTTGGCCTCAGTATAGGTTAGTTGGTCCAGGGTCTTGTATTCCCTGATTTTACGCTCTTTCTGGAAAATTCGGCAGTCTGGCGAGCAAGGTGAATGGTACTCCCCGCAGTTGACACAGATGGGAGGCGGGGCACATGGAGTATTGGAATGTGATGGGCGTCCGCAATCTCGAGATGCGAGGCTGGAAGTGCAGCGAGAAGACATATGGCCAAACTTCCAGCACTTAAAGCACCGCATCGGGGGAGGGATATAGGGCTTAACGTCACATCGGTAGACCATCACCTTGACCTTTTCCGGTAATGTATCCTCTTCAAAGGCCAAGATGAAGGCACCGGTAGCAATCTGATTTTTCTTAGGACCCCCATGAACGCGCCAGACAAAATGTACACCTCGGCGCTCTAAATTGGCATGCAGCTCTTCATCAGACTGCAAAAGAATATCCCTATGGTAAATAACTCCCTGGACCATATTTGAACTCTTATGGGGTGTGATCATAACGGCAAAATCCCCCAACTTGTCACAAGCGAGTAACTGTCGTGACTGGGCAGAGGATGCCATTTGTATCAGGACTGACCCAGAGCGCATTTTTGACAAGCCCTCCACCTCCCCAAACTTGTCCTCTAAATGCTCGACGAAGAACTGAGGCTTTGTGGAGAGAAAAGACTCCCCATCAGCCCTCGTACAAACTAAGAAGTGGGGCGAATAACTGCTAATGCCTACTGCCATCCTGAGACTTACGTTCCTCCCACGGTGTGGCCAGGGAGGGGAACGTTTTGGGATCATACTTCTGAGCGTTAAACTGAGCCCGAGAACGCTTAGAGACTGCTAGCGGCTGGCCACCAGCGAGAGACGATGTACCACGCTTCATTGCGGGTCATCCACCCTGATGCCACCTACTCCGACCAAGGGCCCTCCACACCGGCACCACCCAGCCACGGCAAGAGCCACCTGGCAGGATGGCCGTTGCCGGGAGTCCCGATACCCCAGGAGGATAGGCATCTACTCTTTGGCATACATGGGGAGTTAACGGTGCAGGCATCAGTAGAGCGATTCCTGTGTTATCAGGGGGCTACAACCAACAGGGTACATGGCGGCCCCACCACAACGGACTGGCTACCGTGCTGGATGTTAGGTAACATGTGGTCATGGTCGCCGTCGGTGCAGAAAGAGGCACTGCACAG
Organism: Schistocerca gregaria; assembly: GCF_023897955.1. Classification (NCBI taxonomy): domain Eukaryota; kingdom Metazoa; phylum Arthropoda; class Insecta; order Orthoptera; family Acrididae; genus Schistocerca; species Schistocerca gregaria. Next base: position 306,949,751 of record NC_064931.1, read on the forward strand.
TGCAAGGTGTAATCTGCACGCAGAAACAGAGTCATGCCCAAGAGATGGAGAGCGGACAGGACTGCAATTCAACGGTGTATAAGCTGGCGAAAAGTCTGATCGCAAGATGGACACAATGCACCAGGTAAGGCGCCCTTCCCCAATCGGCTCGCTCTTCAGAAAATTTTGAGAGATGGAGGCCAAACCCAACAGGGGACCATCATATAAGGCCGAAAAGTTTGAGACCCCTTTTAGTCGCCTCTTACAACAGGCAGGAATACCGCGGGCCTATTCTAACCCCCGAACCCGCAGGCAGGGGGGGGGGGGGGGGGGGGGGGGCATTGCTGTTCATCCCCTCATCCCTCTCTTGCTGTCTATGCTTTCCTCCCCATCTCTTTATCACTTCCTCCCCATCTCTTTCTGTATGTCCCCCCCTCCTCCACCTCCTCCTCCACTTCTCCGTACACCTCATCCTCCCATCTCTTTCATTATCAATCTCCTTCCCCCTCTTATTGTTCAGCCGCATCCATCCGCAATTGTAGACCCTGTTAGGTATGCTGATACTACACACACAACACACCTTTTGTTTACAGCAGCCTACTAATCAGGGGTTGAGAAAAAAAACCTTTTTATACCCCCATCTTACCTTTTGTGGCAGCTAGGATGTTCTGACCCCACATCACTGATTTTCATGTAGGAAGCAGCATGTGCACCAAATTTGGTTGAAATCGAACCACTTGTTTAGGAGGAAATGCTGGACACATGCACAAATACATACATAAATCCTGTTTTTTATATATAGATTGCTAACACCCACAGACCACAATACGTGGTCAGCACCTCTCTGTGCATGTTTACACAATGGAAGTCTATCACTTGTGGGTCATACTATGCAACAGAGCACACAACCAAAATCATTTTATTTTTTCTTTTGTCCTCTTGAATGATTTTTCAAGGCAAAAAGTTCTATTTTATGAACACTCTTCTCCATTTAACCAAAGAAACAAACTTTCTGTGTACCGACTACCTTCAGACTGTTTCATCAGTGTTATAACAAAAAGATTAAATTGAATTTCTCCAAATATATAACAGTTGCTCGATATCAGAGATAAATGAAAAGACGTAATTAAAAACCCCCTTCAAATTTCAGTAGTTAAATTGTTTGTAACAAATCTAGTCACTTCCATCATTTTTAAGAAATCTCTCTATAAATAATGTACAGTTACTTTGTGTTCTATCGAGGTTCCATTAGTATGAGGACTGTTCAAAAAGTATCCTACTTTTATTTATAAAATCAGTATTTATTCAGACATTATGTTTTGACACTAGTCACCTTTGGCTTCTACACAACTCTCCCAATGCTGCTGCCACTGCCGGAAACCTCACTAGAAAGCCGCTTTTGGTATGGTGCGTAGCTGCTCCGTCGAATTCTGCATAATTTTTCCCTGGTCTGAAATCTGGTCCCTCTCAGAGTCTTTTCAGTTTAGGGAAAAGCCAGAGGTCACTTGGTGCTGGGTAAGCGGAATTGGGAATTAGACAAAAAACAGCCATGTTGAGATGGTCAGAAAAACTGAATTACCTAAGAACAATGAGCAGGTCAATTATCATAGTGATGGCACCAACCGTCCACTGCTCGCCAGTGTAGCTGTTTGGTCTCACTGCTTCATGAAGATGATGCAATACCTCTTGACATTAGTACTTTCTGAGGCATACTCATGATGGACCACACCACTGGAGTCAAAAAAGATTGTCAGCATGACTTTCACACTACTGCGGACCTGCTTCGCTTTTTTGGGTCTCAAGGATAATGGATGCTTTCACTGTGATGATTAGAACTTTGTTTCTGGGACATACCCGTAAACTCAGAACTCATCACCAGTGATCACTGTGTTAAGAAACATGGGATTACTGTTCATAGTATCCAGCATGTTCTTGTGATCTCCAAAGTTCTTTATGCTTAGTTGTTAGCAAGTTTGGCACAAGTTTTGCTAAGAGCCTCCTGTGGTCCAAATGTTCTGTTAAAGTAGAATGAATAGATCCTATACGAACTTTAGCTTCATCTGCAAGTTCTCCGATTGTGATTTGTCTAGCTTGCATCACCAGATCCTTACCTGATCAAGAACAACCTCATTTGTGCATAAATTTTGACAGCACAGTCTATGGAGAGCAGCGGCCTGATGTTTTATTTAAGTTACAATGAACAGTCGAGATCACAATAATATTTCTTTATTGATAGGTTTGGGCTTATATACAAGCCATCTTCAGACTCCCTCACACCTATGGCTGGTGATGAGGGCTCCTCGGATTTCTTGTGGTATCACGATCAACGATCGTAATGCCACAAGAAATCTGATAGATTAAATTCATTTGGTTTTACTGTTCTTAAACTGGTTGCATTAGAGGTTGCATTCAGTTGGTAATGGCATGTTCATTGCTGTAAGAGGAAGTTTATCTTGTAGGGAACTTGAATTAGTTGCTGTGGCTTAGTATGGGCAGATGTTATACTCGACAACCTACCCTTGATATGCTGGCAAAAATACATGTTTAAATTTGGTATTATTATTATAATTTGGTATTATTTTACATACATGTTTAAATTTGGTATTATTTTGAACAAGAATTTCAGGACCCCAGTCAAAGTGTAAGCAGTTGCAATAACATACTAGACCTCTTAAACAAATATTCCTCAGTAAATACGATGCGTGACAATGGATGTAAGGACTATTAACCACAATGTCATCGTAGCACGACTGAATACCATAATATCCAGATTCATCAAAAGTAAAAGTAAAATATATCAATCTGAAATGGAGATAAAAATTCACTTGATGCCTTACTGAGAGACAGTCTCTATTCTTTCCAAACTATGTAAGCACAGATCAGATGTGGCTTAGATTCAAAGAAATAGTATCAACAACAGTTGAGAGATTTACACCAAATAAATTAATGACAGGCAGAACTGATCCCCCATGGTACACAAAACAGGTCAGAATACTGTTGCAGATGCAACCAAAAAGGCATGCCATATTTATAAAAACCCAACATCTCCAAGGTCAATGATCTTTTACAGGAGCTCAAAATTTCAATGTGGGAGGCTCTTAATGGTTTCCACAAAAAAAAAAAAAAAAACTGTCTCAAAATCAGGCAGAAAATCCAAAGAGATTCAAGTTCTACATAAAGTACAGCTGAAGCAAGACACAATCAACACCACCATTACAGATGAGAGAGCTGCTGAAATGGGGTTACCAAAATTCCCCCAACAAAAATAGTTGAGAAATAGCCTAAAAATTGTTCAAGGAACCTTCTGCTGAGCATTTAAGTGTAAATGCAGAGTATTCATGTGGACGTATATCTACATCTTAAGTCAATTCAATGTGCCACTAACACTTGCAAAATATGCACACACTTCAAACAAAAGCACCAACGCTACTGGAAACAGGTACACAGCAAAGTCGGTTCACACAACTGCAACAATAAGAAATTGTACAGTCTTACAGGAAAATTAATAGTAGCGCTAAAAGTCATGTAAATTTAACAGTTTTCCCTGGATTATACTGCTCAAAACCATTAATGAAAGTGTATTATATGCTTCAGCTTAAGAGGGTGTACAACAAAATTGCAGTCTAACAGCTTACTTCTTTAGTAATGTGTATGGTTTTACATATTCCCCTCCTTTTTCCCTTCATATTTTCTGGGCTTCATATATTAAACACAATCAATGGAATTAAATTTTGTTTAGTTGGCTAAAAACATAAAATATGATTTTCCCAAATAAAATCTAAATAGTAAATTTTATCAACTATTTCTCATAAGTCATTCTATGTCAAATCAACTCAGTTGCCAACCTGATCATCTCCAATCTTCATCAAATTTGGTGTGTGTGTTGAAATAAATAGAGCATGTAAAAATGCTAAATTACAGAATTGCAGCATAGTATGACGTGTGTGTTGAAATAAATAGAGAATGAAAAAATGCTAAATTACAGAATTGCAGCATAGTATGACAGAAATAATGGCAAACTGACATTCTGAAAATGAGTAGAAAATTTGACAAACACTGCAGACAAAAATGATTTTAAGTTCTTTTCCAGTAGACAGAGAACTGCAAAATAGGTAATTTTGGAAGGTCTGAGAAGAAGCTTTCAGATAATAAGCAACATGGCCATAAACAAACAATTGTACACAGTTAAGGTCAGTAACTTAGCGACCTAGAATATCTCAAACCAGGTCATGTTCAAAACTGATAAAAAAAACATACTTGCTTCAGGTTTCACTACACAACATAGTAAAAATTAAAGTTGGGATGACATTTCAATAAGGAGACATAAATTAATAAGAACATGTTCCGAAAGAAAAATCACAACCTGTTCCATGAGAAAAATCACATCATAGCAGTGTCTAGTGTACTGAAACCAGGGGCAGGATGTAAAAATGTTGTAGACACTAACAATCAGACAAAATTAAATCAGGAGAATGACTATCATCTGTATAATGGGATCAAATGATGTGGCAAAAAAATGAAGCAACTGTTTTGTGAAAACGCTGCAGAATTTTCAACAAGCTAACAAATGCAGAAAAACAGTAGTTGCCACACTGCCTCATAGGCATGATCTAATTTATAGTTCATATGTAAACAAAGAAATTCGAAAAACAAACATTACAATAAGGAAACTGTGTTCACAATATGCTAAGTGCAATGTACTGGATATAAGCAAGTTGCACCAAAATCTGCACACAAAGCGTGGACTACATTTGAGCTATGAAGGGAAAAGGTTGATTTGTGATCGTGTTAGTGAAATAATTAAAGAACGACTTTTAAGGAATAGAACAATCTATCAGTTTCCTATACATCCTTCCAACAACAGCGAGGAAAACAAAATGAATAAGAAAGAAGAACGAAAATAAAACACACTATTGATGATCCTAATTTAAACTAAAGGTATGTGTTGCTGTAAATACACTATGTGATCAAAGGTATTCGCACACCTGACTGGAAATGACTTACAAATTCGTGACGCCCTCCATCAGTAATGCTCGAATTCAATACAGTGTTGGCCCACCCTTAGTCTACATGACAGCTTCCACTCTCGCAGGCATACGTTCAATCAGGTGCTGGAATGTTTCTTGGAGAATGGCAGCCCATTCTTCACAGAGTGCTGCACTGAGGACAGGTATCAATGTCGGTCGGCGAGGCCTGGCATGAAATCGGCATTCCAAAACATCCCAAAGGTGCTCTATATGATTCAGGTCAGGACTCTGTGCAGGCCAGACTATTACAGGGATGTTATTGCCATGTAATCACTCGGCCACAGGTTGTGCATTATGAACAGGTGATTGATCGTGTCGAATGACACAATCGCTATCTCCGAATTGCTCTTCAACAGTGGGAAGCAAGAACGTGCTTAAAACATCAATGTAGGCCTGTGCTGTGATAGTACCACACAAAACAACAAGGGTCAAACCCCCTGCATGAAAAACACGGCCACACTGTAACGCTACCGCCTCCGTATTTTAATATTGGCACTACACATGCTGGCGGGTGATGTTCACTGGGAATTCGGCATACCCACACCCTGCCATCAGACTGCCACATTGTTTACCATGATTTGTCACTCCACACAGCATTTTTCCACTGTTCAGCCATGCAATGTTTACGCTCTTTACACCAAGCAAGGCATCGTTTGGCACTTACTGGCGTGAAGTGTGGTTTCTGAGTAGCCGCTCGACCATGAAATCCAAGTTTTCTCACCTCCCGCCTAATTGTCACAATAATTGCAGTGGATCCTGATGCAGTTCAGAATTCCTATGTGATGGTCTGGATAGATGTCTGCCTATTACACATTACGACCCTCTTCAACTGTCGGCGGTCTCTGTCAGTCAACAGAAGAGGTCGGCCGGTACACTTTTTGTGCTGTACGTGTCCCTTCACGTTTCCACTTCACTATCACATCCAAAACAGTGAACCTAGGGATGTTTAGGAGCATGGAAATCTCGTGTACATAATCTCGCATACATACGTATGACACAAGTGATACCCAATCATCTGACCATGTTTGAAGTCCGTGAGTTGTGCAGAGCACCCCAGTCTGCTCTCTCACAATGTCTAAAGACTACTGAAGTCTCTGATAGGGAGTACCTGACAGTAGGTGGAGCACAATGCACCTAATGTCAAAAACATATGTTTTGGGGGGCATCTGGATACTTTTGATCACATTGGATACGAACCCCAATTATCAAATCGTGAATACACCAGATCTAAAAATTTATCAACATAATGTGAAATCCCTGCGTAATATGATCGATAAAATTAATGTACTATTAACAGATGAACTTAAAAGATATCTCAGTGTTATGCATTTCTGAGCACTGGTTTAACCCAGAATTAATTTAGAATATGAAAATAAACAAATTCATTTTGGCTTCTTACTACAGCAGGAAAAACAGCAAGCAGGGTGGGGTGGCAAATTCACAAAGGAAAATGTAGATTTTATTACCCTACCCGACTTAACTAGAGCAAATGTTGAAATGGATTATGAAATTGCAGCTATACAAATTATTCAGTTTAACTTGGTTATTGCTACAGTTTACAGATTACCAGCTGGAAGTTTTTAACTTTTCTTAAACACAATGGAGTCATTGTTAAATAAAGTAAATGAAATGTATTGTGAGTTGATAATCTGTGGTGACTTCAATATTGATTTCCTCACAAACAGAGAGACCGATTTGAGCCCTGCAACATCCTTTAATTTAAAGATCGAAGTAAAATCTGCTACTCGAGTAACAGAAACCTGCCAATCAGCTCTAGATCAATTTCTACTCACGAACAATTTACACACACTTCACTAAAAATTTTCAATGCATGTTTTAGTGACCATCTTGCTATACTATTAAGCATAAAAGTAAAAGGCAGTATTATTAACAACAAATCTTATAATCAGGATTAAAAAAACTACTTCAACAGCTTACTACAGAAATAAAAACAGCCAGAAGTGTACAAAATGAACTATATAAATGAGAATTCAACATTTTTATTACCACATTAACCCATTTCTTTCAAATTGAATTTCCTCTGAAAACTGTAACCATACAGACGAACTCTAGGGGGAAAAAAAGGCTGGACCACAAGGGGAATAAGGGTTTCATGCCAGAAGAAAAGACTATGGCATGAAATTTGTAACACAAAAAATTCTTCACCTGAATTATGTGCATAATATAAAAAGAGACTCCAAAATATTAAGAAAAGCAATAAAAGCACCAAAAATAATGCATAATGATGAATACATTTATAATTCAGCTAATAAATCAAAGGCTATGTGGAATATTATAAAAAAAAAAAGGATCTGTAGAATACAGACAATCTTTCAAAAATATAACACTATCACAAAAAAATAAAGTAACAAACCCCTTAGAAGTAGCCAACACTAAACAATTTTTTCCACAGGTGTTCCTGATAACATGTTACAATCAGACTTACATAAGAGCAACCAGGCACATGAATATAAAAAGTGGATGTAGAGGATCAATGTACTTCAGTTCTGCTTCAGAATATGAAGTAGCTGCAGCAATGAAAAGACTAAAAAATTCCAACTCTGCAGGCATTGATGGTGTACCTGCGACAATATTAATGAAGAGTATCAAAACTAATTGAAATACTCCCACACTTATGTGACTGCTCACTTCAAGCAGGCACTTTCCCTGATGTATTGAAAACATCAAAAGTTATTCCTGTATATAAAAGAGGTGAGAAGGATAACGTAAATAACTACAGATCCATCACAATTTCCTCTTGCATCTCAAAAGTATCAGAAAAAGGTGTGTATGACAAATTTATAAAACTTACAAATAAAAACAACATCCTATGTAATGAACAACATGGATTCAGAAATAAGAGGTCAACGGACAACTGCTATTTGCGAGTGCCTCAACTCCAGTCGAAACCTGATGGACACAAAACAGCAGTCAATAGGAGTATTTATTGACCTGTCAAAAGTTTTTGACATGGTGGATCATAAAATTCTGTTGTCAGAGCTTGAAAGATATGGTATTCGAGACTGGATCAGTTCCTTCCTGACTAATGGTTAGCAGACAGTGTGCATCAAGCTTACAAATATCAAACTAAAAACTGTATCGCAACACTTGGTGTACCCCAAGAATCTGTAATGGGACCCCTTCTGTTTCTTCTGTAAATAAATGACCTAAACTTAAAAGTTAATGCACATAAAACAAATATATTTCCAGATGACACCACAATTCTACTAAAAGGAGATAGCAATGAACATTTACAGCAGTCAGTAACATGGTGTCAAAACAACTTAGCAGCTGGGCACAGAATAATCAACTTGGGGAAAAAAAAAACCACTTCACTAAAATTCTACAACTCCACAATGCTCCTAACATGGGTGTGTTTATCCCACGAGCCTCTAGCAACGACGAAATAGTTGGTAACAGTACTGAAACCAAATTCTTAGGACTTTGGCTGCAAAGCAACGTAAAATGAAATACGCATATTCAATATCTCAATGCAGAACTGAGCAAAACATGTTACCTTCTTTGCTCATTATAATCATGCTGTAGTGAAAAAACAGTAATGAATGCATACCATGCCTACTTTCATCCTCATCTTTGATATGGGGTCACTTTCTTGGAAAACTCTAAAACAGCTAATAGCACTTTTAAACTACAAAAACGAGCCATTAGAATCTTGTTTGGGTGTAAGCCTAAAGACTCTTGTAAACCTCTGTTTAAGAAATCTGGCATTCCTCCATTACCATGTGTATACATTATGAATACCCTTTTATTCTTCAAAATACATGTAATAGATAAGGACTGCAGACTGCAAAAAAACTGCGATATACATGATCACTTTACCAGATAAAACAGAAACTTATACATAACCCAAATTAGCAAACCTCTGTGCCAAAAACTTACTTTTCACATGTGATTAAGCTTTGTAACAAACTTCCTGAAAACATAAAAGTTATTACTGAGGTCAACACCTTTGGAAAATCTCTAAAGTCATATTTACAGCATCACTGTTTTTACTCCATTGAAAAATATTTGAATTTATGAAGTCCATTGAAGAATATTTAAATTTATGAAGTGTATTACATAAATACCTATGTATAAAGTGTATTATCTTAAATAAGTACATCTAGAAATGACTTTAATCTGTACATTTATAATTTGACTTGTCGAATTTCTTACGCATAAGCTGCTTTGTAGACAAGAGGACCAATAAATACAATACAATACAAAAAACATATCTAAGTGATGCAACAAAACAATACAAATTGTATGCAGACTAAAATTAAATAAATTAATTAATAAATAGAAGAAAGTATTGAAAAACGTGCACAATAGCTGTATGGGTAGGCTAACAGCAAGCATCTGTAGTATGCAAAATACGATATAACCACCCCAACAAAACATGTTTGCAAGACACGGAACATAGGGTTGGGTTTACACAATCATGATGACAAATGTATCACCAGGGATTTTATGTCTCAATACTTTGTAGCATGATATAATAATGTTTGTGCATCTTTTGGTGAAAGGACATAAATTTGGCCCATTGCTATTCTCACATAAATGTTTGTAAGAATGTCCTCCTTGTCCACTATAAAGATGTCAAATTTCTTGGGGTATACAAATGAAGGTAAAGGGCCATGAGGATTTAGGAAGCTAATTGTCATTCTAACAATGTCTTTATTGCCATTCAAAACATATCCAACATATCAATAACCTTCCTGTATGCACAACCCTGTGATATCACAAAGGTGAGGTTAGAGATTCATTTCTGATGTTTGGTGAATTGGGAAAAACTTTCATTTGGTTGTTATTAAGACCAATGAGAATAAGACAGTGTAACTTGTGGATACCTGCAATTGTGTGAATTTGTACAAACAGATCTCAAAGGAGAGATTCTCTGTCATATTCACAGTTTGTTGTACAATGAAAGAGACACTGTAATGTTCTTGGAACACCACTCGAACAACTACCTTAGTGTCATTATTTAAGAGTTGAGATGCACTGCAGACTGGCACAGCCAGCCAGTCTCTTGACAACACTAGCGATACCATCACATCGCCCATTGCCACGTAATGTGGCAAAGAAATGCCACAATGCACAGATACAGAAATTACTCTGATGAAATAATCTTCTAAAATTCTTGCCGTTCTTATACTGGGCTGCAGCACCATCTGAGAAGTAACACATGTACCAGGGTATTCCATGGACTTGGGATATCACGATATTAACCAACTGGCATTGGAAAAGATGAACATTCACAGTGTAATATTTAAGACATTGTGGTATGATAAGAAATGGGACATGATCTACTGCACAGGTTTCTGGGTGTCTATAATAAACAACAAATGTGTGAATGGTCGACTGGGCACTGTTCTACTAAAACCATGGACTTAACCTGCAACACATATGAGCAGGGCATTTTTCATTTAACTGCAAGGTTTTCCAAGATCTCTTCCACAGAAGACATATGTCTGAAGAGTTGTTCTTTCTGTAGATGTCCGCAGTTTGTGTGTTATTTCATGAATTCAATTTTTGACAAACAACTCTTCTAGAAATGTGTTTTTTTTTTTTTGTTTTGGTTTGGTTTTTTGGGGCGCAAAACTGCTATGGTCATTAGCGCCCGATCTGTGACATAGGAAACGGTAAAAAACGAAAATGGAAAGCAGCAGCAATGCGAACGAAACTCAAAAAATTGGAGAAACTAAAAGCAGAAGGAAAGCTTAAAAATCCACTACAGAAAGGGGTTGGTAGTCCCCAAAAAGAGCTTCAAATGACTGGTATCATCTCACTGGCACTAATAAACTTGAGAACGCGATCGGCCGAGCGCGTGTCATCGGCTAAAATGGACGATAAATCAGGCAACAGCTGTAGACAGGCGCGTAGCGGAGTAAAATAGGGGCACTCAAGTAAAAGGTGTCGTACCGTCCACAGCTGAGAGCAGTGGGGACAGAGTGGGGGAGGATCGCTGCTTAAAAGATGTCGATGGCCAAAAAGACAGTGCCCTATCCGGAGTCTAGTTAAAATTACCTCCTTCCGACGACAAGTTCGGGAGGAAGAGGTCCAAGCACAGGGAAGAGCTTTCACATCACGCAATTTATTATGGGGAAGTGTCGACCAATGTGTGTGCCATAAAAGAACAACACGACGACATAAAACGCTCCGTAGATCGGCGAAGGGAATCGATCGAATAGCTGGCCGAAGAGGAGAGACTGCAGCCTTGGCCGCCTCATTGCCATAGGTACCAACGTGTCCTGGGAGCCAGAGGAACGCCACCAAGACGCCCCCCAAATGGAGCAAGCGTAGGCAGTCCTGAATCCCGTGGACCAGAGGGTGGACAGGGTAGAGAGCTTGGAGACTGAGGAGAGAGCTGAGAGAATCTGAAAAGATAACATACTGTATCCGCTGATAGCGGCAGATGTATTGGACAGCCTGGAGAACAGTGTAAAGCTCCACAGTATAAACCGAACACTGGTCGGGAAGCCGAAATCGATTTGGGGTGTCGCCAACAATATAGGCACTCCCTACACCTAACGATGTTTTCGAGCCATCAGTGTAAATAAATGTAGCTTCCTTCATTTGTGCACAGAGAGCAGCAAATGCCCGACGATAAACAAGTGAAGGGGTACCATCCTTGGGAAATTGACAAAGGTCACGGAGCAGGCAGATCCGGGGACGGAGCCAAGGTGGTGCTGTACCCCAAGTTGTCAAGAAGGTTTTAGGGAAGCGGAAGGAAAGAGAATGGAGCAGTTGATGGAAGCGGACTCCTGGTGGTAGTAGGTAGGAAGGGCAGCCTGTATACCCTACATCCAAGGAGTTGTCGAAAAAACTGTCATGGGCCAGATTAGCAGGCATGGAAGACAGATGGCTAGCATAACGACTCAGAAGGACAGCTCGCCGATTGGACAGCAGAGGTTCAGCAGTCTCAGCATAAAGGCTTTCCACAGGGCTGGTGTAAAAAGCTCCAGACACTAAACGTAATCCACGGTGGTGGATAGAGTCGAGACGCTGAAGAATAGACGGCCGAGCAGAGGAGTAAACTATGCTTCTGTAGTCCAATTTCGAGCTCACTAAGGCGCGATAGAGGCGGGGAAGGACCACTCTGTCCGCTCCCCAGGAGGTACCATTCAGGACTCTGAGGGTGTTGAGGGATCGCAAAATAGCGAGCAGAAAGATAGGAAACGTGGGAGGGCCAGCACAGTTTTCTGTCGAACATAAGACCTAAGAATTCTGCGGTGTCCGAAAACGGAAGGTTGACAGGTCCTAGATGTAAGGAGGGTGGAAGAAACTCCTTACATCGCCAAAAATTAACACAAATGGTCTTACTGGGAGAAAAACGGAAGCCGGTTTCGATGCTCCAAGAGTGGAGGCGATCGAGACATCCTTGATGACGTCGTTCAAGAAGGCTGGTCCGTTGAGAGCTGTAGTAGATCGCAAAATCGTCCACAAAGAGAGAGCCCAAGACATCAGGAAGGAGGCAATCCATAATCGGATTTATGGCAATGGCAAACAGTACAACACTCAGCACAGAGCCCTGGGGTACATCGTTTTCTTGGGAGAAAGTACGGGAAAGAGTGGTGTTCACCCGCACTCTAAATGTGCGTTCTGCCATAAATTCGTGAAGAAAAAGGGGCAGCCGACCTCGAAAGCCCCAAGAGAACAGTGTGCGGAGGATGCCTGTCCTCCAACAGGTATCGTATGCTCTCTCCAGATCAAAAAATATTGCTACTGTTTGGCGTTTCCAGAGAAAATTGTTCATGATATAGGTGGAGAGAGCAACAGGATGGTCAACTGCAGAACGATGCTTTCGGAAACTGCATTGGGCAGGTGTTAAAAGACTGCGGGACTCCAGCCACCAAGCTAAACGGCAATTCACCATACGCTCCAAAACCTTACATACACTACTCGTAAGAGAAATGGGGCAATAGCTAGAGGGGATATGTTTGTCCTTTCCAGGTTTCGGAACAGGAACGACGATAGCTTGCCATCGTCTGGGGAAAGTACTGTCGGTCCAAATTCGATTATAAAAGAGAAGGAGGTAATGCAGACTATGGGTTGATAAATGCAGCAACATTTGGATGTGGATACCATCCGGTCCTGGGGCGGAGGAGCGAGAAAAGAAGAGTGCATGTTGGAGTTCCCGCACGGAGAAAACAGTATTATAGCTTTCACGATTTGGAGAGGTGAAAGCGAGAGGTTGCACTTCCGCTGCACGTTTCTTCAGGAGAAATGCGGGTGGGTAATTTGAAGAGCTCGAAATCTCAGCAAAGTGTTGACCCAATTTGTTAGAAATTACGAAGGGGTCCACTAATGTATCATGCTCGACAGTGAGCCCAGAGACCGGGGAGAAACTAGGCGCGCCTGATAACCGTTGAATCTGACTCCAAACTTCCAAGGAGGGAGTGAAGGTGTTAAATGAGCTAGTAAAGAAGTCACAGTTTGCCTTCTTTCTGTTGCGGATGACGTGACGGCATCGCGCACGGAACTGCTTATAGCGGATAAAGTTGGCCAAAGTAGGATGGTGGCAGAAAACGCGAAGAGCATGTCGCTGCTCACATATTGCATCACAGCCTGCTCTGTTCCACCAAGGAACTGGGGGGCGCCAGGGCAATTCGGAGGTGCGTGGTATTGAACGTTCTGCAGCTGTAAGAATAACATCTGTTATATGTGTGACCTCAGCGTCCATGCTAGGAAAGTGACGGTCATCGAATGTTGCTAGAGACGATAAAAGTGTCCAATCAGCTTGGGCAAACTTCCAGCATCGCGGGCGCATGTATGGCAGTTGAGGCTGCATTCTAAGGACACATGGAAAGTGGTCACTCGAGTGTGTATCATCAAGAGCGAACCATTCGAAGTGCCGAACTAGTGGAACAGTACCGACTGAAAGGTCCAAATGAAATAAATTTCTTGTGGAGGCAGACAAAAATGTAGGGTCCCCATTGTTAAGGCAAACTAGATGCGCTTGGTGGAAGACGTCTAGCAATAGTGAGCCATGCGGACAAGGATGTGGAGATCCCCAAAGCGGGTGGTGGGTATTGAAGTCTCCAACCAGCAAATAGGGCAGTGGAAGCTGACCAAGAAGATGAAGGAGATCAGCTCGTGCCATTGGTGTGGACGATGGAATGTATACAGTACAAAGAGAAAAGGTATATCCAGAAAGGGAAAGACGGACAGTGACAGCTTGGAAGGAAGTGTTTAAGGGGATTGGGTGATAATGGATAGTATCATGGAGAAGAATCATGAGTCCTCCATGTGCTGGAGTGCCTTCAACAGAAGGGAGATCAAATCGGACGGACTGAAATGGGGGAGAGCAAAGCGGTCATGGAGACACAGCTTCGTTTCCTAAAGACAGAAGATGACCGGCGAGTAGGATCGTAAGAGGATCGACAATTCATCCCGATTGGCTCAAAGGCCGCGGATATTCCAGTGGATAATGGGCATAGGGTGAACAGAAAACAGAGGAATGTGACTAAGATTGCCGTCAACTCAGCGACTGCTCAGAGCTTGCGACCGACAGCATGGAATGGCATTCAGCCGAAGGCAGAAGATCCTGATCCATAGGTTGTTCAGGAGCAGCTCCTGCCACCAGCGATCGGCCAGTTGATCGGCCGCCAGCAGTGCGCCTCGGCGACACAGAAGACGGCCGAGGGCTATTACTGCCAGGTGGTGCTGTAGATGAGACACGCCTTGGCAGAGGAGGAGATGAACTGGGTTTCTTACTAGCATTCTTGGAAACATGATGTTTAGATGAAGGAGGAACCGATGGTTCTGAAGTTGGGGTACGTAAAAAATCTTCACGAGTATGCTCTTTTTTCGAAGTCTTGGTGTCTGACTTTTGGGCTCGAGATTTAGCAGAACCCGATGAAGGGCGAGCCATAGAGTGGACAGGTGAGAGTGGGGAGGTTGAACGGGCGATCTTTGCACTGGCCGATCTGACGACCGTGGCACTAAAGGTCAGGTCACAAGACTGCGTGGCCGTCTCCTTTGTTGGCCGAGGAGAGGCAAGGACAGTGATGTATTTTCCTGTCTGAGGCACGGTGGGCTGTCGACTGGTGATTAATTTGCGAGCAGCAAAGGTCAACATCTTTTCCTTCACTCCGATTTCCTGAATGAGCTTTTCATCTTTAAAAATGGGGCAATCTCGAGAGGAAGCAGCATGGTCACCCATACAGTTGATGAAATGAGGGGATGGAGGTGGACAAGCACCCTCATGGGCATCCTTGCAACACCTAACACATTTGGCTGGATTGGAACAGGACTGGCTGGTGTGATTGAACCGCTGACACCGATAGCAACGCGTAGGGTTTGGGATGTAAGGGCGAACGGAAATTATCTCATAGCCTGACAATCCGTCGAGGGAGCGTGTGTAAACGACCCCGCGTGATGAATTTAAAGTACGGTGTGGTTCCACCCGGACAGGGAAGGTGTGTAGCAGTGAAGAACGAAGTAATTTTTGTACCTGGAGGGCACTGACTGTTTGTAACAACAAGGTGCCATTTCTTAATCTGGAACAAGACTTTACAGGAAATGCAATTGCGTGGACACCTTTCTGAATAATGAAAGGGTTGAACGTGGAGAAGTCGTGACCTTCATCAGACCGAGAAACAACAAGGAACTGTGGCAACGACGGAAGGACTGTCTGTGGCTGAGACTCATTGAACTTACGCTTGTTAGCTGACATAGTAAAAGATGAGGAAACAATTGCGAAAGTATCCACCCATGATTACCGGCGTCTCCGATGGCGCGCTCCTTCCTTGTGGGGGCCCTCTCTGAGGGCACTCCCGCCTTAGGTGATTGTTCACACCTCAGGTCACACCTCCCGACAAAAGGACAGAGGGACCAATCGGCACATTCGGAAGGTATGAGCTTGGGTAATCACCCCTCCCTGGGCCTGACTGTTACCAGGGGGTACGTACGTGTCCTACCTGTCTACCCGGGGCGGGGAATTACGCATTACCCCGTCACCAGCTACGCATGGAAATGCGTGGGTTGGCCTTCAGACATGCACAGGGAGGAAAAAAGGGAAAGGGAAAGGAAAGAAGAGAGGTCTCAAATGCCGCAGCGGAGAAAAGGGTAAAGAGAAGAGGTAAGGAAAAGAGGAGGACAAAGGAAGAGGATGAAGACTTGCAAGCGGAGAAAGCAAAGAATTTGTTACAGTTTTGAGTGTCTGTCTCCGGACGCAGGCACAAAACATACTCCCAGAGGGGGAGAAAGGGAAAGAAAGAAGCAGAGGTGGGGGGGGGGGGGGGGGGGGGGCAAAGATGAGGGATGGGGAAGGATGCGGAAAGGGAAGGTATGCAGACCGAAAAGGAAGGAAGGCCACATTAGCTCGGGGTCCCATGACCGATACGCACATATCCACAAGAGTTGTGGACCCCCTGGGGGGCTAGAAATGTGGTGAATAAATGTGTACCTCAGCAATTCTCACAAGTTCACATATAGCATTTTGGCTGTGCAGAATTACAAATGATCTGAGGAAGACAATGTTTGTATGTGTTGACAGTCTGCATCGCATGTCAGCTCTTTCAGGTTGAGGTAAAAGTCACATAGTACAATCTCCTCACAGTTTTCATAGTTTATATACAAAATATGTGCACAATTTTCATCAAAATACTGATTGCAGACTTGTCCATTCTCTAATATACGTTTTCTCAATTTACCTTGCAGCTTTAGTTTTTATGATGAAAAGTGCATTAAATATGGCAAAGTACATATAAAAATGGTGTGAATGCAAACATTAGACTTTGCTACAGGCCAATCTAACACCACAACCCTTATTTAGCATTCATATTCATTGCCTTCACCAACTCTCAACCAAATTATCACCTTATCTAGACCTCATATTGCACTACAGCTCAGTCTGTCACCACAACTAGGATTTCAAGGGGTGGGGTCCAATATCAAACTCAATCTGACACCCTCCAACGTAAGCTTCATAGTTTGGTGAATACTGCATACACACATACTACAGCTATCATTTGCAACAGCTAGAAAACAATTCTTTAGTAGTAAATGTCAGAATTTGGATAATCTGATTTTCAGTTCTGGATGTTCATCTTCGAATGCTTGACACATCTCATACAGGTTTCTCAACAACAGCCCTTTTTGTTTATGAACCCTGGGACTATTTTCCTTGACACAAATAAAATCCTTCTTTCCAAACAAACTTCAGCTTATGTCTTCCCTGTTGTAGAATTCTGTAACATGATTCACAACATGTTCACCCACGACACATTAAGGTCTTTGATTAGGATTTGTTAAGATACCACATTATTTGACTAACTGTTTTGCTTTTTTCACTAAATAGTTTGAAGCTCCAAATTTGTTTTCAATCTATCAAATGCTACTGCTGTATCCTGCTGCTAGTGCGAGAGTGAGTGTGTGCTGATTGTGGCCTCACTATGCGTGTGTACTTAAATCAACCGCCAACTGTATCAGGGTGGGCCAGCCATTAGAGGCCACCTGTAGGAAGCATGCACACAGCACAGACTCTGTTGCAGCATCTACCAGTGACTTGTGCCTACATATGTGCGGAGCAGCACTGACTCACTCTCATTATTTTCTTTTAGTTTATACTGTGGTCATCAGTTGTTCTGTGTTTCACTTATGTCACACCTTTTGTATGATTTTTTTGTTTTCTTACATGTGGAGTCACGGCAGGCTTATTTCCGTTATTGTTCAGAGGTTTATGAATAACACCATATTTGCGTTACTTGGATCTGGTTTCTGTATTACTCGGTTACTACACAACTAACGCAAGTCACCCGTAGGCGGCATGGTGAAGACCATTCTGTGTGCACGCTTCCCACAGGTGGCCCCTAGTGGCTGACCCACACCAACACAGTTGGCGGTCGATTTAAAAGTCTACACACTCTATGACACTACACTTAGTATAAGTAAAACTTATGAAACTATGAACTGTTTGCACTGCTGCCATCCACGGCTCAGTTTATGTTGGAGTCTCCCAATTATGTGCTGCTGCCAGGGTCCTCGTCAATGGCAGTGTATGAAAGGCAATTTGCAATACATCATTGCACCTCTAATATTCTTCCTCCAACTCTTGCACCATTCTGCAGTGGCCTTTGTTTGAAGAGACTCGCCAAAGTATCATATCTAGTCAATCAAGTGGATAAAGCAAACTATATTGCACAGGTCCACCTCCTGCACGTTATCGTTACACATGATCAGACTTTTCTGCACACACTATTTTCATCACCTTAGGGTCTTATTTATTCAGTGTTTTTTTTTTTAATCTGCCCTCACTCACATGGTGCATTACCCAACACAATTACTTGTCAGAGTGGAAAGTTAGGAAGCACCTTTATATGAAATCATTTTTCAAAATTAGCAGAGTTCATCTGCCCACGATAATCATTCAGTGACGATTTAGCTAAAACTGGGGCTGTTCTTCCTTGAAAAACATTTTTGAAACATCACTTCCTATTATAAGCCTTCTGCAGGACTTCTCCATGCTGTCGTGCCCATCACACCTGTCTGTCAGCAATTTCCACATGTAAGCCTTATCAGTACAGGTTGTGACATAGCACGTTGATTCTTCTTCCCATCTGTTCTGTCTTTCTACATCCATAAAAAAACATTTTTAAATACATTTATCTGTTGGTATGTAAAACTTAGATAAAAATCTCTTGTTCTCATTTAGACTGAATTTTACTGGAATTTGTTATTAATAATATTAATTTGGATGTTTTTATTCTACTGGTGTAATTATTTTTCACTAGGGCACCATTAATTAAAAGTTGTGGTAAATTAAATTAATTCACTACATGCAAAAATCCATGAGCTAACACATATTTTAGAAAGGTGACATGTCATTTGAAAGTTAAGCATTACGACTTCCCAGTATTGGAATACATTACTTAACGTATTTTGAATGACCTAAAACTAATTATCTTCAATAATAATTGAGACTTTAAGTTCATAAGCAACCCTACTTTCCATTGCAGATTTCATAAAAATCACTGTTAGTTTCTGAACTTTGACTATCTACCTTCGTTAGCTTAATTTTTCTGTAGAAAATGACTAGCACTGATTGATTAACTCACTA
Source organism: Schistocerca gregaria (assembly GCF_023897955.1). Taxonomy (NCBI): domain Eukaryota; kingdom Metazoa; phylum Arthropoda; class Insecta; order Orthoptera; family Acrididae; genus Schistocerca; species Schistocerca gregaria. Next base: position 306,968,819 of record NC_064931.1, read on the forward strand.
ATTAATAATTTCATGTAATTCACTCTGATTTGCCAAATGGTGCACATACATGTAAGCAATAGGATTCTGACCAACAACATTTTCTGTAAATCAAAATCATATTAGTTCTTGAGGTTCATCAAAAACAGTAAAATCCAGCCTATCTGAATTTCAAAGCATTAATCAGTTTTCAAAATAACAGTTTGTTCCCACACCAGTCTTTGTATGACGTTCTCAGTGATGAAAAAGTCAGCCCACAGTTTGAAAATAGGTAAGTAACACCTATGTTTGAGCATACTCTCAGTGTTGGTTCATGTCAGAAATATACTTTTTCTATACATGAAAATTTGTGCAACAGTCACTGCAAAACTCACGAACTCTAATGTTTACATACTTTCAAGTAAATTTTGTAACTTAAGTTAATGGACAGTTTCACCGAACTGTGTTGTGATTAACACGGTGTGGAATATCATTGTCATGGAACTGAGTTATAGTTGAATGTGGTGAATCTCAATTTGGACTAACTTAACCGAGTTGCTACAGTGTATGGTACTCTAATAAATTACCACAGAACAGTGATTAGTACACACTCTGACAATTTCATACCAATGTGAGAGCTGTTTATTTTGTGCCACAAAAGAACAGTTAACTTCACCACTGTAATTGTGGGTACAGATTTTGGATAGTTGTACTAGTAATTGTTCAGAGTGTAAAAACTGGTAACGGCAATGTGTGTGTGTGTGTGTGTGTGTGTGTGTGTGTGTGTGTGTGTGTGTGTGTGTGTGTGTGTGTGTTTTGATGTCATCCATTTTTTTAGCAAACAACATTCCATATTCATTTAAAAACTTTCAGTTTTGAGGCAATCAAGCCTGGCACTACCGAGAACAAGAGTACAAAATTAAGATCAGTTCTGTCGCAAGGGGTCATCTAAATAGTTGATTGCACACAAGCAGGTTTTAGCTATAGGCAATGGGTATTTCTGATGAATTCTGGGAAATCTGCACATCCTATCTTTGTGTTTGTGGAGACACGACCTTCTGGCCGTTACCTGTAGTTCTCTGAAACAGTGATCCTGCCTCCTCAGCTTAGTGGACAAGAGTGGATTTCTGCAACAGACCACATTCAGGAAGTCCAAAAGTTATCCGGTGGTTTTCATGTGGCAACAAATTTTAAATGCTTCAAGTATGGGGAAAGAGTGAACCAATGGCCACATCAAAATATCCACAGAAATAGCTACATACTAATACATCACAGCTAAAAATGGTGCTGCGGTGAAAATCTAGATGTCATGTAAATTAAAAATTATAATTTATCTGTATTTCACACCCGCAGTTGGTGGATTTCACCCTATTACATGTTTGTGTGGCATTCCATACTCAAGTATGCATTTTAATTCATTTTTAATTACTCAGCATTTAATCTGAACATCTCATGTTGACTTGTCCACTTCTGTGGCGTAGTAGTCAATGTGGCTAGCTGCCATGTGGAGGACTCGGGTTCGAGAGGTGCCACTAGACTGAGTAGTAGTGGCACCAGGTCTGTTAAGCCAATAATGACCAGGAACTGCCCCTCCATACCGCACCCACATGATGGCACTGACTGATGACTGACACTGCAGTCAGTCAGTCCCAGCTGACCAGTCTGTGTCCAGAACTGCAATGCTATTATCCTATGTTGACTAAAGGAATGAAGAATCCAACCACTACAACTTACATAGAAATATTTGTATCTAATAAATATATTTGTATCTATTCACCTCTCTATTTCAGTTTCACTTGTTAATACTGGGTCACATTCATGTACTCTTATTTCAGCTATAATCTTCGGAGATGTATCAATATGCAGACACATTTGGCCGGCATAACCAATATAATTCGTTAAGTAATCTAGCTGCATATGAAATCTAACAATGTAGCACCAAATATTTTCTACGATGATAAGACTCTGGCAACAGCAATAGCTTTTGTTAGCATGGGGGCATCACAAGAGTTTGAGAGCTTAAAGAATCTGACTGGAAACATAAAAATCCTGATTGTTGATGCTTAGGCTTACACTAATTTGCGATTTAAAGCACCAGAAATGTACATTTTTTGAAATGTTTGTTCAGTAAACTGCTTATCTGCTTGCGTACCCATTATTTTTCTTTTTAATCTTATCACAAATGGTGATTCTACCATGGGCAATTTTAGACTGTCTTCATTTTCAGTTTCTCAATCAATGTGCATCAAACACGAAGCTATATTTTTCATTCTTGCAATCAGATGACCCCTTTATCACATGAATGATCAATACAAAGTAGAAAATTATGTGAGGGAAACTTGGTCCTGCAGATAGAAAATACCTCACATGTTACTTATTTTCGCTTCATACATTATGTACATTTAATTTTATCTTAATTACATGTGGCTCAAAAACAGCATACAGTAGTACAAGTTTTCACCAAGGACAATTTATATGAATCTTCTTCTTCTTCTTCTTCTTCTTCTTCTTCCTCCTTCTCCTTCCTACCACCCACAGAAGCTGTGACCCATACATTTCAACAGGATCTCAACATCATGCACAAAAGTAAAATCAAATTAAGATAACCAAACACAGTTTTCGGCCCCACTCCTCTCAACCACAATTTTGGAGTTCAAATCCCATGAAAATAAAATAAATACAATAGAGAGAACGCTGACTCATTCATTATCCACTAGTTCAAGGGATATGAAAGCTACTACGGAGAAAGAAAATACAAGGGTATTGCGAGAAATTTTTGTATCTAAAATTCCAGAGAAGTTAAAAAAAATACTGCTGATGAAAATGTAGCTGACTATTTACCACAAACAGTGGCAAATTTGTCTGTAATTTAGAAGATAAATATGTGGAGAGAGAGAGAGAGAGAGAGAGAGAGAGAGAGAGAGAGAGAGAGAAGTGCAAGTAGGACCCACGCTCTGATTCCCAACAAATTTAATTATGTATAGATGATGGATAACGACAAAACTTTCATGTGGCTCAATGGCTTGGTGAAAGTCTTTCTATTGGACACCACTTCGGTGAGTTACATGGCCTAACCTATCACAGTTATCCAACCAGGGAAAGGGGATCTGTAGTTTAACATGGAATTTGAACTACACATTGTTTCTGGTGACTATTCACAGCCTTAAGACGGGAAGGCTATATTCAAACGAAGACTGAGAAGTCTGTGGTCTGGACAAGCATTTTAGTGTTAGACCACCAGGCCTGACATGTACATTAATAGTTCATCTATAGGTTTTACTGAGTGAGTTTGCAAGTATTAAAATATGTGACATACATGACTGTATCTTTTGACTACATTGAATTAGAAGCTTAAATTTTCACATCACCTTAGTATGTGGCATAAATTTCAAGTTGATACCCCTGAACGCTTCTAAGAAATAGGTGTCTTAACTGTCAGATAGACAGATGGACAACAAAGTGATCCTGTAAGGATTCCATTTTTTTTTTTTTTTTTTTCAAATGAGGTATGGAAACCTAAAAAAGGGGAAAAAGAAAATAAAGTGTTCAAAGAAAGAAAGGAAGACAAGCATAATTTGCAGCCTACATATTCCATAAAATAGATTCCCCACAAAGATTTTTATTCTTTTCTTATATATAAGTATTATATTTTTATCAGAATATGCACTAAAAATAAGTCTTAAAGGACTGCTTTATTTACTACTCACATCATAAACAGAACTTCCACCAATCACCCACACAGTTTCTACATCTTGCCTATTGTGCAAATCTTTGATGGCATCTTCAAGGCTGGTATGAACTATTACTTCTTCACCAAGTGACCTGAAACGTGAATCACTGAAATTAACAGATGTTTCATTCTTCTTCCTGATATACCAAAGTATTAAACTGTAGTGGTAAAGTACAGAATCAGCCATAGTAGAATTCACAGCTACCTGATATACCAAAGTTTTAAAATGTAGTGGTGAAGTACAGAATCAGACGCAGTAGAATTCACATAAGCGGTGCTTCATGCTCTTGACAAGTAAGAGTGAGTCAGAGGCACACTGTTATATCTTTCTAATGCTTTTGTTACAGTTGACCATATGATTCTACTAAATAAACTATAATCATTTGGAATAACAGGTATACCTAATGACTGGTTCTGATCATATCTAGCAGATAAGGTACACACACCTAAAATAAGGCAAAGCCTTTAGTGAAACACTTACTAAGACCAATACTGTTCCTGATTTGTATTAATAACTTTCTCAATAGTTGTAGTCATGGAGAAAAAGATTCTCTTTACTGATGAGATCATCAACATCTGTAGTCATTGAAAAAAGAAGAAAGATCCTTGCAGAGAAAGTACATTAAACCTTCATAGAAATTTACAACTGGTCAATAAATAATAACATTACATTGAACATAAAGAAAACAAAGTACATGAACTGAAGAGGGAAAATGAAACTGTTCAATTAAATAGAGATGGAACCTCTGAATGCCATACCCTTAGATAATAGACACGTCCTGTAAACAATGTAGAAAGTTAATCAGATTCGAGCTTTATGAAGTGAACTCCTTAGACAGAGAAGGAGTGAACAAGATAACAGAATCAATGAAGCAACAGTCTCATATAGTAAAGACTAAATAAGGTGATAAAATTAATGAAGCAAGGTCCTTAGGCAATAACTGCGAGACAGAAAGTACAAACTGTAAGTGAGAAAAGGGGGGAGGGGGGCCTTGTTGTGGGGACTACACTGTGTCATGAGAAGCCAATGAAAGGTTTATGATTTATTCTGTAGCCCTACAGGAAATGACTTCCTATTCCCTCCACACAACCTCCAAAAGGTTCCTCAAGAATAACAAGCCACATCAGCTAGTAAGACCATGTGAAGCCTTTGATGCTTTGTTATGCTAGAGGCTGGCACGGTCGAAGGGGCAGGGAAACAAAAGAAAACAACCAGCGGTCCAGAGGAGAGCTGTATAGAAATTTAGTCAAAAGTTATGGCCAAGTAGACAGAAAGGGTTACAGGTGAGAAGCTATCATCTACAGAGGAAGCCAGAGTGTTGGGCTGAAGTCACTGGAAGCAATTAGATAGCTGTGAGGCTCTGCTGACCTAATATTCATACAAGGAAATCTGTCAGTAGATGGAACAGATAAAACAGTCACTGTCTCTGTGCAAGGACTTTATTTTAACATGGAAGCACCTCAGTAAACAATGGTGATGGGAACAACTGAATGAAAACAATAGATTCATTTGGTTGTTAGAAAACTATTGACTAATTTGGTCGTCCTTTTGTGTATCGGTTGAATTATTCATTCATTCTTTTGAGTGAAACGAGTCTGTGGGATCAACAGAAAGAAAACAATTCTTCAATTGGTCGGACTACCCATTCATTCTTTTGAATAAAACCAGTCTGTAGAAGCAACCAAATGAAAACAGTCAAGTCTCAGTTGTACTGTTAATTGTCGGTTGGATTATCATTCATTCATTTTCTTCAAGTGATACCAGTCTGTGGTAGCAACCAAATGAAAACATTCAACAACGCTGTAGCTTTACATATTGACTGATTTACTCATTTTTTTTTTTTAAGTAAAAGCTGTCAGTAGTTTTTCTGTTGGTTGAACCATTTATTTATTCTATCCACTGAAACAATTGTTTACTGTTTTAGCTCGTATTGGCAGAAGTTAGCACTAGACCTACATATCTCAGGGGGGTACGCCGAAGTTAAAATAAGCATTATACATTTTCATCTAATTATGTACCGAATCACGTAACTTCCCTTTTCTTCCATTAAAACCGATTCATATTATAGTGTTGTGGATTAAAATGTTATACGTGCCATTACACTTAACTATTTAAGCTGATGTATCTCTGGGGTAGGCCTGCCATCACTTAAATTGCTGGCCCCAGACAAAAACTTTGAAAATCCCAGACATCTGGGTCAAATCGGATTATTTTCTCAGAAACAAACAGCCTATAGGCGATAAGTTGGCCAATGGCCACGATATGCTGTGCGAAGCGGAGACATTAGAGGGGGAATGTTTCCTAGCTCACGCGTTTCAGTGCTGACAAAACCAGCAGGTGTGCACCTACTACCGATCAGCAGATGATAAATTACACATGAGAGTAACAAGGGTTTGTGAAAGCGCATTATAGAGACATTAATGTTCAAATGTAGTACTCACTTGTAGTAAGGCATATGAACATAATTTGCATCAGTTTTAATACAGCTCAGTGAATAGAAGGCAAATGTCATTTAAAATATTCAGTTGTCTGGTGGGCGGGGCGATGACACAGTGCATGTGATTATCAATTGTCTGCAGTTTCCCATTGTGACAATAAAGAAGTGTGAAAATACAGGGTGTTCCAAAATGATCTTTACAGCTTTGATCACGCATATTTCAGAAATGGAGTGAGGTAGAAACGAGCAGTCTGCGGTATAATGTTCATATATAAACCTAAGGTTCTGGTAGCCATGTGCTGTAAAATTTCTTCAGCGTGTCTGGTTTCTTCAACAATATATGAAAACATTCAACTCAAGTTTCATCATAATTTATTCTGGTCACTAACATTCACTGCTCCATACATTGGGAAAATATCCTTCCAGTAGCAGCGTACTGATACAGGTGAAATGAAGATCTAATTTGTAATAAATTGTTTTGTAAATCCATAACAACTAGGAGTCCCGAGTTCCTTTTGGAAAACCAAAACAGAGGAACACACAGCTAGAAAAATCATGGCTGCCACAAAAAAAATGGAGGGTGGAGGGAAACGGAAGGGGTGGGGGTGGGCGGGGGGGGGGGGGGGGGGGGCACAAATAGTTACCTTAAATGTGAGCGCCATCTGTAGCATATAGGATATCTAAGTGAAATTCGAGTTCCATGCCCGGCCAGCATATCCTTGTTAACGTGTGCTGTTAGGTGTACATGAGCATCGTGCAGCAAACTGTACCTTCCTACCTACTTCCCTTTCTGAAGTATATGTGATTGAATCTGTAAAGATCATTTGGGAAGATCCTGTACATGTATAGGAGAATGTCTGTGTAATTGCTTCTGAATTTTTTGATGTACTAAAATGAAGAACTTTTCTTCAGCCCAGTACTAATTTGATGAATTTCAGCTATAGTTTATTACTGTATATTCCTAATCAATCTAATTTTCCGAGACACAAAAAAAAGGTCTGTGTAAAAATCCCTCCAGTAAACCTCTGCACGCTCTTAACACGATAAACCTGGGGAAACACAATGCCCCAAATTTATAACTTTTCCATAAGCGAATTAACTGAAATATATTATTGCTAACAGTAACATTGAGCGAGTATGCCCATGTTTATTTGAACACCGGTACAAAATGTTAAATGAAATTCAACTGAGCAGTTTTAAGGCATTATTTTAAAAATATGTCTCACTGCTGTCTGCCAGAATTTGGAAGGGAAGATCTGTCTTTGTTAGATTCCCCACCACTTGGAATCGCTTTTTCGAGCTAGGCTGAATGCAGTTTTTTTACAGGGTTTCTCCAGACTCGTCAAGAGGAATGCTGGGCTGATCAACCATTCCAGCCTCATTTACACGATGGACAGACACTTCCAATACGTAAAACATATATACATATTAACACTGTTCTGCAGGCACATTTCAACACACACAAGACTACCTGTAGAGGTAACTTCGGGTTGCATCATCAAGATTATTGAGTTTTGATTGCTGTAAGAAGTTTGCAAAGTTTGAAATTTATAAATGTGTTTTGTTCATTTGTACTGCTTAAATGGCAACAAATAATACTGCAAGTGAGTCTGATATATGAAAACCTTGATGGAAACAAAGAATCCTTAACTACTAGATGAATCAGAGTAACATATATGAATGGGAGAAATAGTATGACTGAGAAAGACATGATCCTTAAGATAAATTCAATATGATATACAATATCAAAATGATTATATTGCTAAAGTATATCAAGCAGAGAAATTCAAAGGAAATTAACAAATGATGACACTTAATTTTTGTGAAAAATCCTCCCCACAAGTGGTGGTAAATGTTTACAATGCAACTGAACAAGATACCAATTTTTTTTTAACTGTATTGTATGTGGTTTATGTTCATGTCACCTCAGTATTTACTGAAAAAGGATTATTAATGTTGCGTGCTAACTAGCAGTCCCTACCAGGGGACGCCGCCTTATCATATGCACCTTCAATGGCGGGCGGGAGGGTTTGCATACTCCAATGATGCCGAGAGCTGTGCCAGCAGTAGCATAGCTACTGGCAGGGTCACCCAAGCCGGATTGATCTCGACAGAGGAGGCAGACAATGTGTGTCCTTTAACATAGGGTGGGGTGGGTTGGGGGGTGGGGTGGGGTGGGGGGGGGGGGGGAGAGGGGCTCTATAGGCGTAGAGAAGCCAACCCTCCTCGGGAGTGAACCCTAAAAAAATCCAGGTCCTCCGAGATGGGGGTTGGGTGTGAGGCTAAAAACCTCACCCTGGAGAAAAGAGCTTGTTATGGAACCAAAGGACAAAGAAAGCCAGATGGATGTAATGGATAAACGGCCTTAGCAATGGAAACCGCACACAAATTGGTATTTAGCGACATGGAATGTGAGAACACTGAACAAGTCTGGAGGACAACAGAACCTGAAAAAGGAAATGAAGAAATATAATGTGACGATGGTGGCAGTACAAGACGTGAAATGGAAAGGAAGTGGAATATTAGCATCTGGGACACACACACTGTTTTACAGCTGTGGAAGCAGGGGCTATGGAGGCATAGGTTTTCTGGTTGATAATGCTCAAAAGGCTGCCACATTGAACTTTAAGCCTGTTAGCGAAAGTATATATGTATTACGAATGAAAGCCCGTTTCTTCAATACATCCTTCGTATGCACATATGCACCAACAGAACATGCAGAGTCAGTGAAAAAAGACATGTGTTATGAGCAACTGGAGCAGGAAATAGCAAGGGTGGCAAAGCGTGATGTTAAGGTGGTTATGGGGGACTTCAATGCTCAAGTAGTAAAAGAAATCTCATACAGGAAAACAGCTGGTAAGGAGAGTCTGCATGAAGTTTCTAATGATAATGGTATCCAACTAATTGATTTTTGCCATGAGTAATAAGATGATTTTTTAGCACATGGATGCAAAGGAAGGATATAAGGAAAGTTACATGGAACTCCCCAGATGGGAGCACTAAAATCAGATTGATCACATACTCATAGATAGACGACATGCTTCAGATACATTAGAGGTGGATAGCTTTCGTGGTGCAAATGGAGATAGAGATCATTATTTGGTAGGAATCAAATACAGACAGAGGATAGCCTATTATAGACAGACCAAGAAAGCTATCACGCCAAGGTTTGATGATACCAAAGTTAAAAAATGATGAAAATACAGTACAACAGTATAAAACTATCTTGACAAACAGACTTAATGAAGCTGAAGAGCAGGCAGGAGAGGATATTGAAGAAAGATGGGAAATGGTTAAAGGAATAATACATGACACAGCTGAACCTGTACTGGGCAGAAAGAAGCATTCAAGAACTCTGGTTTGATAAGTACTGTAGGAGGAAGATAGAAGAAAGAAATGAGGAAGAAAAAGAATGCTTCAGAGGTGAACTAGAAGTACGGTAGGAGAATACCAGGAGAAGAGAAGGGAAGCAGACAAGGAATGTAAGAGGAAAAAGAGAGAATTTGAAAAATGGTGGATTGATGAGTTAGAAGAGAGAGATACTGCTGAAGAAACAAGGAAATTCTATATGAGGGTTAAAGATATAAGGAAAGGATTCCAACCCAGAGCAGTTTTCTGTAGAGATAAGTAGGAAAATATGATTGGAGGAAATGAGCAATTTTAGACAGATGGGTGGAGTATTTTAGTGAACTACTGAATGCAGAATAAGAAAACGAAGGAGGCATTGATGCCGGTATGCCAGAAGAGGTGGACCAGGAAGCAAAGAGAGATGAAGAGCACCAGGAATCAGTAGCAGAACCCACACTGGAAGAAGTTAAAGTTAGTATCAAGACTCTTAAAAACAATAAAGCTCCGGGAGGAGACAATATTAGAGCATAAATGATATAATATGGTGGAGAAAAACTAGTAAGGGTTTTGCATGAGATTATGGTGAAAATATGACGGAAAGAAAATATGCCAAAACAGTAGGGTACAGCAATACTCTTCCCTATACACAAGAAACATGACAAAGCTGACTGCAGGAATTATAGAGGAATTGCACTACTCTGTATAGTATATAAAGTTTTAGGAAAAATCATGGCTGGGCGGTTAAGAACACATGTAGAAGAATATCTAGGAGACTGTCAGTGTGGTTTCAGAGCTAACAGATCCACTACAGACCAGATTTTCACTACCAGACAGATCCTTGAAAAATGTTATGAGTACAACACCAATGTCCCCGAGCTGTTCATCGACTTCAAACAAGATTACCATAGTATCAAAAGGGATCAACTTTGGAAGGCAATGCAAAAGGCAGGAGTCCTTAACAAACTGATAAGATTGGTTCATATGACTTTGAAAGAACAGCATGCAAAGTAAAGATCAAGGGCACTTTATCAAAGGCATTTAAAGTTAACCAAGGACTGCGGCAGGGTGACGTGCTCTCCACTATTCTTTTTAATGTCGCCTTGGACAGTGTAATGCAAAAGACACAAAGCAACAACCGTGGGGGAACACTGTTTAATAGAATGACTCAAGAACTTGCATATGCAGATGATGATGATTTGTTATCCAGGAGGAAAAAGGATCTTTAAGAAAAGCTCAAAAAAGTAGAAAGATATGGTGCGGAAATGGGGCTGACCATTAATCAGTCAAAGACCAAGTATATGTTAACATCTAGGAAAAGATATAATGAAGGAGAAAGAAGCATGACTTTGAACGGAAAAAAATATGAATGCTGTGAAAGCTTTAAAATATCTTGGGTCACTGGTAACTGAGAATAATGACATGAGAGGAGAAATACATGCAAGGATTGCAACTGGTAACAGGAGCAACTTTGCACTGGTTAAAGTGTTTAAAGCAAGAAGCCTTAGTAGGATTCTGAAGCTGAATGTGTATTGTACAATAGTTAGACCTGTGGTGGTGTATGGTTCAGAAACCTGGACTATGACACAAAACGACAATGAGTTGTTGCTGAGATGGGAAAGGAAGATACTAAGGAAAATCTACAGGTCGGTGAATGATGGGGGTTTTTTGAGAATCAGAAATAATACGGAGATCAGAGAGTTGCACAATAAACCATATATCGTGACCGAAATAAAGAGACATTGGTTGGGACAGGTAGAGAGAATGGTGGAAACAGCACAGTCAAGAAAGTTTTCAAAGAAAAACCCGTTGGATGTCGTATAAGTGGCAGACAAAGCACCAGATGCCTAGACAATGTGGAAAACTTCAGAAGAATGGGAATGAGAAGATGGAGAGCCAAGGCAGCCAGCAGAGAAGAATGGGCAGAGGTTGTGTAGGAGGCCAAGGTGCTACAAGGGCTGTAGTGCCAAGGAGTAGTAGTAGTAGTAGTAGTAGTAGTAGTAGTAGTAGTACCAACTGGTGCGAAGAGAGAAATAAAGCTCCAATAGATTTAAATTAAAAATAATTATTTAAATAAAAACCTTTTTCATATAGCACATTTTTAAAATGTATTAAAAAAATTTTCCTAGCCTTGCACAGATAGTCCTGAATATTTGTGTTTGTGAATTTTTAATAGCTATGACAATAACTGTAAAATTTTAAACAAAAAATACGAGACACGTGCAATAGTTCACCTGAGTCACTAACACTTTCATTGCACTTTAAATAAAATGAGCTGTTATGTGATTTTCCTCAACGACCGATACTATTATCCATCGCATGCAATCTATTTTCAGTTTTACAAGTATTGTCATTGCTATTAAAACTCACAAGCAAAAATTTTCAGTATTACCAGGATGGCGTTAGGAATCTGTATGGGGACTAGGAGAAGTTATTTAACACTTTCCAGTCTATTTTAAAAATTCGTTGTATTAAAAAAAAATTATTTTAATAGTTATTTTCTGCTTTTTAGTTCTGTGTGTGTGAAATTTTTCAACTAATTTCATACATTCTGATGAAATTACAACAGAAAGATGTTACATTTAAGGTTTATTCCAGTTTCTTTTCAACTTAAGTAACCAGTATATTTCTTCCTCCTACATATATCTCGCAAAAAGACTGCAAATGTAAAAATTAGATTTAATCTAGCTCACACAGAAGCTTAGCAGCAATCATCATTAACTGCAAAACATTCATGACTGGAACAGGAAAACATGGAAATAGTGATGGTGCAGAAAGTACTCAGCCACACACCTGAAAAGAAAGTGTGTTAATATTGCATTGTCATTCAGTTCAGAGCTAAGACGAAAGTTCCCAGTCTTTAGCTTATCGAGATGATAGTCAAAAATCTGTTGCAAAATCTGTATTGAATAGGCAGACACAGACTGGAAAACAAAGCATACCCTCCGCCATGCACCAGACTCAAAAGTGAATATTGCAATGTCATCCAGTTCTGAGCTACGTTGAAAGTTCCAAATGTCTAGCTTAATCGAGAAGTTAGTTTAAAACCAACTACAATATTTGTACCGTACAAACAGACAAGAAACCGACCTTATAAATGGTTCAAATGGCTCTAAGCACTATGGGACTTAACATCTATGGTCATCAGTCCCCTATAACTTAGAACTACTTAAACCTAACTAACCTAAGGACAGCACGCAACACCCAGTCATCATGAGGCAGAGAAAATCCCTGACCCCGTTGGGAATCGAACCCAGGAACCCGGGCGTGGGAAGCAAGACCGACCTTATAGAGACATGTTAAAAAGTGTGAAGTTTACAGTGCAGTGCCAGATATTAAACTTTTAGCACCAAGCAAAAATTGATATTTAATGCCACAAGTACGAAAATTTGTATTTGAGTAAGTAAATACATACAATTTGAAAATACTATATTTTTAGAAACAAAAGTTTTATTTTAAAATAATTTAGTTTTTGGAAATATATGTTATTCACATTTTGAGATACAATTATTTATTTACCTGTAAAAAAGTTGTCAGTCCTAGTCGTGGTTCATGTATAACAGGCAAGGTTGACAAAGTATGTAAATAAAATCACTCAAACCCAGAGACTGAGTGAAAACATTCATACAATGGCTACAACCGATGGAGACATGTTTCAGTGAAACCACTGAAACCTGGTGAGTGGGTGAAGACATTCATATAGCTGACATGGCCACAGAGATTAGTTTCAGTCAGTTGTTTCATTCAACTGAAAACACCGACTGAACGAAAAAACAACTGACTGACCAACTGGTTATTAAAAAAGAGTCAGTTGTCCCATCACTAGTTGGGAGGTCAATCTGTAACTTGATATTCAGAATCAACATAAAGGTTAATTGTACCTTATTCTTCCTGTCATCCCCCAGTCACCTACATCCCACTTCACAGAATTTACATCAGACAATCAAATCTCCCTCTTACTTCAGTCAACCAACTGAATTCCCTTGAACACAACCCTGTCGCTCAATCCCTGGCAAAATCCACACTTAGGATGCGACACACAGACTGTGCAAACAACACAGAGTTACTAGAAATGAATATTGATTTTCAGTTGAAGTGCTGTGGACACACAAAGATACTTGCAAAGAGAATGTAATCACATGCTATGCCCTTAGAATTCCATCGCCAGTGTGCAACAGCCACTGTCTTATACTGAAGTTACACTGTTGTTAACTGATTGGCCTTGTACTTGGAAAGATGGAGGCTAGAGTCTCCATTCAGCCATCCCAATTTAACTTTTCCATGGTTTCCATTACTTCAGGCAAATACCAGAATGGTTTTTACTAAAAGGCACAGCTGATTACCTGTGCAGTCCTTATCAAACTAGGCTTATTAAATACATAAATGTCTACATGCAGGGTGTTTCAGGAGGAAAATTAAATGCGTTAAGAAGTGGTAGTATAGACTAATTTGAAACAAACATGCACAATTTTTACTGGTTACAGAGATATGTTTTTTTTTTTTTGTTTTGTGTGTTGGTACTCCAATTGCAATGGGTTTATTTACTGACTGTCATTTTTGTTTTAAGTTCAAGTTGTGAAGTTATGCTCAAGTTTACCCAATTGGTTGCGATTTGTTGGCCAATTCTGTTATATCATTTAAGCATACCAAATATATTTACGAGTGGTGAGTATGCCAATATGATGCTTGTGTATAATTCTCATAATGGAAATACTACCACTTGTAGAGAATACGGTAGATGATTTCCAAATTGCAGAGCATCAGATGCAAGAGTGTCTTTTGTGTGGTACTGGTGCAGTGCCCAGCAGTCATCTCATCAGAATGTGTGAATGAACAATGTGTCAATGAATGAGAACACACTATTCAGTTGCTAGAGCATAGAGCAACAACCATATGCAGAATTTCTACTTGTATCAGTGTTCCGCATACAAGAATATGGCAGTTGTTATGTATGCACTGCCTCCATCCTTATCATTTACAGCAGATTCAACAACTTTGAGGAGGTGATGAAGATAGACAATTTCAGTTTTGTCACTGGCTACTACAAATCACCAAGTAATCAGATACTGTTTACTGATACAGTCACTTGTGATGGTATCAATAACACTTTTAACTCACACTGGTAGTCTGACAAAAAACCACGTGCCTTAGTGAAGACATTTTCAAGAATTCTTCTTTGTAAATGTTTGGTGTGGTATGATCGACAATCAATTGACCAAGTCCGTTGTGCATCATCCCATACAGCCCCTTTATTTGGAATTTCTTAAGAATTAGCTTCTGACATTATTAGAAAAGGTTTCTTTGGGTATTATGATGTATTATGATAGGTATGCACATTTAGTTTTCAGGTGACACATTATCTAAACTTACTATTCCTTGGAGATGTCCCTGGAGCTCACCCCTCCCGATTTTTGCCTGGGTGGATGATTGAAAGGCAAAGTCTTCAAAGAAAAAGTAAACACAAGGGACAAACTGATTGTTCAAATTATGAATAGTGTTGCCCCAAAACAAAATGCCAAGACAACCTCAGAAAAGCTACTCGTGTTGTAGCGAACAGAATTCAAAAGTGCACTGAAAGTTTATGAAAATTAACTTCAAATTTAATCATTTGCTTTTGATTACCACCTTTTGCAAGTATTTGTTTGTGTTACATCCTAACCATTGTATCTCTGAAACCAATAAAACTTGAACATACATTATATGGAGAGTTTTATTCAAATTATTGTATACAACTACCTCCTAAATATATACTGTTTCTCTTGTAACACCTTGTATATGAGTTAAATTTTGTTTTTCTTGTTCTTAACCCAATGGCTGCTGCCAAAAAATTACCTCTTCATACTCCGCTGCCCCCTCACCCCTGCAAGTGCTGTTGACGAGCTTCTGGGTTTTCCTTCAGTGCTATCGATGAATTAATTCTGGACTCCTTGCTAACCGCCAAGTTCTAATGACAAGAGCAGATGTAACATTGCTCAGAAACCTAGGCACTGTCGCCATGTTTAAATATCCATCCCATAACTCAGTAGTTTTGACCAGTTGTGTTGGAATACTTAGTCTGTTGTGATCTCATTTAGCTGCATTTGACTTCACTGTATGTCTTACTGTTTAGCAGGATTAGCATCATAATGTTTCTCTCATCATTTGTTTTACAAAGGAAATGATATGTTGTGATTACAATGAGGGAGAAATAGAAATCAACAGGGAGAATGAATTATTCAGTGTCGAAGTAAGTGGTAACTTCTCTATGGGTTCTTAAAGCAATAGACGTACGCCATTTACGTCAGCAAGTCAAACACCACAGTCTTCTGCTTCAACAACAAATGCAATTGACAAATCTTCCAAATATGAAAGTGATAGTCACTTCAGGAACGAATAGCCAGAGTCTTAAGTCAGAAACTAATTTTTACGCTTATAATAATAATCATCTCAGCAGTGTCAAATCTTAGTGCAACACAAGGAGAGATCGCAGAAAGCACTCCAGAAATATTTGGCACAAAGTGCAGCAGGACAGTTGGGTTACCACAGCCCAGTTAGAAGTCCAAATTCTGGCTACTTAGTGCAGGTACACACATTCCAATTCGGCTATACAGAGAATACTCCTCAGCAATGGATCCATACTTAGCTTGCATTTATAGTGAATCTCTCACACAATGGATCATCCAAGTGACTGGACAAAAGCACAGCTGCCTCTTGTGTATATAATTGGCGAAAGAATCAACCTGCAAAATTACGGACCAATATTGTTAATGTCGGTCTTCTGCACAGTTCTTAGGCATATTCTAAGTCTGAAGACAATAAACCTCCTAGAGGGAGCATCCTTCATACAAAGTTCAACCTGCCCTATTCCCACATGATATCTTGTAAATCACGGATGAAGGGCACATGCAGATTCCATATTCACATATTTAAGTTCCATATTCACATATTTAAGTTTCCGAAACAGTGCCATACTGCAATCTGTTAATGAGGGTCAGAACATATGGCTTAGGTTCTCAGTTACATAACTGGCTCAAGGACTGCTCAAGGCAGAATCCAGTATGCTGTCCTGGAAAGTGAGCATTCATTGGAGACAAAAGAATCATTAGCAATGCCCCAGATAAGTGTAACAGAACCATTCTTATTCTCTATACACATTAAGAACCTGACACTTAGGATAAGCAGCAATTTGCAGCTGTTTGCTGATGACACTGTAGTGAAAGAGAAAGTATTGTTGCTGAATGACTGAATGAGGAAACAGGACAAATTGGGTAGAATTTCTATTTGATTTGACAAATATGAGTTTGTCCTAAATGAAGAAAAATGTTAAGTTAAAGCAGATGTGAAGCAAAAACAATGAGGTAATGTCTGAATACATTATTACTGGTGTGCTGGTTGACACAGTCACGACAATTAAATATTTACAGGACGTTGCAACCGAACATCAAATAGAACAAGCATGTAATGTCGGTGGTAGGGAAGGTGAATGTTTGACTTCCGTTTATTGGGAGAAATCTAGGTGTACCTCATCCATAAAGGAGGCAAGAGTATAGAACATTAGTGCAATCCATTCTTGAGTACTGTTGGAGTATTTGGGATCACCACCAGTTAGGATTAAAGGAAACCACACGCAGTTTCGATCCACAGGAAAGTATTATGGAAATGCTATGTGAACGTAAATAGGAATCACTGGATGGAAGAATATGTTCTCTACATAAAACACTGTTGAGAAGGTTTAGAGAACCAGTATTTGCTACAGATTGCAGAACGATCTTAAAACCACCAACATCTTACATCAGGACCACAAGGACGAAATAAGGGAAATCAGTTCTCATACAGGAGCATACAGACAGTTGGTTTTCCCTTGCTCTATTTGCGAGGGGAACAGGAATAGGAATGGTACGTGGTGCCCTCCACCAAGCACCGTATGGTGGTGTGTGAGTACATATGTAGATGTAGATGTTTATTAGGAAATAATGCTGCAGCACTCAACATGTAGCAAGCACATCTACAGCCGCCAAGGTGACATGAGTCCCACGTCTTTTAGAATCATTCCTCATCTCTTCTGTTTGATATCTAGCTGCTGACTGGTCAAAAGATTTCAGTAAGATTGTGATGTAATGATCTGACCATTTCTTATGTGGTCAATAAAGATGAATCCTCAACAGACAGTATAACCTAACATATTGGAGTAATTATCTGAGTTCAATGTAGCAAGACCACCTTCATTGGAAAAAAATGCAACAACACCAGGCAACAAAATAACACATTAAATTACAGTTCGTGAACCGAGCAGTAGTTTCTTATGAAAGTCAAGTACTTCTTCCTGCCCAAAAGCAACAGCTTTACATATTCATGTGACCATAATGGGAAAAATATATATTTTACAAAAAATATTAATTAACACACTCTCTGACAACTATTAATTAATTATCACAGAGATACAACTTCCCCTTCTCCTTTAAGTTAACTTTCACATAATAAATTTGTAAGGATGTGAGTTTAAACACTTTTTATAGTATTTCACATCATGTAGTAGCTCGCAATTCCATCCACGTTTCAACGGTGACAACCAAAAAAATGAGAAGAAGGATTGAACTTGCTCAACCCACTCACCCGCAATGAAAACCACAAACAGCTATATGCAAGATACTTTATTTGGAATCACAACCAGTTTCGGAGCTTAACGCCCCATTTTCAGGTGGGTATCTGAATAAAAAAGAGAAATAAAAATAGAATGTGCCCCCAATCACTCATAATGGAAATAACAAATAAATACTCACATAAATTATATCATATGAGACCCAAATGTGGGCGTGGATAGAAGACCCAATATTCACTGTCCAAATAATAATTATAATCGGCCACATGAGAGTACTGACATATTGTAAAGAGGCTGAATGGTGCCACTGACATACCCCAAAACTCGAGCTGGAACCTTCAACATAGCCAGACCAAACGTACAAATCAAGGAACATACCCTTCAAAACTACATCCTCTATGACAAAATTTACAAAAACTAAGGAACAGAATCTCACTGCACCATATGAGCTCCAGAAACATGTTACTACTGGGTCTGCAGGAACAGACGGCAAACTATCATGGCGTGGTAGATGCGTGCCAACCATGCACATGCCATACCACCGCAGTGTAGGACAAGAACTGTGAATCACCTATCCTGAAAGCTTATGTCCAGACAGGAAAAATTGGATAACTTCTTTAAAAAATAAAATTCTTTATAGCAGTCAAGGACAACAATCCAACATTCATAGTTACCACTGGACACAACCCTGCACAATACTGAGATACAAGGCATACCTGAATAAACACCTGAACAAATACAGCAAGTGTAAAGTCATGTTAATAATGTAAAATAATTTACCGGTATGTAACATTATGTATATGTAGGCAAGCGATTTGGTCCCCTTAGAGCTGGTGTGAGGAGAGGTGAAATAGTACAGCTGAATGCTAGTGGAACCATGGCTCAGGGCATGTTGTGGCAGGTTCAGTTAGGTGACTGGTATGGGCGAATGCAGGTACAAAGACAAGCAGTGTCATCAGAAATGGGTAAATCCCACAGCTGAAAGATGGATTCTTATAGCTCTTTGAGACTTTACAATAATTTACAGTCAAGTATTAAAACAAATCTGAATACATTTGCACTCTTCTGAAAAATGAGGCGCATCCAATGCCACAATAATATTTTCAATATCTTTAAAATTACAGAAGTTAATATTTCACAGTGACTAAACATTTTCACGGTGAACTTCTGAACAAAGCTTACTTTTAAATGCTTCATTTGATTTCAACAAACGATATCTCAGGTGATAGCATTGCATGATAGCTACCATCCCAGAAAGCAGCTCATCTGCAGCTATTTTATTTATTGACTTATGTAGTCTTTTATATCTTTTTCATTATGCAAATGTTTGTCAGAATACTGTATTGTCCACAAGCACACAGCAAATGAATACAGCATGAATACCTCACATATTGTCATGCTTGTGTAGTTATTTAACAAACAGTTTACTTATTTCATCGGTAACTTTATTCAGATGTTGATTTCAAGTGCTATTAAAAAACTGTGCTAATTTAAAAGTGGTGAGTCACATGTGTTATGGACACAACTGAAAAGATAACCACAACATGCTTCTGTCAGGAAGGTGTAAATAATTTTTTAAACAATATTTAATGACAATTCATTGTCATTTAATGTGAGTGCACTTGCACAAGAAATCTAGCTTATTTATTTATGAACAAATGTTTGTTTATAATTACTGTGAATGATCTGACTGTGACTGAATATTTATAACACCTCTTTAGTCTGGGAAGTGGTCAAGTTAAGTCATATCCTGTCTACAGAACTTAAGAACAATATATTTTGGTAAGGACAGTCTTCAGCCGAAGGAAAAGCAGACAGCAGCGGAACACTACAGGAGTCAAGTGGAGACTGGGATTTCTTGAATGAAGAGCTAAAGGGAGCAATTCTGGACTACTGTTTGTTCTGGAAGAAGGCAGACCTGCCTGTGTTGTTGTGTGGTTTTTGATGGAGTCAGTGATAAGAGTATGGGCAGTGAACAGCTGCTACCATACTTTAAATTTCTTAAGGGACTTCATATTTCAAGAGGTCTCAGTGTGCTCCAGAGTAGGACTAACTTTTTTCACTTGTATTACAGAACTGATGTGAGAGAGAGTACGAGTTTCTACTGGTCATCTCACATGCATTAATCTGTAAATCATCATGTTGAACTCTGAACTATTTTGATCTGGTGAATATTTTGCTACTACTCTCATAATACTCTCAATGTAACTTTACTGTATTGATAAGAGTATTTTCTGTCCATATTTTAACTGAATATCATAGGACCATTTCTTGTTTGTCTGAGATGGCCTTTCTTAAATAAACATTATTTCACATAATTCTCCATCATTTAAATCACTTACAGGCATCAGAATAGAATCTATGTTATTAAATCATTCAGACTGCTTTTATTTTGCATTTCAGTGTATTTTATTAACTTTCAATTCTAGCCAATACATAGAATATTTGGCTGCAGCATCATAGTCACAGGTTATTATTTATAGCACATTATCTGTGGGGCATAGAAGCAGAAGTGTGCTACTTGACAAAGACTACATCACAGAATTCTTTTTAAACAGAGCTGTGCATAGCCCAAGAACCTAAATTATGAGTAACCACAAGTAAAGACACAACTGGTTCGCTCGTATGGGATGCTGCTTAGAAAAGCAGCTACACTATCAGTAACCATAAGGTATCATCACAGTTATCGATCTGAAACTCTTACACACTGCCCCCTTCCCCCAACCCACCCACCTTGCCCTTGGAAAAGCCACCACTCTTGAAGCCACCAAGTTAAAAAAAAAACCTAAGTGGCAGTGAATTCAGAGGTTTAAATGGAGTAGTGATGTGTAAAATGTGACTTTAAGCAAGTGAAGGTCACCTAGTCTCTCCAATTCAGTCTCTCACCTCTAAGTTGGAGAACCCAGGGAACCTGAGTAACCCTGTGAAAGATTGGGTTAGGGCAGATGAGAGCGGGAGAAATGGTCCTCCGAAGAACAGGGGGTTGGACTATGATAACCCACACAAGGAAAAACGTCTTAGTATAAAAGCTAAAGGAAATAAAGCTGGACAGACCCTAAGGGCATAGACATGGCAAAAGAAAAAAGAAAATGAGAATTGAATCATGGAATGTACAGACATTATATAGAATTGGAGCCCTTGGAAGCCCGATTGGAATAGTGAAAACATACAAGGCGGATATCACAGCCTTGCACAAGACAAGATGGACTGCACAGGGTGCATTCCAGAAACAGCAGTGTACTATGAACTACAGGGCCACAATAGTGAACACACATTTGATGTGGGACTCAGTCAAGCAAAGCACCACACAGCTAATGAGAGGATTTAAACCAATAAGTCTAAGTATATGTTACATGTGAATAAAGGGGGAAATTCTTTAAGTAGTCTCCTAAATGTGCATGCCCCTTCTGAGCAGAAGGCAGCAGAGGAGGAGGAGTCCTATGAGTGCTGGAGCAAGCTTATCGACAATGTCCAAGAAAAAGGATATAAAGATGGTGATATGAGATATGAATGCTAAAGAAGGGCAGGAGTGGGTCTTCTCCCCTACCATTGTTAAATACACCTTCTGTAAAGAGAGCAATGTTATGGACTCCATCTGATAAATTTTGCATAATTACTTAACAAGAAAATTTCAATCACGTGGTTCCAGCATAAGGATACACATAAAATGACCTGGGTGTCACCAGATAACAATACTAGGAACCAAACTGATCATATATTAATAGATACCAAGCACGGCTCTGATGTACTAGACTTTCAGAGGTGCTAATATGGACTCTGATCATTATCTCATCACTGGCCGGTGTGGCCGAGCGATTCTAGGCGCTTCAGTCTGGAACCCCGCTACCGCTACGGTCGCAGGTTCGAATCCTGCCTCAGGCATGAACATGTGTGATGTCCTTATGTTAGTTAGGTTTAAATAGTTCTAAGTTCTAGGGGACTGATGACCTCAGATAAGTTACATAGTGCACAGAGCCATTTGAACCATAATCACATCAAAACATAAATGAGCAGTGGAAATAAATCATAAACTAAATACAAGCTGCTCCAGAGGAAGTGATTGGTATGGAACAACAGACCAGAAGGAATGAATGGTATGATGAAGTGATAAGGAGACAACAAGGACAAAGAATGAATCATACAAAATGAAGCAGGCCAGAAGAATACGAATGCCGGTGAGTGGCTATACAGTAAAAAGGCATGCAGAAGAGTGGATTCTGAAAGCAAACAAGAAATGCTTTTCCAGAAGACAGTTGCAAGACACTGAAACACTAAATAATGCTAATGAATGCAAGAAATTCTACAGAAAGGTCAATAACCTTAGAAAGTAATTTCAACCAAAAACAACACAATGTAGAGGAAAAACTAGTAAACCGATAACATCACAGGAAGGAGTGTTAAATCACTGAACAGAGTACTTTAAGGAATAATTATACTCGGAGAACGCTGAAGCATGAGAACTAACTGAAAACCAACAGCCGGCCGCGGTGGTCGTGCAGTTCTAGGCGCTGCAGTCCGGAAACGCGGGACTGCTACGGTCGCAGGTTTGAATCCTGCCTCGGGCATGGATGTGTGTGCTGTCCTTAGGTTAGTCAGGTTTAAGTAGTTCTAAGTTCTAGGGGACTGACGACCTAAGATGTTAAGTCCCATAGTGCTCAGAGCCATTTGAAAACCAACAAGTGGAAGAAGAGGAAAATGGGATGCCCTCAATGCAAGAGATTCAGCTAGCAATAAACAAACTAGCCAACAATAAGTCACCTGGCAATGACAACCTGGCAGCTGAGCTTATTAAGGGTGGTGGAAAACATCTAGTTACATGCATTCACACCCCGATCTCAGCTATACAGAAACAAAAAGTAATCCCAGATGATTTGAATACTGGAGTAATATATGCTACACATAATAAAGGGAACATCCTGAAATGTACAAACTGTAAAGGTATTACATTATTGAACTGCTCCCTGCTTTGTACCCATGTAAAACCTTTTGCAGAAAAAGAAACTGGCAGATATTACGCAGGCTTTGGTTCTGGCAAATCAACTATTGACCAAATATCCACCTAGAGGCAGATACTGGAAAGAGACAGGGGAATACAATATAGGAACACATCATATACTTGTTGATTTTAAAGCAACACATGGCACCATATAACGAAATAAGCTTATTGATGCCATGAATGAAATGGGCATACCAAAACATTTAATACATCTCAGAACTTTGACTATGGGAAAAGTAGTACGTAAAGTATGAACACAAGCAAATTTAACACCATGTTTTGAAACTAGCTGTGGACTGAGGCAAGGGGATGCACTCTCGTGTATCTTTTTAACATAGCACTAGAGAAGGTAATAAGGAAAGCCCACATCAGCAAAACAGGAACAATATAAAATACAATGATGCGGGTTCTGGTCTATGCAGGTGATGTGAATATTATTGCAAGAACACAACTAGCTGCTAAAGAAACATATAGGGCACTGGTGGCAGCAGCAACACAAATTCAACTGGAGTGAACATCAATCAAACTAAATACATGTGAATAATATGCCCAGAACAATGTTAGAAATTGACCAGGTACAAACAGAATCTGTCAATGAATTTGTCTACCTGGGAACATTGGTAACATCACTGAATGATATTAGTATGGAAGAAAAGGGGCACATCCACTTAGCTAATATATGTTGTTATATATGGCTCAGAAACATAGACACTGACATATCAGATAAGGGCTAATAGCATGTTTTGAATGGATGGTGTTACACAAACTCTATGGGGCAACTAATGACGATGGAGCATGGCGTAGACAATATAATTTTCAACTTTACAGATTATATAAAGATCTTGAAATAACATGGCCTGAAATAGTTCAGCCATGTTTTTCGCATGACAACCTAACAAAAATAGAGCTGCTACAAAATCCAGTGGCATGAAGAAGCAGGAGAGGACCAAGACTTCAATACTCGGATGACATACAAGAGGATTTAAAAATTACAGGTGTCTGAGGATGGACACACAAGATGTTAAGTCCACCTAGTAAAAACAATAGCAAAGCCCTATACACCTGTAAAAGCTGCTGTTGATGATTGTGTAAAAAATATTGAAACTGCAATATGTACAAAAAAATAACAGCACAATTAAAGTCTAAAAGCCAAATGTCACTCAGGTTGATGGTAACCGAAAACTATGCCAAGGAAAATGTGGGAGTCAAACTATTACTAACATGTATACAGTTACAAGGACATGCGGATCTACTGAGCAATGTTAAGGTAATCACAATTAGCTAAGAGGTTTAATGTCTCTATTCTATCTGTCCATTAAGCATATGTTGGGGAAGGTGCTTTATGCAATACATTATCTCCACTTCTTCCAGGATGATAAGGGCAGTGTCTTTAAGTTCTTAAATATGTTGGTGATGGAGCGGCAATGATCCTGCAGGTATGTGTTCATGGCAGACTTAGAATTAACCAGGTCTGAAAGCTCCCTAAACCTAATATCAGAGCCCCCCCTCCCCCCAGTCTGCCCATGTATCACTTCAGGCAATCATCGCATCTAATACAATATACCCTGTGGCACTGTGCTTTTGACAGGAGAGACATTTGTATTGGCTGTACCTCTCACCAACTTTGCGAGGGATAAAAAAGGCCATTTTTTTATCTTATCTCTTCAGTTATTATTTATGTTTTTTACAATTAACTATTTATCAGGAGTTGAAGTACTCAGTTGCATTGCCCCCTGTTGTCTCCTTTACATTGCACCATTACTTCACTGATAGATATAACTTTACTGTGAGGATTTACATTCAATTTAAAGTCTTCTATGAGCAGCAATATAGAAGGGTTGATAATGTCCATCTCTTTTGGAAATCTGTGGTACGTTACACACTGCAAGCATGCTATAATGTGGGGACTTTTGGCAAATAACAGAGCTACAAAAGTTTAACACATTCCTCAGGGAACATCATCAAGTAAGCACTTGACTCACTCCCAGGACACATCAGGCTAACAGCAATCAAAACTACCTCTTAAGCACTGATAATATCCTCAATTCTGCACACAGGACTCTGAAGATGGCTGTCGACACCTTGGAAAATTACTGTGTCGACAGTAACCTCACCATAAATTGTAGTACAAAAGGCAACATTTTATCACCAAGAACAATGAAATAAACATCCTGATTTTTGTTCAACAGTAACCAGAATTAGTGGGCCCCAGTCACGGTATGAAAAACACTCCCAAAATATTACTGAACCACCTCTGTTCTGAACTACATCCCCACACACTACAAGTGCACTCAAAGTCTCATATCATTTGGAAAGAAACAATATTTTGCTTTTTGGGTCACACTACATACCTCCAGTCAGCTTTTTGAAGACATGCAACTTCCTGTGCTGCTGTGAATAATGGCATCTTGCAAGGTAGCCAACGCCAAACGTGCACTTCATGCAGTTCTCTATGCAGAGGTTCATTCGGATTGGTTGAGATGGACTGCATTCACTGTCCTCAGCCATTCCTGTTTTCCATCCTTCTGTCAGATTTGAAACCAATTTTCATTGACAATGCATGACACTCTTAGCTGGTCCCTGCCAATTAGGGTCTTTTCATCACCATTGTTCTAACACTGTGTTAAACAGTTGTGTGTGGTACACCATTCATTGTAGGTAAAATGGGCATGATACACCAACAAATCATGCAAGTTCATTCATGGTGTGGTCATGGGTATCTCCAACCACCATAGCCCTTATCTGCTATTCTGTGACATTTCCATATCATCATCTTATTGTGCTGATTCCATACAACCAACTGGCATATAAACACCACTTTGCTGCAACGACGTATGTCAACTGTAAAGGATCAGGACGTCGTCGTTGTTGTTGTTGTTGTTGTTGTTGTTGTTGTCTTCAGTCCTAATACTGGTTTGATGCAGCTCTCCATGCTACTATATACTGTGCAAGCTTCTTCATCTACCAGAACCCACCGCAACCCACATCCTTCTGAATCTGCTTACTGTAGTCATCTCTTGGTCTCCCTCTACGATTTTTACCCTCTACGCTGCCCTCCAATACTAAATTGGTGATCCCTTGATGCCTCAGAACATGTCCTACCAACCAATCCCTTCTTCTTGTCAAGTTGTACCACAAACTTCTCTTCTCCCAAATCCTATTCAATACTTCCTCATTAGTTATGTGATCTACCCGTCTAATCTTCAGCATTCTTCTGTAGCACCACATTTTGAAAGTTCTATTCTCTTCTTGTCCAAACTAGTTATTGTCCATGTTTCAATTCCATACATGGCTACACTCCATACAAATACTTTTAGAAATGACTTCGTGACACTTAAATCTATACTTGATGTTAACAAATTTCTCTTCTTCAGAAACGCTTTCCTTGCCATTGCCAGTCTACATTCTATATCCTCTCTACTTCGAGCATCGTCAGTTATTTTGCTCCCCAAGTAGCAAAACTCCTTTACAACTTTAAGTGTCTCATTTCCTAATCTAATTCCCTCAGCATCACCTGACTTCATTCGACTACATTCCATTATCCTCGTTTTGCTTTTGTTGATGTTCATCTTACATCCTCCTTTCAAGACACTATCCATTCCATTCAACTGCTCTTCCAAGTCCTTTGCTGCCTCTGACAGAATTACAATGTCATTGGCGAACCTCAAAGTTTTTATTTCTTCTCAACGGATTTTAATACCTACTCCGAATTTTCCTTTTGTTTCCTTTACTGCTTGCTCAATATAGAGATTAAATACATCGGGGAGAGGCTACAACCCTGTCTCACTCCCTTCCCAATCACTGCTTCCCTTTCATGCCACTCAACTCTTATAACTGCCATCTGGTTTCTGTACAAACTGTAAATAGCCTTTCGCTCCCTATATTTTACCCCTGCCACCTTCAGAATTTGAAAGAGAGTATTCCAGTCAACATTGTCAAAAGCTTTCTCTAAGTCTACAAACGCTAGAAACGTAGGTTTGCCCTTCCTTAATATGGCTTCTAAGATAAGTCGTAGGGTCAGTATTGCCTCAAGTGTTCCAACATTTCTACGGAATCCAAACTGATCTTCCCCGAGGTCTGCATCTACCAGTTTTTCCATTCGTCTGTAAAGAATTCGCGTTAGTATTTTGCAGCTGTGACTTATTAAACTGATAGTTCAGTAATTTTCACATCTGTCAACACCTGCTTTCTTTGGGATTGGTATTATTATATTCTTCTTGAAGTCTGAGGGTATTTCACCTGTCTCATACATCTTGCTCACCAGATGGTAGAGTTTTGTCAGGACTGGCTCTCCCAAGGCCGTCAGTAGTTCCAATGGAATGTTGTCTACTCCGGGGGCCTTGTTTCTACTCAGGTCTTTCAGCGCTCTGTCAAACTCTTCATGCAGTATCGTATCTCCCATTTCATCTTCATCTACATCCTCTTCCATTTCCATAATATTGTCCTGAAGTACATCGCCCTTGTATAGACCCTCTATATACTCCTTCCACCTTTCTGCTTTCCCTTCTTTGCTTAGAACTGGGTTTCCATCTGAGCTCTTGATGTTCATACAAGTGGTTCTCTTATCTCCAAAGGTCTCTTTAATTTTCTTGTAGGCAGTATCTATCTTAACCCTAGTGAGATAATCCTCTACATCCTTACATTTGTCCGCTAGCCATCCCTGCCTAGCCATTTTGCACTTCCTGTTGATGTCATTTTTGAGACGTCTGTAATCCTTTTTGCCTGCTTCATTTACTGCATTTTTATATTTTCTCCTTTCATCAATTAAATTCAATATTTCTTCTGTTACCCAAGGATTTCTACTAGCCTTCATCTTTTTACCTACTTGATCCTATGCTGCCTTCACTACTTCATCCCTCAGAGCTACCCATTCTTCTTCTACTGTGTTTCTTTCCCCCATTCCTGTCAATTGTTCCCTTATGCTCTCCTTGAAACTCTGTACAACCTCTGGTTCTTTCAGCTTATCCAGATCCCATGTCCTTAAATTCCCACCTTTTTGCAGTTTCTTCAGTTTTAATCTACAGGTCATAACCAGTGGTCAGAGTCCACATCTGCCCCTGGAAATGTCTTACAATTTAAAACCTGGTTCCTAAATCTATCTGATACCTTTTAGTATCTCCAGGCTTCTTCCATGTATACAGCCTTCTTTTATGATTCTTGAACCAAGTGTTACCTATGATTAAGTTGTGCTCTGTGCAAAATTCTACCAGGCGGCTTCCTCTTTCATTTCTTTGCCCCAGTCAGTATTCACCTACTATGTTTCCTTCTCTCCCTTTTCCTACTACTGAATTCCAGTCACCCATGACTATTAAATTTTCATCTCTCTTCACTATCTGAATAATTTCTTTTATTTCATCATACATTTCTTCAATTATTTCGTCATCTGCAGAGCTAGTTGGCATATAAACTTGTACTACTGTAGTAGGTGTGGGCTTTGTGTCTATCTTGGCCACAATAATGCGTTCACTATGCTGTTTGTAGTAGCTTACCCGCATTCCTATTTTCCTATTCATTATTAAACCTACTCCTGCATTACCCCTATTTGATTTTGTGTTTATAACCCTGTAGTCACCTGACCAGAAGTCTTGTTCCTCCTGCCACCGAACTTCACTAATTCCCACTATATCTAACTTTAACCTATCCATTCCCCTTTTTAAATTTCTAACCTACCTGCCCGATTAAGGAATCTAACATTCCACGCTCCAATCCATAGAACGCCAGTTTTCTTTCTCCTGATAACGAAATCCTCTTGAGTAGCCCCGCCCGGAGACCAGAATGGGGGTCTATTTTACCTCCAGAATATTTTACCCAAGAGGACGCCATCATCATTTAATCATACAGTAAAGCTGCATGCCCTCAGGAAAAATTACAGCCGTAGTTTCCCCTTGCTTTCAGCCGTTCGCAGTACCAGCACAGCAAGGCCGTTTTGGTTATTGTTACAAGGCCAGATCAGTCAATCATCCAGACTGTTGCCCCTGCAACTACTGAAAAGGCTGCTGCCCCTCTTCAGGAACCACACGTTTGTCTGGCCTCTCAACAGATACCCCTCCGTTGTGGTTCCACCTATGGTACGGCTATCTGTATCGCTGAGGCATGCAAGCCTCCCCACCAACGGCAAGGTCCATGGTTCATGGGGGGAGGTAAAGGATCTTATGACCACTTAATATAAGTTCTACTCTCCATCTCCAGCACTAAAAGGTGACTAGTAAACTCAGTTTAGTGGGTGACCAATATTTTGGTTGGTGAGCATTTTTAGACATTGCCATACAGTTCACAGTATGTCTGGCGAGCATGTTTCAGACATGGTCATACAGTGCACAGTGTGTTGAGAGGATAATATCTTAACTGAGTATGCCTGCTTGGGAAACCGCTTACAGAAAACTCCAAATGGGATCAAACAAGGTTTTTGTTGGACCCCAGCAATTGGACCCTAGCAACAGTAAGGGAGTAGCAAACAACTGTTCAAGAGGCAGAGGAATTTTGGCAGTTTCCAAATTGCTTAACCAAGATATTTATTGTGGAAGTTTATGCAGTGTATGGAACTCATTCTTTTATATGTAATGCTTTTGCAGACGGTGTACAGTACAGATGTACAGTAACCTTTTCTTGCAATAAAACTACTGCATCCAAATTTATTTTTATTACTAATATCTCTGTTTCCCTGTTAAGTGCAAAAACTGGAAAGATATTGTATTTCTGTTCACCTCTAATTTATTGTCTCACTCTGTTCCAATTATAGAAAGTTCAAAGTTTTTTTTTTTTTTTTTTTTTTTTTTTTTTTTTTTTTTTTTTTCTCCATGCAGTAGTTTACAGCTCAGTGCCTGATTATGGACAGATAACTCTTGAGGTTCAATCCCCCATCAGTCCTGATATTTTTATTTGTCAGTTCCCCTCCATTCCCCTTTGGGAATCTTTGTTAATGTGAAAAACGCTGAGTTGTACCTTACTTCAAAGTCCACCTTAAATCATGTGCTCCCATCACTGGAAGGGTAAATCAATTCAAAAGCAAGGACATTTCCAACAAGACCACACCTAGTAATGCACTGTGGTTTTCAAGCCAACCTTTAAGTTGATGACAACTTTACATTAATTTACAGACCATATTGTTTCATACCTGAGGATACCACCTAAAATGGCAACATTTCATACCATGTTATGGTGGAAGATCATGCTTTTCATCTACTGCCATATATCATGAAGGGCCGCACGACAGGAGGGGCGAGGTAGGTGGGAAGTAACAACTGTTATTAAATGGTCTTCAGTATTTTAGCAAACCATACCTGAATTAAGTAATCCTCTGTATTCTGCAGGTAACATTTTTCTAATTACAACAAACATATCATAATTTCTTCTTCTACGAGGCTCACAGCAGACATTTATATGGTGTGAGGGAAGTAGGAAGATGAGAAACTGATCATCATCAAGAAATGCAAATGAAATTCATTGCTATAGCCTTCAGTCCAAAGACTGATCTGATGCAGTTCTCCATGCCAGTCTATTCTGCACAAGCCTCTTCATCTCTGTGTAGCTATTGCATAGTACCTCAAACAGTAGTTATCTCATTTACCCATCTAACCTCAGCATTCTTCTGTCACATTGCATTTCAGAAACTTTCGTGGAAGACTATACTCTACAAATACCCTTAGAAAAGATTTCTGAACATTTAAATGTTTATTCAATGTTATCAAACTGCTCTTTTTCAGAAACACTTTTCTTGCCACTGCCAATCAGCATTTTAAAGCCTCTCTTCGTTGGCCATAGCCATTTACTTTGCTGCCCAAACAGCGAAACTCACTGACTGCTTTTAGTTTCTCATTTACTGATCTAATTCTATCAGCATCACCTAATTAAACTGGACTATGTGCCATCAGACTTGTTTTACATTTGTTGATATTCATCTTATAACTTCTTTTAAAGACACTATACATTCCATACAACTGATCATCCAAGGCCTTTTCTGTCTCAAACAGAATCACAATATCATCATCAAACATTGGTATTAGTGACTATGAGGCATTATAGCAACAATGATTATTAATTTACAAAGGGCAACTAAAACAAAGTGGGAAGATTTACAGTTTTAGTAAGCTTTACAAAGTAGTAGCCAACAGCCTTGCTGCATTGGCAACACCAGTTCCTGTCAGATCATCTAAGTAAAGCACTGTCAGGCTTGGCTAGCATTTGGATGAGCAATTGTCTGGGACTGCTAACTGCTGTCGGAAATAGGTGTGCACTCAGCCCTTGTGAGGCCAAATGAGGAGCTACTTGAGTGAGTAGTGGTGGCACCAGTCACAAAAACTGGCAATTGCTGGGACAGTGGTATGCTGATAACATGCCCATCCAGAGAAGCATAAGGGCTGAGGATGATACAGCAGCCAGTCATTACCACTGGGCCTTCAAGGCCTCTTCAGATGGTGTTTGTTTGCTTTTATAAAGAAGAAGTTGTGTTATATCTTAAGGAGAAACTGAAAACATTTAGCTGTGGACAGGAACTATGGCTTAAGTTCACAAGAATAGTTGACCAAGCACTGGACAGACATTTACCTAGCAGATCAGCTCATGATGGAAGGTGCCCCTCCATGGTATAGTCACTGTACAGAAGCATCTAAGGAAACAGCAACCCATGCACAATAGGTATAAAACAAAGCACACAGCTGTAGAAAGAGATATGCTGAATGAAATGCATTTAGTTCTCAAGACAGTAATGTGTGAACCTTCAACGATTGATTGGCTGGTTGGTTGGTTGATTGGAAGGTTTGGGATGGAGGGGTTCAAACAGTGAGGTCATTGGTCCCATGATCTAAGATGGCAGAAACCAAGGGAGGAACAATACAAACACCACAGTCCAGTCAAAGGGAAGGGATAATGGGCAAACAAAGAGGGAAAATGGATGGCAGGGAAGCAGAATGAGGAAAGAACAGGAGGGAGGCAGCTGGAAACAGGGATGGCAGGGACATCCCAGAAACACTATGTGTGATGAGGCACCAGTACTGCTACCAACAGATCCTGTTACCCACATCATACCATTATCACGATATAATGGGGACAAACTACGGCATGAAGACAAAAGAAAAGGGGAGTACAAATCTCCATAAAAGACCACACAAAATGTAGAGAAAAAGGCAGAGAACTTGGCTGATATGGAGGCGAGGTCAAGGCCTCCGTAACCAACGCCTACACTAACTGAGAAACTCAAATTCTACAGGAAAATCCAAGGACTTGAATCTGAGAGGACAAACCACTTCAGCGAAAAAAACAAAGGACAGACATAACATCTACATCTACATTTATACTCCGCAAGCCATCCAATGGTGTGTGTGGTGGAGGGCACTTTACATGCCACTGTCATTACCTCCCTTTTCTGTTCCACTCACGTATGGTTCGCGGGACGAACGACTGCCGGAAAGCCTCAGTGCGCGCTCGAATCTCTCTAATTTTACATTCGTGATCTCCTTGGGAGGTATAAGTAGGGGGAAGCAATATATTTGATACCTCATCCAGAAATGCACCTACTCGAAACCTGGACAGCAAGCTACACCGCAATGCAGAGTGCCTCTCTTCCAGAGTCTGCCACTCGAGTTTGCAAAACATCTCCGTAACGCTATCAAGCTAACCGAATAACCCTGTGACGAAACGCGCCGTTCTTCTTTGGATCTTCTCTGTCTCCTCTGTCAACCCGACATGCTACAGATCACACAATGATGAGCAATACTCAAGTACAGATCGAACAAGTGTTTTGTGAGCCACCTCCTTTGTTGATGGACTACATTTTCTAAGGACTCTCCACAATAAGTTAGTTGCACCCACCTTACCAACAATTAATTTTAAATGATCATTCCACTTAAAATCATTCCGTATGCATACTCCCAGATATTTTATAAAAGTAACTGCTTCCAGTGTTTGTTCTGCTATCATATAATCATCAAATAAAGGATCCTTCTTTCTATGTATTCGCAATACATTACATTTGTCTATGTTAAGGGTCAGTTGCCACTCCCTGCACCAAGTGCCTATCCGCTGCACGTCTTCCTGCATTTTGCTACAATTTTCTAATGCTCCAACTTCTCAGTATACTACAGCATCATCAGCGAAAACCCACATGGAACTTCCGACACTAACTACTAGGTCATTTATATATATCGTGAAAAGCAATGGTCCCATAACACTCCCCGGTGGCACGCCAGAGGTTTCTTTAACGTCTGTAGACGTCTCTCCATTGAGAACAACATGCTTTATTCTGTTTGCTAAAAGCTCCTCAATACAGCCACACAGCTGGTCTGATATACCGTAGGCTCTTACTTTGTTTATCAGGCGACAGTACGGAACTGTATTGAACACCTTCCGGAAGTCAAGGAAAATGGCATCTACCTGGGAGCCTGTATCTAATATATTCTGGCTCTCGTGAACAAATAAAGCGAGTTGGGTCTCTCACAATCGCTGTTTCCGGGATCCATGTTGATTCCTACACAGTAGATACTGGGTTTCCAGAAATGACATGATATGCAAGCTAAAAAACATGTTCTAAAATTCTACAACATATTACAACGTATCAATGTCAGAGATATAGGCCTATAGTTTTGCGCATCTGCTCGACGATCCTTCTTGAAGACTGGGACTACCTGTGCTCTTTTCTAATCATTTGGAACCTTCTGTTCCTCTAGAGACTTGAGGTACACGGCTGTTAGAAGGGGGCATGTTCTTTCGCGTACTCTGTGTAGAATCGAATTGGTATCCCATCAGGTCCAGTGGACTTTCCTCTGTTGAGTGATTGCAGTTGCTTTTCTATTCCTTGGACACTTATTTCGAAGTCAGCAATTTTTTCATTTGTGCAAGGATTTAGAGAAGGAACTGCAGTGCAGCCTTCCTCTGTGAAACAGCTTTCGAAAAAAGTCTTTAGTATTTCAGTTTTACGTGTGTCATCCTCTGTTTCAATGCCATCATCATCCCAGAGTGTCTGGATATGCTGTTTCGAGCCACTTACTGATTTAACATAAGACCAGAACTTCCTAGAATTTTCTGTCAAGTCGGTACATAGAATTTTGCTTTCAAATTCACTGAACGCTTCACGCATCGCCCTCCTTACACTAACTTTGACATAGTTTAGCTTCTGTTTGCCTGAGAGATTTTGGCTGCATTTAAACTTGCAGTGAAGGTCTCTTTGCTTTCGCAGTAGTTTCCTAACTTTGTTGTTGAACCACGGTGGGTTTTTCCCATCTCTCACAGTTTTACTCAGCACGTACCTGTCTAAAACGCATTTTACATTGCCTTGAACTTTTTCCATAAACAATTAACAATGTCAGTGTCGGAACAGAAATTTTCGTTTTGATCTGTTAGGTAGTCTGAAATCTGCCTTCTATTACTCTTGCTAAACACACAAACCTTCCTCCCTTTTATTATATTCCTATTTACTTCCATATTCAGGGATGCTGCAATGGCCTTATGATTACTGATTCCCTGTTCTGCGTTTACAGAGTCGAAAAGTTCGGGTCTGTTTGTTATCAGTAGGTCCAAGTTGTTATCTCCTTGAGTCGGTTCTTTGTTTAATTGCTCGAGGTAATTTTCAGATAGTGCACTCAGTATAACGTCACTCGATGCTCTGTCCCTACCACCCGTCCTAAACATCTGAGTGCCCCAGTCTATACATGGTAAATTGAAATCTCCACCTCAAGACTATAACATGCTGAGAAAAATTATGTGAACTGTATTCCAAATTTTGTCCCAGTTGTTCTGCCATTAATGCTGCTGAGTCAGGAGGTCGGTAAAAGGAGCAACCTCCCCCATAATACAAGGGCTGTCTTTTTTTTTTCAACCTCCGATCATCCATCTAAGCAAGTAAGAGGTAGGGAGGAGCCGGACCTGCGCGTCATGCGATTGCGCAGCTCCCCCACCACAACCTCCACCGTTTTCAGCTGCAGTGTGTCAGTCATAGGCGAGCTACGTGCGCGTAAACATGGCCGCTATGCTCGATGCCCAAAAATTTAAAGAAGGACGAACAGACATCCATGATGAAGCTGGACAAGGTCGCAAGTCTGTCTCCGCTGTAGGACTCTTTGAGCGTGTTGATCACGCGATGAGATGCAAACGAAGGTTTACAATTAGCGAACTGTCTGATGAATTTCCAGACATTTCAAGGTCTGCTTTGTACACAATCGTGACTCAAGACCTAGGCTATTGGAAATTGTGTGCTCGTTGGATCCCAAAAATGCTGAGTACTGACCACAAAATGCAAAGGATGGCGTCAGCATTATCATTTCTCACACATTATGCCAATGAGGGAAACGTTTATTTGAAGTCGATGTCGATGTTACTGGTGATGAAACTTGGGTCCCCTATGACAATCCTGAAACAAAGGAACAATCAAAGCAGTGGATGCACATAGCTCCCCCAAGCAAGCCATAAAAAGTTTAAACATTCACTGACGAAAAGAAAAACTATGGCCACTGTGTTTTGGGGCCATAAAGGAGACCTGCTGGTGGACTTTATGAAGCAAGCTACGACGATAACCAAGGAAGTTTATTGTGAAACTTTCGTCGTCTCCGCAGAGCCACTCAAAACAAACGCAGAGGAATGTTTTCGTCTGTTGTTTTGATCCGTAACAACACCCGACCACACAGTGCCAACATGACAAAAAACCTCCTCAAAAAGTTTAAATGGGAAGTTTTTGAACATCCACTGTACAGCCCGGACCTAGCACCAAGTGATTATCACCTGTTCTGGGAACTGAAGTCATGGTTAGGTGGGCAGCACTTCGTTACTAACGAATAACTTCAGGACGCCGTCAAGACTTACCCGTCCCCACTGGCAGTAACATTCTTCGAGGAAGGCATCGAAAAGCTTGTGTCACGGTATGACAAGTGCCTCAATCATTTTTGTGATTACGTAGAAAAATAAGTTAAGACTTTACTGTACTTTTGGTAATAAAATTATTATTTCGTGTACATTTTTCTTTTATTTACAGCCAATCGGAGCTTGGAAAAAAGAAAAAGAAAAAAAAAATTATACAGCCCTCGTAATTCACAGGAACTATCCACTTCTAGTTCACTACTAACAGCGACAAACATGCCACCACTGGTTGCATGCAATATATCCTTTCTAAATACCGTCTGTGCCTTTGTGAAAATTTTGGCAGAATTTATCTCTGGCTTCAGCCAGCTTTCCGTACCTATAACAATTTCAGCTTTGGTGATTTCTATCAGCGCTTTAAGTTCTGGTATTTTACCAACGCAGCTTCGACAGGTTACAATTACAATACCAATTGCTGCTTGGTCCCTGCATGTCCTGACTTTGCACCGCATCCTTTGAGGCTGTTGCCCTTTCTGTACTTGCCCGAGGCCATCTAACCACAAAACCGCCCAGTCCACGCCACACAACTCCTGCTACCCGTGTAGCCGCCTGCTTTTTGTAGTGGACTCCTGACCTACCCAGCAAAACCCGAAACCCCACCACCCTATGGCGCAAGTCGAGGAATCTGCAGCCCACACGGTCACAGAAGCGTCTCAGCCTCTGATTCAGATCCTCCATTCGGCTCTTTACCAAAGGTCCGCAGTAAGTCCTGTCGACGATGCTGCAGATGGTGAGGTCTGCTTTCATCCCACTAGCGAGACTGGCAGTCTTCCCCAAATCAGATAGTCGCCAGAAGCCAGAGAGGATTTCCTCCGATCCATAGTGCCACACATCATTGGTGCCGACATGAGTGACCACCTGCAGATGGGTGCACCCTGTATCCTTCATGGCATGTGGAAGGACTCTTTCCACATCTGGAATGACGTTCGCCCCCTGCCACACCTTGAGACGACCTCCCACTCTACCACAGGTGAGGTGTCAGCCTCAATGTGGGCAGTATCCCAGGCAGCCACAGCCATAGTCCCGTTGGGGGATGTATGGGACGAGCTGGCTGTCCCCGACAAACCCCCATCCGGACTCCCACAGTGATGCCCATTGGCAACAGCCTCAAGCTGTGTGACCGAAGCCAACACTGCCTGAAGCTCAGAGCAAAGGTATGCCAACTCAGCCCGCATCTGAACACAGCAATCGCAGTCCCTATCCATGCTAAATACTGTTGTGCAAAGAACGTCTGAACTAATCTACAGAGAGCACAAATAATTCGACACAAAATTTAAACGGTTATTAAAATACAAGACTGCTTAGTAAATGCAGTAATGCTGCTACTTGTGCACTGCTGACACACTGCTCGTCGGCAGAAGGAGACTATGCGATTTTACACTGTTTAGGTACTAAAACGCGATGCTACAACTCTCAAATACTATAATACGCCTGAAATTTATGAATTAAACAATGCAAGTACCCAAAAACACGCAAATAAATTAAGAATTAAACTATGTAACAAATAAGTGAGGTAAGAGTATACAACTTGCTGCTGGCAGCTGCTTATCCAACGGCGGCAGGGAGCACACACACGTGAGGGTCGTCCACTAACACCCGAGACAATGAAGGTGGGAGGGCATATTTAGCACAAAGGGCCAAAAGGCAGGGACAGTTCAGAAAAATATGGATTACGATGAGGGGAGCCCCATAACTACAAAGTGAGGGGAAGGGTGGGGGAACCACGAGGTGCTCATTGTTAAGTAAAAAACCATGGATCAACTTAGTATGGCCACTAGAAAGACAGCAGAGAATGGCAGATTTCCGCCGGGGCAGGCAGAGGGAAGAGGACCACGTAGTGGGAGTCTCCTTGATTGTGCGAAGTTTATTACACAAGGGAATGGCCTCCCAAGAGTCAGTCCATGATTGAGTAAAAAGGGATTTGCTGTAATGCTGCATATCCGCCCCCAGAGGGATCACAGAGAACGGGGATAGGTTTCCACCCTCCCAAACCAGATGATCAACAAGTTCATTACCCACGATACCTACATGGCCTGGGAACCAAAGTAAATCATCCAAACAAGCAGCATCACCAAGATCAGTGAGAAAGTCATGGATGGCAGAGACCAAGGGGTGGCGGGAAAAACTTTGAGCAATAGCCTGAAGGCCACTCATTGAGTCCATACATAACAAACCTTGGGTGAGTGAGGACTGTTTAATGAAGCAGAGGGCTTGATTGATGAACATCAATTCCCCAGGAAACACCCCACATGTGGCAGGCTAGAGATGGTGTTCTGTGCCACCGTGAAGGCATATTACACATGATCAGCAGATCTGGAGTCACTGGTGTAAAAACAATGGCATCCTGAAACTCTCGTACATGCATTCATGACAAATAATGGAACACCAATGGCGCGATGGAGGCTTTCAGACCCCGAAAGAGATCCATCCATATCCGGGGCCAAGGAACTAACAGAGGTGGGGTGTTTGGGAGAGAACATAAGGAAGAGGACAAGGAGGGGAGACGAAAGTCACGACAGAGAGAAGCGAGGCAGAGCCCAACCAGTAAACCCACCTGGGGGCGGGCAGCAGGTGGGCAAAGGCCCAGAGCCATGAAAAGAATAGAATAGGGGGTGTGAGCAGGGAAGGAACAGATAGTGATGGGCATACAAAACCTGAAATTGGTACAACCAATTCAGAAGCAGAGGGACCTCAGAGTCAACCAGATGACTGGCGACAAGGCCAGTGTGAATGGCACCAGTGGTTAAACGGATACCACAATGTTGAACTCGATCCAAGAGGAACAGTGTGGAAGAGGCAACTGATCCATAAAATCGACAACCATAGTCCCGATGAGACAGAACTAGTGCCTGGTAAAGGGTGAGAAGGATCAAACGATCTGCAACCCACAAGGACTGCGCAAGGAAGCAAAGGGCATTGAGTTTACAAAAATAGCCAACCTTCAGATAACGGATATGGGGCTACCAAGTAAGCTTGTTGTCAAAAAGATCACCCGAGAAATGGAACTGGGGACCATGGCCAGGTGTTGGCTTTCGAAGTAGAGCTCCAGATCAGGATGGACCTTAGTATGGCGACAGAAATGCACCACCCTCAACTTAAAGGGAGAGAACTGAAAACCGTGTGAGAGCGTCCATGCAGAAGGGTGCCAGATGGCACCTTGGAGTAGTCGTTCCACAGAGGCCACCAAGTGGGAGCTAGTCCAAATACAGAAATCATCCACATACAGAGCAGGGGTGATCAACGTTCTGGCCGAGGCCACAAGTCAACTAATAGTGAGGGGAAAAAAAGACACTCATGCAGCGGCATCCACCTGGGTCAGCAAAGAGCTGACAACAGTGCCAACCCAGACTCTGAATGACCAGTCATATAGGAACTCGTGAATAAAAATCAAGAGGAGGCCGTGAAAACACCACTCATGGAGCGTGATGAGAATGTGATGGCACCAAGCTGCGAGGTAGGCCTTACAAAGATTGAAGAAAACTGTGACAAGATGGCAGCGATGAGAAAATGCCTGCCGAGCTGCGGTTTCCAATTGAAGCAGACAATCTATCAGAGGCCATCCCTCCCAAAAGCTGCACTGTAAGAAAATAAAAAGGTCCCAAGAGTCAAGAACCCAACTCAGCCGATGAGTCACCACCCGTTCTAGTAACTTGCAGGGGACACTGGTCACACTGACTGGCCGGTAACTATCAAGAGACAATGGATCCTTGCCAGGTATTTGCATACAGAGCTGTGAGTAATAATTAATGGAATATTGGTAATCACTGTCTTACTAATAAATAATGTGTCTGAAACTTTCTGGGTTCTCCAGATCTCTCCACCATATATGACGACTCTTCATTATTCTTAAACCAAGTGTCAGCAATGATTAGTTTTTACCAGGCAGCTTCTTCTTTTAATCCATTCTCCCATTGCATGTCTTCTTACAATTTTTTTCTTCCCTCCCTTTTCCTTCTATAGAATTTCAGTTTCCTGTCACAGTTAAATTTTTGTCTCTCTTAATGAACTGACATTTCTTTTATCTCATTATACATCCATTCAGTCTCTCCATCATCTGCACAACTAATAGGCATATAAACTTTCAGTACTGTGTAACACATTGGTGTTTAATCTCTCTCGGCTAAGATAATGTTTTCACTATGTTCTTTATAGCATCGTACCCATATACCTATTTTCTTATTTGTTGTTACATCTACTGCAGCATTATACTTGATTGTTTGTTTGATCACACTGTCTTGACCTGATCAGAAGATCCTGCCACCACATGTCACTATCTCACACTATAATTTAAACCTATACATTTCCTTCTCTAAATTTTTAATCTAGCTAACTGATTTCAGGATTTAACATTCTGCACTGACTAATAGAATGTGAATTCTGTTTTTCCTTTTCAGTAGTCTCCACTCTCAGATCCGAATGTGGGACTATATTATCGCAACAGTCATTTACCCAAGAGTATGACATCATCATTACATCACTCAGTAGAGCTGTAGGTGGTACAATAAAAATTCAGTTTTGCATGACCATTTTTCTATATTTTAATTTTTTATGTGTGTTTACTCTATAATTGAGATGTTCAAAACAGTTTTTTTTTTTAATTACCTTTCACCTTTACTGAATGGCTGCCATTTTCATTTGTAAGCGTGCGGCGATGTTTCAGTTTAGAGATGTTAGCAAAAATATTAATATCTCTACACTAGGTTAAGTTACAACATTGCAATTGACATGATTATTTTAGAAAAGCATCCTCTACAACATTGTTTATTACACAAAATACCCTAAATTCAAAAATAACCAGTCAAAATGACCTCAAGTTTGATATCCAAATTTTTAAAAAGTCCACGTTTTAGGCCCAAAAATAACAAGCAAGGAGTGATTTATGAGAGTTTTTGCACAGAGCACAACTTAATCATAGCTAACACTTGGTTCAAGAATCATGAAAGAAGGTTGTATACATGGAAGAACCCTGGAGATACTGACAGGTTTCAAATATATTATATAATGGTAAGACAGAGATTTAGGAACCAGGTTTTAAATTGTAAGACATTTCCAGGGGCAGATGTGGACTCTGACCACAATCTATTGGTTATGAACTGTAGATTAAAACTGAAGAAACTGCAAAAAGGTGGGAATTTAAGGAGATGGGACTTGGATAAACTGACTAAACCAGAGGTTGTACAGTTTCAGTGAGAGCATAAGGGAACAATTGACAGGAATGGGGGAGAGAAATACAGTAGAAGACGAATGGGTAGCTCTGAGGAATGAAGTAGTGAAGGCAGCACAGGATCAAGTAGGTAAAAAGACAAGGGCTAGTAGAAATCCTTGGGTAACAGAAGAAATATTGAATTGATAAAAGGAGAAAATATAAAAATGCAGTAAATGAAGCACACAAAAACGAATACAAATGTCTCAAAAATGAGATCGACAGGAAGAGCAAAATGGCTAAGGAGGGATGGCTAGAGGACAAATGTAAGGATGTAGAAGCTTTTCTCACTAGGGGTACAATAGATACTGCCTATAGGAAAATTAAAGAGACCTTTGGAGAGAAGAGAACCACTTGTATGAATATCAAGAGCTCAGATGATAACCCTGTTCTAACCAAAGGGAAAGCAGAAAGGTGGAAGGAGTATATAGTGGGTCTATACAAAGGCGGTTTACTTGAGGACAATATTATGGAAATGGAAGAGGATGTGGACGAAGATGAAATGGGAGATATGATACGGCATGAAGAGTTTGACGAAGCACTGAAATATCTGAGTAGAAACAAGGCCCCAGGAGTAGACAACATTCCATTACAACTACTGACGGTCTTGGGAGAGCCAGTCCTGACAAAACTCTACCACCTGGTGAGCAAGATGTATAAGACAGGCGAAATACCTTCAGACTTCAAGAAGAATATAATAATTCCAATCCCAAAGAAAGCAGGTGTTGCCAGATGTGAAAATTACCGAACAATCAGTTTAATAAGCCACAGTTGCAAAATACTAACACGAATTCTTTACAGACGAATGGAAAAACTAGTGGAAGCCGACCTCGGGGAAGATCCGTTTGGATTCCGTAGAAATATTGAAACACGTGAGGCAATACTGACCTTACGACTTATCTTAGAAGCTAGATTAAGGAAATGCAAACCTACATTTCTAGCATTTGTAGACTTAGAGAAAGCTTTTGACAATGTTGACTGGAATACTCTCTTTCAAACTCTGAAGGTGGCAGGGGTAAAATACAGGGAGCGAAAGGCTATTTACAATTTGTACAGAAACTAGATTGCAGTTATAAGAGTCGAGGGGCATGAAAGGGAAGCAATGGTTGGGAAGGAAGTGAGACAGGGTTGTAGCCTATCCCCAATGTTATTTAATCTTTATATTGCGCAAGCAGTGAAAGACACAAAAGAAAAAATTGGTTTAGGTATTAAAATCCATGGAGAAGTAATAAAAACTTTGAGGTTCTCGGATGACATTGTAATTCTGTCAGAGACAGGAAAGGACTTGGAAGAGCAGTTTAATGGAATGGATAGTGTCTTGAAAGGAGGATGTAAGATGAACATCAACAAAAGCAAAACGAGGATAATGGAATGTAGTCGAATTAAGTCAGGTGATGCTGAGGGAATTAGATTAGGAAATGAGACACTTAAAGTTGTAAAGGAGTTTTGCTACTTGGGGAGCAAAATAACTGACGATGCTCGAAGTAGAGAGGATATAGAATGTAGACTGGCAATGGCAAGAAAAGCGTTTCTGAAGAAGAGAAATTTGTTAACATCGAGTATTGATTTAAGTGTGAGGGAGTCATTTCTTGAAGTATTTGTATGGAGTGTAGCCATGTATGGATGTGAAACATGGACAATAACTAGTTTAGACAAGAAGAGAATAGAAGCTTTCGAAATGTGGTGCTACAGAAGAATGCTGCAGATTAGATGGGTAGATCACATAACTAATGAGGAGGTATTGAATAGGATTGGGGAAAAGAGAAGTTTGTGGCACAACTTGACAAGAAGAAGGGACCGGTTTGTAGGACATGTTCTGAGGCATCAAGGGATCGCCAGTTTAGTATTGGAGGGCAATGTGAAGGGTAAAAATCGTAGAGGGAGACCAAGAGATGAATACACTAAGCAGATTCAGAAGGATGTAGGTTGCACTAGGTACTGGGAGATGAAGAACCTTGCACAGGATAGAGTAGTATGGAGAGCTGCATCAAACCAGTCTCGGGACTGACGACGACGACTACAACAACAACACCATTTTTTCCCTATAGTTATATATCATACACTACCAGCCTCATATAGAGCAAGAACAATTACAAATGTGTCCTCAATTTTTTATGAATTTTGAATATTTTCATTTTTTGTAGAGTTTGTGGTTAGTTATCTCAGGTGAGACTGGATATAAAAATATAATTTTTGCACAGTTTGCACACCCGTATGATAGCAACGTACAGTGAAAATTTCAACATTGATATCTGACTGTGAACAAAGATATGAATTTTTGAAAATGAGGAATAATTCACATTGCTCTACAACTGATCTTATGGCTGTTGCCTATTTAAATGGTTTATTGTTTCATTGTCATAAAATTTAATTGTGACATATATTTTGTTAACACTATCACACACTTTTGTCTGGGTTGCGACTTGTTTTTCTGCTTTCCCTGTATGTGATTCAGAACTTCAATATAGTGCCTCTTGAGACACCCATCACATCGGCTCCCTTAGTTACGGAAGCTTTCACCATATTTCCACCAACAATTTGCCCACATTTGAATTCATTTAACTCCAACATAATCCACTCACAACTATATGGAACACTTTTCCAACCACGGCTGACAGTTGCAATGTATTGAGGGCATTGCACAGGTGCCATTCATGGTCAAATAAAACAGCGCAACTTGCCCACTTGGCTACCATCTGTATTTATGTCCAGGCTTGCATTTCTTCCTTAGTTTCCATGTTTCTGTCCAACTTCTGTACGGTATTGGATTCTATGATCTATGGACATAAGTGATTCTGGTTTTTTTTTTTTAAAGACAATTTATGCTACTGGTACACTTCTTTTAATTGAACGTGAGCTGTGCTTTCTTCCAGCCACTGGGGTCAGTATTTTGTTCGAGTTGTTTACTGTATTTAATCATTAAAATGAGAGCTAACTTGGGTACAAATTCTGTGTAGAGCCTAGCAGGGATTCCATTGCATCATGGTGCCTTGTTTAGTAGTTAAAATTTCAGCTGTTTTTCTAAGTTGCTGACACTAATATTTCATCTTTGGAGTGATGTTTACACTGGGGCGGTATTTCTGCATCTTCCTTTGTAAATGTATCTTTCCCTTCCCCCTCCCCCTCTTTACCTCACACAAAGTGGCCGATAGAACATGTTTTTCAAACAGGTGTAACTTCACTGATTTTCATAAAGAAAAACAACAGTCACATCAAAACAATTCATAATAAATGCAGTTATGACACTCTATTTTAACTATGAAATATTACATTGAGTACTTATATTCTCTTAGCTGTACACAATGCTTGGCCTCTACTTCCCAGTTTTCGTTCCTTATTGACTCATAATCAGTATGAAGTTACTAGAAGCAATGATTTCACATATTCTTCCAAAACTTATGTCTACTTTGGACAAAACTGTCTTTGTGTAACTTCTGAATGAGCACCTTTCAGTGTGGATGGAACTTCACCTAATTTTGTAGTACATGCTGTGGTAAAGAAAAAATACAGATCTTAAGCTGAAGCACAATGGCTATTGGACTGCCACTGATTCTGAACCATCATTCTCACATTCCCAACACTTTTTGAAGACCAAACTGTACCAGGACAGCCAGCTGATTTTCTCTTCATAGTAGACCCAATAGTGTGAAATTAGTGAGTGCAATGTTACTATTAGGTATTATCTTTATGCTGCACAATATTAACCATCCAATGAAAAAGACATCGGGCAGTACTGCTTGAAATACAAACCAAT
Source organism: Schistocerca gregaria (assembly GCF_023897955.1). Lineage (NCBI taxonomy): Eukaryota > Metazoa > Arthropoda > Insecta > Orthoptera > Acrididae > Schistocerca > Schistocerca gregaria. The sequence goes on from NC_064931.1 coordinate 307,013,664, forward strand.
GTGCATCACATTCCACTGTGCCATTTAATAAAACAATGTTCTCACCTAGTAACATCAGCGTATATAGTACTTGTGTAAAGGACCAACGTTACACCAAAAACACTTTTTTAATAATATGGTGTATCCCTTGACAGTCACAGACTTTTCCATGCTTTACACATAGAGGGACATCATCCTTAAAATCAATTATGGCACAGCTAAAAGTGTCATTTATTTTACAACACAAAACCCTCACTTTTATACATGAATCTTTACTCCACATTATAATGCCGCCCTTACAGAACCACCTTTCCATTGTCCAGGTAAGAAATTATTTAATGCCTTATCTAATTCACTGCAACCAGCAGAAACCTGAGATTTTACACACATCAGTAACAATACCATACTCCCGAAACTCAAGGCTACTTCTGATAAAAACTGAAGTTTGGAATCTGTCCCAAAAATGGCAAAAATTAAGCCATGTTGGAAAGAAATCATCAAACCAAGCAAAGCAGGGATCAAATGTTGTTATTCAAGGTCTTAGTTTGGTGGACTGTCATTTTTTCATGAATTCTTCAATGGAAAGTTTGTCATTCATACTGCTAACAGAGCAGTTTCTGAGAAATCTCTTCCTGAAACAATAAATATCTGGAATCACTGAACATGCATTTAGATATAAATTTCAAAGACAATGAATTCTACTTCATTATAATTATTTTAAAAATAAATTTAGTTTTGTATCTTACAGATTTTTTCCAACACCACTGGACAGGGAATTCCTTCCCAGTTCCATATTAGGTGCTTTCCAGCTTCTCAACATTGTTTAGACTAAGAAACTATCTTGTTTTAAGGACAGTTGCAAACAAATGCATGTGTCCTAGCTTATAAAAGTTCCAGGTTAGACAGGCATAACAGGACATCACAAATGCCAACTATTACTATGACCATCAATGAAGAAATTCAAAAAAGAGTTTTCTTTGCACTTTGCAGCAAGATTGCTCTGCAGACAAAATAAAACAATGTGGCAGATTAAGACCTGAACCTGAATTCTCACCTATTATGGGCCTTGCTCTAATCAATTTAACTATCGAGGCATAACTCAGAAGCAAGAATCTGACAGAAAATTCCACAATGAATAAAATCGTGTGTTGCCAAATGAAAGATTCACTCTGGAAAAAATCCTTAGGCTATGGGTACATCATTATCACCATAACCTCTCCACCAAGAGCACTGAAGCCACTGATGTATGCAAGAGTGTCTATGGAGATAAGAAACCAACAGAAATTTTCTGATTGTCTGAAGCTATGAGATAGATTGAGAGTCATACCTAAGTAGCTCAGTTGACAAAAATCGTTCTCCTTGAAAGACAAATCTCAGGTCCCAGTCCAGTGCAAAACTTTAACCTATCAACAAATTGTAAAGGAATACAAATTTATCTCCAAAAAAATGCAAAATATCTTAGCCTTCTGTCATCACCACAGAGTCGGAATTACACGATACTACTCATCTGTAATAAGAACATGTATCAACCCCTGACCAAAGTCGCAAGATGGCATCAAGTGTACATTGCAAGTTCAGAAGGCCCATAAATACAGTTAACAACTCTGGTGAAGAAAAGTGTCTGAGATGCAAAGAATTTTATATATACAGTGACACATAGTGTATATCGTGTATTATAATAACAAAAGAGGTGGACTCACATTAACTCTAAAACTGAAAACCATGTTGGCAGTCCATTGATACATTCTGAATGCTTTTCGCTTGACACAAGTGGTAAACACTGCTAATATGGAATAAAAATTTCAGCACTGGTCTTAGACCATCTACTTAAGATAGACTGGGAACACTGTAATATATATATAAAATCTTGGGCACCCTGATCATTACTGTCCGGTAATAAAGCTAAAAACAAGCTTGGTAAAACCCAAAAAAACTGAACGCCTACAGATTGCCTCAGACCATAAAATACATATTTTTTGTAGAGCAATGGTAAATTGAATCTGGGATGAAGTGTGTATGAAAAACAACATAGATGCTAAGTTGTCTAAATCCTGCACACTGTTTAATTTTTGAGGAGGCATTTTCAAAAATAGCCACTTCAACAGCATCAGCTGAGGAAAATAGATGGCTAGCTGCGGGTATTAGAAAGTCCTCCAAGCAAATTTAAAATTCTCAGTTCTTTGCAAATGCACAATATATAAATCACTATCACAGGTACAAAATGATATACAGGAAGGTACCACTTGCTTTTTAAAAAAATATTCAATGACAAAATAATATATAAAACACAAAATAAAAGCAAAGTAGCATGGGATGTTATGAAACCAGAAAAGACAAACAGAAGTATAGTGACATACAAATCAAAGATGGTAGTAGAGTAATAGAAGATCTTCAGGAGTCGACAAATCTTATAAATGAGTGTTTTTCTGGTATTGCACAGAAGCTGCAACAAAACCTTTCTTAAAAACATGTAGCACCCACAATGAATTGCACTGCAAGCACAATTCTGTTTCCCTGAAACACAGCTTGAAGTCAGGAAGACAACATATCAATTAAAAAAATAAGTAGTCAGCAGGAATAGTTGAGGTTCCAGCCTCTGTTCTGAAGGCATACATTTACAGCGAACAAACCTCGTTAACAAAAATACTGTGTGTGTCCTTTAGCTTACATATTTTTCCTGAGAATCTACAGCATGAAACACGAGTTTGGTTCATACTAAAAAAAGGTTATGCAGAGTATAGAAAACTACAGGTCACTTTCACTATTGTCAGTGTTTTCAGAAACAGTGGAATCAATCATGAAAGATAGACTAATGAGTTACATGTATAACTGCAACACACCTAAAGAAGCACAGTTTGTTCTGGGAGAAGTACAATATCAGCCATAACAGAGTACACAAAAGTAGTATGTGAAGCTTTGGACAAGGATGACTATCACAGGCATATTATTAGACTTATCCATGCCTTTTGAGATTGTTGATCATGTATGGTCTTCAGTCCCAAAACTGGTTTGACATAGATCTCCATGCAAGTCTACCCATGAAAGTCTCTCCATCTCCAAATAACTAATCCAACCTAGACACACACACACACACACACACACACACACACACACACACACACACACACACCAAACTGGTAAATCCTTGATTCCTCAGAACATGTATCAACTGGTGCGTTTTTGTAATCAAGTTGGGCCCTAAATTTATTTATTCCTCAATTCAATACAGCACCTACTCATTAGTTACATGATCTACAAATCTAATCTTCAGTATTCTTCCGTAAGGTAGCATCCATTTCAAAAGCTTCTATTCTGTTCTTGTCTGAACTGCTTATCATTCATGTTTTACTTTTGTACAAGGCTACACTCTGGACAAATACCTTCAGAAAAGACACCCTAACACTTCAATTTATATTCAATGTTAACAGAGTACTGTGTTTGAGAAATGCTTTACTTTTATTTTTATGCACTTTCTGCTTCTCTATCATTAGTTATTTTTCTGCCCAAATATTCAGTTGGTGCCTAAGTCCGTACCATTTTTCCATAAATTTAATAAACACAACAGATAAACATAACAGAGACTTTAGTCGTCAATAATATTTTCTCCTTCACTATTTACTACACTCTGCCAACACTGGTGTAACTTTTTAATTCCATGACTGTAGAAATCATGTGGTTTTGAGGTGAAGAACTCGTCAAGCCAAGTTCAAAGTCAATTTTCATCCAGAAAGAAAGTTCCTTGAAGGTTATTTGATAGAGTGGAAAAGGTGAAAATCTGAGGGTGCACATACAGGTGAATAACATGGGTGCAAACAATTTCCCAATCCAACTCTTTATTGGGTTTTCTGTTGGTCTAGCAGCATGCAGGTGGGTGTTATCACAGAGTAGCATCACTTCACGCAGTCTTCCTGGTCATTGTCCTTGTATTGTGTCTGCAAGACATATGAGCTGTTGACAATAAATGTCAGCACTGATGGTTACATCTCCGGTAAGCAATTCATAGTACACAACATTGTTGCTGCTCCACCAGATGCTTAACATTACCTTTTATGGATGTACGCAGATCTTTGTATGGGAAGTTGCTGCTTTGTTTGGGCTCAACCATTCCTTTCTTTTCCTTATGTTAGCATAAAGCCACCGTGTCTCATCACCAGTAATGATACATGATAGGAATAGTCAGTGTTGTTCAGGAGCCAACTGATGACGAGCAAGCAGCCACCCGCTGATTACTGTGATTTTGGCTTAGAGCATACGACAACTATACACCCAATTTTTGAATCTTATTCAGTGCATGCAAATGTCACATAACAGCAGAATGATCACAGTTCACTACATTTGCAAGTTCTCGTGTACACTGATGAGGATCAATGCATCTAAATGATCCTCATCAAACACCAAAAGTCTTCCTGAACATGGAGAGCCACTACTGTCAAAACAATTTTCTTGCCATGCTCTATCCAATGGCATTATCTCCACACACAGTGTAAAAGTTTCTCACTCCCCTCTACTGAACTCAAACAGAAGAATATGTCAGACATGTTCTGATTTCTCCATTTGGCACTCCATTTCCTAGTGTCTAACAACTCCACTCACTATGATAAAATGACAATATGTAAACTCAATCGTGAAATACAAACAAAAAGTTACGATTGAAAAATAAACCCATAGCAACTGGAATACCAACATGGGGGGTGGGGAGGGGGGAGACCACACTATGAACTTCTGCACCAACCTAATAGCAAGACTCATTATTGCTCTCGTATATCCTTCAACATCACCCGATTTAATTTGATTATGTTCCATTACCCTTGTCTTACTTCTGTTGACACTCATACACTCATCTCATAACCTCTCTTCTAGACACTATCCATACAGTTCAACTGCTCTACGATGTCCTTTCCTATCTTCTCTGACAGAATCAAAATATCATTGGCAAACGTCAAACTTTTTATTTCTTCTCCCTGAACATCACTTTCTTCCCCAGATTTTTCTTTGGTTTCCTTTACTGCTTGCTCAATGTACAAATTGAATAACATGGGGGGATTACAACTCTCTCTTACTCCCTTCTCAACTACTGTTTTCCTTGTTGCAGTCTGGTTTCAACACAAGTTGTTAAAAACACCTTTGTTATCTATTTTATCTATGCTACTTTCAGAATTTTGAAGAGTACATTCCACTCAGAGTTGCCAAAAGCTCTCTCTAATGTTACAAATGTACACTTGCCTTTCTTTAACCAACTTCTAGGATAAGTCCTAGGATCAATATTGCCTCATATGTTCCTACATTTCTTCAGAACCAAAACTGATTTTCTCCAGAGTCAACTACTACCAGTTTTTTCCATTCTTTTGTAATTTGTATTAGTATTTTCCAACAATGACTTAAACTGATAATTAAGTCATATTCACACATCAGCTTCTGCTTTCTTTACAACTGGATTTATTACATTCTTCTTGACCTCCGAGGTTTTTTAACCTGTGTCATTGGGGCTTTGTTTCCTCTAACCTTTCAGCACTCTGTCAAATTCTTCTCCCAGTATCCTATCTCCCATCTCATTTTCCTCTACTTATTCTTTCCTTTCTACAATAGTGTCTTCAAGCTCATTTCCCTTGTAGAGCATCTCTACATATTACTTTCAGTTGGTATTTATCTTTCCCCTAGTTACACGCAATTCTACAGATTTTTATGTGCCCTCGAGCCATTCTTGCTTAGCAATTTTGCACTTCCTGCCAATCCCACTTTTAGAGGATAAATAATAAATTGGAAATAATAAATTGCCTGAAGAGATGAAAAATATTACTACAGCACACATATTTAAAAAGGCAGCTAAAACATACTTCGCAAGTAATGTGAAGGCTATTAAAGATTAATTAGAGGACTCAGAGCAGAGGTTAATAACGAAAGAAGACAACTACAGACCTTGTCACATTACAATACATAATCACTGTGTGATGCTCTTAGAAGCACATGTGCCAAAATCTATAGGGCATGAGTTCAACATCTTACTCACCAGGAAGTGATGACAACTCAGTTTTCCAGATGGATTTGATGGGAGGACATGTAAATGTTTATGTCCCTCATCCTGGAGTTACCAGTGAGCAGCCATTGTGTGTGCGGTGGTACGGTGCAAACTGTGTTTTACATTATATGACAGGTGGTGCAAATTGTGTATGACAAAAAGAGCACTGTATAATTGGGACCAACTGTATGAAGGTGTGCACTTGGTAAGACACTGACTTCGTATTCAGGAGGATGGAGTTTGCTCTCTCCCGATTTAGCTTTTCTGAGGTTTTGCTATAATATGTCGGGCAAATGTCAGGACGGTTCTTTCCGTAAGCTGATCACCTGTCCTATCCTCAAAGAACATACATACATATTTCACATGTACATTTCTTGGCTCTAATTATTTTCACTGTATTATGATGAAAAATCTGTATTATTGTGAGATAATTCCTGGATGAACGAACAGGTAAAAAATAAAAAGGTAACTGATGATAGTCCATTTATTAATGAGTACATATGTTTCAACAAGCTGACACATACTTTGAAAAGTTGTGAAACACAACTGTTCCAAAGGAAGTTAAAAGTTTTTCTAGAAAATAAGTGTTTGTCCTCACTCAATGGATTCTAAGCAACACACAATACAGGAGTGTCCCAGAAATTTTGCAACACACTTCTACAGGTGTTGGAGGTCTAACATAAGGACTGAGAAATGCATAGCAACCCTACGGCCACAAATGTCAGGGGTAAGTGGCCACAGACGTCAAAGAAACAAGAGTATTTCAATTGAAACCTTTATTGGACATCATGAGTACACATGATGTACGACATGAATACACCTCTAATACTACAACAGATTCTCGAAGTTTGCACTACCAGATGCCACGCATGCCAGACACAAAAGGAATATTGACTGACACACGCACTTAAACACATCAGGAGATTCTTTGACTGTAGCAGCTGCACAGATGATTTTTCTGATGATATTCGTTTCAGACTCAACAGGATCACAATACATAAAACTTCATGGCTCCCCACAGAAAGATATAAGCACTCAATAAATCCAGCAAGCATGAGGGCCACGATGCCAGTCCACCACACCCAATCAATTGAAGCAGGAATGACTTGTTCAAATGCCCATGAACAGCCAGTTCAAAATGAACAGGCTCCTCATCTTGTTGGAACCACATGCTGTGTCTCACATTTGATGGAACATCTTCAAGTAAGTGGCATTCCCCGCCAGGACTCTCATCTACAGCAACACCTAGCTATGTACAACAACATTTATGGACTTTGGCTGCTATGATTCTCAATCATTATGCTGTGTCCCATCAGCCCTAGAAGTTTGTCGCAAAATTCCTAAGACACCGTGTATATTAAGACGAATGTATGGACCACTACTAAACGTATACATCATTTATATTTATTACAATGGCATCACTGTTTAATTTAAGCATGATGTTTGCAAAAGTTGGGCCACACAAAGAAGGCTACATCAAAAATATTAAATAAATAAGTATGGGAAACAAAAAGGGCTATAACTGAGGTAAAATATGGTTGAATTGCAAAAGCTTACCTATTTGTGCGAGTCAATACAACATTTAACCGCCCAGGAAGAGGTCGAAATTTTTCTGGTATAGACTCCCATGTCTTCCTTCCCATAACAACAGCATTTTTCTTCAGTGGATCGGTGGTACTCTTTGTCATTCTTGAAAAATATGCCAGCTCCTTCCTGCACAAAAGAATATTTTTATTCATTTCAGTGATTCTGCTTTTCAACATAATGTAGCAATCGCACTTTCTACGTCCAAAAGTGATAAATTTAAATTACAATATACATATTTTGTGCTTTTGAACTATGTTCATATGTACTCAACATTAAATTATGGAACTATGTGCACTATCTTCCATAGAAGTTTAGATGATATTTAATATAAACTGAATTAGAACTCTAGTTGTACAGAGATGTTTAAAATACAGAGTAATTTACCACGGTGACCAAGTACCTGACAAACTTCAAACATCTGTTTTAGTTTGTGATGTGTGTTTCAATGAATAGAAACATTACATTTGTTTACCATCATGAGAAACTTTGGTATTGCTTGATTTAGCATTGCCCACAAGTCACTAAAGTTTGCTATGTGTTAAACAGGATTGAGTTCATGTGACCTCAGCTTAATGAGAGTGTTCCTCGAACCATTCTAACATTGTTCAGCTATGACTGGGTGCTGCACAGTCTTGCTGAAAGTACAAGTAACCTGAAAAGCACTGCAGGTGAACATGAACAAATGGCTGCATAAATATGATTGAAGGCTCCTGTATCGTTCACATGTGAGTGACAAAAAACCCTGTTGCAACCCATGTAAACATTCACCACAGAAAACCACCACCACCTGCTGAACAGTGAGCTGCTTGTAACAAGATGTGAAGTTTTCAATTAACTCAAAACCTGCAACTGGCTAGTACAAACACAAAATGAAGCTCATCAGTCTGGGGGCCATTTCTCAATGGTAAGGATTTCCAATTGCACTATGCCTGCACCCTTTGTAATCTCTATGCCAAATAACATGCAGTTAGCAGAGGTACACATGTGGGTCAATCGCTTCTGTACTCCGCAGCAAGGTAGTTTTTCTGGATGGCACTGTCGCTCATTGGTTGTTGTTCAGAATGGAAATATGGACTGGTAAAGCTGCATCATGGCCCATCTATTTGGTCTTACAACAGAGTGACCTCAGTCATGAATGCAGTGCTACACACAGCAGCTGACTGACGGAGTAGAATCCCTCAAATCAAGGTACTCAAACAACACAAATTACACAGTGACAAATACAAACAGAGTGCTTCCACAAGCATGATGATAACAGCACCCCCCCCCCCCCCCTGCCAGCACCCACATCTAGTCACAATACCATATTCTTTTACTCTGTATCTTACCAATCCTTTGCTCAAATGCCATAGCATTTGCTGAAAAAAGTATATTTACAGTCTACCTCTGTCTTACGTTGCATGATGCAGTTTCTACCTGCGTAATGAATTATTGGTAGTGAACATGATGAGTTGTCATATTTGTGGTGAAATTCATTGGCTTTACCAACGCTCAACCAAACTGTCACATTCCAGCCTAACCTCAGCCTTCGCTACAGGTCAGTCTGTCACCATATCAAGTTTTCTTCCCACAATCTGTATTGAATACAAATATAGTCAAGCACTTCCCATCATGTATCATACAGTACGCCGTAAATGTATTTTAGCCCATTTGCCTGTACAGTGTCTGATGACTTTCCAATGACATGACATTACTGGACATGGCAGCAGAAGTTCTCTTCCATCAACAGAGCAGTTATCTGTAATTCAAGGGATCATGAGTATATTCACGATGACTATCTCAACACCATGTATCAACCCTTTAGGGTACTCCTAGTGAGCTGTTTTTGCCCCCTCCGCAGATTCTTCTTCCACCTTTAAGATCTGTAATTGCACAAGTCTTGCACCTTCATTATTTGCTACATATAAAGTAAATCTCTGGCGTATAATAACAGAGGTATACTAATTCCTGCACAAATAATATTAGACTGGGAAGTAAAATTAATACTATTTTGTGCATGTAATTATGCTGACAGGCCAAACACACATATGGTTCCTGAAGTGGTGCAGCAGCCTTTTCAGTAGTTGCGGTAGCAACAGTCTAAATGATTGACTGACCTGGCTTTGTAACATCAGCCAAAAGTGCCTTGCTGCACTGGTACTGTGAACAACTGAAAGCATGGGGAAACTACAGCCATAATTTTTCCAAAGAAGATGCAGCTCTACTGCATGGTTAAATGATGAAGGCATCCTCAATTGTAAAATATTCTAGAGGTAAAACAATCCCCCATTCAGATCTTCGGGCGAGGACTACTCTGGAGTATATCATCATCAGGAGAAATAAAACTGGCATTCCACAGACTGGACCATGGATCTCCGCTCCTTTAATCGAGCAGGAAGGTTAGAAAATTTAAGAAGGGAAATGCATACGTTGAAGTTGGATATAGTGGGAATTAGTGAAGTTCAGTGGCAATAGGAACAAGACTTCTGGTGAAATGAATAAAGTGTTATAAATACAAAATAAAATAGGCAATGCAAAAGTAGATTTAATAACAGATAAGAAAATAGGAATACAGGTAAGCTACTATGAACAGCACAGCAAACGCATTATTGTAGACAAGATAGAAACAAATCCCACACCCACCACAGTAGTATAAGTTTATATGCCAACTAGTTCAACAGATGATGAAGAGATTGAGAAGTGTATGATGAGATGAAAGAAATCATTCAAATAGTTAAGGGGGATGAAAATTTAATTGTGATGGAGCTGGAATTTGATAATAGGAAAATGATGAGAAAGAAAAGTAGTAAGTGAATATGGAATAGGTAAAGGAATGAAAGAAAAAGCTGCCTGGCAGAATTTTTCAAAGGGCATAATATTAATCATCCCAAACACTAATTTTTAAAGTCATGAAAGAAGGCTGCATATGTGGAAGCGATCTGGAGACACCACTGATTATACATTTAACAGCAAGGCAGATATTTCAGAAACATATTTTAAATTGTAAGACATTTCCTGGGGCAGATGTGGACTCTGATCACAATTTATTGGTAATGAACTACAGATCGAACCTAATGAAATTGCAAAAACTTAGGAAATTAAGATGGGACCTGGATATGTTGAAATAATAAGGGGTTGTTGAGAGTTTCAGGAGGAGCATTAGGCAATGAATGACAGGGGAAATGAATACAGCAGAAAACAAATGGGTAACTCTTGAGATATGAAATAGTGAAGGCAGGAGAGGATCAAATAGGTTACAAAACAAGGCCTAGGAGAAATCTTTGGATAAAACAAAATACACTGATGTTTATTAATGAAAGAAGAAAGTATAAACACGCAGCAAATGAAGCATGTAAAAGAGGATACAAACATTTAAAAAAATGAAATTGATACGAAGTGCAGAATGGCTAAGCAGGAATCGCAAGAGGACAAATCTAAGAATGTAGAAGCCTATTTCACTAGGGGGAAAAACAGACACTACCTGCACCAAAATACCTTTGGAGAAAAGAGAAGCAGCTGTATGAATATCACATGCTCAGGTGAAAAACCAGTCCCAAGCAAAGAAGGGAAAGCTGAAAGGTGGAAGGAGTATCTACATGGTCTACACAGGGGAGGTCAACTTGAAGGCAGTGTTATAAAACTAGAATATGATGCACATGAGGATGAGATGGGTGATATGATAGTGTGAGAAGAATCTAGTATAGCAGTGAAAGAACTACGTTGAAACAAGGATCCACAAGCAGACAACATTTCGTCTGAACTACTGATGCTGATAGGTTAAGGAAAGGCAAATCTACATGAGTAAATTTGTAGACTTGGAGAAAACTTGACAATGTCGACTGGAGTATACTCTTTGAAATTCTGAAGATAGCAAGAGTAAAATACATGGAGCAAAGGGCTATTTACAACTTCTCTAGAAATCAGACTGTAGTTATAAAGAGTCAAGGGGGATGAAAGGGAAACAGTGATTGAGAAGGGAGTGGGACACAGTTGTAGCATATCCTTGACATTATTCAATATGCAAGCAGTAAAAGAAACCAAAGAAAAATTTAGAGTAGGAATTAAAGTTCAAGGAGAAGAAATAAAACTTTGAGGTTTGCCAATGAAATAGTAATTATGTCAGAGAGCAAAGGACTTGGAAGAGCAGTTGAACAGAATGGATAGTGTCTTGATGACACAAGATGAATGTCAACAAAAGCAAAACAAAGATAATTGAATGTAGCCAAATTAAATCAGTTGATGTTAAGGGAATTAGCTGAGGGAACAAGACACTTAAAGCAGTAAATGGGTTCTGCAATTTGGGCAGCAAAATAATTTATGATGGCTGAAAAGTAAAGAGATATAAAATGTAGACTCACAATGGAAAGAACCATTTCTGATGGAGAGCAATTAGTTCACATCGAATACAGACTTAAAGAGTCTGGAAGATATTTTTGAAAGCACGTGTCAGGAATGCAGCCTTGTATGGAAGTCAAACGTGGATGACAAACAGTTTAGACATAAGGAGAATAGAAACTTTTGACATGTGATGCAAAACAAAACTGCTGAAAATTATATGTGTAACTTAACTAATGAGGAGGTACTGAATGGAATTGAGGAGAAACAAAATTTGTGTTGCAACCTGTTTAGAAGGAATCGGATGGCAGGACACATTCTGAGACATCAAGTTATCACTGGAGGGAAGATACAGTGTGTGTGTGTGTGTGTGTGTGTGTGTGTGTGTGTGTGTGTGTGTGTGTGTGTGTGTGTAAGGGGGTGGGGGAGGGGGAGCAAAAAATCACAGAGGAAAATCAAAGAGATGAATACAGTAACGCAAATTCAGAAGGATGTAGATTGCTGTAGTTATTCCGGGATGAGGCTTGTAGAGGCTGTAGGAGTCTGAAGAGCTGCATCAGACTAGTCTTTGCACTGAGGAATACAACAACAAATTCAGCAGCAATTACAGAACCGTGTGGAAACTCAGAGCTGGCACATTTCTTGTAGTTGAAATGCAGAAACTAAATACACTTCACTGTAATGCTGAAAAGAACATCCTAACCTGTGTCTTGAATACTCGAGGAAATGTATTATTTAACAAACAAAAAATATCATCATCCTAGCTGCTCCATATCGAAGAATTGATCTTCATCCCAATATTACGTATTCCAGAATTTTAATATTTATTACTGCCACTTTCGTCACTCACATGTCTGTACAAAACGTACTTGCATGATGTATTCCAGAATTTTAATATTTATTACTGCCACTTTCGTCACTCACATGTCTGTACAAAACGTACTTGCATGATGTATGTGTAACTGCTCCTGGGAAAACTAACAACTTAATTACTTGTGAAAGAATTATTACATATAGCACCCTGATTCGTAAAGTACAGTACAGTTTATTGGACCTTAACAGATTCAAAAAAAGTTTGGGTCTCATTATCGGTGTTCACCATTTTTATGTTAAAATCACCACATACGGGATCCATAGTTTCATGCATTATTATTTTTGTGTCTAATAATCCTTTTTTTTTTTTTTTCAAAAAATGTGTCCATATCGCCACTACATGAGCCGTGCAGGCCCACAGTGATACATGTACACACCTACAAAATTTTCCCTACGGTTACTGAAACTGACAAAACATAAAATGATCCGGGCGGTGTGGTAATCCAATGTTTATTAACCCAAAACACATATAATTATATTAACGATAATCCAAATAGAAAAAAACTTGCCTTAGGTTCCAAGGTAATTTACCACCAATCCCTATTCCGTTATTATTAGCAACTGCCACGATTATATTGCACTTCATTTATGTTACTTCTTAAACACTATCTAGTATCTACGTACAATCAGTTTTGTTACTCTTCACTAGCTTTACCGACAACATAAAACCAAAACAAACAATATTATATTCCCGCTCAAATAACCACAGGGTAGAAATATCTTAGAAGTAAACCATAGTTATAAATCAAGAAAGCATCTTAGTATCGATCGGTTGCGCTCGGGTTTGCAGCTAGTGGGGCTTACCGGTTGCAGGCAGTGACGGTTACAATAGTCTCCTGTGTTCAGTTCGCGTGTTTTGGTTATTGTGCGTTTGTTTATATTAATACAACTTTCATTTGGAAATTGGAAAAATATAGTTGCAATATGTACACTGCAACATAGGGCAGTAATAAAAGATTATAGACCAATTCGCACTGGCAGTCACATCAAAACATTTTGCAATGCATTTCAAATAGCGGCATTCACACTGGCCGTCCCTTCATGTTACGTCACGGCACCGTCAAGGTTTATAGTAGTGAGCAAGAAATTGCGAGAAGCTAAACTGCGATTTCAGTCACAACTAGGAGACCCAAGTAGCCCTTAACGTCCAACGCTGTGGGCCATCTGTTGGTCGAATTTCGTAATTCTTCCTGTGAATCTACTGCTTAGCTGCGATTTCCTTGACAAGCCGCAAGTAGCAACTAAAAAGCAGTTAACATTCAACGCCTTGTGCCATCTGACGGCCTAAGTTCGTACTGCTGTTTTTATTTGTGACACGATATCGAGCCTAACTGCGATTTCCGTCACTAGTAGCAGCTAGAAATCGCAAGCAGCAACTAAAAAGCGCAGTTAACATTAGATGCAGTATACCATCTGTTGTCCTACGTTCGTACTTCGCTCTAAGAACTGTATGTCTTACGATATGTATGTATTATATGCTTGTGGTCGAAGAAATGAACCTAGAAGATAATTTGCTCTGACAAGGAGAAGGCACGACTGTGGGGTCAGGGATTTGTCCGAAACATTGTGTGGTGAAAGAGGACCCCTAACACCTCATGTGGTTAAAATATTAGGAGGCACTACTCGGAAAACACCGAGAAAAATCGATCCAAAGTTTCTAAGGTGCGTTATGACTATAAAATGTTAATCCATTGCCGAGCCGCTGTCTGACCTAGATGGTCAGGCTCGCACATTTACGCAAAATATCTCGGGTTCGACTCCTCCTCTGGCACTTTTTTTCTGTTTCATTTTCGTTTGTTATTCCACCAATTCTCCAAAAAGTTTCTCAAACCTACATTATTTTAGCTCAAGAACGTAAAAGTTTTTCATTCACTGAAAAATATTCGTGCGCGTTGTTCTATTTTGTTTTATGGGCTTTCAAGGTTTAAAGGGATTTTGTAAGAGTCCCCTGGGGATTATAACGGTCATCTGCGCATAGGAGCTGGCCGTAATAGCCGAGCGGTTCTATGCGCTACAGTCCGGAACAGTGCGACCGCTACGGTCGCATGTTCGAATCCTGCCTCGGGCATGGATGTGTGTGATGTCCTTAGGTTGGTTAGGTTTAAGTAGTTCTAAGTTCTAGGGGACTGATGACCTTAGAAGTTAAGACCCATAGTGCTCAGGGCCATTTTAACTTTTTTTTGCCCACAGGACTGTGCGCGAATCGTGAGAAGTAAACGGCAGTTTGATTTTCGATTTCGTCGTGAACAGACGTGCCTGTTTCAAATTTCAGCCTCTTATTCCGATTCGAGGTTAAACATGTCGACTGAAGAAGTTTCTGGCACATTTGGAATAGGAGAAGAAATTCCTGAAGAATCCATTCATAGTGATCTATCAAAATTACGACTGAAGGACGCAGTGGTGTATTATGAAAAGCTGTTGACGGAAAATAATTTAATTGCATCAACATCTTCGGAAGAAATCTCCTGCGATGCTATGTTATTGGCCGAAGAACTTTATAATAATACACTGGGGAGAGTAAATATTTACTTCTCATTGACTATTGGGGAGGTCAAACGAATCCGGAGAGATATGATGCAATTTTTCAAGATGACGAAAATATGCCTTCTTGATCTGTAAAAGTCATACCTCCAAAATGCACTTGTTTGGTGCAACCTTGTGATATTTACTTTTACAGCAAGTTAAAAATTTCATAAAGCACTTGCAAAATTGCAGCGCCTTGTTACAGGAGAATCGTGACTTTAATCCCCTGGAAGATTGTATAAAAATTCATTATATGATTCACATTCAATTAACGTCACCAGTATTCTGAGACATGATTTAGTATGCCTGGTTTGCCTCAAAATTATCAGAAGCTCAAAACATTTTCGTAACGTTAATGGGGCATGTTTTTGTACAGATTTATTGCAAACGCCCTGTGACTATAAAAAATCCGCTTTTATATGTTGCACAAGATGTCGCAAAAATTATTGTTTTGCTTGTTTTTACGATAATTATTATATGTATAAAAATTGAATGTTTCCCAATAGACTTTCTTATTCTGATTAAAAACCCAATGTTTCTCTTCATATACTTTACCATGAAAAATGGAAAACCTACCGCCATGAATTGTGTTGTTGGATAAAAAGCAAATAACTTTTTATTCAATAATGTAACTAATTTGTTAAAGACGATGTAGGTTTCAGAAACTTTCTGAATAATTGGTGAAATAACAAAAGAAAATGAAACAGAAGAAAAAAAAGTGCCAGAGGAGGAATCGAACCCAAGATCTATGGCGTAAGAAACCCAATCGCTAGCCATCTTCTTTTTTTTATTTTTATTTTTTTAATCTCATTTTGTTCGCTTTTGTTCGTTGTATCTGTTCGCGGCGGACGTCGTATGACAACCGTTTAAGTTCGTTGTTGATCGATTAACTCAGTTTTTTTTAATTACAGACGGCACGTAACCCTCTGACCGAACACGCTGAGCTACCGTGCCGGCAGAATCTAGGCCAGACGGCAGATCGGCAGTGCACTAACATTTTATACTCATAACGCACCTAAGAAACTTTGGATCGATTTTTCCCGGGATTTTCCGGGTAGTGGGTCATAATATTTTAACCACCTGAGGTTAACGTTAGGGGTCTTCTTTCACCACACCAAATTTCGGGCAAATCCCCGACCCCATGGTCGTGCCGTCTCCTCGTGAGAAAAATTTTAGTCTCTGTTGAGAATTGGCGCCGCCGAGGAACATCAAGGCCGAATAAAGGTTGTGATAATATATAGACCAATATCGCGGCTTGGAATTACTGTGTTATATTGTGATACATTCTTCATCATAAAAGTTAAAACTGCAGGCTTATTTTAAAACCAGATAATGGATAAAGCTCTGTTCATTATTTTGATGCGTATTACACACATATATCGTATATAAACTACTAAACATGCACTCTAGTATCTACTAGGTAACTTTTCCCAAGTGTTTAACGACAGTCTTCACAAGACTGATATTTTTCCGACGGCAGAGTATGCGGTTAAACTTTTGTCTGTATTTTCCAATATTGCATTAGAACTATTTCCAATGTCAACCTTTAACTGTAAGAGCAGTTCTTTCCACTGTTCTCACTAGCACCTCATCAACCATAAAACACGTAACCTTCCAACCTAACCTAGACCTTGGGCTATGCTACAGATCAGTCTGTCACTACAATCAATATTCAAGGCGGGAGTGTTGGACAGGTCAGTATCATACTCCAGCAAGTCTTTGTCACTAAATAATGGGCAAAAAGTTTTGGGGTTTGGGATGAAAGGTCAAAATGGAATTTTCATAAATCACTCACAGTGTAGTTCGCATTAATTTATTATCTCTTTCAGGGATCACATAATGACTTCAGTGACACACTATAGCAATAACCATTTTGCCCACTTATGGTATCAGTTATGACCCTTTTACGCTGCGAATTCTTCAGGGTCACTTTCAATCTTCACGGTTATCTCTTCTAGATGTGAATGGGCACATACAGCAGTCAGTAATCGGAATGGGAACTGCGTTTGGAAAATCACGATGTTTATTAAACTTCTACACTCCTGCTAATAACTAGCAATATAATTCACATTACACAACTGCTAATGCATCTGGTAATGAATGCATTGGAGTAGGGGGAAGTTCCACACTTTGCATAAACGATGCCCCTATGTTCATTCACAAACTTGGAAACTAACTTTACTCCTGATGAAGGCAGTGTAAAGACGCTGTGGATACTTTTCCAGTTTTGCTGTCACTCATATTTTGAATTACTGATGTATCGAGTGACTGAAATGTGGTTCAGATACTTGTGAACATAAGAATGCGGTTAGAATCCCTATTCTAAACGTGAACTCCTGTGGTACAGTATGGTATTTGTGTTGTGATTCTCAGCATCACACTATCAATATTTTCACACTTGTTCCATTAATATAAAATTAAAGCCAAAGGAAGAACATGAATATACTTAATACTGACTGTTTTGTCGAGACGAAATTTGGTCTGTGTGCAAGGACATCTCTCGTATATCACGTAACAACTGAGAAAGAATCGTTGGAAATATTTATTAATAATACCATTTTAAGTCACTGTTTGTCAGTTGGGTTATATTAGGCCCTCATAAATAATCGCCTATACAGGGAGAACATAGTTCTCGGTTACATTGACACAATCATTTCTTCTTTGCGCTTAAAGACTGTGTAACATCTAAGGTGAAAAATCGCGTAAAGAGCAGAAGTCACAGAAATCGCATAAGTCCCAGAAATCGCAGAAGAAGCAAAATCACAGATGTTGCAGAAATAGCGGAGGAATACAAGTTGTGACATCGTTAACTGCTATTAATAACTGCGAGAAATCGAGGGTTAAGAATCGCATTTGCTGATCAGTAGCACTCACAGAAATCACAGATATCGGAAAATCGCAGTTTAGCCTAGCCCTAGTTTCTCCGGAGGAAATTTTTGGAGGCTGACATCAGTCCTTTGCTGATCACGTGACCCACAAGCTCATTTTCTCCCAAAGAACATAAATAACGTAGACTGTGTGTGACGTCATTGTACTGAAACCAACATCTACGTCATGTTAGTAGAGGCAGGTGGCTTCAGGAATTCGGGTTTCTACGATCGCTAGTGCGATGTATATGTATTAGTAGCTGGCTTCTGGAATACGTTTTATCGCATGTGTAAGATTTACAGTTAAAGTTTCTGTACTACAATGGTGAGATATTGTGCAGCGTTTGGTTGCACCGAAAGATAAGTGAAAGGAAGCAATATTTTGCTCCACAGGTAAAGTCGTTTCAATAATACAAAAAGATTTGTGAACACTTTTCTGAGCTTAAGTTAGTACATTTGCAGGCTGAAGTAAAATTGTGAAATCGTTCCCAACAGACACGAGTACTCCTGTGTTTCAGAGACTTTATTTGTGTGTAAATATCACTGAGTCAATGGCAAGAATCATTACACTATATATCTTTCTTGTAAGAGTACAAGTTTTATGTAGTCTGAGACATGCTTAAATTTGCCCCAAAGATGAAGTGTGGGGAAATACACACACCAAAAAAAGTTTTGCGTCACCCCAGTTCCCAGAACTCCTGAAGACAGATGTTGACTGTGGATATTGTATCATAGACACAGTCCTATTGACTGTTCAGAGATGTTACTAAACCTGCCCAAAGACGTAAAAAATCATTTATGAGAAGCGTCTATTAGACAGAGGATGTCCAACAGCCAATCAGTCCACGGCGACGTCCATCTTTGCAACCACGACTCCATGCAGCGCGGTACAGATGGGCCCTACAACAAGCCAAATGGACCGCTCAGGACTGGCATCACATTCTCTTCACCAATGAGTGTTGCATATGCCTTCAGCCAGACAATCGTTGGAGACGTGTTTGGAGGCAACCTGGTCAGGCTGAATGCCTTAGACACACTATCCAGCGAGTGCAGCAAGGTGGAGGTTCGATGCTGTTTTGGGGTGGCATTATGTGAGGCCGACGTACACCGCTGGTAGTAATGAAAAGTGCCATAACTGCTGTATGATTGGCGAATGCCATCCTCTGACCGATAGTGCAAGCATATTGGCAGCATACTGGCGAGGCATTCGTCTTCATGGACGACAATCCGCATCCCCATTGTGCACATTTTGTGAATGACTTCCTTTAGGATAACGACATCGCTCGACTAGAGTGGCCCAGCATGTTCTCCAGACATGAACTCTATCAAACGTGCCGGGGATTGAGGGAAAAGGGCTATTTATGGATCATGTGACAAACCAACCACACTGGGGCATCTATGCCGAATCGCCGTTGGGGAGTGGGACAATCTGGACTAATAGTGCCTTGATGAACTTGTGTATAGTATGCCACAATGAATACAGGCATGCATCAATGCAAGACAATGTGTTACTGAGTATTAGAGGTACTGGTGTGTACAGCAATCTGGACCACCACCTCTGAACGTCTCGCTGTGTGGTGGTACAACATGCAATGTGTGGTTTATTTTTTTTATTTACACATCAAGTCCCATAGGGTCAAATTGAGGAGCAAATCTGCAAGGTCATGGAATGTGTCAGAACATGAAATTACAATGTAAAAGTAATAACAGACAAAAGTAAAATATTTATGAAGTGAAAAAAGTCAATCCTTAAGTTTAAGTACACACAATCAACAATACAACAGCGGCCGGGGTGGCCGAGCGGTTCTAGGAGCCCCAGTCTGGAACCACGCTGCTGGTATGTCGAAGGTTCGAATCCTGCCTTGGGCATGGATGTTTGTGATGTCCTTAGGTTAGTTCGGTTTAAGAAGTACAAAGTTCTAGGAGATTGATGACCTCAGACGTTAAGTCCCATAGTGCTCAGAGCCAATTTTTGAATAATACAAGAAGAATCAGCTTAATTTTTCAAGGAACCCCTTGTCAAAATAGCAGGAGTGAACCATGAGGAAACTCTTCAGTTTCGGTTTGAAAGCGCGTGGATTACTGCTAAGATTTTTTAATTCTACTGGTAGCTTATTGAAAATGGTTGAAGCAGTATACTGCACACCTATCTGTACAATACTTAAGGAAGTCTGATGCAAATGCAGATCTGATTTCTGCCGAGTAAGAAATGAGTGAAAGCTGCTTATTCTTGGCAAGAAGCTAATACTGTTGACAAGAACTGACAGTAAATAATGTATATATATATACTCCTGGAAATGGAAAAAAGAACACATTGACTCCGGTGTGTCAGACCCACCATACTTGCTCCAGACACTGCGAGAGGGCTGTACAAGCAATGATCACACGCACGGCACAGCGGACACACCAGGAACCGCCATGTTGGCCGTCGAATGGCGCTAGCTGCGCAGCATTTGTGCACCGCCGCCGTCAGTGTCAGCCAGTTTGCCGTGGCATACGGAGCTCCATCGCAGTCTTTAACACTGGTAGCATACCGCGACAGCGTGGACGTGAACCGTATGTGCAGTTGACGGACTTTGAGCGAGGGCGTATAGTGGGCATGCGGGAGGCCGGGTGGACGTACCGCCGAATTGGTCAACAAGTGGGGCGTGAGGTCTCCACAGTACATCGATGTTGTCGCCAGTGGTCGGCGGAAGGTGCACGTGCCCGTCGACCTGGGACCGGACGGCAGCGACGCACGGATGCACGCCAAGACCGTAGGATCCTACGCAGTGCCGTAGGGGACCGCACCGCCACTTCCCAGCAAATTAGGAACACTGTTGGTCCTGGGGTATCGGCGAGGACCATTCGTAACCGTCTCCATGAAGCTGGGCTACGGTCCCGCACACCGTTAGACGGTCTTCCGCTCACGCCCGAAAATCTTGCAGCCCGCCTCCAGTGGTGTCGCGACAGGCGTGAATGGAGGGACGAATGGAGACGTGTCGTCTTCAGCGATGAGAGTCGCTTCTGCCTTGATGCCAATGATGGTCGTATGCGTGTTTGGCGCCGTGCAGGTGAGCGCCACAATCAGGACTGCATACGACCAAGGCACACAGGGGCAACACCCGGCATCATGGTGTGGGGAGCGATCTCCTACACTGACCGTACACCTCTGGTGATCGTCGAGGGGACACTGAATAGAGCACGGTACATCCAAACCGTCATCGAACCCATCATTCTACCATTCCTAGACTGGCAAGGGAACTTGCTGTTCCAACAGGACAATGCACGTCCGCATGTATCCCGTGCCACCCAACATGCTCTAGAAGGTGTAAGTCAACTACCCTGGCCAGCAAGATCTCCGGATCTGTCCCCCATTGAGCATGTTTGGGACTGGATGAAGCGTCGTCTCACGCGGTCTGCATGTCCAGCACGAACACTGGTCCAACTGAGGCGCCAGGTGGAAATGGCATGGCAAGCTGTTCCACAGGACTACATCCAGCATCTCTACGATCGTCTCCATGGGAGAATAGCAGCCTGCATTGCTGCGAAAGGTGGATATACACTGTACTAGTGCCGACATTGTGCATGCTCTGTTGCCTGTGTCTATGTGCCTGTGGTTCTGTCAGTGTGATCATGTGATGTATCTGACCCCAGGAATGTGTCAATAAAGTTTCCCCTTCCTGGGACAATGAATTCACCATGTTCTTATTTCAATTTCCAGGAGTATATATATATATATATATATATATATATATATATATATATATATATATATATATATATATATATACTGAGAAGCCAATGTCAAAATACCCAAACTCATAAACAGGGGTCAACAAGAGGTTCGTGAACTTACACCACTTATTGCCCAAACTATCCGTTTCTGAGTCAAAAATATTCTTTTAGAATGAGAAAAAATACCCCAAAATATAATACCATACTAAATAATCAAAAGAAAAATAGACTAATTTTCGTGTCGAACTATCACTGACTTCAGATACCATTCGAACAGCAAAAATGGCAGCATTAAGCCCATGAAAAAGATCCTGAATGTGGGCTTTCCATGACAGCTTACTAACTATCTGAACAGCTAGAAATTTGAACTGTCCAGTTTACTTAATCATATGCCCATTCTGTGAAATTTAAACATCAGGTTTTGTTCAATTGTCTGTTAGAAACTGTAAAAACTGAATCTTATTGTGATGTAGCTGTAGTTTAATTTGTACAAGCCATGAACTTACATCATGAACTGTACTACTTGACTGTGACAGTGTTGCATACAACATCGTTTACTACCTAGATAGTGTCATCAGCAAACAGAAATATTTTGGAGTTACCCTTGATACTAGAGGGCATATCATTTATATAAATAAGGAACAGGAGTGGCCCCAACACTGTTCCCTGGGGCAATCACCACTTAACTGCACTCCACTCAGACCCCACATCACAGTCATTCTCAACTCTGTGAATAATGACCTTTTGCTGTCTGTTGCTAAAGTAAGAGGTGAACCAATTGTGAGCTACTCCCCGTATTCTGTAATGGTCCAACTTCTGGAGCAATATTTTGTGATCAACACAATCAAACACATTAGTTAAATCAAAAAATATGCCTAGCGTTCGAAACCTTTTCTTTAACCCATCCAGTACCTAACAGAGAAAATAGAATAGAGTATTTTCAGTTGTTAAACGACTTCTAATGCCGAGCTGTACATTTGACAGCAAATCGTGTAATATAAAATGATCAATAATCCTTACATACACAACCTTTTCAATAACTTTTGCAAACAGTGATGGCATAGAAATAGGTCTAAAATTGTCTACATTATCATTTTCTCCCTTTTCGTATGGCAGCTTACTACTGAGCACTTTAACCATTCAGGAAACCTGTCCTTTCCTAAAGGAAAAATTACAAATATGGCTAAATATGGTGCTAACATGTACAGCACAGTACTTCAATATTCTGCTAGGCGTTCCATCATATCCATGATAGTCCTTAGTCTTCAGTGACTTAATTATCCCTTGTCTGTATCACAGAGGAGTATTTCAGACATTAATCTCAGAAAGGCATTTTCCAGGAAAGCTATATGACTCCCTGTAGAAAGAAGATTTTTCTTTAATTCACCAGCAGTGCCCAGAAAATGATTATTAAATTCTGTACATATATCAGATTTATCAGTAACAGGAATATTTGTACTATAAACTGAATTTATATCATCGACCTTGTGCTGCAGACAAGACACTTCCTTCACAATATGGTTTTAACCTTATCCTGTGGATTATCTGTTCTATTTGCATACCACATACTCTTTGCCTTTCTAATAACATTTTTAAGCACCTTACAATACTGTTTGTAATGGGCTACTGTAGCTTGATTGTGAGAACTAAAATTTTGATGTAATTCCCACTAGTCAGCCACCTGGGCTGCCTATTACAACTAGTACTCCGTTTAGAATGTCCTAATCTAAGGCAACTCTCAAAGAGCATTAGAAATGTGTTAAGGAAAGCATTATATTTATCATCTATGTTATTGGCACTGTGAACATCCTGCCATTCTTGTTCCTTGATGAGATTAAAAAAACTCTCTATTGCTGTTGGATTAACTTTCCTATATAGTTTTTAATTATATGTGACATTTGTTTGAGAACAAAAGCCTTTTAGTGTTAAAATCTGTGCATCATGGTCTGAAAGGCCATTCACCCTTTTGCAAACAGAATACCCATCTACGAATGAAGAATGAATAAAAATATTACCTATGGCTGTGCTACTGTTCCCCTGCACCCTAGTTGGAAAAAAGACAGTCTACATCAGATCATACGAATTTAGGAGATCTACCAACATCCTTCTTCTTGCACCATCATATACTAAATTTAAATTGAAGTCACAAATACAACTAATTTCTGGTACTTTCTACAAAGTGAATCACCAGTCCTCTCTAGCTTGAGCAGAAATGCTCTGAAGTCAGAGTTAGGGGACCTATAAACAACAACAAATAGAAATGTAGTTTCACTAAATTCAACTGCCCCTGCACAACATTCAAATACCTGTTCAGTGCAGTGCCATGATACGTCTATGGACTCAAATGGAATACATACATAACCACTTCCCACTTCACAAGAAATTACTTTAAAACAGCCCTCTAATCTGTATCCTGTAAAGAAAGCCTCTGAATTGTCAAATTATTTATGTGGTGCTCTGATATACCAATAATTTCAGAGTCAACATCTATAAGCAGTTCACTAACTCTATCTCAATTACCTCTTATATTTTAATGAAATATGTTAATTCCTTCTCTACTTCGATACATGACATCCTCTGAAGATGAGCCCTTACATAGAAGGGCTTCCTTTAAGCAGGTATACCTATCAGCTGACTTCAATCTAAAAAAGGTGCAACTCTAATGTCAACTACTACTGGAAATTTTCCATGAGTAATTCCACCACCACCCACTACACTGTCATCTATAAGCTTTGCCAGCCTCCCCTTCCTATACCTATTGAGATGTAGGCCATGTCCAGTTAAATCCGACCTACTGATAGACCCAAGTGGCATCACTGAAACGTGATCCATGCCCTCTGCCCTTGCAACTACTGAAAAGGCTACTGCCTCTCTTCAGGAACCACACGTTTGTCTGGCCTCTCAACAGATACCCCTCCGTTGTGGTTGTATCTACGGTACGGCTATCTGTATCACTGAGGCATGCAAGCCTCCCCACCAATGGCAAGGTCCATGGTTCATGGTTCATGTGGGGAGGGGAGGGGGGGCGGGGGCACCCACTACACTGTCACCTAAAAGCTTTGTCAGCCTCCCCTTCCAATACCTATTGAGGTGCAGGCCATGTCCACTTAAACCCGATCTATTGATAGACCCAAGTGGCACCACTGAAATGTGATCCATGCCCTCTGCCATCAGTGCCCTCTCCAGCCCCATGTTAATGCACCTAACAGACGTGTTAAGTTGAGGCCGATCATGATGCTGAAACTGTTGCACGAAATGCAAATTAGTGACACCAGCTTGAGTAGCTGTCTTTACCAGATCACCACCTACATCACATTCCCCATCCCTGTCAAGACTGTTCACTGCTTCATCCACTATCACTACCGGTCCTCCTTCATAAAATTCCTACTTAACTCCCCTATGCTATCAGTCACCTGAGCGAACCCTGCACTGGGCTTCATGAGCGGAAAAGACGTTTATGTTGATCTCTATTGCAATTTTCTGTTCAGGTTCTGGAACTCTCAGAGGTGAGGTGATGTAAAACTTTTTTTTGATATGTGTATTTGGGCCATTGCTTTGAAAAAGGAGTATTTTAAAAGAAACGACCACACAGTGCTATGCAGCAAACATTGGTCACCAGAATGTTTTAATACTGAGGCCTTTGGCATAGGAAGGAAACTCAAGCCAGATGCTGTACCATCAATTTTTTATTTTCCTCTGCACTTAGTAACTAAAGGGAAAAAAAGAAGAAACCACCAACTCAGACCAATGTGCAAAAACCGTCGTTAATCAACCGACTACCCAAAACCTTTCTCAGCAGTTCTCAGTTTTTGTGGCATACTTCTCTGTTGGGTTTCGTTTTTTATCATATGAATGAACTCATGTATTTTTTTCTGGTAAGAAGCTGGCTTTGATTTACAAATTTGTTCCGCATATGTACATGGATGGTAATGTCAATATTGCCTTAATGGATATTCTTTTGCAATCCATAAATTCTTTTAAAATTATTGCTGATGGAGTTTTCCTAAGCAGTAATTCCCTACCGTCAGTATGGTCCAAAACGAGCATCATATACTGTACACTGTACTAGAGATGTCAAATACTGAGGGGCAATCAGTTAAAGGTCAACACTGTACAAACATCGATGATTCTGCTTTTCACACGTACTCAGCATTCTTATTCCTTGTGTGTGTATATCGACCACTTGGGGAACCTATAAAAAGTTTGTGGGATAAGGATACTGGGCAGAACATATTTTGGGCAGGCATGGCACTTGAAACATTCTGTAAAATAATGCATGTCTTGCAATTTGATAAGAAATCCACAAATGAGGAAGGATGATGTATTGAGAAACTTGCTGCAATTCATGGTATCTGTGCGAAATGGTTAGCAGTTAGTAACATTCAGAGAGCTATACATCCCAAGCAAACTGGAAAAATATGGGATCAAAATATATCTTTGTGAGAGCAAATCTTTGTATGTACTGAAGACCCAAATTTATACAGGAAAATAGAACACAGTAGCACTAGAAGAAAATCAGGAAATGAAACTAGTTGCTCAACTCACCTCTGATTTGTGAGGTCAGAATGTAAAATGTGACAACTTCTGTACATCATACAATTTGAGACAGCTGCCCCTGAAAACTAAACTGACAATGTCAGGAATCATGTGGAAAAATGAGTTGGAGCTTCCACAAAATATGACCAACAAGGAAGTTCATAGCTCTTCATTTTACCTTACAAATGACACTATGGTGGTCAATAAAATTCCTAAGAGAAATAAGAATGTTACACTCACGAGCACTCTCCACCATGATGGGAAAGTCAGTGACTGGGCTGATAAAAAGCCAAAAAATGATTTTAAATTATAATTCAACCAAAAGGGCTGTAGGCATTCTTGATCACCTAACAGATACAAATACATGCAATAGAAAAAGTAGTAAATGTCCTGTGAAATTAGATTGTACCTAATTAGAATGCAAGGAAGTTGACTAGAAGGAGAATATTTTTGGAGGAACCTGGAAAGTCACTTATAACAGAGCATATTGTATCAAGAAAGTATTTTCAAAAAACAGAAGATTCTCTGAGAATGGTTAGGAGCATCCAAGATGAAGAAGAAGTGACAGGTAAACATAAATCAGTAACAACATGAAAACCACTAAATGTGCACACTGTAAGTTCTTTCCTTTAAGCAATAACAATAAAACGATCATGTTGTATGGAAAATGGAATAAACATATACACAAAACATATGTCAACCACTTGTGTCCAAACTGCAATGACCGAGAAAGAAAGAAAGTGTTATAGACGGATGAATGGATGTATGGCTGTCGAGAATCAGTTTTTCATGGAAGGAGCTGTTGCTTCTAATTTACACCAGAAGAATATTAAAATAATAAATTTTCTTTAGTAAACTCCTGTGTATTCTTCTTCTTTTTCTTCTTTGTGTTATTATTGTTAACAACATATTGTAATATAACAGCAATGTCATTGGCTTAAATCTGTATGAAAAACATATGTGAGTGCTAGTTTTTTACATTTTATTATGTCAGGTCATATTTACCTGAAAAGTATAATTGTATAGTAAAAGTGTACAGAACAGTAGGATTAAGGCAACAACTAGTTCAATAGAATACAACTATAGAAGGAGTGTTTAAAGACCAATATGAACAGTTAAAAAAACAATTTTGATCAGACTACACATAAAACTCTGAAAGGGAATACCTGAAGCCATCGACAGATTAATAGGCAATTTCGATATGTTATTCTGATGGTCCACCAGGAATCTAGAATCAACAGACTAAGAAAACAAAATCAAATCTCGATCAGCTTTCCCAGTAAGAATAAGTTCATATTACTACAACTCTGGAATAAATGTTTAAAGAACAATTGGGAAAGTTAAAACGACAAGATTTGGTACATAGGCCATCCACAACTCAGAGGCATGATATTTAATTTAGAGAGCTCCACTGCATTTGTATTAATTATTTATTTAAACCGCGACCAGTTCCAGGATTGTAGAATCCCATCGTCAGGTGCATGAAACTGTAACATACAAAGGAGAGGAGAGAAGAATTCTAATGTTAAATATGTGTAAAAACTAAAAGAGCAGGCCGCTATAGCAAGACAAATAACTTATTATTGGTACCATATAATATTTAGTCAGGTCATTCAGTGCAAAATCTTCAATCAATGCACACTGGTGGAACTAGAAAAATAAGAAGGGCCTAATAATCAAACTGCCCTAAACATGTAACATTCACGTAGGTGGGTTGAAGGAAACAGAAACAGAGAGCAAACATAGTACACACACTGTCTCCCCTTGGACAGCTCTACAAGCACAACTGAGTGAAGGATTACATTACAGGTCCAGAAGCGTAATGCAGTGCAGGCAGTAATATTGTACAAGCAAGTAAACTGATAATATCAATGAAGCTATAGAAAATCAGGACTGACTGGTCTGAACCCTTACAATACTTCTTTTAAGTACATAAGAAAGCATGAACGAGCTGTGGTACATCTATAGGTTAAATACCTTAACCATGTGACATTTTTAGGCAATAAGCCAATGGTACATAGGTAAAATGAATGAACAAAGGATAAAAATAGTAACAAGACTGATAAAAATTAATGGTAATATAGGCAATGATAAGTAAATCGTCACATATATGATATAATATAAGCCCAAGTGATGAAAAATAAGATATATAAACTGTGTCACAGATCTAAAACGAGGTTGTAGTAGTGTAAGCACCAAAATAACAAACAAAAATGATCAGGCTGATCAACATACATCATACAAAGCAATAATGATACAGAAAGATGGGTAAGAAGGGAGGAAACTAAATGAATGTGAGAAAAATGAGTCTGAACCTCACAGACTAGAAAAAATATATTCCATAACAAGCAACAAGAAAATGATAGATACACCAGAGTGAAGAGGGGAGTATATAGTAAAAGTGTGATAAAAAGTGATGGTAGGAGACACTATACCAAGTGAGTCATCATATATGTAGGATACATTGTGGGCTCAAGAACAGATTATGTGTGGGGCTAACTATGATAAGTATGGAAGCCCCAAATATCATTTCACACAAAAAAGGACTGAAACCCATCAGCCCTCTCTCACATTAAATCAGTTAACTGAATATAAAATGATTTGAAAATCAATTTGTTATAAATTTTAACTAATTATCAAAATCACTGAAAATCAGTTAGTTGCAAATTGTTAACTGAATGAAATATCTCGCAAACAGTAAAAATTAAAAAAGTATAAACTCTTAAAATATAAACTAAAAAACATAAAGTTGTCTTTTCATTTAAAAAGCTAATAAATTTTTTATTTTATAAATTAGCTCGCCAAAACTAGTATTCAAACATTCCCAACCCATATAAAAGATACTGGGGTTTTTCATTATTTAAAAAATTTAATAAATATTCTATCTCATAAATTTGAACAAATAAAATATGACTAATGTGTGGAACGTATTTCAATTTGACAATAGTATTTTTGTTGTATAAGCAAAAGTGAAACTAGTGAAATGTAATACCTGCAAAAACGATGTTTAACCATCTTGAGTCTCAGAACATTTGAGAAGTTCGTAACATAATTGTGGTATTGATAATTTTAAATGAGTTTATGGAGAAGGACTTTATGAATCTGAATTTTATAATTATGAGCAAACAGATATTGATATTTGGGAAGAAACTGTGAAGTCAAAGTCTCTCTCTTTCCTATGACTGTAAAAAGAACAGTGAATTACCGACTTAATCAATATCATTAATCAATAAATTTATCTATCTATCAATCACTTGACTCATCCATTAACAATATACATTGTATGGATGTAGTCAATTACAATGTAGTTTTGTATCTTTAATTTGTTTCAAATACTTCAATAATAATTAAAAATATTTTATAGTGGTATATATATAAATAATACTTTTCCATATTCAGATATTCTTCAATGCTATAAAAACTACATGTTAGTAAAAATTATTTAAGATCTACTTTGAATTTATGAAATTCTTTAATTTCTTTATTGTAGAAAGCAGTGCACTAAAAGTATTTTGGGCTGGTAGTTTACACTTTTTTTGGTAGAGTGTTCCTTTGTGGGTGTCTGTGAAAATCGTCCCTGTTCCATGTTTCATGGTTATGAACCTGATTATTTAATGTTGAAAATTCCTGGTGAGTTTTCAGAAAGGATACACATTCATAGATGTAGAAGCTAGAAAGAGTAATTAATTTAAATTCTTATTTGTTATTTATTGGAAGATCATAATTTCGCATTAAATAATTTACAAAGAACATTACAAAATTACAATTTACCTATTAATAATCTAGCAAAAATAGTACGAAATTAGATTCATATATACATATTATTTTTAAAAGTTTCTCACTCAATAACGAAAATATATATATGAATATAAAATTAAAAGATCTTAATGATAAAATTATTCATATTGATTTAAAAATTCTCAGTTAATATTCTATATGGAGCATTGTAAGTTAAATCCTTTTTTTGGTCAAAATTATGTAAGCTAGACTATAGTTAGGGATTATATCTTTAAAAGTAGCACATAATTTCATAGTAGTTTTTTATATTGAGACAGTATTTTTTCTTTGAGCATATTTATAGCATAAATAGGATAAATTGTACTAAAATGATACGGATTTATATCAATGTCACCTTTTAATTATGTTACTCATTTAAAACAACAAAACAAATAAGAAGCTTTACAAAAGTTATTTTTTCGGTTTAAATTCCATATTTCTCGATGGAAAACTTCATTCCTTCAATTTTTAAATAAATATTCTGTAATTTAACATTATCAAATAATTAAGAATCAGTTAACTGATTATTTTTTCGATTTGTTTGAAAAACAACAAAAATAAAATTAGGCACTTCAAACTCTGCTGTATTACAGTGATTTGTTATATCTAGGACAAACAAATTTTCTTCTGAGTCCAGCGATTTTCACAGCTTGTAATTAATAGGTAGATAGTACTAATTTACGATTTTTAATTTTTATTGCTGTAATTCAAGTTCATACTCAGGTTCATATTGGAGGGTGTAGAATCATAGCGATGTACTCCACAAAAACGGCCATTTTTATATACTTACGTCTCCATCATCTTTGAAAACAAGTCTATTGAGTGCAAAAACAGTGGAACTCCAATCTTTAACTGTTTTGGCGAAAGTGTCTAGCATATCCACAAATTCACTTTAATATTTAAGTTTGTTACATCATTTTTGCTCCCTTTGCATTACTATGGCGTCAAAAGACATAATAGGTTAAGTGCAGATATATCCTTTTGTCATGAAAAGACACTGTGTATTTGTATATATGCGTGCAAACTGTGGAGCAACCTGTAGCATTGCACACAGATTGTTGATTTAGCTCTTGCAATACTGTTAACAGTGCTTATCTAGTATCATGCAACATGGATCATATCAAACCATTGTTACTTTCACCATTCAGCCTTTGCTGATGTTTAGTCAACTGTTTTCGAGGGATCAAAAATTCGTCATCATTTGAACAATCAAGAGTGTACTACAGAAGAAAATTGAAGTTCATTTACCTTCCACAATATGATTTCATCATCATTCAGCAATGCTGTCACAGTAAGTAACACATTAGCCTAGTAATTACACCTAGAGATTTCAGTGGGATATACACATTTGTAAGTTAAAGCCATTTACTTATGTGTGATTTCATAACTGTATTGCATAATATGATGACCGCACAACAGAAAGCAGTTCTGTGCAGCTCAAGATGACAAAAACCTGTTCGTTGCTTTTAGTGATTCACATTTGGATTTCTCATTTCTTAAATAATCTTAATTATCATCTATCATCAAATGACAATAATGGTGGCCATGAAGCTATGTATAACACAGTAGTGTTAATGCAAACCAATCTCTCAGACCTGAAAGGATGACTGTAAAATTATTTCAGCAAAAGTAATAACCTAAAAAAATTCTATAATGTTATTAATACTGTTTTCACAGTATTGTAAAACAGTGTATAAGGTACCAATGTGGTCAGTAAAGAATTTATAATTGAGTTTTTACCCTCCATAAAACTGACACTATACAAATATCTTTTAGCTTTTTTTTAATAGGTGTAAATTTTACATCTTTATATTAGATTTCCTCTTTTAGATAATCCTACGACTTCTCGTCATAAATTGCTAACATTGAAATTTTCCAAATATTGAGGATTACAGTCAGTCTAAATGGAATCTTTTAAGAAGGGCACAATCTGAACGAAATTTTAGATCAGTATGATTCAAATACTTTCAATAACAGTAGAAATCTGATAGTAAATGAAAAATGTTATGTACAGAATGAAACACATGTAAAATGCAGAGGAATTCGGCAATGAAATGAAAGAAATAAGACAGAAAAATCAAACGGCAGTCAGGGAAACGCTATATTTTTTTCCAAAGAAGATCATGTCTTCGAACCATCAGTTATAGTACAGGATCTCTCAAACAGCTCAAGGAAATTCAGTTCTAATCTCACTCAGGGAGACTATGCATTCATGAAGGCTTTTGGAATAACATGATACAGACAAGCAATGGTTATATGCCAATTCACTTTTCGAAAAGGTGGATAAGCACAGTAATCTCACTCAGGGAGACTATGCATTCATGAAGGCTTTTGGAATAACATGATACAGACAAGCAATGGTTATATGCCAATTCACTTTTCGAAAAGGTGGATAAGCACAGTAATATTCCTTCTTCCAGCTCGTGCAGAAGAAACTTCACGATACATACTTTTTAAACAAGAAGGGTACAAAGGAGCAGGTTAGTTAGTCCTGCTTTCTTGCGACACTGGATTTGACCAAATAATTTATGTCACATCTTATTAAAGAGAAATGAGCATAACATAATTCCTAGAGATACAAGAGGACTTCACAAACCAGATAGTCACATCAGATATTGTGTAAGAAAGAACTAGATCTCGTATCAATAGCTTTCCAAAATCCCTTTCATATTATACTAGGAAGGATTTGAGGAAAAAAGTACTCATTTCATGAGCTAATCCTCAAGAAATGTATCAAATGTGTGTTGAATCTTTTCGAAAAGAAAACATCACTGCTGAACAAGAATTTTTTATCGAAACATGTTTAATACTGAATATAACCTAACCTTCCACAAACCTGAAGATGATGTGTCTAATACACACTGCAGGTTCTCTCATATCAGTGCCACAGAGAAAGAAATTAACAGTTCAGAGCAGGATGCTCATATTGATCAGAAGGTTTTAGCTGGAGCTAGGAAAGACAAGATGAAGTTGAAAGCTGCATTAGGAAAATCTCATTTAGCCGAGCTTGATCTGAAGGCTGCCTGGTACTATCCAAAGGCAAATGCTAGAATGTTGTTTCATCGATGAAGCCTTGCTGTAACAACCTAACAATATACAAAACAGCTTCAAGATAAGCTACATGCTACATGTGTAAGGAAAGGACAGCCAGACGTTGGTCTGCAGAAATTGGATCATGTCTGTTTAATTTTCTGGAAGCAAAGCTGATCGTAATGACTGGAATTTTTTTCCGATACATATGGAGGACAAAATAGAAATGGAATCATGTCTGCTATGTTTTCTGATAAATATGGAGGGGTAAATAGAAATGGAAACACGTCTGCTGTGTTCCTGTGTGCTGTTTAGCATCTTGATATCCCTGTAATAAACCATATGTTCATTGAGCCAACTGACTCACAAATGGTGTGTGACTTATTTCATGGCAGTAGAGAAAAATACAAAACTAATCCATCAGCATGGTTAGCTGCATCAGAATGACAAATGAAAAATACACTGCTACTGAAGCTCAGCAAAAGGATGTAGTGGATTTTACAGAACTGGGACACAACAAAATAAAGAACTGAAAATTTGATACTGATAGAAATAGTGTGAACTGGCTCAAGATATTCTCGTTATAGCAATTAAAAGAAAACATAGAACACGTTTGTTTAAGTACAGAGAAAATATTTCAGAAGAATTTAAAGACGTCTACATACCCACAACAGCCACACTCACATCATTTCACATCACATCCATGTACACAAATATCCCCACCACAGAAACCATCAACGGCATCAAACGACAATTAGAAGAACAAGCCCAATTTCCCAAACCCCACATAAAAGAAATAGCTAGCATTCTAAAACTAATCACAGAGCAAAACTATTTCTCATTTGACAATCTGTTCTACTCACAAAAAGACAGGCTTGCAATGGGGTTACCAGTCAGTGGACTCCTAGCCAATATTTTTCTCAATCACATTGAAAATAAAATATTTGGAACAATATAAAGCCCAAACAATACTGGTTAATACATTGGTACCATTATGTAGGTGACATCTAATGCCTTGTAGATGAAACATCAAGTCGCAACCAACAACTCCACAGTGATATAAACAACGTGCACCCAAAATAAAATTAACCATCGAAATAGAACATGACAAAAGGTGAAACTTCCTTGACCTCACAATATACAGACACAACAACCAACACCAATTCTCTGTATTCAGGAAAATGACCACCACCAGCACAGCCATTCACAAAGATTCTAATCATCTGATTACACACACACTAGCTAGCTTCCAATATATGCTACACAAACTGAACAAAACCCCACTCACTGAAAGCAGCTACAAGAATGAATTACAAACAATCAGACAAATAGCAGTAGAGAATGCCTACGACACAAAATCTATAGTTAAACTTAGCCACAAAATCAAAAAACACGCCCAGCACACAAAAACAAAAGCTTCTTCATCAATTTACAAACACACAAAACCCACATATGAGAACACATGAACATGAAACACCCACAATGACAAACTGGGTTACTCTCACCTACAACAACATAGCAGTCCACAGAATAGGCAACATAATAAAAAAAGAGGTGAAAAATAGCCCACAGGACAGACAACTCAACACAGAGAAAACTAAGGACAATGAGCACAAGCACAGACAAACACAACACATCTGGTATTTACCAACTAACAGGCCAGGACAGGCAAGCAGAAACTTCAATACCAGATACACAGAAGAGCATTAAAAAGTAACAACTGTCATTCCATATTTGCTGAACACCTCATGGACAAGAAAGATAACCCAACAAACATGAATACTGATCTGAAAGTTCTCAAATGCAATGACAGCCCCCCACAAAAACTAATAATTGAAGAAAATGAGCAGATACAAAAAGACATAGTGGAAGGAAGGCAAGTGATGAATGAATACACAGCTCTCTGGAATGGAACTCTGTTCTCTATCCTCAAACAATTATTAGACAAGAGCAACCTATAGAGCTCTCACCAGCCCACACCACCCCATTCCCCCATCACACAAAAAAATCATAAAACCAACTGTCACCGTCTCTCTCTCTCTCTCTCTCTCTCTTTCTCTCTCTCTCTCTTCCTCTCACTCCCTATCTCTCTCCCTTTACACACACACACACACACACACACACACACACACACACACACACACACACACACACACAAAAAAAAAAATTCACAGACAGCTCCGAAACATTCAGAACAACCGCCAGGAACACCTTCAACTGTTCCACTCTCAACCATCTTGTTTTTACACCTTCAATTATTCCACGGCCCACAATGTTGGTTTTATAGTTAGTAAACAGTGAAACAGTGAAAGTGACGGGACTGACTGCGGATCTTTTGTACAGAGCCGAGTGGAGGGTCTGAATCAGAGGCTGAGACGGTTCTGCGACTGTGTGGACTGAAGATTCCTCGACTTGCGCCATAGGGTGCTGGGATTTCGGGTTCCGCTGGATAGGTCAGGAGTCCACTACACACAGCAGGTGGCTACACGAATAGCAGGGGTTGTGTGGCGTGGACTGGGCGGTTTTTTTTTAGGTTAGATGGCCTTCGGCAAGTACAGAAAGGGCAACAGCCTCAAAGGGTGTGGGGAAAAGTCAGGACATTCGGGGACCAAGCAGCAATCGGTATTGTAATTGTAAACTTTCGAAGCTGCATCGGTAAAGTACCGGAACTTCAAGCACTGATAGAAAGCACCAAAGCTGAAATCATTATAGGTACAGAAAGCTGGATTAAGCCAGAAATAAATTCTGCCGAAA
Source organism: Schistocerca gregaria (assembly GCF_023897955.1). Taxonomy (NCBI): domain Eukaryota; kingdom Metazoa; phylum Arthropoda; class Insecta; order Orthoptera; family Acrididae; genus Schistocerca; species Schistocerca gregaria. The sequence goes on from NC_064931.1 coordinate 307,049,637, forward strand.
TTTTTACAAAGGGACAGGTGGTGTTTAAAAAGGACAGACTGCATGCAACCGGTGGTGACGTGTTTGTCGCTGTTAGTAGCAGTTCATCCTGTAGTGAAATAGAAGTGGATAGTTCCTGTGAATTATTATCTGTGGAAGTTACACTCAACAACCGATCTAGGTTAATAATTGGCTCCTTTTACCGACCTCCTGATTCAGCAGCATTAGTGGCAGATCAACTGAGAGAAAATCTGGAATACAGTTCACATAAATTTTCTTAGCATATTATAGTCTTAGGTGGAGATTTCAATTTGCCATGTATAGACTGGGACACTCAAATGATTAGGACGGGTGGTAGGGATTGAGCATCAAGTGACATTATACTGAGTGCACTATCCGAAAATGACTTCGAGCAATTAAACAGAGAACAGACTCATGAAGATAACATCTTGAACCTACCGACAACACACAGACCCGAACTTTTCGACTCTGTAAGTGCAGAACAGGGAATCAGAGATCATAAGGCCGTTGCAGCATCCCTGAATATGGAAGTAAATAGGAATATAAAAAAAGGGAGGAAGATTTATCTGTTTAGCAAGCGTCATAGAAGGCATATTTCAGAATACGTAACAGATCAAAACGAAAATTTCTGTTCCGTCACTGACAATGTTAAGTGTTTATGGGAAAAGTTCAAGGCAATCGTGTAATGCATTTTAGACATATACGTGCCGAGTAAAACTGTAAGGGACGGGAAAAACCCACCGTGGTTCAACAACAAAGTTAGGAAACTACTGCGAAAACAAAGAGAGCTTCACAGCAAGTTTAAACGCAGCCAAAACCTCTCAGACAAACAGAAGCTAAACGATGTCAATGTTAGCGTAAGGGAGGCTATGAGTGAAGGGTTCAGTAAATTTGAAAGCAAAATTCTATGTACCGACTTGACAGAAAATCCTAAAAAGTTCTGGTCTTACGCTAACTCAGTAAGTAGTTCGAAACAGCATATCCAGCCACTCCGGGATGATGATGGCATTGAAACAGAGGATGACACACATAAAGCTGAAATACTGAACGCCTTTTTCCAAAGCTGTTCGCAAAGGAAGACCACACTGCAGTTCCTTCTCCAAATCCTCGCACAAACGAAAAAATGGCTGACATCGAAATAAGTGTCCAAGGAATACAAAAGCAACTGGAATCACTCAACAGAGGAAAGTCCACTGGACCTGACGAGATACCAATTCGATTCTACACAGAGTACGCAAAATTGCTTGCTTCCCTTCTAACAGCCATGTACTGCAAGTCTCTAGAGGAACGGAAGGTTCCAAATGATTGGAAAAGAGCACAGGTAGTCCCAGTCTTCAAGAAGGGTCGTTGAGCAGAAGCGCAAAACTATATACCTATATCTCTGACGTCGATCTGTTGTAGAATTTTAGAACATGTTTTTTGCTCGCATATCATGCCGTTTCTGGAAACCCAGAATCTACTCAATAGAAATGAACATGGATTCCGGAAACAGCGATTGTGTGTGACCCAACTCGCTTTATTTGTTCATGGGACCCAGAAAATATTAGATACAGGCTCCCAGGTAGATGGTATTTTTCTTGACTTCCGCAAGGCGTTCGATACAGTTCCGCACTGTCGCCTGATAAACAAAGTAAGAGTCTACGGAATATCAGACCACCTGTGTGGCTGGATTGAAGAGTTTTTAGCAAACAGAACACAGCATGTTGTTCTCAATGGAGAGACGTCTACAGACGTTAAAGTAACCTCTGGCGTGCCACAGGGGGGTGGTATGGGACCATTGCTTTTCACAATATATATAAATGACCTAGTAGATAGTGTTGGAAGTTCCATGCGGCTTTTCGCGGATGATGCTGTAGCATATGGAGAAGTTGCAGCATGAGAAAATTGCAGCGAAATGCAGGAAGATCTGCAGCGGATAGGCACTTGGTGCAGGGAGTGGCAACTGACCCTTAACATAGACAAATGTAATGTATGGCGAATACATAGAAAGAAGGATCCTTTGTTGTGTGAGTATATAATAGCGGAACAAACACTGTTAGCAGTTACTTCTGTAAAATATCTGCATGTGTAACGATTTGAAGAGGAATGATCATGTTAAATTAATTGTTGGTAAGGCGGGTACGAGGTTGAGATTCATTGGGAGAGTCCTTAGAAAATGTAGTCCATCAACAAAGGAGGTGGCTTACAAAACACTTGTTCGACCTATACTAGACTATTGCTCATCAGTCTGGGATCTGTACCAGGTCGGGTTGATGGAGGAGATAGAGAAGATCCTAAGAAGAACGGCGCGTTTCGTCACAGGGTTATTTGGTAAGCGTGATAGCGTTATAGAGATGTTTAGCAAACTCAAGTGGCAGACTCTGCAAGAAAGGCGCCCTGCATCTAAGTGTAGCCTGCTGTCCAGGTTTCGAGAGGGTGCGTTTCTGCATGAGGTATCGAATATATTGCTTCCCCCTACTTATAGCTTCCGAGGAGATCACGAACGTAAAATCAGAGAGATTCGAGCACACACTGAGGCTTTCCGGCAGTCGTTCTTCCCGTGAACCATACGCGAGTCGAACAGGAAAGTGAGGTAATGACTGCGGCATGTTAAGTGCCGTCCGCCACACACCGTTGGGTGGCTTGCGGGCTATAAATGTAAATGTAGATGTAGAATGGCAATATATAGTGTTTGAAAGCGATGAAGATGAGGAAAATGAAAACGTAAGTGGATCATGTAAATAGATACAAACACACACACAGGATTAATTACTTTCAGGCATAGAAATAACAATTTTAAAATCGTAATTTTGGCTTAAACAATTTATCTACTTTAACGTGTAAGTGGTTGCAGATGACAAAGTGCTAACAAAACAGTCACTGTAGAAATACAACACATCAGAAAAACCACATCATGTGGTTAATATGGTATGAATTTATAATTTATGTGTTTCTTCAAATATCTGTAATTACGATTTAGAAAACTAATGCTTACATGTATGCAAGCAGCAAAAAACATTCTTTATCTTTAACAGTGAAAATAAAACCTCACTGAAGATGCTGCTACTGCAGTGAAACATGTTTGGGTTAAAAAACAAAATTATGTTTTGCTGAAGGCGGATCCTGTCCAAAAACAAACGTATTGTGAAAGAAAACATGAAAAAAACAGCTTCTACCCCAAGATGATTAAACAGAAATTAATTTCGATGATAATGATGATTAAAGTATATACAACTCTAAATACATATTGTTTATTGTTTCACTCTTATCTTTACAAATAAATACAATAATTATATACTGTTTCTCACATATTTCGTCATGTCCTTATGATGGTAATTGTTTGTGTTTTTTAAGTGAAATGGCAATGAAATCACACACATTATGATTTTGAACTTCCAGTATTTAACAACAGATACTATAATTTCCATATTTTCAACAATTTTTACCCTTATTTTGGCCCAGAATTATTTAAATCACTCCATCTCAATATACAATCTTTAACACCTGAAGAACATATAGTTAAACCTCCTTCCCACACTATTTCATCATTATGCTTAAAACGTCCTCCTAAATTTTATAAAGGCTAACGAACATCAATTTTATTATTTTCATTTTACCTTTATTAAGTATATGTCCTTGCGTAGAAATTTTTTCAGAAATAAACAAAGTTGAAGAAGAACCAAGCATGACCTGGGTGAAAGTAGATATCAAAAATGTTTACATTAATTTTAATACCTTTATTAAGAATATTTAAATTGCTGTTTTTTTCTCCATTACTAGAGGAGAACACAACAGATAGGTCTCCGTCTTGTTTATTTATAATGATTAAAGTTTATAAAGACTATAACTATATTTATTTCTAAGGATTAAATTTTTTAAAATTTATGTCTAAATATATATCTAATATCTATATATCTAAATATATCTAAATTAACTGTTACATTAGCATCATTAAAGTGTTGCACATTATTATTTCCATCAGTAATATCTATTTCTTAGTCCTGAATTCTTTACAATGGAATTATAGGAACACCAAGTTCTAAATTAGGTTTAAAAGAAGAAATGATATTAGATTCTTAACATAAATAATTCACTTTTCCTACAAACATACAATTTGCAAAATTTATATTTATATTTTTTTCATAAATCGAGTGCTATATTTTTTGGCATATCTAAAATAATTTGATTGTTAAAGACTAGAACTTGTCCAGTACTATAGTTTATGTCCTTACACAGATTAACATAACTCTTAATAATAAGTTTATTTAAACTCTTATCCTCTGTAACATACTGCTTAGGGATTTAGAATGGAAAATACTTTTAACTATATTGGCCAGTAGGAATTTTTATTCTTTCTCCATCACAATACAATTTATTATTTATTTAAGTAATGTTTGCTGTTAAGGAAGTTGTGTAACGCTTTTATAACTATCTCTTATAGGAATAGAAAATCTGTCTTTGAAAACTAGTGAATTTTCTTTTCTGTGCTTCAATATTTAAAAAAAGTATGTAATAGTAATAGAAGTTATTTAATTAAATGAAGATTGATTCGGGACCAAACATAAGAAACTCATAAGAAGAAATCAAAAAGTAAGTGTGTTAAACTCTTAGCAAAATCTATTCAACATAGAGACAAATGGATGTTGTGGAACAACATTAATGAATGACAAATATATTTTTAGTTGCATGATCGTTAACTTTGGATGTAATTATATATATATATATATATATATATATATATATATATATATATATATATATATATATATATATAATAAAGTAATTATATATATATAAAAGTTGTATCAACCAAAAAATCAAGAATTTCAGAAAAGTATAAAAAATAGAATCTTTGACATTATTACATTTATTACATGTTAATTAATATTATTATTAATTAATAATAATAATAATAATAATAATAATAATTGTTATTAATTATTATTATTAATTATAAATTTATTAATTGTTATTATAAAATTGTACCATTAGACGAAAGTGAAGAATATTTATTTGCTTTATTGCATACCTTTATTTTTGAGGTTATGATATAGATAAGAAACGTATTACTATGGACAGACACAAACGGATTTATTTCTTTTAATTAGCTCAAAAATGTACAAAAATTCCAGAACATTATATAGTGGAAATGTAAATTTTTAAAATTAATCTAGACAAGACGCTACTAATCCAAATCATATAAACCTTGTTGGTGGTGGTTTTTATTTTGATGATTTAAGAAAGAGCACATATGACATGAAAAATTATGAATGTAAATATATATATAAAATTAAAAAATTTTACCAGAATAATAAATAAAACGTAAAAATATAAATATTATAAATATCTGGAAATTAGGAAATTGAAAATGTAAAAATCTGAAAACCTAAGAGTATAAAAACATAAAAATATAAACATTTATACAAATAAAATATAAACACACAAATGTAAATTATTAATTTTCTTATCTTAATAAAAAATTTGTTAAATATGATCTTGCAGTTGTTAAAACGCTAAAGATCGTATTCAGTAAAGCTGTGTGTACAATGCATTAAAAGATGTAGAAGAAAATATACAAATAGAAAAACAAATGGTTGGTTACAATCATCATAAATATTTACAATATTGTGATAATATGTATACATTTAAACGATATGATTCAACATTAAGTAAATCAGAGATAATAGGTGCATTGATTAAATATGAAGGAGATTTGAGAAAAAAGAAACAATATGGTAAAAAATAAACATGTGAACGGATGCAACTATAGTGAAGATTAAGTTTTTTGATTAATTAATTAAAGATAAATTAACAATGTGAGAAGACACATGAGAGTATAGATGATCTAATGAGGTTTTTAGCTTAATAACAGTTTTCTATACATGATATAGGTGGAAAATTTAATATTACCAACAGTTGCAAATACACTATATCATTCATGAACATTATATTCTGCAAGTAATTCATATAAAATAAAGTGAAATAGTGGTTATAAATATAATATTAAATATAATAACTTAATAAAAGAAATAGTTGACATCTGCTTCCCAAAGTTCTCAGTCGATTTAGGCTTACGCATGGTTGAAAAAACTGCTGAATGCTTTATAGAAAATATACAGAAAAGTCAATTCAATATATTTTTATGAATTATCTGAGAGTTTTAATTGATAGATTTGGCTACTATGCATTTAGAAGTATTCGCTGGGTATAATTATTATAGTGTAAAACTTTGTATAAAGAATATTAACACATATAGTAAATGGTTTTCTTACCAATAATTCCAAAATATACCTCATTTAATTAGTTTTTAACAATTTACCCCACACCCTTCGGAAATCACAAAAATTAATTAATAAATTATCATTTCTCATTAACGCTATGGTTGGGATTTTTGTGTTTTTGGAACGAAATTACAATAAAAGTTAGCTAGAAGGGCCCAAGGAATAAATAAATTATTCACACCTTTTAAAAAACATGGTTTTACTATGGAGAAAATAAAGAATTAGAAATAAGACATAATGTAGATAAAGAACATCAAAAATTGCTAAAGAAAGAATGTATACTTAAGATTTAACTTATGAGAAAAATTTGAAGCAAAAGCAAGAAGAGTATTAATGGGTGATGAAAGAAAATTAGGTATTGGCCTCAATCACTGAATAATCTTTTCTGCAGAGTGGGACCACTGTAGTGAAAAAAACTATACTAAGTATTCAAAAATGGAAAAGTATTAGTAATATTAAACAGATGCTCAAAAAAGAAATACAGATAAAATAAATGGCAGAAATTTACTTCCAGGAGCAGGTATATCTCATTTAAAAAATATTTAGTATAACCAAAACAGAAATAAGAAGCCAGATTTCTTAAAAAAAATTGAATAATAAAAAAATACTTGAAACATAACTGTGTCAGTTAAAAGAGACGTGTTGCCAAAGATGAGTATTACATATTAATTGCCAAGTTGTTAAAAACTATATAGAAGTAGAACATGAAAGATGGACACCAAACCAGAATTTACAAGTATTCTAAAAAATAAATAAAATGTATGATAGTGCTGTTGATGAAGATCTTAAAAAGGTAAATAACATTAAGTCAACCCGTAATTATGCAGTATACGAATTTATTGGATAATAAAATTTGCTATATGATATATTTTTAGTTATGTATTTATTTATAACTGGAAATTGACAATAAACAAGAAATTGCATTAAACCTTAAAATGTTTTTGCCATTCTTCAAACTGTACGTACAAATTCATCATATAATGATTTTGATATTTGGTTAAGTGTACTTGCTAATTTTTATGAAGTAACTACTGAAAACCAGTCGATAATAATATTGCTACAAATCTAATTTTGCTACTCTAAAAGTATAAGAAAAATTTAAAACTCTTCCAGTAGACATGAAAGCAACTTTTCTCTGTGAAATTAAATTCAGGATATAAATGAATCGAAAACCCAAGTCAACTGAGGTTTCTCCTTTTTGATAATCCTATCTAGTGTTTGAAACTTAAATATACTACTGAAACTAGAACTTCAACAAAAGATGGAAGAGGGCTAAAGGTATTGGAACAGTTTGTAAAAATATAAAGGAAATTTAGTAAAAAGTATTTAGGTGCAGATACGCAGCCTAATAATGCTTGTGAAGTAAACTGATGTACAAAAATTTTGAAAGAACAAATATTATTCCTTTTCTATAGATGATTTATGACAAGGAGACTAAGTAGAAATGGATTCTTGGAAATTATATCTCAAAAGTTAATAAGGGATAAAATATTAATAAATTATAATTGATTTTTATTTCTATATTTGGTAAGGTATCCTAGTTAAAGATAATGGTAAAATTGATTCAGAAGATCTTTAAATGTTTTAATCTAAGACAGGGATTAATTTGTTAACAAATAATGATACAGAATTTCAACAAAGATTTTACGGTGTTTACTAAAAATATAAAACTGATTTTTACTAGGTTTCTCACTCCTAGAAGCATCAGTTCTTGCAAGATTTAATGGAAAATGATAATAAAAAATGTGGAAAAATTAACTCTTTAAGGAACTTATAAATCGTATGGTTTACTTAAAAAAACGTGGTGATGAATATAATAATAAAAACATTCAACAGTAATAATGAATGTAGTGGAAGTTACTGAAAAAATTGTACAAGTTTTTGCTGTGTGCAATTATAAACCAAAATACAGGGTATGTCATAATCTTGGTATCAACCAATCAAATTGAATTTCCGAAAAAGCAAACACTGTTCATTGGGCAACAAATATTTTTGAAATGAAAATTTTATATTATCAGGCAAAAATTCATTTAAAATAAAGGATATAAAAGGAAGATTTTACGAACAAGATCTGCAAAAAACTAAATTCCTGATTTATATCTTGTACACAACATTATTAAAGCAAACTAAAAGGGTTTCTTTTTATAATTCTTATGGCAGTTGGGTATTAAGATATAATATGTCATTACGAAATATTTCAAATTAATTATTGATCCTGTATTATCTTTAAATTAAATTTTTGAGAATGAATAATATGAAACTAATAATATTAAAAATGAATATCACAAAGATTTCGATTCTCTGTATTGTGAATAAACTGTTCTGGTGAATCTAATATTAAAATAATTGCAGCAATATTCAATCCTTAGATGTTCTTTGTTTATTTGGTATAAATTTATTGAATTGGGATAATAAACAAGTCTTAGTATTTCATCACAGTTAACATGTTTACTTTTAATTACATTTAATTATTTTTGTTGTATATTTCTTTGTGTCCTAAGAGCACAATAATTGTATCAAAATGTCATCAGTTAGTCCTAAATTAACAGATGTTTGCACTAAATAGTCATAAATTGTTGGAGAAGTTGTGTGTAGCAAAATTCCATTTATTTCATCATTTCCTTTATTTTGTGTGTCTAAACTAATATTAACTGTTTCTCTTCAATTTTCTATACATCTCTCTTCCAATCTAATTACATCATTATTTTTAGTTATCTACAATTTTTTGTTAATTTTTAGAAATTGTCCAATAAAATAACTTTAGTGTTCAAGTTTAATTCGGCATGAAATTGTTGTTCTTTGCTAATTTTATATTCATCATGTTTTCTTATAGATGGCAAAACATCCCAAGTAATCAATTTTTTAATTTTTAAAAATTTTTAACATGTTTTTTAGATAAAAAGTTAAAGAATTATAATTCAGATTCGTTAATGAAAATAGTATTGTTTTCATTATCCATAATGCTATCTGTCAGATGCCCCGTAACTTTTATTTACTAATCTTATCTTCAGCAGTGTTTGCCTCACCAGTAGGTTTGTTTGTTTATTTATTAATATTTCAGTAACATCTTTTGCTTTAAACCAAGTATTAGTATCTCCATCAACTAAAACAAATACTTCTTTATTATTAATTACACGTCATTTATCTTTAATTGGCTTACTAAATTATTAGAAATTTTTTGATTAGAAGTGTTTCTTTTCAATTTTTTAAATATTGTCAACTATTAAATTAATTCTTGTTATTTTTGTTAAAGTTCTAATTCTTTGATACATTTTTTCTTGTAATCAGAAACAAGCAACTCCATCTGCTCTATAGATGAATATCTTAACACGGACTGTTAGATCGGCTTAAGTAAAATTGTCAGATTTGAGATCTGACTTGGTCACAACATTTTAGTTAAAAGGGCATCACAATGTTACCCTCTGACAGTGTAATAATTCTGTAAATAATAGCAGTATTAGTTTACTGCAATGTATTGATATATTCTGACAATCGTTGCAAATGATGAGGGTAGCGAGTATTTTTTTTATTTTTAATGTTATACTTTCTGACTTGTTCCATACCTATGAGATCCATCTAATGTTTGGATCTATAGAAGGAAAACGGAGTCAAATTTATCGTATTTATTTTGTATTTTTTAAATCTATTAGATTTTTTCTTATAAATGAGAGCAATTAAACAACTTCACTGTGGCAGAATGCGCAACCACGAACCCTATGGGTACTGTGAAGGCAACTTCACTCTGTTTCGACCTTGTGAAATTTCTAAAAGAAATAATATAGGGGCACTGAGAAATTATTATTTAATTAATTTTATAGTTAAACACACGATCCCAATTGATAGAAGTTTCAAAAGAAAAAATTGGGACAATTACATTAGTCTAATATTTAAAACAGTGATAAAGTCTTTGAAAATGATGAATCTAATTCATTGAGGATATTTTTTTCTACTAATATGTATTTTCGAACACAAAAAAAGAAAAACTGTTGGTGTTTATCTATTACACTTTTAATTTATTGATTACTAATTGTAAAATTCAAAAATAATATAAACCCAGTTGAACCTAAATCTTTGTTAAATGCTTCAACACCAAAAATCATGAAAGTAGTGAATGAAAATTTAAAATTATGTAAAGACTTAAATATTAGTTATGCAGACTACTAATAGAGCTACAGATTTTGGGCACGAAACTCAAAATTGTAGGAATACTAGAGAAAAAGATATATCTCAGAAATGTGAAAAAAGGGAAACAAAATATTTGAACTCAAGTGTCTAATTTCCAGACATGTTTATCAGGATGGGGACTGAATAGAGGATTTGAAATAGAGGTAACAATTAATAGATTTATCCCATTAAGAGGTTCATCTTATACTGAACTACAAGGAAAGAAGGGAAAATGGCTCGTAAGGTGTTAAAAAAAGGATGAAAAATGATCTTTGTGGTCTATAAAGTCAGTATTACATCCTGCAGATAGGGAGACTTGTTAGAATCCGGGTAACCCAGTAACTGTAAAAGATCGTGTTTTAGAATTTGAAGAAAAAATACCTATCATGCCACTTCCCATTTCAATAGACTGATATTTCGAAAAAAGAGTCTATTACACATATATGTATTGATGCATGTTCCTTTGATGAAAAGTATCAGGTTCACCAACTAAAAACAGCAAAATGTAAAAAAGGGAATAATATTAATTTACTGCATTTTGTAGAAAAAAGCTGCAGCACAAAGATTTGTTTTGATTTATGTTTGTTACATTTTAATAATAAAAATCAGATAATCAATCAAAAAACATATAATTAATAAACCATTAAAATCAGAAATAGCAGAAGTATACGAATACAAATATTTTAATTAGAAAATTACCTGAATTATTAAGGCATGATATTTTTAGTGGTTTCTATTGAAAACAATTAGAAGATATTTTTAATAATTTAACAATAAACTAGTAAATAAAATAGAATCAAGATCAAATGATCAACCTTATATTGTAAAATATTAAAAACATGAAGCATGCCTTTTTGTTACTAATTAAATATCTGAATGGAATCTATAATGATCCATTTGAATACAGATGTCCAAGCTGCCATAAAAAATTTATTGGATGTATGACAATAGAAGTTGAAGGAAGAGGATTTATATATTCCCAAGAAGAAGACAATGAAACCTCTAACTTCTGAAGATCTAACAAGATAATATCAATCTGAAATTTGTTTTTGTGTAGAAAATATTATACAGAAAAAAAATAAAAATCTTCATCATGACCATTTAACGACACATGTATAAATAGTAAAATTCTTCTTCCAGTGGAAGTTCTTTTGTTCAAATTTTTTTCATCAATCAATCTGATCACAGATGAAACTACTTCTTAGTTTTAAATTTGTTTGATCTTCTGCAGAAAATGTGATTTTTCAGTTGTTTCTCTTTCAAGTTTGTAGAAAGTTTATCAAGGCCAGAAGCCATAAATGTAAATGAATCAATACATTTAATTCTATTTCTTTCTGAAGTAACTAAGTTCTTTTACAAATAAATGAGTATGTGAGAAAGACAAATAGATATATTGCTATAAAGTGGTGTTTTTTAGTTTTATATATATATATATATATATATATATATATATATATATATATATATATATATTATGTATCTTAGCTTCATTTAGATAGAAGAAATTTTAATTCATACAAATAACAGAAGAAATAAAGTTAAACATTTAATTATTCAAAAAAATTGATAATATTAAAAAACCAGAATTAAAAACTAAAGAAATTAATTACTTATTAATAATTTGGAAACAAGATTATTTCTTATATAGGTTGTGAATATTTGAATACTAAATTTACACAGCTAATTTATGAGATTCTTAAATTAATTACATTTTTTAAAATTATAACAAGATTTTGTTTATTATTAGGTATATATTTTAGAGGTTATACTTCCTACATTTTTTTGAGCTAGATTTTTTATTCAGTTGATAATATAAAATTAACTTATTTTCAGTTGTTTTCATATATGATTAAAATTTATAGTTAACTGATTTTCATATTATTTCATACTATTTAAATTTGTAATTCAGCTGGTTCTAAGTGAGAGGTATTTCTTGGGAATCCTTTGAATTTTGTTTTTAGCAGTACTTGATTTTGAGTCAGCCCACTTATGATAACAAGTGAGGCAGTAGCCCCAGATATCGTCTAATCACAAGTGATGTATACAAATAAGCATAAACATAGAAACCATCATGAAAGTTGTAAAGTTGTATAGCGATACTAGGATCGATTGCCGGGTTTTTTTGTTGCCTAAACAGGATGTACATCTACAGTTTGTTTCAAAAACCACTAGGTCTTGAAAAATTTGTGATCTTCTTTAACTATGTGCACGCAAACACTCTATCCCTGACATTTTAAAAAAAAGTATGTACCCTCCATATACAGCTGAAATGTCGATTCCTTAACTTATTCGAAGAAATTGACACACTGTTTCAACCAGACTACGCCATATACACCAAACCACCAAACCAAGTACAACTATACGTTTTTATCGAATAACTACAAGTTTTTAAAATGCAAGGTTTGGAACTTTTTTAGTGGCAATTATTTATTTAAAGTTCATACAAAATAGATACGTGCTTCAAAGTGTTATCACTTCTGTCTCTATTCTGTTCATTTTTGGAACACAGCCTATGACCAGCTTAGAGACAGAAGTGATGATACTTTCTGCAGGACCTGATCATCATTTTGCAGAACAATTCTCAAGCACATACAGTGCAAGTTGTACTGATTTCTTTGATGGATGGGGCTGCTAAGTGCTATACCACCTACTACGCTACTCTGAAGTAGAAGTAAGCCATGAATTGCTCAAGGCACTGACTGTAAATTCATGGCAATTCAAAATGCAAACACACAACGAAAGTGTTCTTACCTCATTGTGATGCACTGCACTTTCGTCTGACGAATAGGGCTGACTGTACATCAACTAGAAAGAATTTTTTCAGTCTTTAAAATTCCTTAATGGTATAAAATTTCCTCATTTTTGGGTTCATATCAATTTTTGGCCTCAGTTCACATTATTTATACACATTACATCCAACAGAAAAATACATTTAGTAGTTATGCACTATGAAATTTCAACTATGAACCCCATATTGGGCACCATTTGAAGCGTTTCTCTCTCTGTGTATTTTTTCATTAAATGCCTGAGATATTTTAAGTAAACGTTTTCTCAGTAAATCGTGGCAGGAAGAGGATATCAATCATAAGAACGTCCTTGTAATAACCACAATGTGATGAGAAACAGAAGACCCCAATGACGATGAAACAGATCCAAGATTTTAGATAAAAGAAAATAGTAAATGCAGATGAAATTCCTTATATCACATATCTGCATATTATGTCTGCGCACTGTTTGTTTATCTCACTGGGCTGGAGACATCTGGCCATTGAAGGTATTTGATGCTGTCAGATTCAATGGTAACTGACTGATCAACCTAACCAAGTTCTTATATAAAAGTCTTGCTCTATAAAAGTTCTTACCTAACGTGGGTTCTGCTTAGCAGTGTTGAATAAACAATTAAAGAACATGTTAGTATGTCCGTAGAATTCACCCTCCACCTTTTTCTTTATAGTATCTGAAAAAAACGCAGAAGAACATTAAAAATTATTTTTGTGGATATGGAAGTGAAACAGCTCAAGTATGAATCAGTAAATACAATAGACTTAGATACCAACATATGCTTAATTAAATCTAGTGTCAACACATTGTAACATACAGGCTCACAGTATAAGAGCTTGTTGAGTGACGTTTATAAAGAAGTATGAATACAAAAACTATCATACAAATTGTAACTGTAAGTATATAGCAATGCTGGGATCGAAATGACAAATCAACGTGATTGGGCTGTGTGTCGTCTATTGGGAGAAATATCACTAATGTGAAAAGATGATTTAGGCAAAAGGATTAATAAACGAATTGGAATTTATAGAAGTAGGCCTGAAACTTGACTTATTATTTCACACACTTGTAAATATTCAATGGAACCATATGCTTCAACGTGATATCATCATTTAGTGTGTACACTAGATTCTGGGTTTAACGGCATAAAATTTCAATTTCATCCAGTCCATTAAAACTGTGTATGGAGGATACTTAATTTATTACCCATATTATGGCAGAGTTCTTGCATGCTCATAGGTGATTAGGTAATGCTGATCTCGAATGACTTATGACCTGGCGTTCTCTGAACAGAGTTGTTGAAGTATGTCCAGTTAATCCAATATAAAAGCATTGCAAGTTGCTGCAAGCATTGTTGTACTTACTTTCTAAAATTTTAATGATCGTTTATATCTTTACACATCTATATATATTTATATGTGGTTTATAAATTTGTACATAACTTGATAGCAGAAGTCATTTGCTACTACTCGCCCATGTTTAATGATTTTGAAACGGCCCAAGTCATCTACTAAAGAAAGGAATTCTACTAAAACCTATTAAAACCCTCTCATTTGAAAAGAGTTACATTATAAACTTAAATAAATATTAGTGTCTGAAAATCAGATAATTATACATTTATACTGAATATGAAAAAGACTGAAAATTAGCTAATCATGCATTTTAATGCAATAGAAAAAGAAAAGAATTGTTAACTCTAAATATATAAACCTACAAACAAAATATATTCTTAACTCCATTTTTTTAAACACTAATAGATTTTTTATATTATAGATTTAATCCCCAAATCTATTATTCAAATACTCATGATATATAATTCTCATTAATTTTTAAATATGATTAGCTTTCAGATTTTTTATTTTTTACTCTCATATACCAAATTTTTCTAATATAAATGGAAGCTAGGCTAAGGAAAAATTATGGGGCTTAGAAATCAAATGGTAATTTGACTTAATATACAAAATATGGTTATAAAACAAACTGTAGACCTTGTTCAAAAGTATATCATAAAAACTATACTGTAAAAATCAATTTCTTTGTGTCTGCAAAATATTTTTCTAAATTTTAATACAAACATCATTTGAAAGGAGATCTGTGTATCATTATCAGATGAAAATGAGAAATACATGACTTTATTAATGAAAAAATTATCAATTCAAAAAACTTTATGAACTGTCAAGTAATTAAAGATTTATTTTTTTATAAGGATCTAGCATCTGTGGACAAACATAAATGCAAATATAATAAGATTATTCTACAGTATACAAAATTTGAAATTTTTAATAATACTTAATTCTAATTTTTCATTTTATTATTAAAACTTAATGACAAAAATGAAAACTCTATCAGTGATTAATTATTTATTTTTAATGTCTATATGGTAATGTATATATTTTATATACCAAATCATAATATTTTTGGAAGTCAATTTTTTTATAATGTCAAGAGAACAAATTCATATTTATTGCTTGATTTTTAATTCATAGTTCTATGATGTTTCTTACTGATAAAAAAATCTTTATGGCGTTTGTATACTTGTTTAATGTGTAATGATACATTTCTGTAATACTTTTGAGTCTTCTCTTCCTTATCACCTAATTCAGACACACACACACACACACTGTTGCTCTTAAACCACAAATTCTTCTCTTATTTTCGCACTACATTCATCTTTAATTGCTTCTAATTCGTTTTTTTATTTAAGGTATATGATGAATATTATCATTGGAATAATCACTTGTATCAAAATAATCAGTCATTGGCTATATCTCCAGATTGTACATTATAGATATAGCAATCAGTATCTTGATAATAAAGGTCATTATCTTCTTCACATTAGGGTTATGTAACATTATAGTGAAAATTATACATTAATTCCTTCAATAATCAAGCATACCAATTTGAATACAAATAGGTTTATTAAAAAAACGTTTAGGTTTATTCATATGATTGGCAATTAAACTTTCATTAAATATAGACATTCTGCTACAGTGTGGTTTCTCTAATAATTTAGCACCTATCCCTGCATATGAGACTAATTTCATTTCAACTCAGTTTCTTATTTTTTCCACTGTTTTCCCGACCACTAAATTAATCATTAATTTGTAGGAATCTATTCAAAATAATTTTTGGTTTGGATCTCTATTTTTATTCTATATACCCTTTTAACAAATATAAACTTTAAAATTTTATTTTTTAGCGTCCTACAGATACATATGGTTTCAGTTTTCAATATTGAACAACTTTGTTATATTTATTGATTCAAGTAGTTAATAAATTTTCTTTTGCCCCTTGAAAACTTTTATTTTTGGGAGCAAGAGGTTTTTCATGTAAATGTTTGGACACTGTAAATCTACTTCAAAAGTATAACCAATTCATTAGTGTTTGAAATTTTACTAATTTTTTTAAACATCCATGTGCTGGGCAGGATTCGAACCTGCGACTGTAGCGGTCACACGATTCCAGACTGAAGCGCCTAGAACTGCACGGCCACACTGGCTGGCTATGAAGGGAGGTTTGGAAAGCTATTGATGTGATTTGATTCAGCTACATCTGATTTTTGCCATTGTGTTTGACCTCTAAGAATTACATTATGCTCATTCCTCTTTAACAGAACTTGGTATATAAATGATTCACTCAAATTCAACAATTGCTTGTCTTTATCACATAATTCCAAAATCTTTCACGAATATTTAGTCACCCTCAGTGGAATTAGAAGTGCAGTTCCTTAAGCAATTTGAGCAACTCTTTGTTTCAACTGACTGTCTGGAGATATGTTTGCCTTTGGAAGAAATATATTGTTTCCCCAGCTGCATTTGATCCATTCTGTCATTTTTCTTCCATTTCTTAGCTTAGGCAATTCATCTTCATTTTCTCTTTGTCTCATGCCCTACACTACATTTTTCATTTACTAATATCTTTCCACTATTATTGAAATTATCTGAAACATCCTGACCTAAAATTTCGTTCAGACTGTTCAGTATGAGCAAAATTATATTTGGATTGCTAGTAATTGTCACTCAGTATTTCGTTGAGGTGCAGTGTTTAACAGTTTATGAAGAGATGTGATAGGGTGATTTAAAAATTGTCAAAACCGAAATTTATCGAGGGTGTGTCATATAGGGGAGCAAAATTTACAAAATAAATATTCTTAACTTCACAAAGTGAGCATTAATCGACGTTAAAGGTATTTGTGTACTGCTGGTTTTTTTGTAAAGGGAAAACTTATTACATATTTTTCCCTGTCCATTTTAGTCCCTTGTACATTGTTGTAGAATATTGCGAATTACCATATTAATAACACAACATATTGTTTTTGGGTTATTACTTTTGCATAAATAACTTTATGGTCATCCTTTTACACCTATCAGTTTTGTTGCAGTAACACTACTGTGCTGTGCATACCATCACTGTATTCATTGTTGTCCTTCCATGCTGGCTGATGATTAGTATTATTTAAGCAATAATCAGACGAAAAATCCAAATCTGAATGACTAGCAGCATTGAACAGTTTTTTGGCCTCTTCAGCTGCTACAGAATGGATTTCTTTAATGCAGTCATCATATTGTGCACATTGTTATGAAATCATGCGTAAGCAAATGACGTTAACTTACAATTGTGTCCACCTCACTGAAATACCTATGTATAATTATTTGCATAACGTGTTATTTACTGCAAATAATGAAAAATAACTTACCACAACCTGAGTAAGCATTTCTGTAACACTATACTAACTACGAATGAAGAAGCACCATACTTTGCATCATACCATCTTCTGAAAGGAGTGCTTTGCGGCGCGCAGATCGTAGAGAGGCAACCATCACTGCCTGCCACAAGCGCAAACAAATGAATGTCGTTCATGTGCCCCAGACATCAGTTGGGCCACACCACTGGTCCACCAGCCATCCATTGCGCACTGTCAGCTCGTGAAACGAAATTCATTTTGGGCGAGACAGAGAAAGAGAGAGACGGTTTTACAGGAACTGCATGTTGACTGAAGAACGCAACTCCGCTATGTGGGCAAGTCGCATGACCAAATCGCCAGTGTGTAAGTGGCCAAAGGCTTCTATACAGGCACTAACTGACCAGTCTGCTGTGGCAATAAAAGAGAGCAAAAGAAAGCCAAAGTTTTAAATCTCGAGTTTAAGAAAATATTCATACTAAAGGATCGTGCAAACATACCATCATTTGACATCACATAGACTCCCATATGGTAGAAATAGTAATAGGCATCCCTGGTCTAGAGATGCAGCTCAAACAGCTGAAAACTAATAAGTCGCCAGATCGAGATGGAAACCCAGTTCAGGAGTACAGAGAGTGCTCTATGGCACTGTCCAATTACTTACTAGCGTTTAATATGAATCTCTCACCCAGCGAAGTTCGAAGCGACTAGAAAAAACGCACAGGTGACTTCTGTATATAGGTAGCGTAAAAGAACAGACCCAAAAAACTATTGAATATTTTCTTTCTATCAGTTTCATGCAGATTTATTATAATATTCTCAGTTCCAATATAGTAAATTTCTTTCAGATAAAACAACTTCTGTTCACAAATCACCACAGACTTAGAAAAAATCGTTTATACAGAAATCAGCTTACCCTTTTCTCACATGCTGTCCTGCAAATCACGGAAGAAGAGAAATAGGCAGATACTATATTCCTAAATTTCCAGAGAGTGTTTGACAGGGTGCTCCACTGCAGACTGTTAACGAACCTGTGAAGGTATGGAATAGATTCCCAGGTATGTGAATGGGTCGAAGACTCCTTAAGCAATAGAACTCGAGTATGTTGTCCTGAATGGCTTGTGTTCATCAGAGGCAAGGGCATTGCCAGGAATGCCCAGGGAACTGAGATAGGATCGCTGTTATTCTCTACATAAAGAAATGATCTGACACACCGCATGGGAAGCAATCTGCAGCTGTTTGCTGATAATACTGTAGTGTATAGGAAGGTGACGTCGTTTAGTGACTGCAGGAGGATACAAGATGACTTAGAGAAAATTTCTAGTTTGTGTAATAAATGGCAGGTTGATCTAAAAGAAGAAAAATGTAAGTTAATGTAGATCAGTAAGAAAAAGAACCCATAATGCTCAAAAACTATATCAGTAGTGTAGTGCTTTATGCAGTCATGTTGGTTAAATATCTAGGTGTAATTTTAGAAACATGTGAGGCAATTCTGACCCTATGACTTCTCTTAGAATAATTATAGAACCCAGAGAAAGAGGCTATTCACAGCTTGTAAAGGAACTAGCGCATGAAAAGGAAGCAATAACTGAGAAGGGAATGAGACAGTATTGTAATCCATTCCCAATGTTATTCTCTGTGTACACTGAGCAAGCAGTAGAGGAAACCAATTGGAGAATGGATTAAAGTTCAAGAAGAAGAAATAAAAACTTTGGGGTTTGCCAGTCACTCTGTAAATCTGTCACAGGCACCAAGCGTGTCGGAAGAGTAGCTGAACAGAATGGATTGTGTCTTGAAAAGGGGATATGAGATGAACATCAAGAAATGCAAAACAAGGATAATGGAATGAAGACGAATTAAATTAGGGGTGGCAGTTGTTAAACATGAGCCTAATTGTGGCCTTGAACAACGACAAATTATACTGAAAAGTCAGCACACCGATCTATTTTTATTAATTACAGACGACACAGGTATCAGGATTAAAGGGTAGAGAAAATTTCGAGATAGAGCTCACAGAATATTATAACTCAATGGAGTATGATATGCATTTTGTATTTGTTGTGTTTCAAGCTAATCGTAAAAATAATCAGTTGATTGATTCATCATTATATGAGCATCCAGACTGAGATTTTAACTCTGCAGCGGAGTGTGCGCTGATATGAAACTTCCTGGAAGATTAAAATCATGTGCTGGACCGAGACTCGACCTCAGGACCTTTGTCTTTCTGGACAAATACTCTATCATCTGAGCTACCCAAGCACAACTCATGCCCTGTCCTCACAGCTTTACTTATGCCAGTACCTCGTCACCTACCTTCCAAACTTTATAGAAGCTCTCCTGCGAACCTTGCAGAACTAGCACTCCTGAAAGAAAGGATATTGTGGAGACATGGCTTAGCCACAGCCTAGGGGATGTTTTCAGAATGAGATTTTCACTCTGCAGCGGAGGGTGCACTGATATGAAACTTTCTGGCAGATTAAAACTGTGTGCTCGACCGAGACTCGAACTAGGGACCTGAAAGTGAAAAAAACCACGAAAGTTCAAGTAACTGTCATGGTAAGTGGTAGAAAATTTGGCGAAATCATTGGGAAGTGATTGGTCATTAAAAAAGAATTACCAAAAAAGTAACAAATAAAATTTGAGAAACAGCGAAAATATTCGAAAAAATTATAACGTTGAGATGAAAATTAACGAGAAAACGTGTAATTTATTCGATGACACCCGCTGAACTTTTTTGTTGTGATTTTCCGATATTTTGGGAAAAACGTGTTTAGTCATAATTTCGAATGTTTTTGGTGACATTTACTTGAAATTTCGTTTTTTTTTTTCATTTTCTTTGAAACTGAGCTGGCCGCTGTGACCGAGTGGTTCAAGGCGCTTCAGGCTGGAATCGCGCTACTGCCATGGTTGCAGGTTCGAATCCTACCTACAGCATGGCTGTGTGTGATGTCCTTGGGTTAGTTAGGTTTAAGTAGTTCTAAGTTCTAGGGGACTGATGACTTCAGATGTTAAGTCCCATAGTGCTCAGACTCATTTGAACCATTTGAAACATTTGGAAACGAACCAGAACGTACTACATCTACTGTCAAATAAGAATGAGGCAGATGGAAAAAGTAAGTAAATTGTTCATAATTTCCCAAGTAATCGCCGTAACTGTTATTACAGTTATTTCACTGTGACAAGACAGTTGGTGCCCACATAGAAAAATGCTGGCTGTCGCCTATGGAACCATTATAGCACCCAGTAGTGCACTTCTTTGTACAAACAAATCAACGACCATGAATATCTTTCTTCAGGCTTCCAAAAATTTGGAAATCACGTGGAGAAAGATTGGATTGTATGGAGGATGTTTAAGGGCTTTCCAGCGAAATTTCTGCAGCATATTCTAAACAGTTATAGCAACATGTGGGCAGTAAGGACTCCTTCAGACAAAGTTTTTCAACCTGAGGCATATCCCACAGACTGTCAGATATTCTAGCCATTATGGACCCTGTATGTCTTTTAGACTTGAGGGTTTCACCCAGCACTGCATTCATTTGATCAATCATTCTGATTCTTAAGACCTCAGATTAGAAAGTAAAGAGGTTATGACATAGGCCCTTCTGTTTCTTGGATAATCGTTGGGACTTAATTTAAGATCTTTTAACTGATGAGCCGGCCGAGGTGGCCGAGCGGGCCGAGCGGTTCTAGACGCTACAGTCTGGAACTGCGCGACCGCTACGGTCGCAGGTTCGAATCCTGTCTTGGGCATGGATGTGTGTGATGTCCTTACGTTAGTTAGGTTTAAGTAGTTCTTAGTTCTAGGGGACTCATGACCTCAGCAGTTAAATCGCATAGTGCAAAGAGCCATTTTTTAACTGATGATGTAGATTTTGATCTTTGGTTTCTTATCAACTGTTTCTTTTATCATCTCAGCAGCCCATTTATTATGTTCGAGAGCCAAAGATACAGTGGAGAAGGAGGAGGAACCCTGAAGAAAGTTGAGTCGATGACGTAGGAGAAGGAACGTATGCCACTCTGAATCCACTCCCGAAGAAGTGAGCTGCGAGTTCTGGCCACCAAACCTGGCCAATTCTTTCGTGATAATTCAGAATCCAGATGGGCCATGCGCCCCTACGGTGATTTTTACCAGACAGTCAGTGTGCAGTGAGTCTTAGATTCGTATCCAGTTCAGTGGCTAGAGGAGTTGTAGAATTTATCAGGGAGGCAGTACTTTTCATGCATCGACCTGCACGGTGTTTACCTGCAGTTTCCACAAGACACTCTTTCTCAGAGCTTTTTAGTGTTTAATACTTGCTTTGGAATCTATCTGTTTAACCACTAGCCTTTTGTAAGCTTGTCTGTGCTCGAATTTTTCAACGATATTTGTAGCAGTTGATACAGAATATTCATTGCATAAACTACCTTGATGACATCTGGGTGATGAGCTCCACGTGAGAGGAATATTTGCAGAATCAGTAGGTCGTTTTCCAACATATTCAGGAGACTTGCCTTCATTGCAAACTGAAAAAAGGTAGCTTTTATCCCAAAGGCATACTTTTGGTTACTGTGCACAAAAAAGATGGCCTTGTATGAATGGGTACATCAGAGCCGTAGTCTCTCTGCCAGCGTTCACGAACCGGAGGGAACTCCAGGCCTTTTCAGGCAAACTTTTGTACAGTGCTAAGTTCATTCCCCAGGCTGTGAACACCTGCCGTCTTCTTACTCGGCTTCTCCAAAAGGACGTTAAATTTGTTTGGTCTGCAGATTGTCAACGGGCTTTTAAGTGCCTCAAGCAGCGTTTGTGCTCTGCTCCCTATCTGGCTTCTTTTACGCCAGGTAAAGCTTTAACCCTGGCCTACGACACATCTTAGTATGGTATCGGTGTGGCCCTCTCGCATCGGGAGCTAAATGACTCCAAGCAGCCCACCACTTATGCAGCGAAGTCGCTCTCTGTAGCGCAACATAATTATTCACAGGTGTCGATCATATTAAATGGACTGCTGAGAAACGAAAGGAAACAGATGATAAGATACCAAAGACCAAAATCTGTATTGTCAGTCAAAACATCTGAAAATGAGTCCGATCGAGTATCCAAGAAACAGAAGGTGCTATGTAATATTATTCTATGGTCATACACCTTATAACTTTTATTATTGTCTCTTAACTAAAGGTACAGACGTATCAGTGTAACGTTCGGAGACCGTCAGCCTGCATTATTATTAATATATGTAATAAATTCTGCAAAGTCAGTTTATTTTTCCATTTTATTCTATGAACGTCTAGATTTGTGATAAGATGTACATGTGGATTATAATTAAACTTTTGCTACTTCAGATGGACCCCACGAGAAACGAATGATCGTTATGTAATGAAATTTTGTGGAAACTTTTGTAAGGTTTATCCAGAAGATTAGTACCGATTAAACCATTGAAAGAAATCCATCTTAACTTGCACATGAGAGGGTAAAATTTGTTAACTAGGTACCATGGTTACAGATATTGCTCAGTGTGACGATCATCTGCGTCCACGGCAACCTGGAACTGTATTAGAAACTGCTCTACTGCTACTCGAAACAATGGTATACTGTGGAACGTTCAGCTGTCTTGCCAATGCTCATACTGTGCTTGAAGATTGCACGTTGTATCCAGTATGCTCTGCCCTGGCAACTGTAAGTTCTTCAATAATTTTTGATGCAACTGGTTGTCGGTGTCTCCCAGGAGCGGTTCCCAAATCGTGCCACTTAATTTGAATTTCCGAATCATGTTCTTCAACCTCAGTGTGCAAAGAGGACATCTCAGTATTCCTTTAATTTGTCGATACTCGCGAAGAGCAGCACCACTGTTGCTGTTGTTTTGATAAAACAGCACGATAAGGAAGGCCCTGCTCACTTTATCCACAACAATGTCGACTGTCTGCAATTGTAATGCACACTGATGCCACGCGGAATGGCAAATCTAGGGACCAATGACCTCAGCAGTTTGGTACCTTAGGAATTCACACATTTGATTTTTTTTCACACTGGTGCTTGTGTTTCAGACCTTCATAACCGTACCAGTACCGGCACTTAACGGGCAGTCATGACACTAACACTACTAAAACTGTAAATCTGCAGCATACTATCTGGACATCATTCCTATACAGTTGGGTATCCATACAGTAAACATTTTTTCGCGTACACTGCCTCAGGTAGCGACGGTTTGATTATAACCATCCTATACATGTATGAACTGAAACTATGTAAGCTACATAACTAATGTGCGGAAATAAATGAACGATGAGCGGTTTACGGACAGGAGGTCACGAGAAGCGGAAGGTAGAGCACATAACCAGGCATGGGGCAGTTAACTACTATGGAACTCCGCTAGCACTAAAGGGCGCTCGGTCTTGCTGCCAAGGGTTGGAACTTGCCTGAGGAAAAGGACAGTATCGCCTACCGGCGGTAGTTTGCAGCCACACGAGAGCGTTTTTCAAGCATTGGCTGGCTCTTGTCCCAAGCAACATTGTCAGGGCCCTTTTCTTCTGTACTTTGAATTTGGAAAAATCCCATCAGCAGAGGCTACAGCAACATTTTACTGTGCACATATAATGTCAACCACTAGCGGCGTTTCATGAAATATTTGGAGCGATCAAAAATTTTCCGTACGAAGTCTGTGCAATCCATAACCCATATGCCAATCATGACATATCGTCGAGGACGGAGGCAGTCGTCCTACCGAAGCACCAGACTGAAGATATCTGTTTGGTAAAACACTGTATCTTCGTCCAATAGGAATCGTCTACCCATCAAGTCCTTTTTTAAGGGACAGAAGGCGTGATAATCTGATGGAGCGTCCCTCATTTTGAGTTGGCGTAGCTTGTGCGTTATGGCAGTTTTGATGTGCAGACATGCGTTATAATGAACCAGCACCACTGCATGTGCACAACGGTGGTTCTCGAGAAACATACTGTCCTGTAAACGTTCTTCATTCTCTGGTGGATGTCTACCGGTACTTGGATTCGGCAGCCAAGAAATGAATAACAACATGTTGGCACTGTTTGGATGCATTTGGTAATAACCTCGCCATAGTTCACTTTTATGTATTTACTGCACGTGTCAGAAGACACAAATGTCACACTTATAACTTGCCTACATTTCAGTGCTTTTACCTCCACATCAGAATCACAGTACATTGCATATATGTTAGAGCAACACTCTCAAATGGAAATTTTTTGATTGCTCCTTATAATTATGCGGTACTGTGATAGCTGTCCATTGTTTTTGTTGTTGTGGTCTTCAGTCCTCTGACTGGTTTGATGCAGCTCTCCATGCTACTCTATCCTGTGCAAGCTTCTTCACCTCGCAGTACCTACTACAACCTACATCCTTCTGAATCTGCTTAGTGTAGTCATCTCTTGGTCTCCCTCTACGATTTTTACCCTCCACGCTGCCCTCCAATACCAAATTGGTGATCCCTTGATGCCTCAGAACGTGTCCTACCAACGATCCCTTCTGCTAGTGAAGCTGTGCCACACACTCCTCTTCTCCCCAATGATATTCAATACCTCCTCGTTAGTTATGTGATCTACCCATCTAATCTACAGCATTCTTCTGTAGCACCACATTTCGAAAGCTTCTTGTACAAACTGTTTATCATCCATGTTTCACTTCCATACATGGCTACACTCCATACGAATACTTTCAGAAACGACTTCCTGACACTTAAATCTATACTCGATGTTAACAAATTTCTCTTCTTCAGAAACGCTTTCCTTGCCATTGCCAGTCTACATTTTATATCCTCTCTACTTCGACTATCATCAGTTATTTTGCTCCCCAAATAGCAGAACTCCTTTACTACTTTAGGTGTCTCATTTCCTAATCTAATTCCCTCAGCATCACCCAACTTAATTCGACTACATTCCATTATCCTCGTTTTGCTTTTGTTGATGTTCATCTGATATCCTCCTTTCAAGACACTGTCCATTCCGTTCAACTGCTCTTCCAAGTCCTTTGCTGTCTCTGACAGAATTACATTGTCATCGGCGAACCTCAAAATTTTTATTTCTTCTCCTTGGATTTTAATACCTACTTCAAATTTTTCTTTTGTTTCCTTTACTGCTTGCTCAATATACAGATTGAATAACATCGGGGAGATGCTACAACCCTGTCTCACTCTCTTCCCAACCACTGCTTCCCTTTCATGCCCCTCGACTCTTATTACTGCCATCTGGTTTCTGTACAAATTGTAAATAGCCTTTCGCTCCCTGTATTTTACCCCTGCCACCTTTAGAATTTGAAAGAGCTGTCCATAGGTGTCGGAAACGACAGGAAGGAGAAATAAATACTGGATTCATTTCATATGGAGAGACCGGGCAGAGAATATTACGAGGGTTGACTGAAAAGTAATGCCTCCACCTTCGTAACTTTTCAACAGTTGGTAGCTTTGGTATGCGACAGGTACTGGCTTGTTCCGTAGCCTCGTCTCTACAGCTCCAGTTGGCGGAAAGCCTTAGCATTGAACGGTTGTGTTGTTACAGTGTAAAGTGTGGAACCCTGCGCAGACGGTCGGTCAATGCGATTTAAGCAACGTGCAGTCACTGAATTCTTGACAGCAGAAGGTGTCACCCCAATGGAGATTCAACAGAGAATGAAAGCAGTTTATGGCGACTGTGTTGATGTGAATATTGTGTGTCGATGGGAGAGTAAGTTTAAAGATGTTGCGGCGGGGACTGCATGACAAATAAAGAGTTGGACGTCCTGTGGCAGCAACCACCGAGTTTCACAAGCAAAATGTTGACAGATCGATACAGGACGATCGTCGTATCACTCAGAGAGAACTTGCAAGCTCAATCGGCATTTCACAACAACGTCTGAGTCACATTATTTCTTTTCTTGGCTACCGGAAGATCTGTGCACGATGGGTACCCCAGATGCAGACTCCTGAAATGAAAGTGTACAGTCTTGAAATTTGCCAGGAACTCCACTCACATTATGAAAATGAAGGTGATGCCTTTCTCCATTCAATCATGGGACCTCATTATGCTTCTGATGAAGACTTTGAGAGAACGTTTACACTGTGGTTGGGAAACAGAGTGTTGACTTCTTCCATGACGGCTTCAGAAAACTTGTTCATCATTGGCAGAAATGTATCCAACTGGCTGGTGATTATGTGGAAAAGTGAATATTGGTAATTAAAGATCACATTCTAAGGATTATTTCTGCGTTTGATTTATTAAAATATCCCCATCAAAATCCAATTAACGAAGGTGGAGGCATTACTATTCATTCAACCCTTGTATAACTACAAACAGTAGTTTTCTATTGCATTGACAGTCATAGTAGACTGCAATTATTGTTTCAGATGCATAGACATAGGGTATTTGGTAGTCGAACAGACTCTAATATATTGAAAGCAACTTAATTAGGTAAATAAATTTACAATAAAACCTTTGAATTTTTCAGATACTGCACCACTTCTGAATGATCCTTGTGGAGTGAAATCCATTTCGTGTTTCTGGGTGATGAGCCTTTTGCAGTAAGTGACAACTTAATTAGACCATATCACCTCAAAAAGCCCTGGCTAATAAACGAAAAATCTTTAAGTGTAGGCTATCATAAGCAGCGTATTATGCCAAATATATATTTGGGATTTTATGTAATAAATGGCGAACTTTTCCATCATCTGGTCAATGTTAATATGGATATGGCACATACTGTTATTCATGCATATTGCACACATAACAAGACTGTGAGACAAAAAGACAGCTACAATTTTGATGAAACACTGATATGCTGAGTAGAACATCCTCATGCATATGGTACAAAAGGTGTTAATATCAGCAAAATTATCAGAGATTGTCTTGCTGATTATGTCTCTTCTCCTTAAAAATGTATCCCATGGCAAGACAGCTATGCTAACAGTCTCATATGAAGATTAGTGTTGTTAGCTTAAAAATCTACCGATTCCCTAATTTTATCTCTTGGCTGACTATTCTTTAACACAGTTATGGGCCTCAACAAGGTAGCATTGTGAGACAATTCGTTCATTATGTCCTGGAATTCGGCGAGGAAAATATTAAAATACATATGCTGCTTCGAGCAATAGAGCTGACATAATTTTCTCAGCTCCAGCATGTTTTCTGTACGGTTGGAAGATGGGTGGTACTCCGATATAAAAAAAAAGGCATTATTCTGTTCTTCTTCAGCAGAGAGACCAACTGGTGCGACCTGAACTGCCGCCCGTTGTCTGAGATAACCTTGTGTGTTTAGCACACTTCTTTAAAGAAATTCTTGGCAGAGGCCATCAGCAGGGGAGCTAGTGCTACGAATTTCTATGTTAGTTCGAAAGTTACTAGAACGTAGTAGGAACTGTGACTTATATGGGGTATCAGACGCAAGAGATCAGTCATCAGCACATGTTGCAATTTCATGGGCACTATTGGGAACAGTTGCTGCCATGGAAGGCTTCTATTTCTGGCAAAACTTGCAGATTGATAAAACTTTCGCAATTCTCTGCTGCATTTTATAGGAGTAGTACATCATCCTTAGCTGATGGAAACACTTTATCAGTCTTAAATGTGCGTAGCTCACATGTGCACACAAAATGAACTTGTTTACTAACTCATCTGGGATGCACAGTAAGCAGAGTGATTCGTCCAGGTTGCGCCTTTGGAACCAATTCCATTCTCAGGTAGGTAGTACTGCCTGATGGTGATGTTTGTTTTTAACGTCCACAAGGGCAAGATCCTTATCCTGTTCCTGAATAATTAGCCTTAGCACTTGGAGAAATATTTCTCAAACACAACGTACTTTTTATATTACAGGCTGAAATGTTTGCCTCCGAAATCGTCATTTTCCCCATGTTTCATCCCAAAAGGTGAACGAGATAAATCATTTGCTATGATATTGGTGGATCCAGACACACGGGTAATTAGAAAATCAATTCCTGAAAGTGCATTACCCACTGGGCACTCTGTCGATGGATGATTTTCGCCATTTGGAAAAAAATGCAGTGCCTTTTGCTCCATATGTATTTTTGTCTGTTTGCTGAACAAGTAGTTTCTAAACTTCTGAAAGCCCCACAAAACGCAAAGGCTTCCTGCTCAGTCACAGAATAACTCCTTTAGCATTTTGTCATTATTTGACTTCTACCTCCATACCAATTTTGCCACTGTCCGTAGCCATGCAAAATTGGCGTATCAAGTCCAAATTGGCATATATTGGCGCTGTGACAAGTGCTTACTTCAACAGTTGCAAAGTGTTTTCTGCCAGCTCAGCTCACATCCAAGGCGTCCTTTTACCTATCAGTTCACATAGCCTAAGGTTGGATAACGTGTTCACTGAGATAAAACGTTGATAAAAGTTTACCAGCCCTAGATATGCATTCATATGCCTTTTTGTTGCTGGTACTGGGTACTGTTCCCTTTCTTTAATTTTCACAGGATCAGGTGAAACTCCCTCTCTCGTGATAATGTGGCCTTGATACTTGATCTGGATGGATCAAAGTAAGACCTTTCGATATGCGTAGTTATACTGTGATCTCAGAAGGCATGAAACAAAGGATTCATAATGCTGTTATGTTGCTCCCACGATTCTTCAGGAATCAAATTGTCGTCAAGATACCTTGTAAACTGAAGTCGAAGAGATTTACCAAGAATTGTGTTGCGCCCATGATGAAGGCAGACAAAGAAATGTTCAATCTGAACACAAGATATGTAAATTGATACCACGTCCCAAAACATAGAAATTCCATGTGTGATCTTCACTCTGGATCAAGTTTAGTCTACCAATAGCTTGCCTGCAGGTCAGTTGATGAGAAAACGCTGAGTCCATGGAACTTCTGGAGTAGCTTCTTTAGGTTTCGTGGCCAGTTGCAAGTCCAGTACCAGCATTTTGCCTCTTTGTCTTTCTTGGGCATAATGGGGAACAGGATACTGCACTCCCTACTAACTGGCTCTACCACACCCTGATGCAGAATTTCCTGTACATCCTCTAACGCCTTCTGCTTATATTGTACATTGCAGGGATAGGGTATGGACAGACAGAGAATTTTGACCATCCCTTCAGTTGAACTTAATAGTGTCATGCACACTGATATATTTTGTTTAAGGGTTCCTGATATCTTTCTGCTCTCAAGCAGATTGGAGTGTGAGACAGTGTTAACCTATTCATCTATTTCATGAGCAGTCTCGTCATTGGTCAGAAATTCGTCTTTCTGATCTTGGAATTATTAAGTGACAGAAATGCTACCTACGTCCTCATCCATCCATTCCGGTTCTGTCTCTACCCTTAAGCAGTTCAATGTGTCTCGATGTGGGTGACTTGCCCCTCAAATAGGATTTTCATGGGAATATCTTTTTTCAATATGATCTCGCCTCCTCCCGACAACGAGGGCCCCATTCATGAAGTCCACGCTGAAGATCGTATACATGGAAGACACCAGCACAACAAGAAAGTTTCGTATAAGTTAATGGTTTTTCACACCTTAAATCAAGCCGCACCTGTTGTCTGATATCGATACTCTTTCCATGAGCAGGCTATTTATATTTCTCCTTTGTAGTGATAGCATCAGCCACTTTCTACTCTTTTTGAATTTGAATAATGGCGCCTTGACACGGACGAGATGCCGCTCCCACTGTCAAAAATAGCTCCTTATCTGGTTTTGTCTATTAACGCTGTAATCACTGGGTGGAGATTGTTAGTGCTGATACTCGCTTTCTCTTCTAGAAGTAGTTCTCGCATATCTTCATATCATATTGTATTAATTTGCTGATACCTGACATTGACTATGAGTTTCTTCTTATCAGATCCACGTCTTTCTCAAGTCACTGAGGTCCTGGGCACTCGCCATTTGCATTACATTATGTCTCTAGCGACACATAGTCTACGCTTCGACAGCCTGTCCGCGACGCTCTTGCGTTTGAAACCTGTCCCAAATTGTACCTATAGTTTCTTTGAAAGTTTTCACAGATGCTATGTTGTTGGTTGTAGGGCTGGAAATCGCCCCTCCCTTATAGACGATATCTGTCTTTACGATATCTGTTGCCTGTTGCCTGAAACCCCGCTGATTTGCCTCCTGGAGTCGATACCTAACTGTTTCGTCCTCTCTCGCAATTTCAGTTCCTGTAGCAGACTGTTAAATTGCGCTACATTGTCCTCACAACGTTCGGCAGGCACATGTCGGTAGTTCGTAGGTTGTATCATGAAAACGAAAAAGAGCCGAATAATCTCGTCAAGACTGAACACTTCTTTGAAGAACTGGTTCTTATGTAGCAAGCTCTCCAAAAATTTAACTGTGCTGCTGCAACTCGAGATTTCGAAGTTTCTACCTTCAATTATATCGTACTTTACACGATCCTGTACTGCACCCGACCCGTAGTTCACCAAAACGGCTATTTTGAGCTGCTGATACCAGTCACACTTCTGTACCTCAGGATGGAATCATGTAGATAATTCCCCCTATAGGTAGGAACACAAATTAGAGTATATGACAAAGTGGTCAGATAGGAGGTAATGCAGGATCAAGTTGTTTGATCCAAGTGCCCAGGTGTAGCACATTCCCACTGTCCTAGTACACCTGGAACTTGCACACTGAGAGGACATGCTTGTATTTGTCTCCTCATGGCTGCTAACTTTTCACCTTGGGCATCCGTGCTCTCCTAACGCCATTTTAAATGCTCTTCCTGCTTTTCTCCAATGTTACTAATCATTTTGTTGAGCCTGACGATGCTGTCTAAATCTTAAATTTCCCACAGCTCTTTACTCATGGCTGCTTCCTAACGACCTTTCGTTTCCTTCAATTAAAGTTTCATCTCTCTCATCCCCTTATTAATTTCTTCCTGTTGAGTCATCACCTTCTGTAACTTGCTTGCCATGAATTCCATTAGGCATATCGAACTTGTGCTCCCCACAAGATGATTCTGCGAAAAAGCAAACTGTGGCTGGCTCATTTCAGCGTTTCTATCAGGTTTGGAGTAA
The DNA here is from genome assembly GCF_023897955.1 of Schistocerca gregaria. NCBI lineage: Eukaryota > Metazoa > Arthropoda > Insecta > Orthoptera > Acrididae > Schistocerca > Schistocerca gregaria. The sequence goes on from NC_064931.1 coordinate 307,081,462, forward strand.
AAAAATTTGTTACTGATTTCTTCTGGACTTTCAGGAAGCACTGTATGTCCTTCTTGTTCCGATATTAATGCGTCTTCGCCGCCCTTGTCACCAGTCACTAAACCCGGATTCCCCTTACAATTTTCTATGCTCAGATCCATAACCCAGTCACGGGTGGCGTAGGGATGTCCTCTTCTGTCTCTTCACAAAAGGCAGTTCGTTTAGTTTGCATTTACGAAGTTAGTGGTGGAGGAAGCTTCGAAGGAAATATATCACTCACGCTCCAAGTGGATTACTGTGAGGTGTCACAGCTTTATATACCAAACTTAGACACACATTCCTCTTGTGTGTATCGGGAAACTTATCGAATACGGATGTGAGAATTGTTTGCACATCTCATTGTGACATAGCGGCGCAGTACTCATCAGTTTCTCCCTTCTTTGTAGAGATACTGGCTCAGTCACACGTCGAGTAGTTTGAAGTGAGAGATAGACCCCTCCTCTTGCCAAAGGCAATTTCTCAAGCCAAGGAAGAAGCATTCCCATTGGCGCCATGCAGTGAGATGGGATTCTCTTATTTGTCTAAGTGACTGGATGAAGGAAATTCGTCATTTCTAACTACAGGCATAGGTACTGTGTGGGCTGTTAAACAACTCTCTCTCTCTCTCTCTCTCTCTCTCTCTCTCTCTCTCTCTCTCTCTGCCTATTTTCTTACATGGTAACTTCCAGTGGGAAATTATCAAGATTTTGTTGGGGGTGAGGGGGCGGGGTATATCGAAGAGCCGATCTCCACTTGTCTCATTGGCTGACCACTAGTTACCCATTTTGATTGGCTGAGGAAAGATTTAGTTGGGTGCCTTGTTTGTGAAACGCTCATGAGCATAGAAAAGCGAAGTTTTCCTGACTTCATCTTTGAAATTGGATCTGGACACAGTGGTTCTGACAATTTAGTTTCAGATTTTGATAAGGGACAGCCGCTAGAATCTCTTTTATCACACTCTGACGGGCGCAGACATACTTTGTCTCTAGTGTCAGATCTCGACAGGTGCAGATGGTCTAATTCTGGGTTCAGATTCTTATGAGACTGGATGCTGCCTAGATAGTGATAGACTTCAGGGGGTGGAGTAGGCGTTCGTAACCTGATGGACTTTTACAGTGATGTGTGATTTATTGTGTTGCACATCAATGATTTCATTGGTTCCCTTATCTGATTCACAAGTGGATGTTATTGCAACTGTTTCTGCACACTAGTCAGTCCAAGTTTGAGCGAGATCCCAATGCTGCTAGTTCTCATTCTTGTGTTTTCCATTCGCATGAGGCGTATCCACAAGTGTAGTGTATAACTCAAGTGGTTCTTTCCCATGTTCATTAACGATTTTGTTTCTCTGTCATGTGTTACATTCTTGTATATATCTTTTTTATATATTTTTGTGCTCATAAGAGACACTAAACTGTGTAAATCTGGACTCATTGTATGTATTTATAGCTAGATAATCCTCACTCCATATCATTTCAGTAATTAATGCAGGACTGGCACCGATGTATCATTCACGAGGACTGTTTTGCCCTATCCATTGTTTGAAATTTTGGTATTAGTTATCTGAGCACATGGGGCGCATTTTGATTTCCAAAACTAAGAGCATTTAAGTGGAAGCTAACTTGCATTATATGCAACCCTCCTCAGGATTCGCCTTCTTAAGATCTTCTCATGTGCAGTCAGAACTTGCATGGTAAGTCAATTTGGCTACCTAAATTATTCTGAGAACAAGGCTCGGTTTGCATTTGGGCAAATAACATAAAATGTTAGCAGTCGTTTTTTGTAGTTGCATACATCAACTAATCCTATGTTTGTTTTATTTTGTTTTGGCTTTGTGATTTTTATTTGTATCCAAGTGTGTCATTTGTTCTTTGTCTCTGTGTTCTGGTGTTCTCTGTTGATTTGTCATTTCACGGCATTGCTAAATCAGTGTTGAAACTTTTGGGAGAAGTATCTATATATATGTTTTGTCAATTTATGTGCAAATAAACTATTAGGGAGAGAGTGGTAAATCTTGTTTAAGCTGACGTGTAGGTTCATGAGGACACGAAGCAGCACGGTAGTTGAATTGAGGAAACGTCTCTGTACATGAGTTATTGTACAGACGTGGAGGTGCCCATCTCAGGGACCCCCACATGCCATACAGATTTAGTTACCAATCGAAACCCCATTTAGTATCGTAACAATTAAAGAACTGCTCACTCTCTGTCTCTACCGGATAGTGCATCTAAATAACAACTGAATAATGTGAGACACTAATTACAAATCTTATGCAATTATTTCTGTTTATTTTTCAGTCCCATATCCGTTCGTTTTATGACAGTGGAGAAAATTGTTATCAAATAAAACAAAAACAGGCAGATCACTGGCAGATGCGTTTCAACGTATCCAATGAAAATTTATTCTTTTTAGTATTTCAAATGCCTCCTAAACAATACTCTGCATATGTATACATTTCTGCAGAACTGGAAGTAGATGGGAATGCCCTTCAGCGGATTTGGAGCTCCTCTTGTGTTGTTATTTAATGATTCTCTGCCCATTCGTTTTACATTCCTGCAATTATGCTGCTGGTGCCTATGCACACCTCATTTCTTACATTGTGGGTTGTGACAATGCCTCTGAATGTGACCTGAGTGTTTACATCTGTAACATCTTACAGCAGTAGAGAAGGCACTTATTTCACCCAATACTCAAGTTCTGTACCTCAAGTACTGTACCTAGCGCGATGACAGCAGGTTCCCTGAGAATATCCACTTCGACACGTCAGATGGCAGCAGTCTCCTTAGAAAAGCATCTAATGTACTAGGTCCCACCTCGTGAAGAACAACGTCGTTTCTTTCGTTATTCTCCATCAACTTATCTGTGTTGTTGTGCTCTTCAGTCCAGAGACTGGTTTGATGCAGCTCTCCATGATTCTCTATCCTGTGCAAGCTTCTTCATCTCCCAATATCTACTGCAACCTACATCCTTCTGAATCTATTTACTGTATTCATCTCTTGGTCTCCCTCTACGATTTTTTCCCCTGCACGCTGCCCACCAATACTCAATTGGTGATCCCTTGATGCCTTAGAATATGCCCTACCAATTGATCCCTTCTTCTAGTCAAGTTATGCCACAAATTTCTCTTCTCTCCAATTCTGTTCAATACCTCCCCATTGGTTATGTGATCTACCCATCTAATCTTCAGCATTCTTCTGTAGCATTACAATTCAAAAGCTTCTATTCTCTTCCTGCCTAAACTATTTATCATCCATGTTTCACTTCCATACAAATACTTTCAGAAACGACTTACTGACACTTAAATCTATACTCGATGTTAACAAATTTCTCTTCTTCAGAAACGCTTTCCTTGCCATTGCCAGTCAACATTTTATATCCTCTCTACTTCGACCATCATCAGTTATTTTGCTCCCCAAATAGCATAACTCATTTACTACTTTAAGCGTCTCATTTCCTAATCTAATTCCCGCAGCATCACCCGATTTAATTCGACTGCGTTCCATTATCCTAGTTTTGCTTTTGTTGATGTTCATCTTATATCCTCCTTTCAAGAGACTGTCCATTCCGTCCAGGTCCTTTGCCGTCTCTGACAGAATTACAATGTCATCTGTGAACCTCAAAGTTTTTATTTCTTCTCTATGGATTTTATTTCCTACTCCAAATTTTTCTTTTGTTTCTTTTACAGATTGAATAACATTGGGCATAGGCTACAACCCTGTCTCACTCCCTTCCCAACCACCGCTTCCCTTTCATGCCCCTCGACTCTTATAACTGCCATCTGGTTTTTTGTACAAATTGTAAATAGCCTTTCGCTATCTATATTTTACCCCTACCACCTTCAGAATTTGAAAGACAGTATTCCAGTCAACATTGTCAAAAGCTTTCTTTAAGTCTACAAATGCTAGAAATGTAGGTTTGCCTTTGCTTAATGTAGTTTCTAAGATAAATGGTAGTGTCAGCATTGCCCCTCGTGTTCCAACATTCCTACGGAATCCAAACTGATCTTCCTCAAGGTCGGCTTATACCAGTTTTTCCATTTGCCTGTAAAGAATTCGTTATAGTATGTTGCAGCCGTAGCTTATTAAACTGATAGTTCGGTAATTTTCACATCTGTCAACACCTGCTTTCTTTAAGACTGGAATTATTACATTCTTCTTGAAGTCTGAGGGTATTTCGCCTGTCTCACACATCTTGCTCACTAGATGGTAGAGTTTTGTTAGGCCTGGCTCTCCCAAGGCTGTCAGTAGTTCTAATGGAATGTTGTCTGCACCCGGGGCCTTACTTATCTGTATTTTCTAATTTTACATATTCTGCCGAGAAAACTTTCTACTGAACTCGTTATGCCTCTGGTTACCCCACTCAAGTGCTCCCGAAAGATTCTTGAGCTATTTTGCTTCTAACAGCACTGTGTGAGATCTTCTTTTAGTTGCCCAAATGTAATCATGTTCTTTAACCCATCTTGATACCTATAGTTGCAATGTGTAATCAGAGATCTGTAATCATATTCATGTATGATGGCAAGCTACGTGTGTTTTTTTTCTTTTTTCTTTTTCCTTTTTTGTATGCATCGTGTCACCCCCTAAGGGAGAAAATTTGATAGTGTATGTTTATTAAATTATCAGGCTTGGGATTGTTTTAATGTCAGATAGCACTCCCAAGTGAACATAACATTCCATTCCGGCAACTCTATAAAACAGCTAAACTTAAAACCAACGTAATAGCAGCCAACTCTGAATGTCAAATTTTACCCAACCATTGGGGCCACTACAATGTGTGAATGACATTGATATAGGTTTTAACAGAAGTAAGACGAGTTTTTCGACTAAACAATATAGACAATTTAGATATGGAGATAAGATTGACTGCTTTGATACAAAGATCGAACACAGTTTTTGTTCATGATCAGAAATCGGTATCAAACTTACGTGTTATGATAACAAACTGGCTTATGTATTAACAACATCTGTAGATACAAGGGAGAGAGTGTCATGGGATGACAATCACTAAAAACAATGCTAAAATATGTCGGTGGCCCCCTACACAGAAATTAGTGCTCGCACCAAAAGACTTACGTGTTAATTTTTTCCATGTGCTATTTGAACATGGCAAGTTTGAGAAATACTCTGTGAATTCTATGCCGAGCACTTGGATGTTAATTACAGATTAGTTTGCTACAATAGTTTTGCTGTAAGATAGTGATGTATGGAGTAAATTGTCACAACTCTATTTAGTTGTGTATATGCCTTGAGATACTATCAGAAACAGGTCTATAATATGTCTCGATTCTGACACAAAATTCTCTGCATTCAGGACAAAGTCACTGATTTCATCACAGATATCTGATTTCTTTTCTCAGAATTTCAAACATCTATGACTTTAGAAATCTTCTAATAGCTATGCATTCCACCGCATGTGCATTGCTTGTAGGTGTTTCCTGTTGTCGGGCGACGGCTCCTGATACCCAGCACAGGAATACACTCTCAGGGGTGAAGTACTTAAATTGTGCTGCCACATTGCAGCTTTGTTTGGCGTCTGTCTGGGATGTCATTTGGTGTAGGGGGCACGCAAACTACTGCAGTTGATAGCGTAATTGAAATAAAACATCTAAATAAATAAAACAACACCCCATTCACAGAATAAACATCCCCAATCTGCTGCATACAGCAGTGGTAACACTGTAGCTAAATGTTTAAATAGAAACAAAGTATCACAGACATTTACAATTAGGTAACCTCCTTACTAATCTTATAGTAAATGCCCTTACATGCACCTTCCTTAGTAAAGGACATTGTATTAATCTGTGATTTATATCTCTTAGGGAATGCTAGGCATTTCTCATGTTGACAAGCAGTATTTTGTGCTGTGTTCTGAAATGTGTCCACTGGCGTTATAAGAATATCACAGAACGCATCTAGAAGCTGGAAAGGAATTTGCTCAGTTACATGATGAGTCAGGAGGAAATTCACATACTTTTAGGGGTGACAGAAGTAGTGAGTGACCAAAAATATCACAGGAACATATGTTCTGTTCTTAACAGTCTCCAAGAAAGCTAATAAAACCAGGGGGAACATAACAAATGCAGGCGATAGCAAAAGAAACTGTGTGATCTAATGGTTTGTTTAATTCTTTACTTTTCCTGACAAAAGACGTCATCTTCAGTTGCAATGCATTTTGCAGCGCTTGTAGACTGCCTTTGTCTTGCTGATCTGAGCTCACTCATACGGACCTTTACTTGATTACACACACGTAAAATACCAAGAAGAAGTTCCATATTAGTAAGGGATGTCATGGCTGTTGTTTCTGTTGAGATGTCCATCACTGGAGTAGCATTAGCCCAACCAGTGTACAAGTCAGTTGCTGTGAAGTCGGGTCAGAGCTCCCCTGCTGGTAGCAGCAAGCCCACTAAGTCATTACTCATGTGGAGAAAAACAAACGGCTGCAAAAAAATTACCTATGGTCCGTAAAGTCAACACTACATAGCCTGAAGTCGCTTTGGCTGTCGTCAGATATGGTTAATAAAATGGAATATGATCATCTAAAGTTTTTTGTTCAGAATCACCATTACTATCACCACTCAAAGCACGTAGGCCTATAAACCAATCCTACTTTATTATTTACAGAGCAATGGCAGTATGCCACTGATTCCTTTGCTTATAAAAGCAGTAAGGAATTAATTTTTCAAAGAAACTGGAAATATGCAGACTTATTTCTTAAAAAAAAACTTACATTTACCGTGGCTGTGTGGTTTCCACGCAACATATAGCGATGTATTTGAAATTTGCAAATCGCTACCACTGCAGGAGTATGATGTTAAAATATGTCTTAAAAAGAACCTCCCATAGCGATCATTAGACGTGAGGTGACACAATATGTGATAAATGGGTTCTGTTTATTTCAAAGCATGATTCTGATATCTTAATAGCTTGTCGTTAAAATGGGAATTGTAACAGTTTCCGACATATCGATGTAAGCTACGAATTATATAACTGCTATGTTATAGAGTGCTTATGCGCTAATAAAATCGGATATTTTCCATGATATATACTATACATTGCAACCTCCAGTCGTCACTAGGCCAGAAGGTCAACAGAGTGTACAAGTTGCCTCTGGCAACCATTTCCCACACTGGAAAGCAATTCTAACCAGATGATATGGAGGTGCGTAGTACAGGTCTAAATGTTTTAGCAGTATTACTCTGCAGGGAATAAAATGATGTTTTTAACCCATCAGAAGATTGTCTACGTCATTCCGCTGACCTATGTCTAACAACTGTAAGTTTTGACACTAAAATTTTGATTCTTCGAAGTTGGTCGGCATTTTCGAAGAAAGTGTTAAGACAACGATGTAATCATAACCATCATATTAAGAGATGACCTATGTAGATATTATCTGTCTCGATATATAACATGGATGAGTGGTATATCACTTTAACAACATGGAGGAGTTTACATTTTATATCTTCTCTACTTCTGCCATCGTCAGTTATTTCACTGGCCAAATATCCAAACCAATCTACTACTCCAAGTGTGTCGTTTCCTAATCTAGTTCACGCGCTATCATCTGATTTAATTCGACTACATTCCATTATCCTTGTTTTGCATTTGTTGATATTCATCTTTCAAGACACTGTTCATTCCATTCAACTGCTCTTCGAACTAATTTTCAACCACTGACAGAATTATAATGTCATCGACAGACCTCAAAGCTTTATTTCCTCACACTGAACTTTAATTCCTTCTCCAAATTTTTCTCTACTGCTTGCTCAATAAATGTATTGAATAACGCTGGATATTGACTACAATCCGGTCTTATTTCTTCTCAACCATTACTTCCATTTCATGCCCTGGTTTCCGTACAAGCTGTAAACAGCTTTTCGCTCTAAGGTGCTATTCCAGTTAACCTTTTCAGAAGATTTCTCATAGTCTACAAATGTTATAAACTTGGGCTTGCCTGTCCCTAAGCTATCTTTTAAGCAAAGTCATACGGTCGCTATTGCTTTAAGTGTTCCTACAGTTATGCCTAGGTATTTAATCAGCGTGACTCTATCATGCACTACAGTACTAATGCAGTATTTGAACATTATGGGACTGTTTTTCCTACTCATCTGTATTAACTTACATTTTTCTGCATTTAGGACAACCTAACATTTATCACACCATCTAGAAATATTGTCTAAGTCATCTTGTTTTATTTATACGTCAAGTTCTGTAGGACCAAATTGAAGAGCAAATCTCCAAGGTCATGGAACATTTCAGTACGTGAAATTACAACATAAAAGAACAGAAAAAACAACATGTTTATGAACCCGGAAAAAGTCAATCCATAAGTTTAAGTAAGTGCAATCAACAATACAACAAAAATCAGCTTAGTTTTTCAAGGAATTCCTCGACAGAATAGAAGGAATGACAAAAAGAAAACTCTTCAGTTTCGATTTGAAAGCGCTTGGATTACTGCTAACATTTTTGCATTCGAGAGGTAGCTGATTGAAAACTGATGCAGAAGTATACTGCAAACCTTTCTCCACAAGGGTTAAGGAAGTCTGATCCAAATGCAGGTTTAATTTCTGCCGAGTATTAACTGAGTGAAAGCTGCTTATTCTTGGGAATAAGCTAATATTGTGAATAAGAAATGACAATAAGGACTATATACACTCCTGGAAATTGAAATAAGAACACCGTGAATTCATTGTCCCAGGAAGGGGAAACTTTATTGACACATTCCTGGGGTCAGATACATCACATGATCACACTGACAGAACCACAGGCACATAGACACAGGCAACAGAGCATGCACAATGTCGGCACTAGTACAGTGTATATCCACCTTTCGCAGCAATGCAGGCTGCTATTCTCCCATGGAGACGATCGTAGAGATGCTGGATGTAGTCCTGTGGAACGGCTTGCCATGCCATTTCCACCTGGCGCCTCAGTTGGACCAGCGTTCGTGCTGGACATGCAGACCGCGTGAGATAACGCTTCATCCAGCCCCAAACATGCTCAATGGGGGACAGATCCGGAGATCTTGCTGGCCAGGGTAGTTGACTTACACCTTCTAGAGCACGTTGGGTGGCACGGGATACATGCGGACGTGCATTGTCCTGTTGGAACAGCAAGTTCCCTTGCCGGTCTAGGAATGGTAGAACGATGGGTTTGATGACGGTTTGGATGTACCGTGCACTTTTCAGTATACCCTCGACGATCACCAGAGGTGTACGGCCAGTGTAGGAGATCGCTCCCCACACCATGATGCCGGGTGTTGGCCCTGTGTGCCTTGGTCGTATGCAGTCCTGATTGTGGCGCTCACCTTCATGGCACCAAACACGCATACGACCATCATTGGCACCAAGGCAGAAGTGACTCTCATCGCTGAAGACGACACGTCTCCATTCGTCCCTCCATTCACGCCTGTCGCGACACCACTGGAGGCGGGCTGCACGATGTTGGGGCGTGAGCGGAAGACGGCCTAACGGTGTGCGGGACCGTAGCCCAGCTTCATGGAGACGGTTACGAATGGTCCTCGCCGATACCCCAGGAGCAACAGTGTCCCTAATTTGCTGGGAAGTGGCGGTGCGGTCCCCTACGGCACTGCGTAGGATCCTACGGTCTTGGCGTGCATTCGTGCGTCGCTGCGCTCCGGTCCCAGGTCGACGGGCACGTGCACCTTCCGCCGACCACTGGCGACAACATCGATGTACTGTGGAGACCTCACGCCCCACATGTTGACCAATTCGGCGGTACGTCCACCCGGCCTCCCGCATGCCCACTATACGCCCTCGCTCAAAGTCCGTCAACTGCACATACGGTTCACGTCCACGCTGTCGCGGCATGTTACCAGTGTTAAAGACTGCGATGGAGCTCCGTATGCCACGGCAAACTGGCTGACACTGACGGCGGTGGTACACAAATGCTGCGCAGCTAGCGCCATTCGACGGCCAACACCGCGGTTCCTGGTGTGTCCGCTGTGCCGTGCGTGTGATCATTGCTTGTACAGCCCTCTCGCAGTGTCCGGAGCAAGTATAGTGGGTCTGACACACCGGTGTCAATGTGTTCTTTTTTCCATTTCCAGGAGTGTATATTGAGAGGCAAATGTCAAAATACTCAGACTCGTGAAGAGGGGCCAACACGATGTTTGTGAACTTACACCACTTATTACCCAAACCGCCCCTTTCTGAGCCAAAAATATCCTTTTAGAATGGAAAGACTTACCCCAAAATCTAATAACATACGACATAAGTGAATGAAAATAAGCAAAGTAGACTAATTTTAATGTCGAACGACCACTTACTTCAGATACGGCTCTTATAGTAAAAATGGCAGCATTAAATCTTGAACAAGATCCTGAACTTGGGCTTTCATTTACAGTTTACTATCTGATCACATAAAAATCTGAACTGTTCAGCTTCACTAATCATATGCCCATTCTGTGAAATTAAAACGTCAGATTTTGTTGAATAGTGTATTATAAACTGTAAAAACTGAGTCTCACTGTGATTTAGCGTTAGTTTATTTTCTACAAACCATGAACTTAGGTCGCCAATGTTGCACAAAACATCCTTTACTACTAAGCTTGTGTCATCAGCAAACAGAAATATTTTAGAGTTACCCATAATGCTAGAGGGCATATCATTTATATAAATAAGGAGCAGGAGTGGCCCCAATACTGATCTCTGGGACACAACCCCACTTCTGACTGTGCCCCACGCAGACCGCACAACACAGCCATTCTCAGCATTGTGGATAATGACCTTTTGTTGTCTGTATCTAAAGTAAGAGGTGAACCAATTGTGAGCTACTCTCCATATTCTGAAATCGTTCAACTTCTGGAGAAATATTGTGTGATCAAAACAATCAAACGCCTTAGTTAAATCAAAAAATATGCCTAGCATTTGAAACGTTTTGTTTAACCCATCCAGAGCCTCACAGACAAAAGAGAATATTGTCGCAGAAGTAGCTGAGTAGCTCCTTGGTGTAGTGGTTATGGTACTAAACTGCTGCATAGACATTCGTGAGTTCAAAACTCACCTGGACTATACAACTTTAATTTCTATATTCTATTCGAGTACATTCTAGAAGTATCCACAAATGTGAACAATCATTGGACTGGAATGTTCTGTAGCTGTATATATACTGTATGTGTTCTGGCTGGAGGCAGTTTGTTCCGAGCTGTTGTATGTACAAGTGCAGAATGAACCTTGGTTAAGTGAAGTTAGTGCTCGTCATTCATCTAATTACACCTTCTTCTACGTAACATTATTCTGGTGGAGACGCTGGGTATTGGAACTTGTGATAGCTCACATTATCGACGACACAGTGGCTCCCATCAAGAAATCCGAGTTCGAGCCATATTCAACACATCGCAATCTATCGGAGACTGAAGAAGTAGAGGACGTTACGATGACAGCAACTGTGTGCCACCACATGAGACATCCTTCCAGGTTCTTTGGTGACGATGGAGAAGATCCAAACAAGTGGCTGAAGGTAAATGAGCGTATAGCCAATTTTAACAAATGGGATGACACCGTGTCTTGGCTAACGTATTTTTCTACTTGGAGGGCACTGCCAAGCAATGTTATGAGAACAACGAGGAGAAGTTCACAAGCTGGGAAGTATTCCAGATGGAACTGCGCAAGTATTTCCTCGACACACAACGACAGAAGTGCAAGGCTGAAGAAAAAATAAAGTGCAGGGCACAGCGTCCTGGAGAAAGTACAGCATCCTATATTGAAGATATCTTGGAGCTGTGTAAAATAGCTGATACTAGAATGAAGGAGGAAGATAAGGTTGCACATCTCATGAAGGATGTTGCTGAGGACATTGTAGGGAAGCAACCTACTAACGCCGTATAAAATTCACAGCAGTCTTTCCATTGTGTGCCAACCAGTCCGCTGTAACTAGCTCTGACGTCATAAATGTTGCACAATACTTTAAAAATCAAGTAAATAACCTTAAACGGTTCTAGCATGTCAGGAGTAATACTAAATCAGTATGTGTTAAATATCTGTTCAGTAACTTTAACCATTTTCGAAATTTGGACGTTTTTCTATAAAAATCATTGGCGCAACAGAAAAAGCTAGAAACTTAAAAAATTATATTTAGATTCCTTTTTCATAATAATTTAGTAGAAACAGTGTTCTGGATCTCATAAATCAAAATTTTTGTTGAAATTCATGATTTTCTGGTTTTTGTCTTAAAAATTAAGGAAGCAAGATAGATTAAATAGGCGAATAAATAAAGCTAGGATGTTAAGTAGAATGGAGATTCGCTATAATCATAAAGATGTGAGAAGTTTCAACAGAACAACTATAAAACTATAGCGATAGCGTATCTCCAAAGGGCAAGTTCAGAGCTCGTCTACTGTGTGTAGTGTAATTAAATTAATTCTCTCGCCCAAAATATTGGACTTAGCTGCGTTAGACTTTTATTATGATTACTTACCTGTGTGCTGATTGCACATTTAAATTGAGAGCGTCATTGGCCGTCAGCAAAGGAAGCAATGATTTATTTGATAACTTAAAGTGGTGCTTTACTAGCCCAGTGGCTAGTCGGGACACCGGATTTAATCAGGCGTTCCCTTAGCCGTCCGCACCGCAGCTTTATATATAAGAACTTTGCGCGAGGAAAGGAGGCCCCAGTTCTCTCCAGACGCTGATCAGTGCACCACCTGTGCCAGGAGGCGCGTCGCGTCGGTATCATTGCTACAAACAGCCTCGGATTCCGCAATAAGTTACTCGGGATACGCATAGCCAAGAAATCATTTTCGAGGGAAGTGTTAATTCTGGGATGACTTTAATGATCTTCAGTTTGCGTATGTCGTATTTTCACGTGCCGCCGCCTGACAGACATTCTACCATTATTTAGCGTGGCGTTTGATGAACATTATCATCAAATTATGGCAAGCATTCACTTAAGCAATTAATTGGAACAGTTATAGTTGCATCAGCGCATTAGACTCTGAACTGCTCTGGTAGTTGGATTGTGTGGATTCTTTTTGGTCTGAGACTTTCAGAATATAGTGAATCTTTTAGAGTGAATCGTTTTTGATTGTTAATCCCATACAATCTCCTAATTCCCCAGAGCTTTAAGCTGTAACTATAAGTGTATTTCTCAGATGAAGTGGGCACTAGGAGTTCTAATTACAGGCTTCACGTTTTGTTAATCACTTCCTGGTTGCCAATATTGTAGTTAGAGAGCCAGTGTTGAGAACGGTAAACAAAAGCATTAAATAAATCATAGGAACATTTCATTAACAATTACTTCCACCCGCCACACCACATATGTTGCTACTCGGCCGGAAAAGACATTCCACATCATTTTTCCATCATTCAACAATTAAATTCCATACGCCGCCCCACATATGGTGCATCAGCCGGCAAATCTGTCTTTTCTACATTGCAAAACATTTATTAATAACAATAAAATTACATACCCCGCCCCACAACATGTATCAAGCCCTATTCCTGAAGGAGGTTTCGACAGCAGTCACCTTCATAAAATAGTGCCAGTATATCGAGACAATGCATCAAAAAAGAATTACATGCAAGAAGTTTGAAAGGCTTCCAAATGTCGTATCAATGTCTGTGGTGGAGGAAGCAACTGATTTCACAAGTGTTCTTCGACAGATACTGAGAGTGGAAAATCAGAAGGCATTTGAATTGCACTGCGAGGAAAACACCGAGACGCTTCAAGAGGTCATAATGGAGTAAGTGGAACATACATTGAACCCAATCTCTCTTCCTTCATTTCCCTTTAAAATGGCGAAAAAGTCGAGACCCAGGCGGAGTTCCGTTCCTCCAATGCTGCATGAGGAACCTGTTTGGACACCAAGGAAGACTGACATGTGGAGGACTCAGGATAACCAACCAGTATGTTTCCTCTGTAGACGACCGGGAGATACGGTGCGCTATTGTCGAGAAAGGTGGCGGATATTTGATGACGCCCATACCAGAAGACAGCAGACCGATCTTAGCCGACACCAACTCAGGGACGATGAAGATGAACAAGAAGATGTGGGTGCAGGACGATGTAGGTAACCATCGCCGGAAGCTAGCCGCTGGAGAGGACGCTCCCCAACACTTCGATCAGGGTCTCCATCGCCGTTTAGAAGCACCAACCGATCACCGAGCAGCTGCAACCTGGAAAACTAAAGGGTGCGACCTTCCTTGAAGGTGAGGCCGCTGAAGAGAAAAATCCTCCGCCGTCGATTACTACAAAAATGATAGGAAACTACGTCCATATCCTCATGGATGGCCGAGCAGCCCAAGCTGTTGTGGACTCTGGAGCATCATATTCAGTCATTTCGGAGAAGTACTGTCGCCAGTTGGAGAAAACCATATTCGTCGACAGCAAAGCATCTCTGCTGAAGGTGGCTAATGGGAGATACCTACAGGAAAATGTACCATTCGTGTGGGAATAAGTGATCATACAGAGCCCTTAGAATTCGTCGTCTTACAAGAGTGTGGTCATATTGCGGTCGCGAGTAGATAATGCTAGGCTAAATGAGAAACTGTGGACAGGAAGATGCGCATCCGAGTGTGTAGACACTATGTGTACTGGATGAGGTTATCATTCCTGCAGTCAACTCTAGAAAAGTAGCTGTCATGTGTCATGACATGCATCAACCCGTCGATCTTGTAGTGGAATGTAAGAGAAGAATACCTCTGAAGAATAACTTGCTCGTACCAGCCTATATCATCTCGTTTCAGAGCGGATTCGGTAAATTGTGGATAGTTAACTGTCGCCGAGAACCGCAGATCCTACCAAGACACATGTGCATAGCAAACGCTGAGCCGTTAATTGCAGAACAGCTGACCGCCATAGAAACCTCCCATGCAGCGTCTGTGGGAGCAATTAGCGCTACCACTACCAGACAAGATCTTCTAGCTCGACCATCACCAGATCTCATTAAGGAACATGAGAAGAAGCTACTTGCCGTTCTTCAAGAGTTCTCTGAATGCTCCAACCCACTGGTGAAGAGCAAATTAGACAAATCGACGGTGAAGCACTGGATTAGCACTGGAGACCATGAACCAATAAGCCAGAGACATATCGTGTGTCAGCAATGGAACGTCAAATAATTCGCGGCGAGGTAGAGAAAATGATGAAGAATGGCAACATACAGCCTTCGCAGAGCCCATGGTCGTCACCAGTGGTCCTCGTCAGGAAGAAGGACGGTAGTTGGCGCTTCTGTGTTGATTACAGGAAGCTTAATAAGATAACTAAAAAGGACGTTTACCCTCTTCCACGAATTGACGATACACTAGATCGTCTGAAGGGGGCTAAGTTTTCCTCAACCATGAACATATACTTCGGATAGTGGCTAATGGAGGTAGATGAGGCTGATCGTGAGAAAACTGCATTCATCACCAGGGAGGGCCTGTATGAGTTTAAGGTAATGCCGTTTGCTTTGTGTAATGCACCAGCAACGTTTGAACGAATGATGGATAATCTTCTAAGGCACCTGAAGTGGACGATGTGTCTCTGTTATTTAGATGACATTGTAGTGTTCTGAGAGATATTTGATGAACAAATAAAAAGACTGAGGACTGTTCTTAAGTGTTTCCAACAAGATGGACTGAAACTTAATCCAAGATGTCTTTGGAGCAAAAGAAATCAAAATACTTGGACACCTTGTGTCAAACGAAGGTGTGGGGCCAGACTGAGAAAAGGTGAGATCTATAACGGGATTTCCTATTCCTAAAAGCATTAGAGATGTGAGAAGCTTCCTCGGATTATGTTCCTATTACCGTCGTTTTATCAAAGATTTTTGTATCAACGCCAGGCCACTCCAAGAATTGTTAAAAGCTGATGCTAAATTTATCTGGGGTGGGGCTCAACATGATTCTTTTGACGTGATGCAAATAGCTCTGATGACTGACTCTGTACTTGGCCTGAATGATGAGAGAGCACCTAAAGAACTACACACGGATGCCTGCGGGTATGAGATCGGTGCTGTTCTACTGCAAATAAAAATATTTTAAAATTTTTATCTTGTAAATTAACTTTCCAGATCTAATACTCAAATAGTCACAACATACATAAAAACCCAATTTTTCATTTTTTAAACTCTCATAAATTTTTTTAATCAAAAATTTTTCAATTTCCTTTTTTAAAAATCTATTAAATTTTTCCCTTATAAACGAAAGAGAAAATAACAACTTCTTGATTGTTGTAAAAGGAATAATATAAATATTATAAAATAAGTAAATGTAAATCGATACACTTTTAAATTAACACATCATCAATCACAGAAGAATCAAAGGAAAAAATTGGAATCTGTTACCTTATTCTACTATTGAAAATGGGTGGTGAAAATTTTAAAAATGGTCAAGCTAAACAATTACAAGAAATATTCCCTTTTTCTACTAATATATAGATTTGAGAAAACAAAAAATAGAAAAGTGCTTAACCAATTAAATCATTAAATAGAATTATTGGAAAACAGCTAGAAATTATTAAATTTGTTCAATTAATAGGCTAATCATATATTGAACTGCCAGAAAAAACAGCTTCATTTACATTAAAAATAATAACCAGAAACGTTTTCTGCGTTCTCTAGCTTCTTCAATAACTTCAAGAGTTAGAAGAAAGTAATTACAAAAAACTTAAAATTTGTTACAGTGCTAGAAGAAAAAAATCTAATATTTAATTTTCTGTTACAATTAATGAAATATCAAAAATAAAGACTGTAATTAAAATATCTACTAACACCTCTGATAACATATATCAAGTATACCCCTAACAAGTAACATCTATTAAGAAATCAAAACTTTTATAATTTACCATTCATTAAGGTGAAGAATATAACACTCACTAAATAAGGTAAAGGTTTTATCTAGACTTGTTTCATCTCAGATATCAAAATTTATTGGTGATTTAGCTTATTACATTTTAATAATATAAAAAATCAGATGATCACCAACTAATTCCTTAATTAATAAATTAATAAAGTAGAATTACCAGAGTAAGAATCATAGATAAGATTGCAAAGTATAACTACACTCAAAAAGATTCCCTTTGTTATTAAAGCACATATTGAAAGTTTATTATAAAAATTTATTAACATTTTTTCTGAATGAACAACACATCATTTATTAAATGTTTCTATAGAGAAAAATTAAAAGATATATATTAACTTACCAACCTTGTACTTCAAAATATCAAAAACAAGAAAAAGAGGCTTTCATTATTATATCAAATTTTATAAATCGTCACTATAAAAGTCATTTAGTGTACAGACAGTCAAATTAGCAAAATATTTATAGAACATATGAAAACAGTTAAAGAAATAGGAAGTATATATTCTAAAGAAGAAAAAACGAAATGTTACTTCTTAAAAACTATCAAGTCATAATAAGTCTAAATTTTGTTCCTTGTATAGAAATAATTACACAAAATATAATGAAACAGCATGTCATCACCATCGTTTAACAGCAGAATATATAATTACAAAAAGCAGTTATTGTGTTTACAATTGAAAATTCAACATTTGTACCAATTTATTTAGATAAATTGGTAGCATTTGTTTCTCATTTATTTCTAAATGACCTGAGTCATAATGAAAAAGAAATGATTCAGTACCAAATAATGAAAGCAAATATGTTATTTTTACTAACAAATGAAGAAAATATGAAAGAATTAATTGATACCTTTAAATTTGTAATTTAGAATCCTGAGAAACTTTCTTCAAATTTAAAAAAGGAAGAAATGAAAAATATTTCTAAAAAAATCTCTAGAATTCTAACACATTTAGTAACTAAAAATTGAGTTTGTGCCTATGATTATATATTTGGGAAAAATTGAAGTAAGAGACCTTTTGCCAAAAGAAGAATTTTATAATAAATTAACTGATTGTGAAACTAGTGAAGAAGATTAGAAACAAGCTACAGTAATTTGGAAAAAAATTAATATAGAAAGTTTAGTTGAAAATCATGATCTATACCAAATAACTGATTTTTATTATTATCTGACTTGAAAATTTTAAGAAACTTCTAGTAAACCTCACGATTTAAAACCTTCTTGGTATCTTCCTGCCCCAGGTTGATCTTTCGATGCCATGGTTGAAATAATGGGGGAGCCTCTTGAATCAGTAGACAATTGTAATACGATTTTAGTTGTCAAAGAAGGTGTAAGAGGTAGTATATCTCAATGATGTACAAGATATACTTTGTACTATATTTATAGGCAAGTAATTTATAATAATGTGCTATTAGTAATTAAATGCCTTATGGAGGTTTTGAGTGACAGAACACAATTTCTTTGATTCTAAATAAAAGTGTAAATTCAAAAAAGTACGTTCAGAACACACATCAAATTTATACATTGTGCATGAAGATCCACACTTGCTTCCAAAAATAAAATTATGCCAAGAAGTAAAGAAACTTTATTTACTGTGTTTGATAATAAATACAATTACGTTGTTCACTGTAGAAATAATTATCTGTTTCTAAATCTTAATCATTAGAGTTTAAATTTTTTAAAATACATGTGGTTTTTAAATTTAAACAATTGGATTGGTTAAAAACAGAAATAGATTCAAACCCAGAAATGAGGAATATTGCAAAAGATGTCTTTGAAAAATATTTCTGCAAACTGATGATTAATACATTATTTTGAAAAAGAATGGTAAATACAAGAAACAGAGTGCATATAAAATTAGTTTTATATTCAGATAAATGTAATAAATTGGAAGCAAAACAAAATTTTAAATGAAGATCATAATTAAACGAAAATATAATTGCAATCGGTAAGAATAAAACTAAAATTTTGTTTGATAAAGATATTTATATTGGAATTTGTACACTTAATTTATCGAATGAATTAATGTAATATTTTCACTGTAGTGCTATGAAAACAAATTGTGAGGCAAATACTGAACTTTGTTACAAAGATACTGTCAGATATAACGACACAAAAAAACTGCAGATTTTTATAAAGAAATGAAATCAATTACTGATACTAGTGATTATTCAGAAGGTAATATTTAAAATATACCTCAAGTAAGTAAAAAAATATTTAAAAAAATAAGCAATGAATGTAATGGAAAAATAATTTAGTGTTTTAAGAGCAACAAGGAAAAGAAAAACCAAAGGAAGTTAAGAAAGAGATGCATAAAAATAACTGTACAAGAGTATAAATATCGTTTGCTTTAGAACAAAGAATATTAAAGAACTATTAATTTAATATGAAGCCTTAAGCATAGAATTTATTATCAGGAGATAAATAAAATGCTTTAAACCTGCAGAAGTTAAACATATGTTTTAGAAATTAAAACTGTATATTATAATTGATCTTTTTTAAATGTGTAACATAAAAAATTATTCTACTTAAAATTTTTTGTTATATTATAGAATCATTTATTACATTGACAGAGTTGTTGGATTGTGATAAAATCAATTTAAGTTTTAAATTTCTTGATAATTTATAGATTTTTTTAGGTTGTGCCTCTTTAATTTATGTTTTTGACACTTTTAATTAATAATATTATTATCTTATTCACTCAGAATTCGTATTAAATATTCCTTGTCTTAATATTTGAAATATATTTAACACACACACACACACACACACACACACACACACACAAATTATTGGATTATTAGTATATAGTTGTTTATGATCTACAATTAAACATGTTCTACACATCATTCTGCAAGAATCTTTTGTACATATCGGAGAAGTAAAATTATCAATTGCTTTCTCAAACCCACAATTCTTACAACTGTAAACACAATTTCTTCAGAAAGAAAATGAATAAAGGAAATAATAATTTTAAAAAATGAAATTAAAATTATTATAAGTAAAGAGTTTTAAAAATTCCAATAAAAAATTTTCTAACATATTAACATACAACCTAAAGCCAATGAACATGTATTCGATAGAAAAGAAAAATTTATTTTAATTGATAACATTATCCATTCTTGCTTTAAAAAAATTGCACTGAAATTTTAGAATAAAAAGATACAAACAATAGATTAGTAAGTATATTGATAAATATGATAAGGTTATTAAGAAAATAAAAAGGTGGTCTGCCAGACACCCTTCAGAGGAAATGATAAATTATCTGTATTTATTAATGAGAATTATTAATTTTTTAAATTTTTCTTTTGAAGAGGAAGAAGCTAAAATTTTAAAAAATTCTGACTAAAGATGTTTTACAATATATAAGAAGAAATAGTGAATATAAAAATTGAACTGAATTTAAATTCACAAAGGAACCAAATAGAACCCATAAAATACTGTATAAAACAACTAAATAAAATAAATAAGGTTTGCATAAATAAATGAAAGTAATAAAGAATTTATTAAATTGTAGTAGAAGCGAATGGAACATTTTTAAGCAATGGTTAATATTGCTTCAGAAATAATAAACGAAAAAATGGTGAAATAAACGGAATATTCACACACACGACTTCTCCAACAAATAATGCAGATTTAAGGCCAACATTTGTTACTTTATGATTAAATGATGACAAATTTAGGTACTTCTTTTTGTTATAACACTAATAAAAAGATAATTCAATGAGGTTAGAAACTGACACCTTAACAGTGAAGAGATTACTTGCCATTTACACAATTCCATAAATTTATATACGACAGTTAAAAAATATTTAAGAACTGAATATCATCATAGTTACTTTAAAACGTCTGCTACACCATGATATAGTATATCGGACTCTATATTATATTCGCTATTAATCTTAATATAGAACATTCAGTATCATTAATTCTTTAAAAATTTAATTTTTAAATTATTCACTTCAAAAATTAATATTACATAATTTTATATTTTAACATTATTTTTAGTTACTATTATATGAATTATCAAAACCAAGACAATTAGCAGAATCTTTATCATCTCTCTTTTATACAAATTTCTCTACATGATATAGATATGGAAATTTGGTTTCTTGTATTTTTTGTTCATAAACATTTTCTTTTATATCTTTTAATATAAATGTAATCGGATCTACATATATAATATGATCAATTTCAAAAACTTCTGTTTACCAATTAGGAATATTTCCTTTGCAAAAATTCATTTTCATCTACTGACTTGAATTTTTCATATATTATATAATCTGATTTATTATTATATACTGTGATATTTTCTTATAGTTTATACACTAAAGTAGGTTAGCTTCATTTTTATCGTTAATTGTTTTGCATTATTATATTCATCAACTTATTTTTAAATCAATCAACTGATTTATAATTTTTCCACATTTTCCCTTTTCTATTATGTTAAATTATTCAAAAATGTTGACCTTAATACTGAAAATGTTGAGTAGTGATTAAGTTTATATTTACAAATAATTTCTTGTGTGCTTTTGTTATAAAATTCTTTACCATTTTACATTTATAAATTTCTTGGGTTTCTTAGCTTTATAATCATTTCAAAAGCCCAGATAAATTTTTACTACTTTATCTTTAACTGCGGTAGCCCAAAACAATTTTTTTTAAACATCCATTATTCTTAGTAAATATTTGTTCCCTTTATTTATTTTTAAGATAATTTCCGAATTCTCAGAATACATTTATGCAAATTTGCTTGAAAAAATCATCTACACTAAAAGAAGTAATCGTTTTTAATTTAAAATTTCTTCTTTTTGTTTCACATAGTGCATTTAATTTTTTATTCTCAAGTATTATTAGGCTGTGTCCCAGTGCTACAATAATCTTTTTAACAAATTCCTTTTTTCTATTTCTCTAAACTTGAGATCTTACTTCTGATATGGTGTAGGGAATACGATCTACGGCGATTTGACTTCATACATTGTAATAAAATGGTGGTCAGCAGTTTATTGTCTTGTTTGTGTGCTCTAGGGAAATAAATATGGTAAGCATCACCTGCATTGAAAGGAACAAGGTGCCGATTGAAACGACTGCAGTAAAAGCACGGCGTTGGTGAGGCGACAAGGCGCGTTTTTTCTGGAGAACTGTTGAGACATTTCCAGGCGGCCCTTGCTGCGATCGTATTTTGCAGAAACACGTTAAACGTAGGGCTACAGACAGGGGTAGACATCCAGGTATACAGCCTAGCCGCCAAAAGAAAAGTAAACATTCTGCAGATGTCCGTGGGACAGGAAATCTGCCGCCTAGACGTGTTTCAAAACATCTTTTGTCAGTGCTAGTTGGTGGCCGTTCTTTGCAACCTTTGAAATGGACGCAACAGGTGAGACAACAAGTTGTTTATGGACGGCTACGCTTCCACACTGTATTGTGTTAGCAAAAGACATGGCAAACATGTGGGAAAGAGGCAGAGAAGCTGAATATTTTTCCGCTTTCTGCCAATTAACTTTAAGTCTCTGATTGTTCAAATCGGTTTGCAATGCAAAGACCATTCACTGAGCTTAGAATGCCAGGCTCCAGCTCGCGATTGGCTTGTGCGAAATAGGGGGAAGTCAAAAAAGAGAAATGTGCTTTTGGAACCGAGCTGGGGAGGAAACACTGAGAAAGGGAGATTAACACTCTGGTACAAGTCTCTTGTACTGGCGCTTTGCTAGTAAATAACTGCAGGTCTCTACCTAAATGGTGAGACTTGTGGCCTTTGCAAGTGGCGCAAATTAGAGACTGTGACAGCCACCTTCTGAACCATCAGAGGTATTGCTTATATCATCACGGTCACAACAAGTGATGCGTAGGTGTACTTATTTGTTTTGAGTCGGCCGTCTAAACATTTGATATTTTCCGACACGCGCAGTTGTAGCATGGAGTCAAATTGGTTTGGCAGACCACCAAACAGGTCGACTTGCACACTGGAATCTGTCGGGCTTTCAGATGCTCTTGGGGAAGTACCTGCATTCTGAATTAACTGACCGTGAGACCGTGTACTTCCATTTTTCGGTAACGTACATTTAATAATAGATTGCCGCCGTCCATGACTTCAGTCGCTGAAAGCATCGTAGTGTGCCGCCTTGACCAGTAGAATGGTAAAGTATTCGCTGCTGCAATGTAGGGCTATAATATCTATTTCTGAGCACCCTGTTCTCTCAAAACATATTTTTCCTTTTTTTCTATGACAGAATATAGATGCTTGGTGGTGGCGTAGTTTGATGCCATAACCTGGATTCACTTCTATGAAGTGAGACAGAGTGAGTAGTGTTGTGGTTA
This sequence comes from Schistocerca gregaria, assembly GCF_023897955.1. Lineage (NCBI taxonomy): Eukaryota > Metazoa > Arthropoda > Insecta > Orthoptera > Acrididae > Schistocerca > Schistocerca gregaria. Next base: position 307,104,585 of record NC_064931.1, read on the forward strand.
GTGTCGTGTGTCGATCCCCAGCAGATTACCTTCTCCACCACAGATCCAATTTTAGTAAGGCTTTTGTTAAATAAATATTTTTTGTGTGAGATTTCTTCAATAATTTCGTTGCCTTGTCTTGTTTAAGATCACGAAATCGTTTGTGAGTTAGAGTGCAACATCTCTCTGAGTTTTGCCGTCATGGTAGCTCAGCATGTTCGGTCAGAGGGTTAGCAACACTTTGTACTAAAAAAAAACTGAGCTAATCGATGTCCTACGACATTCACCCCGAGCAGATGCAACGAACAAAAGCGAACAAAATGAGATTTAAAAAAAAGTTCTGATCAACAGTTCCTTCGCATTTTTATGTCAGTCTAGATCAGAAACATAAGGAGTAGCTTTTTTCATTTGGTGTCCACTGCATCGATCTTTTACTGCTTAAACAGTAATTTTCTTTCACACTCTAAAAACACCTCCAGTTCTTTCTCCTCTGTTTCTTGTTGTAAACTTTTAGGGTAAAGACATTTAGCAACTCTTTTAAACACTCAGCACAAAATATGTTTATATGTTTATATCAAATTAAATTTCACCAAATACAATTAGTTTTAAATCTCGAGGACCAGTTTTAACAGTATCTTTCAATTATAGAGTCAGAAAAGTTTTTTTTAAATATTTCTGTTGACTTACGAGTTTTATTTTATAAAGATTATCAAACTCACTTAGCAAAATACCAAAATTATTAAATGAAAATAATTATTTATGTCTATATCAATAATAAAAACACTTTATAGATAAATATGCACTCAGAAATGTTGTTTCCCGTTCATTTCCATTACAAACTTAAAATCAATTATTTATTTATCATATATCTCAATTTTTATCTATTATATTAATCTAAAGCATAATAAAGCTATAATTGTTGTTAATTAACTTTTAAGATATTCTTCTATTGCATTATGACAAATTGTATTTCTTTCGTTGAATTGTGTTGTAGACTTTTTCACTCAGACACTGCAACAAAAGTTTTTAATAATTTCCTACAAAATTTTAGTAAGTTAGTTATTAAATTATGTTAAAAGTTTTATAAGTTCAGCATTGGTAACAAGTTAATCGAATTATTTTTCTAAGCTATGTATAGTAACCACATCATAATCACTTAGAATTTTATATCTACAATTTTTCAACCTTTAAAACCATTAGAATTTTTCATTACTTGAAAAATTTTACTTAATTATCTATAAAATCGTACAATCACATGTTCTATTTTTTCAGCTAATTCAAGTTAACAATTTTTGTATCAATTTATAATTCGGTTCCTCATTTGTGTTTAATAATTTTTACTCTACTTCTTAATTACTTTTTTACACCTTTTATTTAGAAATTTTAGATTTTGTTACTTATTCACTTTTAGTCATCTTTGATTCTAATTCTTTATGAATTATTGATTCCTAAATTTCTTTTTTATTTATTCATTTTTCATATAAAAATTCTTTTCTTATTCATCGAATTTGATTTATATTTTGTTGCCAAAAATGTCTACTTATTAAATTTAAAATATCATCGAATTTATAAGTATCTCATAATAGTTTTATCCTAAATCAATGCAAATGACCACATACCAATTAATCAAAGTTTTGCATTCTTCGAAAATCGTCATATAAATAATTGTTTTGGAAATTTTTGAACTCATTCAGGCTACTTTCCATTCGGAAAGTGGGTGTACTCAGCGACTGTGACGTGACTTATAAATTATAGATTGCAGCAATCAGTCATCCTTTTTAGATTTTACTACGCAAATCCAGATTTCGGCTTGTAGCTAGCCATTCTCAATGCTAAAAATACAAGAAGAACATAGTCAGATGATATATAAAAAGTTACAACTAATGGCATAACTTATATGGCTTGTATATTAGATACCATTATTTTCTATTGTCAATGCATGTAAGTCCCTTTTCTTCTTTGAATACTATTGTATAAATTAGGTCTACTGTGTGGAGAATACACCGGTTGGTTGTATGGCGCCCTCTATATGAACTATGTATATAATATTTTTAAGGGAAGTAAAACACTTCAAATTTCCATAGGAATTACATAAAATAAAACATAAGTAAAATTGTTTACATTGCTGTTCAACTTAGTTCATATTTGCCAGTAAATGTAGAAAATATATATAAGAAAATTTGCAGGTTCACTCCTTGTCAGTCAGTTGTTTTATTCTTTAAACATCTAAGTAACGCCAGATGGGTAAAGTCTTTTTTAAAATTATTTATAAGACCCAAGAAGGCACATGCTATATGCAGCTATTAGAGTTGGTCTGATGAACATTAAATCACATCAGCTCTAATGGTTATATATACTTCTCGTATTTTTAGCATTGAGAATGGCTAGCTACTAGCCAAAATCTGGATTTGCATAACCTAAAGAGGAGGACTGATTGCTGCACTCTATAATTTATAAATTTACTTATTCGTTTGGCATATTGCCATAAAATGAATCAACAACAGTTTCTGTATTTTTTATTTCATACTAAGAAAACAAATGAGAACCAACATTTTCAGATAAACATAAATTAATAATAACTCACCCAATTCTTTTGATTTATTAGTTAATTGATCAGTTTTAAAAATGCCACTAAAATGTATAACTTCTGATTGCTTATGAATAATTATTAAATCAAAATTACATAAAAGTTTAAAAAAATTTTAATTATTTTTTGAGAATTTTTCTACCTAATTTGTGTATTCCAGCGCAAACTGAACCTGGCCCAGAACTGCATCCAATGCCTTTCTAACCTAGTGCTAAATTAAATCTTGTTTGTTCTTCCAATTCGTTATCAGCTTATTTCTTGTTTGTTACTACATTAGCTACAGCAGATGGTCCTTCAGATAATAAACAGCAGCAGCTACATATTGTAAGTCAGCAAATAAAAAAAGGATGAAATCCTGTTTTGTGATTCTTTTTTAGTTTACCAAATGTTACAGGTAATTTACCACCAATTTTTTATCTCCCTTTCTTTTTAATCATCAATTAAATACATGGATACTTTATAATTGTTCATTATTTAGCTTAATTTTAGTTATGTTAGGCTTGCTTTCACCATTTTGTGGCAATAAAAGTTTGATACAACTTTTATTTTTTCATATGCAAATATACTTTATGCAGACATAAGAAAATGAAGTAGCATTAATTGAAAGTGTATAAATTCATCTGATTAAAAAATTGTAGTCCACAACCATTTTACATTGAGGATCATAATTCATTTTCTTTTACAAACATAATTCCTCTTATTGTGGTTGCTCCTAATTTTTCTCCTAACGCTGAATCTTCAGAATAAATTATTTCTTTTGTGTTTTTATGAAGATCTTTATCTGCTTCATCTTTTTTTCTAGTTCTTTATTACCTCTATAAAAATTATATTTTTATGAGCTTTGCCTAATTATTTATTTTTTATCACCCCTACTGATGTTTCTTTACATTTTATTTCTGGGCTGCAATAACTACAACCAGGATGCTATATTTCAAGTTGTACTTTTAAAAAATACTACACCTTTACCATATTTTCCCCATTCCCAAAAGAATTAGTCAAATTATTCAAAAATTTAAGTAACAAAAGTATACCTTTCGAAGTATTAATAATAAAAACTAATAAATTTATTTGTTAACATTTCTTTTATGTTAATTTTTTCGTTATGACAATTTTTATTTTCAGTTAATTCTTCTGCGTGAATAACAGCTACTCTATCGATTAAATCTCTGACATTATTCACCCAAATGTATTTATTTGTTTTCCTGTAGAATTTTTTATTAAACCTTCATTAGTTTTTCATCTGCACTGAATCTAAATCTGCTGAAAATTTTGGCAGAGAGACATCAGTAATAACCTTTATCATATTATCATACTGAATTCCTAAACTTAATGTTACATTATGTAGATCCTTTCCGCAATATAAAGCTCCTGAATGAAATAATATGTCTGCATAAAAGGTTCTGTTAACTTTTGTGTCCCTCATCATCCACAAAAATCTGCTTTTTAGTTAAAATGTACATTAAATAATCTGTACCATCATGTGTCCTTTCCATAACTGTTAATTTATCTCCATTAAATTTTAGAAGTTGTTAAACAACCAGTTTAAACCCAACTGACCTTAACCCAAAAACTTAATCTTCACTATATTTAATATATTCTGACATATTTTCACTCATGTAACTTTTTAGTTCTTCATCTTTTAATTGTTTTCTATTTTTTTCCTCTTCTTCGTGTTTTTCAAAGCATCTTGTATTTCTGATGCACTTAACATACAGGATGGGGCAAATGAAACTGGCCCAGAGAGCAGAGTACCAGGATACAAACACAACAGACAAAATTAAATGCAGTGCTCACCTGACTATAGCAGATGTTGAAAGTGACCACTATTCTCCTCTTGGCGCTTTGGAGTACTTGTAGGCAAGTTTCTGAAGGTGGATCGATGTTTGATTGTTGGAAGTCCTGCAATCTCATCTGCACAGTTCTGCTGCATTTCTTGAAGACGTTGAGGGTTGTTGCGATACACCTTACACTTGAGGGATCCGCACACAAAAAAATCACACACTGACAGATCAGGCAAATGGGTGGCCAGCTAAGGCTTCACCTCTGCTGACAACACTATCATGGAAGAAGATTTTGTAAATATGCTCCAAAGACTGGCCAGCTGATTGCATAGTTCCACCATCCTGTTGGAAGTAAGAGTAGCTCCTTCCCTCCTCTATAAATGCTGGCACAAATGACCTGAAATTCTCTGAGACACTTTTATTTGCCTCATCCTGTGTAATCTTATAGTTTAATTGCTGATGTATCATCAAATTCCTCTAAATATTTATAATAATTACAAGGAATCATTTTTTTCAATCTGTTTATTTTCTTCTACAACTTTTAACACATCATCACTGAATCCTTGAATTCCTCCTCTAATTTTTTCTATTCCATCAATGCCAGCTTCATCTCTTATATTTAGCTTATTTGGTTCTAGGTTGTATCTGCCATCTTCTAAACTCTTCTTCTAAACTTCCTTTATCTTTCCTTTTCGTTGAGCTATGTTAACAACTTCAGAGTCGTATTTTAAACACATTTAATAAGGATTAAAAAACATGAATAAATTATTTTTAATGGTTTATGTTTTTACATTTTTATGTTTCAGATTCTTTATTTTCCTTGTTTTATATGTGAATTTTTCCTCATATATATATCTTTATGTTTTTAAATATTTGGTTTTATATTTTTGTGCTTTATTTTGTTAAAAATATTTAACTTAATTTCTGTATTTACATTCTTTAATTTTTCTAGTCGTATCTCTTGGAATTAACCCTATTTATCATAATTCCAACATTTACCACACATTCCTTTACAATTCATCGAATTTTAAACAACCATCAGCAAACTAATGCCATATATGTGTTATATTTTTATAATCTCGTCTAAAAAAGAGTTTAAAAATTTAGGTTCCTCTCATTGTTCTGATTTTTTGAAAATATTTGGGATAAATAACAGTCATCTAGACCTTGTGTCTACCTCTAGTAAAAATTTCATTAACTAAATCTTAATTTTTTGAGAATAAAGTCATGAAATAAAACCACTGAATTATCTTAACATTCATCCAGTGGTATAACTGAATGATTATTTTCAGTATAAGTAACAAAGTCAAAGACTTTAAGACTCTGTCGAAATATTTTCTCCTATCTTCTAACCAATTTTATAAATTCTTTATGTTTTGATTGATCTAAACTTGAAGAATCAATATATAAATGATTAATTTTAACCATCCTGGAACTAAAACGCCTTTAGAAATCATTAATGTTGCTTGACCACAAATGTTTAGTCCTGTTATAGAACAAAAAATAGAATATGGTAATTGCAGACAATGTTTATTTTTAATTTCTGTTCCAGTATCTACGTTTTTTACTCCCTTTAATTAAAATTTTCTTTATTATTAAATAAGCCCCTTATTCCAAAGGAAAAGTAATTTATCAGTTCTCAAAAAAACATTATAACTCATATTTGTGAAGGTTATAAAAATGTTGCAGTAGTTGGCTTTATGCAACTTTTTAACCAGAAATATTACTTAAAAAATTATAATTATGTATTAATGGAGAAACGTTAGTAAAAACTACTCTATGATGTAGTCTACAAAGTCAGAAAAATTTATTCAACCAAAAAATAACGTCACCTAGAAGAGTATGTAATTAGATGGGTGGTGAACACTAACTTCACTCAACCAAGCGTTACTCAGCACTTGCACATACAAGAGTGCAGAGCGAACTGCCTCCAGCCAGGACACATATAGTATATATAAAGCTACAGAACATTCCACTAAAATGATTCTTGACATTTGTGGATACTTATAGAATGTACTCGAACCGAATACAGAAATTAAAACTGTATATTCAAGACGAGTTTTGAACTTACGACCCTCCCTGCTCTAGTTTAGTATCATAACTACTACGACACGCTGATAATCACTTGCTTCTGTGACTTTGCTCCATCCTTAAGAGATCAGCATCTTGGTGTTGCGTCGTAGTAGCCCGGGAACGAGTCATCAGTCCTGCATACTCCAACTCCCGAAAACTGATTCTCGGCCAGGCGTTGATCTTCTTAGAACTTCTTTTGCCGCTACACTCTTCGTCAGCTTTCCGCTTGCTTTCTGTCGCTGGAGCTTTGAATTTACCCTGGGTTACAGGATCCTTATAGAGCATCATTTGAAAGACGTGGAACGATTCTCTGATCTTTCATTATCTTGCGTCGGGGTCGAAATCAACTTCATAAGTAACATCAAAAAACTGTCTTATAGCCTTATAAGGTCCAAAGTAGCGCCTGAGGAGCTTCTCAGAGAGATCAACCTTTCGAAGAGGAGTGAAGATCCAGACGAGGTCACCAGGCTGGTGGACAATAGGGCAGTGGCTTGCTCCATACCTTCGGCGATCGTTTTCTTGAGCATGCAGCGTGCAAAGTCAAGCTAACTGCCGAGCTTCCTCAGCTCTGGTTAACATTTGGCTGAGGCATTTGTCGTCAACGTTATGAGGGTGTAACGGAAACTCAGTGTCCATCATCGTAGTAGCATCACGCCCATGCAGCAGGAAAAATGGCGTAAATGCTGTTGTGTCTTGTTTATCAGTGTTGTAGGCAAATGTCACGAAGGGTGGCATCTCATCCCAGTCGCTCTGCTCAACACTGACGAATATTGATAGCATGTCGACCAAGGCATTATTAAGAGGCTTTATTAAGGCGTTCAGTAAGCACGTTAGTTTGCGGATGGTAGGCAGTCGTCATGTGATAAGCAACGTTACAAAGACGGTTTATCTCTGTCACAAGATTCGATTGAAAAACTTTCCCTTGCTCTGTAATTAACATCTTGGGGCAGTGTGTTTAATACAATGTCTTCCACGATGCATTTGGTTACCTCGGATACTGCAGCTGTTTTAACGGCTTTTGTAATGGCATAGCCTGTCATATAATCAGTGGAAACAATAATCCGTCAATTGCCACTAGCAATCGTCCGAGGAGGTCAATCCCCAACACGCTGGAAGGCGTTTCGGCTGGTGGAATTGGTATGAGTCGGCCAGGTGGTTTCTGAGGAACTGCCTTTCTCCTCTGGCACTCTCGACAATGAGACACATAGTGACTTACACTCCTAATTAAATTTGGCCAGAAAAATATCTTGTGGATTATATCGTATGTCTTAATAATTTCTAAATGTCTGGCCTCAGGTGTGCCATGCAATTTCTGCAGAACGTCTAAGCTCATTTGTTTAGGAATCACTGGTAGCCACCTCTTTCCAAAGAGATTAAAGTTTTTCTTGCAAAATAATCCAATATTTACCTTAAATTGCCCTTTTACAACCTCTGACCGATTTAAGGCAAGCATAGTTTGAGATATCTTGGCGTCCTTCTTCTGATCAGCAGAGAGATCCTGGAATGTAGCGAGACAGACACTATCTTCAACAAAGTCTTGATGGTCTTCCACAGGGTTTCTTGAGAGACAGAGGTATCTTGGTGTTTTCTTCCACTTTTGTACAGTACAGTAATGTCATACTCTTGAAGACGTAATGACCACCTGGCGAGACGTCCTGTTGGATCCTCAAGATCTGTCAACCAACAAAGTGAATGATGGTTTGTAACAGCTGTGAATGGCCTTCCATAGAGATACTGTCGAAATTTGCACATGGCCCAGATCACTGCAAGACATTCTCTTTCGGTAGTTGAGTAGTTTCTGTCGGCTTCTGTAAGTGTTCTAGAAGCATAGGCTATAACCTTCTCTTTTCCATCCGAAATTTGCACCAGAGCAGCACCAATCCCACATCCGCAGGCATCTGTGTGTAGCTCTTTAGGTGTTCTCTCATCATACAGACCAAGTACAGGGTCAATCACCAGAGCTTTTCGCAGCACATCAAAAGAATCTTGTTGAGCACCACCCCAGATAAATTTAGCGTCAGTCTTTAACAACTCTTGGAGTGGCCTGGCTTTGATACAAAAGACTTTCATGAAATGATGGTAGTAAGAACTTAATCCGAGGATGGTTCTCACATCACTAATGCTTTTAGGAATAGGAAATTCCGTTGCAGATATCATCTTTTCTGGATCTGGCCGCACACCTTCGTTTGACACAAGGTACCCAAGTATTTTGTTTTCTTTTGTACCAAAGAGACACTTTCTTGGATTAAGTTTCATTCTGCCTTATTGGAGACACTTAAGAATAGCCTTCAGTCTTTTTATATGGTCATCAAATGTCTCTGAGAACACTATAATGTCATCTAAATAACAGAGATACATCGTCCACTTCAGGTGCCTTAGAAGATTATCCATCATTCGTTCAGAATTTGCTGATGCTTTACACAAGCCAAACGGCATTACCTTAAACTCATACAGGCCCTCACAGGTGATGAATGCAGTTTTCTCACGATCATCCCCATCTATCTCCATTTTCCAGTTTCCCGAGTACATGTCCATGGTTGAAAAAAAATTAACTCATTTCAGACAATGTAGAGTATTGTCGATTAGTGGAAGAGGGTAAACGTCATTTTTAGTTGTCTTATTAAGCTTCTTGTAATCAACACAAAAGTGCCACATGCCATCCTTATTACTGACGGGGACCACTGGTAATGGCACACAAGTTTCCATTGGTGACACACAATATGCTCTCTGGCTTATTGGCTCTTTGTTAGAAGTGGGTTAGGGGCAAGGGCCATTTTGATTAAATGTTTTGCAAACGTTGAGCCACAGGTGCCATCTCCACTTTTTGGGGTAAATACTCATTGTGTCTTGCTGATAAAGCTCTTCCTGTCTGACCTATGTAAAAACTAGGGCAATCACTACAGGTAATTTTGTAAACTCTTGATTGTGACAATTTATTCTTAGTGTTAATTAATTCAATGTATTGTTGTATTCTTTCTATATTGTAATATAATTCATTTTGACCTACATATATAACTAGCTATTTTGGTATGTTGCTCCCAAGTGAATCAAATGCAGTATTTGTACTATTTCTCTTATAATAACATGTGGTTTCATATACCTAAATTAACTAGAATATAATCAAAAATTTTTGGTTTATTAGCTAATTTATCAATCATAAAAACACTGCGAAAATATTTAATTTTCGTTTGTTTAACCATTTTTATATAAAAATTTCATAATTGTCTGTACTATTTCTTAATTATTTTTGTAAACTTTTTGTATCTGAATGCTACATTATAACTTGTTTGTTCTGTTAATTCTTTGTCTTTTTTTGTTTATTATGAATTCATTTAGTGATATCTGGTGCTCTGCCAGCTAATCAACCAATTGATCTTAATGCTGCTAATATAATCGCTAAAAACTTCTCTCGTGTTTATTTTAGCTTGATCTTTTCTATTAAATATTCAATTGTTTTTTTTCATGACAGGTATCTTAACGTTATGAGGAAATTTCCACCTATTTTTTTCTCTCTCTTCCCTTTCTAAGCTTCACACAACAGTTTATCCATACCATGTAATCCTTCATTATTTATTTTAACTTTAATTGATTCATTTTTAGTGTTACCACATACCAGCAAAGAATAATTTATGCTGGAATTCATTTATATAGATAAAAAATTTATAAGCCCCAATCATTATCATCAATTTACAAGTCCTCTATAGTGTTCCTTTTTTTAATTAATAGATTCATTAATCCATCTGTATCTTCACACTCTCTTGTCACTAGTAATTAATTTAGCCCCCTCAGATTTTACTTACAAATTATCACTATATTTAAACATACCAACAGTTTTAATTCAAAGACTGTATCTGCACTATTCTTAATATAGTTCACCATTCTTTCACTTACATTTAATTTTCTAATGTTAGACACATTCTCTTCTTCATATTCATTTAGTACATGTTGTATCTCTGATCTGTATAAGGTATAATCAATTCTTCTTCTTCCTTCGTTTTTGCCATCTTAGGACAAAGTTAATTCGCTTCAACTTCGTTTCTTCTCATATTTTTTCTTTATCAGTATTCTTTCCTTCTCATACTTTTCAACCTTCTTCAGTCTTCTGTCCAAGATGATTTTGTTCTGGGTCTTGTTCTGTCCTCAAAAGCTATGAAGGCTTGAATATTTTATTTAAAAATCACACTCTTGTATATCTTTGGTTACTGTATTCTCATTTTTTCCAGATCTCTCTGTATCTCTTGGACCCATTGTACTATGGTTTTCTCGTTTATCAGAAATTGTGTGATTTGCCATGTTAACCTCCCCTGGTCCAGTCTGAGGGTGTGCCCAAAGAACATGCTCCTTCTTTTCCTGATGATGTCAGAATTTTTTTCTATCTGGTATACGGTTCCTGGTTGGCTCGGTTTCTAAATTGACCACCTTGTGTTCTTCCAGGTCCTAATATTCTCCTGAGAATCTTTTGTTCTATCAGTTCGAGCCTCTTGAGCACTCAGGTTCTTGCTAAGTTGAAAGTTTCTTCTGCATATAGAGCTTTAGGGCGGATCACTGTTTGGTAATGTTTCAATTTCGCATTTATCGCAATATTCTTTTTATTGTAGGTGTTGATACTTTATATGCTAAGTTCACTTTGTTTATTCATGCTCCCATTGCTTCTTTTTCGGTCAGTCCAATGTCTATCAATTCTCCTAGGTTTTTGAATCCCTCCACATTCTGATTTTCCCTCCTTCTGTTGTCATCCATCTAGGAGCTGTCGTGATGTTTGTCATATATTATACCTTCTCAATGGAGAAATGTAGGCCTGCTGTAGCTGTCCATCTCTGCAGTTCTGAGGTTTGTTTAACTGACTCTTCTAGTGATTCAGACAAGATCACAATGTCATCTGTGAATGCTATACAATCTACTGGTACTCCTTTGTTCTTACACCCCCGTCGTATTCCATCCAGTCCTTTCATTTCTTGTCGCCACTCTCTGATCACCTTATTGAGGACACAATAAAAGAACAAAGGAGAGACTCCGTCTCCCTGTCTCACTCCGGTTTTAATATTAAAGGCCTCTGACAGCTTTTCTCTGAACTTCACCTTGGATGTTGTGTTGCTTAGGGTCTGTTTAACCAGTTCACTGGAATTTCTATCCAAACTCATATCTCCTGTGTGTCTGTCTACAGAATCATAGGCTTTCTTGAAGTCTATGAATGTATGCAAAAAAATTTTACTGCTCTGATTTTGATAATCGATTATCAGTTTTAGAATCAGGATCTGTTCTGCACATGATCTCTCCTTTCTGAAACCTCCTTGGTACTCATAAATTTATGGATTTAGTTGTTCTTCCACTTATTTAGCAGTGCTTTTGGGAATACCTTTAGGTCACGGGTATTAAAGAAACACCCCTTTAATTTCCAGGTTCCGTCTCAACGCCTTTCATGTGTGTAGTGTGTATTCATGCCGATGTCCAACCTTCTGGAAGCTGCTCTTCTTCCCAGATTTATTGTATAATATATGTTAGTTCTATGAAGACATTCTCGTTTGGATACTTTACGAGTTGGGCGATGATCCCATCTGCCCCATGTGCTTTGTCATTTTTCAGGGTTCTTCAAATGTTCTTAATGTCTCCTTTAGTTGGTGGTTCCTAGTCAGGGTTTGGTTCTTTCTCATTGTAATTGAATGTGTTAAGTGGAGCTTCAAAATTCAGGAGGTCTTCAAAGTATTACGCCAAGATCTGACTGTTTTCAATGTCTCCATACACTGTCTTTCCTTCTTTATTCTTAAAGCTGAGGTTTGGAGGATCATATCTACTTAAGTTGGTCTTAAATGTTCTATAGAAGTCTCGCATGTTTTTCTTCTGGAAGTTTTCTACTAGGTTAGATAAAAATTCTTGCAAATATTTCCTCTTGAGATTTCTGATAGTTTTAGCAGTGGCTTTCCTCACTTCTTGGAAGCTCTTTATATTTTCTGGTGTTTTATGAGAGCACCGATCAATCCACGCTTTCCGATTGCTTTATCTCCTTCTACCGACCAACATAGATGTTTCTTCCTCTTCTCCAGGTTAACTGTTTCCTTTGTGCTGTCAAACAGTGCATCTTTGAAAATTTGTGGTAAGGCCTTATGGGACCAAACTGCTGAGGTTATCGGTCCCTAAGCTTACACACTATTTAACCTAACTTAAACCAACTTACGCTAAGGACAACACACACACACCCATGGCCAAGGGAGGATTCGAACCTCCGACGTGGGAAGCCACTCAGACTGTGACAAGGCGCCCTAGACAGTGCAGCTATCCCATGCAGCTGGTGCATCTTTTAACTGTGCCCACCCTTTATAGTTCTTCTGATTCATGCTTGCCTTAAAATCTTTGCTAGTACTACGTTTCATTCTAAGTATCATACTATACAAGATGGGTAGTGTTTTTAGTCTGATGGGCACTTAGTAGAATTTTGATTTTTCTTTTGGATAGAAAGTGATCTGAGTCTAAATTTGCAGCCCAGAGGTCTTTGGTATTTGGAATTTCCTTCTCTGCATGTCTTGATATCGCTACATGGTCAAGCTGAAACTCTCCTAATAATGGATTGGGAAGTCCTCGCGTTTTCTGTTTTCTTGGAAGGCATTTAAACGCTGTTGATTTCATTATCAGATCAAAAGTCTTACAAATTTCCACTAGTCGTTCGCCATTCCGAGTAGTCCTGTTGTGTGCTGGATAGTTCCCAGTTATCTTTCTGATCATTCTCTCTTTCCCTAGATGAGCATTGAAATCTCCAAGTAATATGATAACATTCTTAGGTCTTCCCAACATTCTTCTATTTGCTCTGGGTTGGTTCTATTAGTCTCATTTGTGGGAGCATGTACATTGACCATGGTATAAATCATGTTTTCTCTCCTAAAGGGAAGTGTGGAAAGTCTGTTGTTTCTGTAGCTGAAGTCAGTGATGGCACCCCGAATTTGTTTATCGACTATAAAACCTGTGCCCAGTTGAAGTACATTCTTCATTATTCTCCTGCCAGGGTTTCCTTTCAGAATGTGATATTCTTCTGATTCAAATACTGCTTCATCTGTATATCTTGTTTTTTGTAATGCAGTTACAATGATTTTTGCTTGGTCGAAGTATCAGTAAGATATTTCACTTTTCCAGTTTTTAGGAGTTAGTTAAGATTGAATCCGCTTGGATAAATTACTATGTATCACATTGGATCAGGTAAAAGATTACAATTTTTAATTTTTTGGATTTCCTTTCTTTAATTTTAATTTTTGGGCCCCAGTCTGTAATTTAATTAATGATAACATATTAGTAATAAATTAAATGATTATTTCAATGAAGCTGTAATTCATCAGCTCTCTAAAAAATTAACTGTACCTATAAGAGACCGTTATAAAAATGTTGGTTCTGTTAGTTTTCATACAGCTTTTTTAAATTCAAATATTTCTTTAAAAAGTAATAAGCTGTATTGTGATGAAGTAACAATAGAAATTTCTGTTGGTCAATATTGTTTAAAAACCTTACAAAAATTTATTTACGAGAACAATTACTATTTAGAGTAAAATACATGAAATTTTTATAGAGTTACTATTGGAAGTGATGTTCTATTTTTATATGGATGTAAAAGATAGCATAAGAAGTTCATTTGGAGAATTTCATTTGCTTTTAATAATCAAATTATTCAAGTTAATAAAACATTATTACTAATAATATTACAAAAGTCATACCATTTCAAATAATTAAAGCCAATTTTAATTCAAGTGATGGAATGTTTGTAAAACATGATGGTTATTTGCATCATGAAAGTGATATTATTGCTTCATTTAAGCCTAATGTTGATTTTGGTGCACCAGTAAGTTATGAATTGAATTATCCTTCTTTCATTCCAACGCATGATAAGAATGAGGAAGTGCAAAGAAATTTTTTTGAAGAAAATAATAATTTAATTGACTTTAAAGGTGTCACTGAATTAATACAATTTATTAATATAAATGAACAAAGTTGAGAGCTATCAGCTTTTCCAGTGAATGTAAAAGTAAAAATACTCTAAATACTCCTAATAAAGATGTAGAAATTAACACAATAATTGGCAATGGCTAGCTACAGCCAAATCATTCGCATTTATACAAGATTTTTAAAATTATTACAGCTTATTGAACAGATTATCTAATATATGGCGGTAATATAATGAATAATTTAATTAATAACTATATAGCAAAACTGCCTGATTGTGTAACTATGAAGGAAGAAAATAATATTTTATCTACAGTAGAACATCCATTTATTTCATCATCAGTTTCATTACACTAACTTCGTTCTCTTTATGATAAAATTCATATGGAAGAACACAATTAATAATTGTAAAATAACGAGAAAGATGAATGAAGTATTATAAACACTACAGATGTTGGTGGAGTTTTTAAAGATTATAAAGAAATAATGTGGAAAGGAGATTTAACTGTAATTTTTACTTGGAGCTTAAGTTCAAATGATATTATTTTTCGTTGGGCTGCTTATAATGATTTTGGAGTCGAAATAAAAGATACATTACCAAAAGAGGGAAAAATTATAGCAGAGAAAATGGAAATTTGAGTTCCAGTAGTAAAATATGAACGTAATTGTGAGTTGGAAGAATGAGAAGATATATTGAAAAATCCAGAGATTTGGATTTCTTTTTATGACTAACAGACTACTGGAATAACAGGATTACATGATAATAAAAATTTGAGATATTTGTAACACATTATTGTAATTCAACAGAATTAGATGCATCTAATTTTATTTTTGTTGCTTTTCACTCTAAATAACTAAATGATTGATTCATCGTTATATAATCATGTTAAATAACTTAGTTAACATTTAAAAATGGAAAAAAATAAATTTTTCCGCAAGACAAGGGGAATATAGTTCTACCAGATAATTTTTTGAAAGGTTATGACTCATTTCATAATTTTAATCGAATTACAGAATTACTGATATGAATCCATGAAATTTTATTAAAAATTATCCTACTTATGTCATAAATATGAAACATAAAAAAATATTGTAGCAGTACAAAATATCAATGAAATTACGTGCTAATTTTGATGCTAATATACCAGCTTATACAATTATCTACATATTAGTATATGAGTGAAATAATTTAATATATGATGTTCAACTTAAGAATATCTCTAAAAGTTTTAAATTTTCCCTTAATTTTTTAGATTTTTATAAATTATCATTTTCTTTTAATCTTTGTCTATTCCATTCTTCAATTTCATCATCATAAGACAAATTTTATTGTAATCAGTTCTTAGTCTATATCCAAATTATTAAACACATTTATACACTCTTTTAGTTTTGAATTTAAATTGTGGTGACAACATAAGCAGGCTTCAGGCCATATTTTGTTTTTTTGTGTCCATTTATACCAAAAACCTTTAATAAGAGAAATATTTTTTATATTTCCATAACAAATAAATTAAGTTTTTATATTAAACTTTATTTATATTTCTGTAATGAAAGAATTTAAATTGTCTTTGTTAAATATTTTTCTGTCTAAGTGGAGTCTCTACTTTAAGAAACTCAATGATGCATACAATAATTCATTGTTTAAGAAAAATAATTAGCTAGAAATAGATATTTCATACACTATTACTACATGTAATTTTCTAAACACAAAAATGTAGAAAAATTTGTATTGAGCTCTATAATGAATTTAAAATTACTGTTGCAAACAAATGTTAGAAACTAGTAACTCGATGGGTTTTTCAGTTTTTGAAGATAAAAATATTGAAGTGAGAAGAAAGGAAAAACAAGGAAATAATAATTAATATCATGACATAGCATCTTTAAAAAATGAAAATATGATTTGAAACTCTTATGCTTGAAATTTCACGATTTTTATTTCAAGTATTTGAAACGTTTTTGGGCAACTGAAGCGAACATTCGAAGATAATTCAAAATTATTGGTGAAAATGCTCGATAAATTATGAAAATGTATGAAAAACGATGAAAATGCTTGAAAAACTATGAAAAATGCTGATTTAAAGTTGTTAACATTTATTTACATTTTTGATCATTTTTAACCATTAAATTCTAACTTTTTAGTAAAATCGTGATTTTTCTTCGAAATTTCGCAATTTTTCTTGTCCTTTTCCTTATTGTTTACAATAATTACAGTTTTAGTTAAAATACGCTAGGAACTCTAGTACATATCTACTGGAGGGGGTAAGGTGAAACA
This sequence comes from Schistocerca gregaria, assembly GCF_023897955.1. Classification (NCBI taxonomy): domain Eukaryota; kingdom Metazoa; phylum Arthropoda; class Insecta; order Orthoptera; family Acrididae; genus Schistocerca; species Schistocerca gregaria. Next base: position 307,121,197 of record NC_064931.1, read on the forward strand.
TTTTTCAAGTATTATAAGAAAATTACAGCAAAAGTGATCAGAACAAATAGGGCGTCAGTAAATAATTATACACTAAGTACAATGATGATACTGATGACCAGAGCTTGAAGTTAGTAGAACTGTACAAAACTAAGAAATAAAAAGTCTGTAGACTTTAATAAAGTAGCAATACTCGTGCTGAAACAGTGTATAAAGAGTATACAAGCTCCCTTAACAAACGTAACAATTGAATCCTTTAGATGAAGGAACCTTCCTGATTCTTTAAAACATACAAGAGTTGTACCTCTGCTAATAAAGGTAATGCAGAAGATATAGAAAGATATTGGGCCCATTTCCCTGCTATCATCATTCTGAAAAATAATAGTAGTTACAAAAGACAGATTAATGAGTTACTTCTATAAATACAACCTTTCAAGTGCACCACTGTTTGCTACTTAAAGTAGCAGAATTCACAAAAGTGTTACTTAATGCTCTTGATGAAGGTGTCTCTTTAGATCTTTCTAAGGCTTTTGCTACTGCTGAACATAGGATTCAAGTAAATAAGCTAGAAGAATTAGGAATGAGAAGAATAGCTCATTATTGGTTCTGATCATATCTGAAGAAGTCCAAAGTTTTATTAAAATACTTAACAGAACCAAAATACATTAATATAGGAATTCCTCAGAGTAGCATTTTAGAATCAATACCTTTCCTGAGCCTAGACAATGACTTTCCCATTAGTGTTACTCATGGGGAAAAATTCCCTTTGTTGATTACAGTAACATTACAGTCACTAAGCAAATAAGGTAACTCATTGCAGAGAAAACAAATAAAACTGTTGAGGAAATTTATAATTAGTTCAATAAGCGATCGTCCACTGCAGTAGTAGCCCTTGGGCGGCCTGAATGAGGGATGTCATCGACAGTTCCTGTCTCTGTATCTTCTCCGTATCCGAACAATATCACTTTGGTTCACTCCAAGATGCCTGGACACTTTCCTTGTTGACACCCCTTCCTGGCACAAAGTAACAATGTGGACATGAACTACCGTATTGACTGTCTAGGCACAGTTCAACTACAGACAACATGAGCCGTGTACCTCCTTCCTGGTGGAATGACTGGAACTGATCGGCTATCTAATAGACGCTGCCCATGCATGATTGTTTACATGTTTGGGGGAGTTCAGTGACATCTCTGAAGAGTGAAAGGGACTGTGTCTGTGATACAATATCCACAAGTCAACGTCTGTCTTCAGCAGTTCTTGGAACCGGGGTGATGCAAAACTTTTTGTGATGTGTTTATATAGCTCAAAAGGAATTCAAAAGTCTTTTTTACTCATTCATTTATGTTTTCGAACGACATTTCGCCATGTTTTGACAGCGTTTTTATTAACTCATTTGATGCCCCAAAAGATTCCTACGAAATATCAAATTTCATGCTCAATATTTATGTTATACTGTTCTTTTCATTAAGTTTCTGTGAGCTCTTGAGCTATAATTATGCACTAATATATTTATGAAGGCATAACTAATTTCGCTTGGCGCCATCTGCAACAAAGCGCCAGGGGAAAATCAGATCGTATGTGTGGGAAAACTTACTTGCACCTGAGGACAATGGTAGGAGGATGCATGTGCAAGTTTTCGTTGCCTATGGAAATGCTGCTACGTGCAGTGAAGGCAGTAAGATAATTTCATAGACCATCTTGAAAACTGATACTTTGAAATTCCCCATACAGTATTTTACCACATGAAAATCCTCTTTCTTCTAAAGATTATCATATAATAACAGTAAATACCTTGGTTAAGACTCTTGGGTCAGTGAAAAATCTAGCAGGAAAACTTTGTTTTTTTTTCTAATGTCCTCTTCTAAATCTGAAGATGGGTGACTGTCATACACCCATGCATAGTCAAAAATAGGTCACATGAAATTTCTGTATTTGGCGCCTCAAAACTACACTGAACTTCTACAACTGATTTTAGTTGTTTGTCGCACTTGATATTGTTTCGTAGCATGGCCCCTAAAATTGGATTTTTAATCAGTTTAACTGACTCCATTGGCAGCCACAGTTTCCACCCTGTCAATCCAAAAATTTTCAAGGCGAATTTACTAAAGAAAAAGAAAATTTAAGATGGTTAATTTTGTTGGTTCAACTATGTAGCCTCCCCCTACTTTAGTATAAACTCATGTGGCGCTGTTGGAAAAAGCCCTTGTTCGACTATTGTTCAATTCACATGTCACATTGGGTTGAACATCAGGTTTTTCGTCAAGGCATAGACTCTTTATGTTATTCTCTGCACTTTGCCTTTTTGTTGTAGGTTCACATCCATAACATCAAGTCCGTCCATGCTTTGTTGTTTTTGTTTGGGAGTCAAGGTGTGAGGAACAAACTTTCCTTTTCTCTTCTACAAAATATTCTGCAGAATGTTTTGAAAACTTGGTTTAGACATGTTGCTCCCTTGCATTTGTTGTCACACTATGGCAGCTCGTCAATTACTTAAGTTTGTTTGATCAGGTGGCGTGGATTTGGTATAGGCACTTCATAAGCATCATAAGAATTTGCATTTGATACCTGGAATAAACAGAACTCTTATCTTTGAAGAGAAAAATGAAGAGGCATTTTTGCTTCTATGCAACAAGTGTCACAGTCCAGATGCACTCATTTTTTTATATCTGAGACAGGCACCACTGTCTTTGTGTTTGATATGCACTTTATTGTATTGTTGAGTTTGTTGTGGTAAATTTTTGCCACCACCAGCATCGCAAAACGACTTAATAACAAGCCAGTGTATTTGAAACTGTCCCAGAAAATACTGAATTTGCCGCATATTAGTGATTATTCCACCTGCTTCTTCATCGTATTTTTATCCAGTTTTAGGGAACTTATTTACTTCTTACCTGTAGGCTAGAGCACAATTTTGCTTAATGGTAAAACTTTGACATATTGTTAGAGCAATTAATATACATATTTCCACTACATTAGAGACTAATTATAACAGAAAAAAGACGGATCGCTCGTTAAATGTACTACTAAGCCACATGTATCCCAAATATTGAAGATGTATGTAACACATTTCCTCCCCTCTGCCCCCCTAACCCACCAACAAAGCACACTACATGAACTCACAACATAGTTGCCTCCAAAATATCTATTTTAGATCCTCAGTATCATCTGTTGAGGTGTAGACCCTGTAGCATGAAGGGAAGTGCAAAATGACACACATGAAGGAATTTTATGGCATCTTATGTAATAATATCTTATCTTTTACCAAGTCGTCTGGATCGAGACTTTGGTGAAGAGGAACTGCTTTGTTTTCATTTAGATGTGGAGACTGACTATGCTGTTGATGGTTTTCCTATTACTAGCTCTAAAATTACAGACGCAGATCCTGTTTTAAGGAAAGTTGTTTCTTTTTACAACATAACTGCCTGGAAAAACCTCCAGGCTATGCTTCTGATCTTTAAGGAAATTGTTTTGCGTTACAAAGTTGTCTTTCTGTTTGAGATGGAGTTCTGCTGTTAGCTACAGACGACACTGCTCCTCAGGTTGTAGTCCCATACACCTTTTGGCATGAGGGCATGCGTTTATTACATGTGGACCACTGGAGTGTGTCACAAATGAAAGGGTTTGCATGCAGATATGCTGTCTGACAAGGCATTGATGGGGAAATAGCGCAAGTTGTGACGGCCTGTCCACTGGATTCCATCCATCAGGCAGCTCCCCAGGCATCTTTGTCATTGTGGCCAGCTCCACAGTAGCCGTGGAAACAAATTCATATAGATTTTGCGGGACCTTTCTTGAATTTCTACTGGATTTTTGTAACTGATGCATATTCTATGTTGCAGCACATGGTGTATTGTCTGTCTCCTTCTGTGGCTACAAAAATTTCAGCTCTGTCAAAAAATTTTGCAACAGAAGGTCTTTCATATACGTTAGTTACTGACAATGGCCCCCAATACACATCCCAAGAATTTCAAGTCTTTTATATGAAAAAAATGGTGGTTGCAATATCACAGCTCCTCCTTTCCACCTTCAGTAAACCAGAGAACCAAACTGGCTAGTGTGATCATTTAAGTTTCAGATGAATAAATTTCTTTTGGATGTGTCACAGAAAATGGCTCTTGACTGGTTCATTAGTTCTTATTGGTTTACCCCTGTTAGTGAAAAGAGTCCTGCAGAGTTGTTGCATGGCCGTCATCCCTGAACTCTGATACATCTGCTTCAACTGATGCCAGGACATCTGCCTACACTGGCACTGCAACGCTGCTAGTGTGGCACAGCTGTTGGGGCTCATGGTTTTGACCCCAACCGAAATGAGTGCCAGCAGTCATCGAGTACGACCATGGTCAACGCCTCTGCATTGTCCACACTGCTGAAGGGAGGGCGTCACACTTCGACCAGCTACTACTTCACGTGGGTTGCTGTGCACTGGGAGCACATCTGCTACCCTTGCATCCTTAGTCTGCCTGGCCATTTCCTCTGTCTTGGCGGGCGCCCTCACCTCCATCGCGGCTGCTGATACCTTCACAACCGTTCTCCTCTGCTGTGTGTGCCCCCTTCCGTTGTTGAGGGCCAAGGCAGGTCCCAACTACCGTGCTGTTCCACTTCCACCTCCTCCTCCACCTCCTCTGCTGCCACCTCCATTGCAGCCAGCGCCACCTGTTCAGCCACCTTCACCACAAACTCCTTCACCAGGGTTGAACTCAGACATGAAAATGGAACCCATGCAGGGTCACCTGTCCTACCACATGGTCTCTCACAGGGGGACAGGCGCCACATCTGTTCACTCGCACGCCACTTCCAATCGTACACACCAGTGGCAGTGCACTGCATGATTGAACAACCAGCATCAAAGACAGAAGAAATGGACATGAGCACAGTGCTCACTTCTTCATAATGAAAGAGTAGGGCTGTAATCACCAAATATGAGTGAGAGTTGCTTCATAGTTCATGCATGAAGTTTGTGTCTGATTCTGCCACTAGAGGACACATGGCTTGCTAGTGTAACAGTAGTTGTGTGTGCAGCCTGCTATCTGCAAACCATGATAGAACTAATGATTCTATAGGCTAGAGCGCAAGTCTCTGCCAACCACGTGTGTGTTATCTGTTATATGTACTTTATACATATGGTTTTTCGTGTACTAAAATTACAGTGTTCTTGGGTTAGAATAAAGTAGAAGTTTTCATCATTTTTTCAAAGAGATTCAGTAAATGGTAGTAGTTAACGAGGCAGTTGCGAACTACAAGATGTAACATACACTAGTAAACTAGATTTGTGACTGGACTGAGGGTTTCTGGGTGGAGAGGACACTGCCTGTTGTCTTGGATTGGAAGTTTTTCACAGATGCAGAAATAACCTCGGATGTGCCCCAGGGAAGTGAGTTGGGATCACTGCTGTTCATGGTATGTATTCACACACACACATTCACTCTCAATTATGTGAAACATTCTATCCAACCAAGAGTGGAATATTTCACAAACATTTTGATTTTGAATAAAACATGAAACTGTTCCATCATGTTACGTAGTACCATATGGTAAGCATATTTCAGTTTAAAACAAATAAACGGAGCATAAATTACGCAGGTGTGGGCAATCAGAAAAGTATAAAAAGGAAAAAGCCTAACTTCCATCAGTATTTTTTGAGAGCCACCACTGTTAAAGAAAAGGCTATTTTTAAGCTGTGGGTTTGTTACCATTTATATGCACAAATACCAAGAAATGGCTGCTGCAGATGGCTCGAGATTTGCCCAACAATCCTACACATAATAATAGATCTAAAACCTTTATTCAAAACAGCACAATACGGTATAGGCAACTTTTTCTCCTTTCCTGTATTTCCCTTTCTCCTGTACCAACTACAGTAATTCTCTATTACTGTTACAAATAAACAAATGATGAAAATTCAACAAATACGTGTAATATTAGATGTTTCGAACTCTGCCGCAAACATAAACAAACGGCGTCGTCCCAAGACCACACGCCACTCGCAGTCTAAAGATAGATTCACACTTGACGGAACATCACCGTCACATCGAAAGATTCTCCTCTATAGTTCAAATTATGGTAGTCACACATCCCATCAACGGAATGTCATTGACATGTCACGTCAAGTGAAGGTTCCTAGGGAAGAGTGTTTCAACGGGCCATTGACGGAGTTACGTGATATTTCTCTGTTGCTGCCGGCAAGTAGCACCTCCATATGTGTTTTGTTGAGTTCAGCAAAAAGGCCTATCTAGACATACCTTAGGCAAACCATCAGCTTCTCCAATTGTGACATCAGACGCCTAAATCTTTAATTTGCCTTCGTAATTTTTATTTGTATCTTGCCCAATAGGTAAAACAACTGTTTTTTAAACATTCTGAAATATTTGTGGAACGATGACTCCTCCTCTTCCACCTCCCTGTAAAGAGTGTGGAACTCCCCTTCACAGTCTCAATGTTTTAACATTTTTTTCTAACACTAATTCTTTTTGCCCGCTTTTCCTGTTTCTCATCATGAAGTGCAACAGCAGACATTGCAAACTGCTTTAAACTAATTTTCGGGATTTTATTGCGTTCTACAATGAACTAGGAAATAGCGCCTCTGGTGGATATTTTATGAATCAGCTGTGACGTCACGATGTTCTTTCGGAGTTGCCGTTTAGTGTAAATGCTCAGGAATTTCTCTAACCGTGAACGCTCAATAACGTGACGGTTACTTGACGTTCCGACAAGTGGGAATCCACCATAATGTTGACAACATGCGTAGAACACAATGCTCACGCCAGAGATATTCCTTCTCTATGAGAAAAGTGCAAGGATGTTCAGATTAACCTCCTCGGATTGTAACATCCTAGCAAAGGTGTGATTATTATGTTTTATCTCTGATGGTAGTACTTTGACAGCTGTTGTGTTTTGTTTATGTTTGGGGCAGTTGTGTGGAGGCGTGGGTGCTTGTCGTTGAAGTTGATGATTTGTTGTTAATTGTATGTTTGAATATAGCTATGTGTATGGGTGTTTCGTATAGGCATGTGTCAGTAAGTTATTGGTGAACAAGTCCAGTCAGTTGATGTAGTAGATGGGGAGAAATCAGCTGTGATTTTAGTTAATAACACACCTGACACTGATTCTGGAACAGATGGAAAATAATTGCGGTGAGCGGTAACACAGTGTGGAGTTCGTATCTAAGGTGCAAATCCTATGGGGCTGTTGCTTCTCCATTGTGCGTTGTTTTTTCCTTATTCTCGGTAGTGAAAATTACCCTGCAATGTGAGTGTTGCAATGGATAACATGGGAGAAAATGATTCTCTGATAATAAAAGAATATTTGTCACTAAATGGACAGTGCTTGGGGGAAACCAGTACTAGTTCGGGGGAATCATGTAATAATGTTGTTGATTGGTGGAACGAAAGTGGTTCAGACACAGTTTCGAGTGCAAGTTCATATACTGATTCCGAATATGATGGGTAAACTTTACAACTAATAAGTATACCAACAAATCGTATTCCTTATCCAGATTTGTTTTATGTTGATTGTTTTTTGTACATATAGGTCGTTATTGGAATGGGAAACAGAGATAAATGGAAAAGGGGAAGTTTTCTTTGTGGAATCTCTGTGCACATCAGAAAGTGGTAATAGTACCTCCTTGACCATGATCGCAAAATCAGATAGTAGAGAGAGTATTCCACAACACGCAACTCGACGGAGTACCAAAAGTATGTTACATAAGTGACACTTCTGCTGCCCATGCTTCTATTGCTTTAATCTGTAGTACTTAATAAACTTAAAACATTGGCTAACCCACCGATTTTTTTTAGTGACTCAAATATACTGTTACAACATATTTAAAAATAATCATGATAACCTAGTCTCGGTGAGAGAACTAAAAATGCATTTTAAGTTATTGAACTTTCTGTTTTAATGTACATCTTGTTTTATTTATTTATTTATTTGTCTTCTGGACATTTTATACTGTAGTATATGATATATTAAATACATTGTTGAGGTATTGACACATTTGTATATTTATATTGAAAGGAAGAAAACTTGAGTCCAGATGGACAGAGAAGGGGCTTAAAGTTGCCATGCTCTTTTTTGGACCTGTATCGGCTTTAAACATAGTGACTTAAGAAATCCATAAAAAACCTATTTCTGTATGATCCTACTGGGTTTTATACTTCGCTACTCTCAAATGAAAGTCTAGAGTTGCAACACCGTTCTAATTTACTTAGTGTTTCCTTTAAAAAAGAAACAGTAAATTATGTCACAAATATCTGTAGATTACGAATAGCTTCCATAGTGTGGAAAAAAACCATAAATCATCATGTTGCTGGTGCATGAAAACTCAGCTCTGTTATGCATTCAAATACCAACGCTCAAATCCCTGTCAGTGCTACTACATGCACTACATTTCATTACTCTTCATATGAGGGACTCTGTGTTGGTAAATACGAAACTGCATGCATCACTTCAGAAAGGAAGGAACCAGCAAGTACTGCAGATATATATATATATCTATTTCCTTTTAGAGGGCAGTCAAAGCAGTTATTGGGCATTAGTTAAAAATGCAATACCACGCCGATAGACTAATGAGATCATTATCATGTTGGAGATATGACCCATGGATTATTTCATTAACTACACGAAAAAGTCCTGTTAGTATGTTGTTTTATTTTGCTGACATTTTGTGTTGTTGGTGACATTGTCAGTCAGTCATATCACAATCATGGTAATGATGTATACTACCGTGTCAGTTAACTCCCAATAATCACACCCCATGCCTACCAAAGAACAGATACATATTAGCACTGTGTATCCTTTATTATCCTTACCTACTCATTACCTTCAGCAACTCTTAATTAAACTGTTACTTTCCAACTTAATTTAAGCCTCCAACTATGCTACAGATCTGTCCCTCACGACACATTTTGAAAGAAATTTGTGCCATTTGACTGAAGATTTCTATTCATTTATTTCACAGAATCAAAATTTCAGATTTGTAGATATTCTCAAATCCAATTTGAAATTTCAAAAAATGTTCGACCTACATAAATGACACCTCATTTGTTTTGATGAGTGAGTTTGCAGGTATCAAAATATGTAACATAAATATCTGTTTCTTTTGAATGCATTAACTTATGAGCTTAATTTTTTACACGGGAAAGTTACTGTAGTATTTGACATTAATTTCATCTTGATACCTCTACCCATTTTTGAGAAAAAAGGGGTCTTAACAGACAGATGACCAAGTAATCCTATAAGTGTTACGATTTTACAGACTGAGGTATGAAACCCTAAAAACAGTTTTTTGTCATGGTTTTTCTACCATACAACCAAACTATCACCTTCCAACCTAACTTTGACCCGGATCTATGATACAGTTCAGTTTGTCATGTCAACCACATAAGCATTCAACACAAACAAAACATTGTTCTCCACAACAGTTCACCCTCTCCACTGCACACAATACAATATAAGCTACGATCTGCAAGTAATAATAATATTAAATCAACACACACGCAGTTCAGATTCCACCCGTCTGCTTTGGTGATATATATCTACATAGGTACTCTGCAAGCCACCGTATGGTTCATGGCAGATAGTACTGTGTACCACTATTCATTTCCACTCCTGTTCCACTTGCAAATAGAACTAGGGAAAAATAACTGTTTGTACGTCTCATATGAGCCCTAATTTCTCATATCTTATCAACGTGGTTCTTACCCACGATGTATGTTGGCGACAGTAGAATCGTTCGACAGTCGGCTCCAAATGCTAATTCTCTCAATTTTATCAATAGTGTTTCTCAAAAAGAACATCGCCTTCCCTCCAGGGATTCCCATTACAGTTCCTGCAGCATCTCCATAAAACTCACATGTTTTTCGAACCCACTGTTAAGAAATCAAGCAGGCCACCTCTGAATTGCTTCGATGTCTTCTTTCAAACCAACCTGGTACGAATCCCAAACAGTCGAGCGTTACTCAAGAATAGGTCACACCAGCGTCCTATATGCAGTCTCCTATACAGGTGAATCACTCTTTTGTAAAATTCTCCCAATAAACCGAAATCGATCATTTGCCTTCCCTATCACAGTTTTCACATGTCCGTTCCACCTCATATTGCTTTGCAATGTTATGCCCTTATATTTAAATGACTTGACTGTGTCCAGCAGGACACTAGTAATACTATAACCTAACATTACAGGCTTGTTCTTTCTACTCATCCTCATTAACTTACATTTTTCCACATTTAGGGCTAGTTGCCATTCATCACACCAAAAAAATGGTTCAAATGGCTCTGAGCACTATGGGACTCAACATCTGTGGTCATAAGTCCCCTAGAACTTAGAACTACTTAAACCTAACTAACCTAAGGACATCACACACATCCATGCCCGAGGCAGGATTCGAACCTGTGACCACAGCAGTCGCGCGGTTCCTGACTGAGCGCCTAGAACCGCTAGACCACTGCGGCCGGCTTCATCACACCAGCTAGAATTTTTGTCTAAGTCATCTTGTATCTTCCTACAGTCACTCAGCTTTGAAACCTTACTGTACATCATGGCATCATCAGCAAACAACTGCAGATTGCTGCCCACCCTGTCAGCGAAATCATTTATGTGTATAGAGAAAAACAGCACTCCTATCACACTTCCCTGGGGCACTCCTGATGATACCCCTGTCCCTGATGAACACTCGCTGTGAAGGAAAACATATTTGGTTCTATTATTTAAGAAGTCTTTGGGCCATTCACATATCTGTGAACTTATTCCATATGCTCGTATCTTTGTTAATAGTCTGCAATGGGGCACTGGGTCAAATGCTTTCCGGAAACCTAGGAATACGAACTTTGCCTGTTTCCTTTCATCCATGGTTCTCAGTGTATCATGTGAGAAAATTGCAAGCTGAGTTTTACACCAACGATGCTTTCTAAAACAATGCTGATTCGTGGACATTAGTCTCCAGAAAGTTTATTACGTTCAAACTGAGTATATCTTCAAGGATTCTGTAGCAAACAGAAGTTAGGGATTTTGTTCTGTAACTTAGTGGGGCCGTTCTTTTACCTTCCATGTATACTGGAGTCACCTGTGTTTTTTTCCAGTTGCGTAGGACTTTGTGCTGAGTGACAAATTCACGATAAATGAAAGCTAGGTAAGTAGCTAATACTGTAGAGTACTCTTTGTACAATTGGACTGGGATTCCATCCAGACCTGGTGATTTATTTGTTTTCAAATCTTTCAGTTGTTTCTATACTCTAGATGTGCTTATTTCTATGTTTTCAATACGACAGTCTGCCTGATGGTCAAATGACAGTATGTTTGTACGGTTCTCCTATGTGAAAGATTTTTTGAGCGTGAAATTTAAAACTTCGACTTTCATTTTACTATCTTCAACTGCCACATCAGACTGCTCGACAAGGGATTGAATGGAAGCCTTAGACCTGCTTAGTGATTTTACATATTACCAGAATTTTCTTGGATTCTCTGTCACATCTTTTGCTAAGGTGTGATGGTCATACTAGTTGTATGCTTTGCTCATAGGTCTTTTCACAGATGCACAAATCTCTACTAACCTTAACTTGTCAGTCGTTTGAAGCCAGCACACTTTGACACTGAGACAACAGAAAACAGCACTTCAGTACCACACCCAGACAAAGCAGCGCAGAGGACCACACATTGACTGGCTTACACCAGTTGTATCTCCTGCCGAAACTGGATCTGAAGTCTGAAGACTACGAGATCTGAGCACACTGTGAAATATCAGTTCCCCAACATACCCAGAGCTCTGGTTTTTTAAAAAGAAAATATAAAAGAAGGAAAAGGGTGTGTCGGGGGGGGGGGGGGGGATGTAGTGACACGGATCGACAGAAGCCATTTCATCTTGTCTGCTAAGCTCAATATGAAAAGTGTGTATTGCATGCTGCAGAACCTTTTACAGGCCACTGTATGGCAATGTGAGTGGTGGGTGGACCGAGTTGTTCCACAGCCAGACAAAAAGTATGCTGCAGAGATCCTTGCATTTGAAGATGTTCCTGTTTCCACGTAACTGCAGAATGGAGGGGCATATTTGTGCCATCATTTCTCACAAGTGTTGATGGAACTCAGTGATGGAGGCTAGTGGGTGGAGGTTGGAAGGCTTGTTGGTAATTAGTTCTGCTGGTAGATGTATCGCCTCACTGTGCATGAGCTGTACTGCTGAATGTTGCAGATCTTCTTTGATTGCCAATCACAGGCCTAACAGACTGAGCGGCAGTGCATCTGACCTTGTAGTACTGGCAACATCAACACTGCTCTCAGGGTATGGTGAAACCTCTCCACCATACCGCTTGCTGGCACTTATCGGTTGTGATGGTGTGTGGTGTGCTAAACCTCGTGGTCCAACACTCTTTGATAGTCTTTGTCACCATTGTTGCCATGATGTCTGTCACTGTAGTGGCCTCCAGCAATCCACTGAGGTTACCAGCTAATAGAAGGGGACCCATGAGTTCTGCATGGATGTTTCCAAATCTGGCCAAAGGAGTGATGAATTATCTGTGTGAGCCAAGGACATGGCCGCCAATTTCATTCTGCTGACACTTGTCACACTGCTTTACTCACATGTGGCAATATCTGTCAATCCTGAGCCATGGCATCTTGCTCTTCACCAGTTTCGCTGTAGTCCATACTCCTGGGTGCGCGAAGTTACAGAAGGCAAAAAACTATTCTCTGAAAGTCGCATGGAATGTAGACACATGTGCTATCATGCTCCATGTTCCACCACAGGGATACATTTGCCTTTGCTGATTTGACCCTCCACCATTGTAGGTTTTAAATCTGTTCCTCCCATAGCACATGTGACTCCATGTCCTGCACCTGTGCATGTGTGATGTTGTTGCATCATAGCTCACTAATATTGATGCAACTTCTGGATAAACAGCTAGCAACAGTGTTCTTGTGGCCACTCACTTGGTGTATGTCAGTGGTAAACTAGGAAATTCACTTTGACTCTCTGGTCTATCAAGGCAAACCATTAGGCGACACTTTTTAAAAAGTGCTGTGTTGGGGGCATGGTCTGTGAAAATCATTAATTCTCTGCCTTCCACACATTTATGGAAGTGCTTGAAAGCGGCATACATGTCATGGAGCTCATGATCCATGGTGCTCCAGTTTCTTTGGAACTCTGTTAACAGGAAGGAGAAGAATGCCAGATGCTGCCACATGCTGTCAATGTGCTGTTGGAGAACAGTGCCTTCTGCCACCTGGCTTGGATCCACCATAGTAGCTGTTGGCACATTTTTGTGCAGATGATTCAGTAGTATGGCTTGTGCAACATATTCTTTCACTGACTCACACATGGTTATTGCTCCATCACTCCAAGGCACCTGCTGTGTATTTTCCTCTGAGCATTCCGGTCAGCTGTGCCAGCAATGGCATCACATGAGGTTGGTAGTGTCAGTAGTAGCTGAACATATGTAAAACCTGTCTAAGGTGCTTGAATATCCTTGGTTGTGTCACTTTGTGAATCGCTCAGACACATTTCGCTAGGTGCAAGATGCCTGCTGTTAACACCTCAAACTCCAGGAACTTGATGCTATCTTGGCCAAAAATGTACTTAGTTGTGATCACCACAACCCTTGCCTGTTGGAGTCATTTGGAAAGTAGTCATAGGTGCTTAGCATGCTGTGCTGGTGAATGAGAAAACACAATGATATTGTCCATATAACAATATACACCCTCTAGACCATGGAGGACTTGCTGGATGAAATGTTGCCAAATCTGGGCAACATTTTTTAGCCTAAAGGGCATGTATAAGTATTCATATAACCCGAAAGGGGTCCTTGCTTCAGTCCATCACATTACTTGTGGCCATGGGGATTTATGTGTATGATTGTGCACAGTCAATTCCACTGAACACTGTCGCTCCAGCCAGTTTATTGTTCATGTCCTTTATTTGGGGATGGTTCTCTCATTGAGTATCTGGTAATCTCCTCTAAGTCTCCACATATCATCCTGTTTGGGCTCCGCATAGAGAGGGCAGGCCCATTGGCTGTGTTATTCCATCTCTAATTTGTCCATCCACGTACACTTTGGCTGGGGTCAGCTTCTCAGGCGTGGGGCAAGAGGGCTTGGTTGCCCTGGGGTTGTGCAGAGTCTTTGGTCTTACTTTATGTTTGTCACCTGATGGTGAAGTAAAACTTGGGAACTCTTCTAGGATTCATCAAAAATATTTTTCCTGTGAGGTGCTTGCAGTGGTGACCTGAGCTGTCAGTCTTCTCTAGATGTCCTCAAGTAATTGAAAATGGTGTAGAATATCTGCTCCAATTATAGATTCCCCAATATCTCCAATCAGGAAATTCCATGTGATCAGCTCCTGTAGGCTCCACGCACATTCTCTTCTCGCTGTATCCCAAGATGGTTGTGTTATTAGCCACTGTGATGTGGAGTGTAGTGTCCGTGCAATCCGGTTGAAACAATGTCCTTGGTAAAACACTGATGTTGGACCCGGTGTCCACAAAAAAATTTGTTTATGATGTTTTGTCCATAATGAAGACTTTTTGACATTTTCTGTGTTGTAGGTGAAACCAACACAAAATGGTCTGTGGGTGTAGTTGTGCGTAGTGAGTGGTGAGGCGGTAATGTAATTGTGGCATGTGTATATCATATCCAGCTAAGTGTGTGTTTCACCTTGCTGTTTCTGTCCATTATGAGCCTAAAATCCCATTACTGCAGATACATGGGGAACTACCATGCCAGTGGACTGAGATGGTGATGTGGAGGTCAGTGCAGATATCTTCGTGCATTGCGTACCTGGGCGTACACAGTGGACAACAATATGGGTAGGCAACTACTTAAAAACCAGTGTGGCAGTTATGACAGATTTAGGGCCGCCCGTGTGTGTGTGTGTGTGTGTGTGTGTGTGTGTGTGTGTGTGTGTGTGTGTGTGTGTGTGTGTGTGATGATTGTCTGAGCTTCATTTAAGTGGGCGAAGACACAATATAAATGTAACATGTCATCCTGCACATTGTGGTGGCAGAAAACAGTTTACACATGGATAAACCGGAGTAATGGCTTTGAGGTCTAGAACCCTTTCAGTTTAATGTTTTGTGTGTTCCTACCTTGTGAGGCACTTACTGAGCTTGTCGATCTTGTGAAGTACCTATCGCATTACTGCTGGTTGGTTGCAAAGTGTTGTCACTGTCCTTTGATTTTATGACATCTCCATTTCCACACTTCATAGTGGTGTGTTCTATGCTAAGGCACCACTGTAGACAGGTCACTGAAGGCGGAGGTAATCCAATAGAGAACAGGGATTACACACTATAACACCTTTAATATTGGCACTATATCTCAGAACAAAATACAACCTGTCAGCCTACAGAATCATGCCAATAGAGAGTGAGCTAAAGACCTTCAATTACAGTTATTTCATGCTGTTTTTAGTTTGTCACTTGTTTGTCAATCTGTGCCACTGCATAGTCCGTAGGACTTCTGTCATCGTGTTTTTGCCCATAACAGTTGACTCTTGGAGGACGGCGGCTGTTTTGCTTAGTTAAATACTCACAGTACATCATTAACATAGTGGCACATGGACATAGTTGAAATGATAGTCTCCAATCAGGCACCCATGTTCTGGTTATAATCAAATTTGCTGTCATGCTGATTCTTAGTGCAGAGTCTGACACCATCTCATTACATGAAGTACTAAAACATTCCATTTGCTGTGCTGATACTAGTGGTCTCTCTCCATTGCATTTATATATGTAATAGAAAGTCAGCACTGAGTATAATATTTATAAGAGAATACACCCAAACTTCAGAGAAAGCCTTTTATCAGAACTCTCTCTCTCTTTCTCGGAGGAACATGTATATTTGTGAAAGACAATATCAGCTATTGCTGCCTAAAAGTTAGGAAAAGAAGGTGATTTCGAAATTTCTGCTGTAGAACTAACCTCGATAAAAACAATCTTTTGCCTGAACAGAATCCAAACTCAAACATAAAAATATTCTTTAACCAACTTGAAGGTAGTCTTGACAGTATCGGGACCTAAACAAAACTGTTACAATATGTGGAGACTTTAACATTTACTTTAACAAAATTTCAAAAGATAAAGATGATATTATGGCTAATTGTGCAACATTATTATAAATTACCCTTACCAGAGTTACAAGTGTATCCAGCACAACTATTGATATGATACTGATATACAAGGAAAGCCATGAATATGCAGCTAGAAATTTCAACACGGGTTTAGTGACCACTATGTACAGCTTCTTGAAATGTCTTCAATGATGAACTTAATTAAACAAACAGAAACAATAAAAATAGGAAGGGCCTTCAGCCATCAGAACATTTAATACTTTAGGAATTTACTAAGGAAGGAAACATGGACTGAAATGTACAGATATAAAAACACAGATGGAAGTCAACATTTTTATGGATGTATTTACACATTATTTTAACATATCATTTCCAGATAAAAATCACTCCCAGACAGCCTTATTAAAAAATGTGGAGATCCCATCATTGAACCATTAGCTCACCTTTATAATAGTTCCTTATAAACTGGAATTTTCAGGGTACGGCCAACTTTCTTCCCCATCCATCCTCGTCCTTCCCTAACCCAGTGACCTCACAGTTTGGTCTTCCCCCAAATCAATCCAATCCTTAATTTTTCCATAATGCCTATAAACAGCTAAGCTCAAACCACTGTTCAAGAAAAGTAAAAAGGATGAAGTGGCTAACTACAGGCCCATTGCTCTACTATCTGTATTCTCAAAAACCATAGAAATTTTTTTCAAAGAATAGTAGTAGATTTTCTGGAAGAGCACAAAATACTATCCACAGCACAACATGGTTTCAGGAAAGGCTGATCACCTGGTGGAGCATTTTTGAACTATTAAGTGAAGTACTTCAGAAACTAGATAGTGATGAATATGGCATTGGAATATGTCTAGATCTGTCTAAGGCTTTTGATATCATAGATCACACAAAACTATTACCTAAGCTTGACAACATGGGGACTAGAGGAACATGTAGCAACTGGATAAAGTCATTCCTAAGCGGTCAAAAACAACTGGTTGAAGTGGAACATCAAAATTTCATCTAACTCAACACTATTCACATTATGAAACCATTAAATATGCAGTGTCGCAAGGTTCAGTTCTGGGACCTCTTCTATTTCTGCTATGTGTGAATGACCTAAACAAATTCTATGAGAACATCCTCCAGTTTGCTGATGATACAAGTGTTCTAGTGAGTGGGAAAGAAATGGAAATGCTTCAGAAGTCTACAACAGAGACACTGGACAATATTGAAAAAACTGTTGCAGTCACAAAAAATTGGTAATAAATGCAAGTAAGACAGCAGCACTAAATTTCTATAATGTGAAAAAAGGTGAGCAAACTGCTCAAATTCATATATCTGACAAAGACCTTCAGAATGTAGACAACATTATTCTTGGGAATATGGCTCCAAGTTAATCTTAAATGGGGGATGCATATTGAAAAAGTCTGTAAGAAATTAAGTGCTACATGCTACTTAATGAGAATATTAGAGGGATGCTGCAACAAAGATTCTCTGAAAACTGTGTATGGTGCCTATATAGACTCACAACTGAAATATGGAATTATTTTCTGGGGAAACTCTTCTCTTAGCCAAAAGCTCTTTAGGCTACAAAAAAGAATTATAAGAATAATGGAAGGTGGAAAATGGAACAAGACCTGTATACCACTCTTTAAAAAGCTAGAAATCCTCCCACTTCCATGTATATATGTGTATGAGATAACCATGTGTGTGAAAAAATATTCAATGGAAAATTCCACACTCTTCCAGAAAAAATGAAAATATCCACTCCTATAACTCCAGGCAAAAAGGAAACTTTCATTTAGAGCCCACCAGCACCACCCTGAATAAAAAAAGGAACCCTGTATTATGGGGAAGTTATTTATAATAAACTTCTCTCACAACTTAAATCAATAAATGACCTGGCAAATTTCAAGTCAACTGCTAAGGCGTATTTGACTCATCACTGCTTCTATAGCCTCCATGAGTTCCTTCAGGAAGTTCACTAATGATGTGTGTCTTTGCCTTAGTTATGTATCATATAAATGTTACTAGAACTTTAGTGATTTACCATGTGAATGTTGCTGTAATACAAATATTAATCTGGCAGTAGAGAACATGCTCTTTCTGCTTTAATATATCTACTCTTTATTTTTGTACAATATTTGCTCTGTATATTCTAACTCATTGATCATTTCATGTAGAAATAGTGAAATAAATGCAAATTTAATACTATGTTTTGTTATACATTGACTTGTCCTACATCAAAATGTACTATTTGTGTACTATATGATTAGTAGGACCAATAGAACTCTACTCTCTCTCTCTCTCTCTCTCTCTCTCTCTCTCTCTCTCTCTCTCTCTCTCTCTCTCTCTCTCTCTCTCCACACACACACACACACACACACACACACACACACACACACACACCCTTTCATCTCTCTCAATTTCTACAGTCAACTGAGAGAAACTTGTTACTTTTTCAAAAGTTTATGGATGAGGTAACTCAGTATCTAAATAAATAGTACAGTGGATGCACATCTTGCATGTAAAAGTAATATTTCAGAATGAAAGTAATTTTTTGTGTGTTACTGTTTAACATTGGTAAGAGGTATAACATGTTAATGTTTAACACTCTTTTTTTCCCCCCCACAAGGTAAACTTGCTCGATTGATTAAGCATCGAAGTAGTAAGCGGCTCAGACGGAAGAGTGCAAAAATCTCATCATCTTTGCCATCTACCCCCAGAGAAGTAACTGTTACACAAGAATATTCCAACAGCAAAGTGACATTCCAGGACTGGCAGGTAATTTTACATAATACGTTGTGTGATGTTCAAGAATTATCTTCTCATTGATAGTGAAAATGATCTGCAGAGTTAGTAATGGCACATCTTGCACTAACCATTTCAAATACATTCATTTCCATACACAAATTCATAAGCTATGTTCATAACTTGCAGCAGAGTTTTTAAAAATAAATCGTGGCATCCACAACACTGATATAAATCACAAACACAGATATCGTGAAGACTTGATGACATTCACATATGCATACAGGGCAGTTCCAAGTGACGAAATGGTGAACACGTGAAGCAGCTCATCTGTGTTGGCTGGGTATGGGTTTGCCAAACTCAGGGTTGGTGATCTGGGGACTGGTGAGTACCTCCAGTCCTCTGTAACTGAGCTCTATATGTTCTTCAGTGATCACCATGTAGTATTGCTGAAGAACATTGTGTGCCCCCATGGAATATAAATCTTGGCTTAAATGCCTGGATTACAAAGATGATACAAACATCTAGGAATAAAGCCTTCAACCAGTACGTGTGCTGCATACCGATGGAGTGGATAATTGCCAAAGCAAAACAGTTGTTAACGGGTAACTGCTGAAGTTCTTGTGTTGCCCCAGGGCTCTGTCAGGGTGGACCTTTAGTTCCCTTGTGACTCATTTTACTGAGATGGATCCTTTGAAATATTGAAAATCAACTCCCAGTGTGATTGGTATACTGCTAATGAAGATCAACACTCAAATCAACGTAATAAAATGAAGTTCAGATTTTAGTAGTAGAACACATGCTGTTTGTCAGAATATATATTTAATCATAAAGAGAATAGAAGGCAGTTTTGGGGAACTGTTATTATTCTACATTCAGAAGGGCGGATGGCATTATTGACAATTTAAAATCAGTAAAGTGTTTACATAATGCCTCACTGTTGGTTGAAATATTCATTTCCCAACACAACAGTAAGACTCAAGGCAGCCATGTGTCTAGAAAAATAGGCCATTTAACCAAATCTACACAACACTCATGTGGAGCTTAAGCAGACATAACAGAAGAGGATTTGAGAGACCAATGGGTACAACAAGGCATGATTCAAATGCAAAACATTACATAAAGAGTAGATGGTGGTTTCATAAAAAGGGCCACAGTCAGGCATACATTCTCCTAAATGTGAGGCATTATGTATGTTATCTGATATGCTGCTTTAAATGCCAAGATTTTGCACACACCACTGTGGCATGTATGGGGCAAAGAACTTGCAACAAATGTGTTGGAGCTACTTGCTTTCTTCCTATGAAGTACATGAATTGCTCTGCAAAAACTCTGCCTTAAACGAGAGACTGTACTGCGTACCTTGAAGGAAGGAAGATGGGGACCTGAAGGCACTTGAGCCGATTACATACAGTGAATCAAACAAAAAATTAAGAAATCTGTGCAACCCCCTACATTCTCTGTCTTGTTTGCTTCATCTATTAGAAAGTCAGTACCTCAACACAGATGCAGGTAAATGACATCTACATAAACACCAGCCATTGTAAATGCAATTACGAAAGAACACCGACCTTAAAACTTGCCGCTTCCATCACACAATCAGATAAGGCTAGAATTACTAACATTATAGAGCTTCCAACACCTTAACGGGCAGACTCAAGTAAACAGGCAAGCACAGTGGCACAAAAGTTTCACAGTCAGCTCTGAAAGAAAAGCCAAGACAGAAGTGGTAAACACAGAAAAGATTGTAAACCTTCAAACCATGAAACCATGCATATATAATTCTGTCTGATTGTTCTAATGAGTCAGCATGAGACATTATGAAATATGAAGTCTGCCTGTGGCAATTGTCCAGTCTCTCAACTAAACCCCCAACTGCTGCAGGATTCCTACCCCAGTGGAAGGACAAGGGTAAAGAGAAAATTAACCAATAAAGTGGCTTCCATATAGTAGTGGAATATCAGTTGCGTCTGGACTCATGTAGATAAACTGCAACTTCTATTACAGGGAAGAACACTGAGTTTGTGTCTACAAGCTACATATTTTAAGGATTCTGACCCCCCTACACTGAGTGGATATAGCCTCCCAGATAGGACAACCTCAGTGAAAAGAGAGCTAAAGGTGGAAGGGCCATCTTTATAGATTGTGCATACACTCCTCAACTTTTTCCACTTGTTGCAAACTTACAATCAATTTCTGCCACAGTATGTGTGTTGTGTAGGATCACTGCATGTTCACTCTACTTGCTGCCTTATCAACCAACAGATAAAGAGGCTCTCACCAACTCCATCACACAGATCACCTGACTGATACTTGTGTGGTGATTTTAAGACATACGGTGTTCTATGGGGCTCTACTACTGCCTGCCCCCGTAGTAGATCTTTATCTTCTGAACATGAAGCAGGACAGACACTACAGCACTCTTATTCCACAGTGTTCTGGCCATCTACAAAAGCATTCCCGTAGAATAATGAATGTCCCTCTGCTATCAGTGACAGGCGGAAAACTCTACATGGGTTCAAATATTGACCGTAAGTATAGAACCTCACAGCCTTTTTCATAACAAGGACCAAATGCTGCTGGATTATAAAGGGAGAGTAAGCTGAAATCATGGCATCAGTTCACAAACATTATAAACCAACAGTGCAGTGTATTGGAGACCATTTGGAGGATTTGAGAGAGAGGTGTGAGGTGCTCAGTTAGTGTTGTACTGTGAAGAGGAAGTCTTCAGGCCAGTCCATGAAACATTACCCAGACAATGGATGAATATTTTACCAGAGTAAACACCAGTGTTAGTCACAAGCCTGCTTTCTACGACTACAGAACTGTCACTGAGAGAGGAGGCTGGGACCTCAGGCTCACCAGTTATTAATCATATAACTGCCCCTTCTACACTTAGGAGCCCAATTTGGCAAAGGCTTATGAAACATCACCTGCTTACTTTGAGAGTCCATTACATCATGTTGCAACCCCACACAGGAAGATGTAAAGAAATCATCCTAACACTTTTTTTAACTTCACCAGGACATAAGGACTATTTTCACACTTATGGAGGGAAGCCATTTTAATCCTCCTCATTAAACCTGATACGGACATTACACATCTGAGTAACTATCATAATATTTCTCTCACTAGTTGTGTGGGAAAGACCTTGGAGCAGATAGTCATATCCCACGTTGCCTGGGTTCAGAATATATTGATCAGTCATTGATATTGTGACCCTGCTGGCAGGTATACAACAGATTGTCCAGCTCAGACACTCCTGATAAGTACTGTATCTTACCCTCAAAAAGGCATGTGACACTACTTGGAGGCATAATATCATTGGGCAGCTCCCTAAATGGTACATCATGGCATATTTATAAATTTTCCTATGGTCCTTACTTTCCGCACATTATTTTAGGCGTAGAATCAGCAATATCTTGTATGAGTATTTTGAACAAGAGAATGGTATCTCCCAAGGTAATGTTCTAAATGTGAGAATGTTTGCAACTGCTATTAACAGTACTCCATCAGCAGAAAGGAGCTCCATCCAGTTCTGCCAATTCATGTACAAGTTTTTATTTATTTTTAATTTTATTTTTAGCTCCCATCATTGCAGATAGTGCATGTCAGCTGTAGCTGATAATGGATGGAGGAATCGTTTGATAAAACTGGTTTCAAATTTTCGTCTGGGAATTCTGTATATGTCTTTTTTAACCATTCATGCTCTTTTTTTTAATTTGTCTTAATTGACAGTAAGGGATTCTTGAATTTCAAACAGTTGGTGAGACTTCTCAGCCTCACTTTTGATTAAAAAAAACTTATTTGATTGCCATCTTAGAGATTTAAAAACAGGATGTCCTAGATGCTAAATATTTTGAAATGTGTTAGTCACTGGGCTTGGATGGCAGAATAAATTTGTCTGATCCAATTTTATTAAAATTTAGTACAATCTCAGCTTCATTTGATATATGGATTAATCAGAGAATCACATTTATTGTATTAAATGACATCCACCTTGAGGGAATGAGGCTGGTTACTGGAGCATTTGAGAATGACTGTATTACCAGGCTCCATGCTGAGTCTAATAAGCTGCTGTTGACGTCATATGGCAATTTCTCATACTGCAACAATCATTAACTCCTATCCCCTCTCACCTACATACCACTTCATTGTTAACTGCACTTTTGAATGGCATCAGCAAGCAGTGAGGCTTATTCCGATGTGTACAGCACATTACGTTTAGATTTGGGTTTGGCAGAAAATGGAAATGAGCGTTTGGCGGCATTGGCCAGGAGGCCCCTTACAGGGCAGGTCCGGCTGCCTCAGTGCAGGTCTTATTACATTCGACACCACATTGGGTGACTTGTGCGCCAGATGGTGATGAAATGATGATGAAGACAACACAACACCCAATCCCTGTGTGGAGAATATTCCTGACCCAGCCGGGAATCGAACCCGGGCCCCTTAGGATGGCAGTCTGTCACACTGACCATTCAGCTATCGGGGCAGATGGTTTGGCAGATATTGATATTGTTGCAGAAGAAGCTGTGTAGCACAGTCACTGTGATATAGTGCTTATGATACTAGACTTTTGCATGGAGGGTCGTGAGTTCAAAATTCACCTAAACTAAAAATTTTAATTTCTATATTCAGTTTGAATAAATTCTAGAAGTATCCACAAATGTCAAGAATCGTTGTACTGGAAGGTGCTGTAACTGTATATGTTATAGATGGAGGCTGTTCACTCTCCACTCTTGTATGTGCAAGTGCTGAATAAACCTTTGTTAAGTGAAGTTAGTGTTCGTCATTCATCTAATTATACCCTCTACATGACATTATTCGGGTGGAGACGCTGGGTATTGGAACTTATGATAGCACACATTATTGACAGCACAGTGCCTCCCATCAGGCCACAACAGAGCCACAGTTTACGTGGCAAGAAACCCGAGTTTGAGCCATATTCCACAGATCGCAATCTATCGGAGACAGAAGAGGAAGAGGATGTTACGATGACAGCAACTGTGCACCACCACATGAGACATCCTTCCAGCTTCTCTGGTGACGATGGCGAAGATCCAGATAAGTGGCTGAAGGTATATGAGCATATAGCCAAACTGAACAAATGGGATGACACCGTGTGTTTGGCTAATGTATTTTTCTACTTGGAGGGCACTGCCAAGCAATGGTATGAGAACAACGAGGAGAAGTTCACAAGGTGGGAAGTATACCAGGTGGAACTACGCAAGTATTCCAGCGACACGCGATGACAGAAGTGCAAGGCTGAAGATAAATTAAAGTGCAGGGCACAGCGTCCAGGAGAAACTACAGCATCGTACATTCAAGACGTCTTGGAGCTGTGTAAAATAGTGCATCCTAGAATGAAGGAGGAAGATAAGGTTGCAAATCTCATGAAGGGTGTTGCTGAGGACATGTATCAAGCCGTACTACTGGAGGAGGTTTCAACAGCAGACGACTTCATAAAATGATGGTAGTATATTGAGACAATGCATCACAAAAGAATTACACGCAAGACGTTTTAACAGCTTCCAAACATTGTATCAATGTCTGTGATGGAGGAAGCAACTGATTTCACAAGTGTTCTTCTTCAGATAGTGAGAGAGAAAGTTCAGAAGGCATTTGGATTGCACGGTGAGCAAAAAAACAAGACGGTTCAAGAGGTCATAAGGGAGGAAGTGTAACAGACCTGAACCCAATCTATCATCCTTCATTTCCCTTTAAAATGGTGAAAAAGTCGAGACCCAGGCGAAGTTATGTTCCTACAATGCCGCATGAGGAACCTGTTTGGGCACCAAGGAAGACTGATATCTGGAGGACCCAGGATAACCAACCAGTATGTTTACATTGCGGACAACCAGGACAAGTGGCACGCTATTGTCGAGAAAGGGGGCGGATATTTGATGACGCCCATGTCAGAAGACAGCAGACCGATCATAGCCAACACCAACTCCGGAACGACGAAGATGAACAAGAAGATGTGGGTGCAGGACAACGTAGGTCACCATCACCACAAGCTAGCCACTGAAGAGGATGCTCCCCAACAAGCCGATCAAGGTCTCCATCACCATTTAAAAGCTCCAGCCAATCACCTAGCTGCCACAACCTGGAAAACTAAAGGGTGCGACCTTCCTTGGAGGTGAGGCTGCCGAAGAGAAAAGTCCTCCGCCGTCGGTCACTACAAAAATGATAGGGAACTACGTCAATATCCTCATGGATGGCCAACCAGCCCAAGCTGTTGTGGACTCTGGAGCATCATATTCAGTCATTTCGGAGCAGCACCATCGCCAGTTTTAAAAAATCGTACTCGTAGACAGCAAAGCATCTCGGCTGAAGGTGGCTTATGGGAAATATTTAAAACCTACAGCAAAATGTACCATTCGTGTGGGTATAAGTGATCATACAGAGCCCTTAGAATTCTATGTACATCTGCAGAACAAATTTGTAAGTCAAAGCCAGCTTATTACCATGACACAAAAACTGAGAACTGCTGAGAAAGGTTTTGGGTACTCAGTTGTGAAACAACTTTCAGAGAGTCTATCGGCCAGTATGAGCAAAAACATATTCCGGAAAGATCTGAAGGATTATTTAATGGAAAAAAAAAAAAAAAATATGCGTGGTCTGTTTTGAGACGTCTGGTCTGTAGTTAAGGAATGTTCAGGTAACTCTGAGGTCTAAATACTAATCGAGAGAAAAATCCATGCAGAATACTATCATTATCACCAATTTCATGTTCTATATTGTAATACATAGACTATATATTTCACATTATTAAGTTGCCTTGTCCTATATTACAAGTACACACACTGTATATAAGGTAATAACATGGAAACAAAGAGAAGTAAATAAATCAGACATTTTGATCTCGGTAACCTCTCAAGGCTCTGTTAAAAACAAACCACGAACTAAACCAACCTTGAGCTAAATGTAGTTTCAGATGGAATGGAATCATATTTAAGTTAGCCAAATTTGTGCACATCAACTCTATTTACAGTTATTTCCGTAAAAGTACAAATAAAACACCTCTTACACGCCATTTTCCGGATTAACGACAGTTTTTGCACATTGGTCTGAGTTGGTGGTTTCTTCTTTTTTTTTTCTTTAGTTACAAAGTGCAGAGGAAAATAAAGAATTGATGGTACAGCATCTGGCTTGAGTTTCCTTCCTATGCCAAAGGCCTCAGTATTAAAACATTCTGGTGACCAATGTTTGCTGCATAGCACTGTGTGGTCATTTGTTTTAAAATACTCCCTTTTCATAGCAAGGGCCCAAATACACATGTCAAAAAAGTTTTGCATCACCTCAGTTCTAAGAGTTCCTGAACCTGAACAGAAAATTGGAATAGAGATCAACATAAATGTCTTTTCTGCCCTGTTTATTGCTCATGAAGCCTAGTGCAGAGTTCACTCAGGTGACTGATAGCATAGGGGAGTTAAGTAGGAATTTTATGAAGGAGGGCAGGTAGTGATAGTGGGTGGAGCAGTGAACAGTCTTGACAGGGATGGGGAATGTGATGTAGGTGGTGACCTGGTAAAGACAGCTGGTCAAGCTGGTGGCACTAACGTGCACTTCGTGCAACAGTTTCAGCATCATGATCGGCTTCAACTTAACACGTCTGTTAGGTGCGTTAACATGGGGCTGGAGAGGGCACTGATGGCAGAGGGCATGGATCACATTTCAGTGGTGCCACTTGGGTCTATCAATAGATCGGGTTTAAGTGGACATGGCCTGCACCTCAATAGGTATTGGAAGGGGAGGCTGACAAAGCTTTTAGGTGACAGTGTAGTGGGTGCCCCCACCCCCCCTCCCCTCCCCACATGAACCATGAACCATGGACCTTGCCATTGGTGGGGAGGCTTGCATGCCTCAGTGATACAGATAGCCGTACCGTAGATACTACCACAACGGAGGGGTATCTGTTGAGAGGCCAGACAAACGTGTGGTTCCTGAAGAGAGGCAGTAGCCTTTTCAGTAGTTGCAAGGGCAACAGTCTGAATGATTGACTGATCTGGCCTTGCAACAATAACCAAAACGGCCTTGCTGTGCTGGTACTGCAAACGGCTGAAAGCAAGGGGCAGTTGAATTTAGTGAAACTTAAGTTCTAATTGTTGTTGTTTATAGGTCCCCTAACTCTGACTTTAGAGCATTTGTGCTCAAGCTAGAGAGGGCTCGTGATTCACTTTATAGGCGATATCAGAAATTAGTTATATGTAGTAACTTAAATATTAATTTTGTATATGATGGTGCAAGAAAAAGGATGTTCTTAGATCTCCTAAATTCATATGATCTGATGTAGATGGTGTTTTTTTTTTCCAACTAGGGTGCAGGGGAACAGTAGCACAGCCATTGATAATATTTTTATTCATTCTTCATTACTAGATGGGCATTCTGCTAGTAAAAGGGTGAATGGCCTTTCAGACCATGATGCACAAATTTTAATACTAAAAGGGCTTTGTTCTCAAACAAATGTCACATAAAATTACACACTTTATAGGAAAGTTAATCCAATAGAGAGTTTTTTAAACCTCATCAAGGAACAAGAGTGGCAGGACGTTCACAGTGCTGATAATGTAGATGACAAATATAATGCTTTCATTAACTCATTTCTCATGCTCTTTGAGATTTTCTTTCGATTAGAACATTCTAAATGGGGTACTATCAGTAGAAGGCAGCATGGGTGGCTGACTAGTGGGATAAGAATACCCTATAGAACAAAGTGGGAAATTATATCAAAATTTTAGAAGTAGTCACATTCAAGCTACTGTAGCCCATTACAAACAGTACTGTAAGGTAGTTAAAAAAGTTATTAGGAAGACAAACATATCTGGTATGCAAATAGAGTAGCTAATTCACTGGATAAAATTAAAACCATATGGTCAGTTGCGAAGGAATTGTCTGGTCCGCAGCACAAGGTCGATGATATAAAGTCAGTTGGTAACAAAAATATTTCTGTTACTGATAAATCAGATATATGTACAGTATTTAACAATAATTTCTGAGCATTGCTGGTGATTTAAATAAAAATTTAGTTTCTACAGGGAATCATATAACTTTTTGGCAAATGCCATTCCGAGATTTATGTCTGAAATACTCCTGTGTGATACAGACAATAGGGAGGTTGAGTCAGTAATTAAATCACTGAAGACTAAGGGCTCTAATGGTTATGATAGAGTGTCTAGCAGAATATTAAAGTACTGTGCTGCACATGTTAGCCCTGTATTTAGCCATGTTTGTAATTTTGCCTGTAGGAATGGTCAGTTTCCTGGACGATTTAAGTACTCATTAGTAAAGCAGATTTATAAAAAGGAAGAAAGGGATAATGTAAATAATTTTAGACATATTTCTATGCCATCAGTGTTTGCAAAAGCTGTTGAAAAGGCTGTGTATATAAGGATAATTGATCTTTCTTTATCACACGATTTGCTATCAAGTGTACAGTTTGGATTTAGAAAGTCATTTAACAATTGAAAGTGCTATATTCTCTTTTCTCTGTGAGGTACTGGATGGGTTAAACAAAAGGTTTTGAATGGTAGGCACATTTTTTTATTTAACTAAGGCATTTGATTGTGTTGATTACAAAATATTGCTCCAGAAGTTGGACCATTACAGAATACAGGGAGAAGCTCACAATTGGTTCACCTCTTTCTTTAGCAACAGACAGCAAAAGGTCATTATTCACAGTGTTGCGAATGACTGTGATGTGGGGTCTTACACTCAATTCAACAAAACCTGATGTTTTAATTTCACAGAATGGGCATATGATTAGTGAAACTAAGCAGTTCAATTTTCTAGGTTTTCAGATAGATAGTAACCTTTCGTGGAAAGCCCATGTTCAGGATCCTGTTCAAAGACTTAATGCTGCCATTTTTACTATTCAAACAGTATCTGATTGCTGATTTTCATTTGCTTATGTCATATGATATTATATTTTGGGGTAGCTCTTCCGATTCTAAAAGGGTATTTTTAGCTCAGAAATGGGCAGTTTTTACAATAAGTTATGCAAGTTTACAAACCTCTTGGCAACCCCTGTTCATGAGTCTGGGTATTTTGATATTGACCTCTCAATATATACATTCCTTACTGTTGTTTCTTGTTAACAGTATTAGCTTATTCCCAAGAATAAGCAGCTTTCACTCAGTTAATACTCAGCAGAAATCAAACATGCATTTGGATCGGATTTCCTTAACTCTTGGTCAGAAAGGTGTGCAGTATACTGCTGCATCCGTTTACAATAAGCTACCACTCAAATTCAAAAATCTTAGCATTAATCCACGTGCTTTCAAATTGAAACTGAAGAGTTCCCTCATTACTGACTCCTTCGATTGTGTCAAGGAGTTTCTTGAAAAATTAAGATGATTCTTGTTGTATTGTTGATTGCGTTTACTTAAACATATGGGCTGAATTTTTTGGGTTCATAAACATTTATTTTTATCTGTTATTACTTTTCTGTTGTAATTTCATGTACTGACATGTTACGTGTCCTTGGAGATTTGCTCCTCAATTTGGTCCTACGGAAATTGATGTGTAAATAAATAATAATAAATAACTTGATGCCCTTCTAGGGTACTGAGCAACTGGAAAAAAGCACAGGTCATTCCCGTTTTCAAGAAGCATCATAGGACAGACGCACAATATTACAGACCACTTTCATTGTCAGTGTCTTGTAGAATTTTGGAAAAATTTTCATTCTCTTATGTTGTATAGTATTATATTTTGGGGTAACTCTTCCCATTCTAAAAGGATATTTTTGGCTCAGAAACAGGCAGTTTTTACAACAAGTGGTGTAAGTTCACGAACCTCTTGGCAACCCCTGTTCACGAGTCTGAGTATTTTGACATTGGCCTCTCAATATATACGTTCCTTACTGTCGTTTCTTGTTAACAGTATTAGCTTATTCCCAAGGATAAGCAGCTTTCACTCAGCTAATACTTGGCAGAAATCAAACCTGCATTTGGATCGGACTTCCTTACATCTTGTGCAGAAAGGTGTGTATACTGCTACTCCCATTTTCAGTAAGCCACCACAAGAATTCAAAAATATTAGCAGTAATCCACACGCTTTCAAATCTAAACTGAATAGTTGCCTCATTGGTCGCTCCTTCTATTCTGTCGAGGAGTTCCTTGAAAAATTAAGCTGATTCTTGTTGTTTTGTTGATAGCATTTACTTAAACCTGTTGTTGTTGTGGTCTTCAGTCCTGAGACTGGTTTGATGCAGCTCTCCATGCTACTCTGCCCTGTGCAAGCTTGTTCATCTCCCAGTACCTACTGAAACCTACATCCTTCTGAATCTGCTTAGTGTATTCATCCCTTGGTCTCCCTATACGATTTTTACCCTCTACGGTGCCCTACAATGCTAAATTTGTGATCCCTTGATGCCTCAAAACATGTCCTACCAACCTATCCCTTCTTCTAGTCAAGTTGTACCACAAACTTCTCTTCTCCCCAATCCTATTCAATACCTCCTCATTAGTTACGTGATCTATCCACCTTATCTTCAGCATTCTTCTGTAGCACCACATTATTATATTCTTCTTGAAGTCTGAGGGTATTTTACCTGTCTCATACATCTTGCTCACCAGCTGGTAGAGTTTTGTCAGGACTGTCTCACCCAAGGCCGTCAGTAGTTCAAATGGAATGTTGTCTACTCCCGGGGCCTTGTTTCTACTCAGGTCTTTCAGCGCTCAGTCAAACTCTTCACGCAGTATCTTATCTCCCATTTCGTCTTCATCTACGTCCTCTTCCATTTCCATAATATTGTCCTCAAGTACATCGCCCTTGTATAAACCCTCTATATACTCCTTCCACCTTTCTGCCTTCCCTTCTTTGCTTGGAACTGGGTTGCCATCTGAGCTCTTGATATTCATACAAGTGGTTCTCTTCTCTCCAAAGGTCTCTTTAATTTTCCTGTAGGCAGTATCTATCTTACCCCTAGTGAGATAAGCTTCTACATCCTTACATTTGTCCTCTAGCCATCCCTGCTTAGCCATTTTGCGCTTTCTGTCGATCTCATTTTTGAGGCGTATGTATTCTTTTTGCCTGTTTCATTTACTGCATTTTTATATTTTCTCCTTTCATCAATTAAATTCAATATTCCTTCTGTTACCCAAGGATTTCTAGCAGCCCTCGTCTTTTTACCTACTTTATCCTCTGCTGCCTTCACTACTTCATCCCTCAGAGCTACCCATTCTTCTTCTACTGTGTTTCTTTCCCCCACTTCTGTCAATTGTTCCCTTATGCTCTCCCTGAAACTCTGTATGACCTCTGGTTTAGTCAGTTTATCCAGGTCCCATCTCCTTAAATCCCCACTTTTTTGCAGTTTCTTCAGTTTTAATCTACAGGTCATAACCAATAGATTGTGGTCAGTGTCCACATCTGCCCCTGGAAATGTCCTACAATTTAAAACCTGATTTCTAAATCTCTGTCTTACCATTATATAATCTATCTGATACCTTTTAGTATCTCCAGGATTCCTCCATGTATACAACCTTTTTTTTATGGTAATTGAACCAAGTGTTAGCTATGATTAAGTTCTACCAGACGACTTCCTCTTTCATTTCGTAGCCCCAATCCATATTCACCCACTATGTTTCCTTCTCTCCCCTTTCCTACTGACGAATTCCAGTCACCCATGACTATTAAATTTTCATCTCCCTTCACTACCTGAATAATTTCTTTTATCCCATCATACATTTCATCAATTTCTTCATCATCTGCAGAGCTAGTTGGCATATAAACTTGTACTACTGTAGTAGGCATGGGCTTTGTGTCTATCTTGGCCACAATAATGCGTTCACTATGCTGTTTGTAGTAGCTTACCCGCACTCCCATTTTTTTATTCATTATTAAACCTACTCCTGCATTACCTTTATTTGATTTTGTATTTATAACCCTGTATTCACCTGACCAAAAGTCTTGTTCCTCCTGCCACCGAACTTCACTAATTCCCACTATATCTAACTTTAACCTATCCATTTCCCTTTTTAAATTTTCTACCCTACCTGCCCGATTAAGGGATCTGACATTCCACGCTCCGATCCGTAGAACTCCAGTTTTCTTTCTCCTGATAATGACGTCCTCCTGAGTAGTCCCCGCCCAGAGATCCGAATGGGGGCTATTTTACCTCTGGAATATTTTACCCAAGAGTACGCCATCATCATTTAATCATACAGTAAAGCTGCATGTCCTCGGGAAAAATTATGGCTATAGTTTCCCCTTGCTTTCAGCCGTTCGCAGTACCAGCACAGCAAGGCCGTTTTGGTTAATGTGGCAATGACCTTGGAGATTTGTTCCCCAATTTGGTCCTACAGAACTTAAGGTGTAAATAAATAAATAAAAATCAAGATTGGACAGTGTTGTCTATATGGAAAGTCTTATAACAAACCATGAACTTTAGAGAAGTAACTTATTCTCATTAGTTGTTACAAAGTATAGCTCAGGATTACAATCCTGTCTTCAAGCTGCTAATACAGATGTTTTTTTATCAGTTGCATCAAAAAAATATAAGCTGTTGTCTTCTGCCCAATTTACAATGGCTTCACCATTTTCATCATATTCCTTTTACTTACGTCGAGTATGGTGACTTTTAAGGTCTCCGAGATATATGGCAGGGTGTTGTGATACCGGAATGGGCTGTGGGGCTGTGGATTTAAATAGTAAGCATTAAGAACTGACTCGACGCCTTTTGACAAGAGCCTGGCAACTATTTTTGTGGTCAGCCAGAAGGCGATGGACAAAATACTGACCATAGTTTTCAGTCTGCATGCCCACATTCTTGTCCAGCCCACTGAAAGAAATGTTTCTATTCTCTTTCTGCTTATTGGGATCAGGACTATAATTATAAATGAAGATTTAGAGTTCTAATCCATACATATATTTGGTAAAGTTTCACACACACAACATTGTGAAAGTCATTAGGCTCATATTGACAGTAAATCTTTCTACCCTAAACAGCACTATGAGCAGTTCAGAAATGACCTCTGTGCTAAGTTCCTACCAAATCGTCTTTTGCCCTGACTACAGATACTCAGTTAAATTAAATGCTCACCACAAAAGTGGAAGATAATTGTCCCCACTTGCCACGTGGATTTGTAAATATCACGGATAGCACACTAAAAATTACTTTAGTGGAAATCTAAGTGATCCAGGGCGGTGTACAGTCTTCACGAGTTCACTGTCAATTATTACAGAAAACCAGTGTTTTGCAACAGCCCATCTCTGGTGTCACCCGAGGCAGTGTGCAATCCAGTGTTTGACAGACGCAGATCTTACAGTGACTGGGTGCAAAGTGAAACCTAGTCTTGCCTCTCAGGATATATCGCAGTGGATGGCCAAAGGAACTTTTGCTGTCATCTATCTTATGCACACAGCAGCAGTCTCTAAATGGCCACTTTCTCGTACACACAATATTTAATAACAAAGTTATGAATTAATGTAGAATCTTCTTAATTTTTACAAGCATGTAGTAGGTAAGTTGGTTGAAATCACAGAAAAAGTTTCAGCTCACTTGCATAAAAACTTTCCCTTCTAGAATTTTTAGAGTGGAACTGACAGTAGATTGTTACCTCTGAACTATAATTTTAAGAGACCTTGTATTGGTTGTTATTACCAACATGGTCCTAAAATTTGTTATAGCTCCATTATTTAATAGGTTTTATCATGTGCTGTAACCAAAATTTTCTAGCATTAAAATTATAGATACTTAATCTACTACAAACGGGGATGTTTTAGTTACAAATTTAGTTTTCATTAAATTACTCAAAAACTGTTAGAGGTAGCTTAATGTCGTCACATAATTATTATTTTTAGCATCATACAAATTTTCACATTTCTAAGTCTAATATTTAGCACCTTCAATTTTTCTTAAACTGTGGATTCTGACCACAATTTTATTTTATCATTTTGCTACTTGTACCAGTTTATTTGGACATACATTGGCACATTATGACCAATTTCTGGCTTTTTATCTTTATTATTTAGCACCAGTTATCTTTTTCTTAAAACGATGTACTTATGAAAACCACTGATTTAATCACTCTTAAGACTTGACATTTAAAACATTATAACATTAAAGTATATGCTGACAAAGATTGAAAAAAATTAACTTTTAATTTTATTCTTAATTATGGTGAAATACTTGTGCACTATGCGCACATGCATTATGGTGACGTGGCGCTACTAGCAGTGAACTGGGGTAAGTCCTGGCACACTTGCTCACCTCTGTATCTCACAAATGATACAGCGCTTCTTCCACTACAAGCTAGCTGTTGGTTTGTATTTATTAATTAGTGTTAGTTATCCAATTTTTACTGTAACTTCATGGATGTCATTGAGCTCAGATACAGAGCATGGATGTGCATTATTGACTGACAATTGTATGTACGTTGCCAGTCCACGGTGGTGCATTGCTCGTAGTAAGTCAAAGCCAGGAATTTTTTCCCCTCTAATTTATTTGATCTTCAGTTTCAGTATGTGTTTCCTGAACAGCAGCAGCATTGATATTATATTTTGATAAAATCTTCTGTAAGATTAAATTCTGATTTACTTATGCCTTCAATATTGACCTGACGGGTCTTGATAACAGGTCCAAAGATTATTGCAGAATGTCCTGAGAAGAACCAAAAAACTAGTAAATAGTCCTTCCTTTCTCTCAGGAATAATTAAATAAATTTAATTTTTGTCTGTATTTCTGCTAATGTTTGGGTGCACACTTAACTTGATATTGCAAATGTAAGTTGTAATTATGTGGTGAACTTTTTCCTGAGGAAAACAGAAATACACAAACAATAAAATTTGTCTCTGATTATTTGTGCAGCAAGGAGAGATTCGAGAGGTGACAATCCCAGTGAATGGAAGAATGGTCCACAATCTTGGACGACGTGCCACTTTGTCTGAAATGTTACTGGGTTTAACGACTAGTAAATTTGGTGATGGCACTCGAGTTATGGTTGCTGGATTCATCCCAAATGGTGAAGCTGCCAAACACTGTGGTATTAAAATTGGTGAGCTTTGAGTGAAGCATATAATAATTTTTTTATTAACCTCAGATACTTTGTTTTTTGTAGATTATTTCACACAATGTATACTCTCAGTACGCTTAAATTAACACATTTCCATTTTTCCTATGAAACATGTATACATTTTGAGCACTGTGTGAACAAAATACATAGTTGCAGTGTTGGAACTGTATGAATGAAAAACATCACTGATCCACCAACAGCAATTATAGAAAAAAGAAAAATAATAAAGATAAGGAGAAAATTTCATATGTGTGTAGAATCTCTGCTGGAGACTGCAATATGCATATATGTTACTTTTCTTTATGGGTAGAATTTATGCAAGATGAGAAGAGTACAATCAAATAAAAGTATAAGAACTTATGCCTAAGTGGTAGTAAATACAGACACAAAAAAAGACACTGTCATTGAGCTATGGGACTAAGATTTCCTTCATTTGATGAAATAGTAGAAAGGGTAGATAAATGAGATTATTCAGAATTGATGTAGCAAAATCATTCAGAACCTCAGCAACAGCAGAACAAATCTGAAAAGAAATCAGGAATATGTTGCCATCAACACAAAAAGCTGACCACCAGCTATTATATTGTCATATAGTCACCAAAAACATATACCAAATATAAAAGACAGATTGCCAATGAAAGTCAGCACCTAACACTAAAAGCAGGTTTATTATATTTGTACAACTTGTACCACATACAGAACTAAACTTCCTTTTGAATTAGGATGGCTCCTATTCATACACAAAATTTCTTTTCTGGAGTTATGTGGACATTTTATTAAGAAGCAGGTTGAATACTGTGGCTGTATCACATGGATAACCTTGTAGGCCTCTATCCCTTTGGATGGTCCAACCAATGATTGGGCTGGGGTGACTAGTGGTAGATTGGTACAAAGGATAAGTTTTGCATTGGGGCAGTCAGAAAGATATGAATGATACAGTTTATTTATTTACTTATCTTTTTAAAGAAAGGATTCAGTGTTCAGTTGATAGTGAACTCATTAGAACTAGGGCTCATGATTGGATTGCATAAGGATTGGGAAGGAAATCAGCCATGTCATATTCAAAAGAATCACCCAAGCATAGGATATGTTTCTTATTGCTAAATTAGTAGATGCAATTTTGGGGACCTGTACAATTGTATCTTTATGCGGAAGTTGCTGGTGCTGTGAAATCAATGAAGTAGTTGCAAAACATAACTATCTTAAAATGAACAGTGACTTCCCAAAAGTTGTTTAAACTTGAGATAAAATTTCTTACGGAATCTAGCATTGCAAACAATTTTTTTTTTAAGTGATGTTCCACACAAGGATATTGTGGAGATGAAAATTTGTGAATTGAATTGTAAAGTCATTCAAAAATATTATGTTGCCATTGTCATACAAAAATGAGTGGCGAGCTGATAAAGGCAACTGCCTACATTTAACATACGAATGCTCTTAGGGAAAACTGCATGATCATCATACATTTCAATGCAATATACTTTGTAATAAAGCCAGTTTTCAATGTGGGCAGTTTGTTCACACAACAGTCATATGTGTGAAGGAAAAGAATCACATGGAAAATATGACAAAGCCTGTCATAGACACTGTCTGTAAGCATGCCTAAGTTTCTCTTGCAGCTATGCTGTTTGGTGTAAGGAGCTTTTATAAGTTTTGAGGAATGAAATATAATGACACTAGTCTTTATAAGGGAGATTCTATATGTCATAAGAATAATGGCCAATAATGGAGTGCAGCATTGTACATGTGTAACCTCATGTGCCTCGGATCATAAAAACTGTTCCCACAAAGTTGACATCACACATGGTGGTAAATAGAGATGCTATAATTACCTTTACTTGCAAGTTCAGCCAAATATGTACAATCTGATCCAGATGGTCAGTGAAGCCAGGAAATCCAAATGATACATTGTTCACAATATCTTCTCAGTATACAGTTCAAGGTACATTCATCAATGTGTTTCTAATTGTAAAATCTCTGTCATCAAATGGGCAGACACACAGTACAAAACAAAAAATTAAGAACTAAGCATTATCAGCCAGCAATTTACAATTGAAGTTATACTGTTGTGAGACTTTCTAAATGATTAAAACTGTGTTGCAGACCAGTGAGGAACAAAAGCCATTAGACTGTTCAACATTAGTTTTGTGTGACAAGTCTGATTACTATACTACAAGGGCTACAAACAATGCAAGATAATGCCCACAACAAAGAGAAACAATGTGACATTATCCAATTAAAAGATTGACTGTGAGCTTATGTAACTTGTCATATCATTTAAATTTCTAGAGGTGACACTACAAAGCTATATGTGAATGAAGATACATTTGAAATAAATGGCAGGGAATGCAAATGACAGACTTGTGGAGAGGCTTCTGGAAAGGTGTATTACACTTATATAGAATACCGCAGATGAGACCCTAATGTCACCTATTACAGAGTACTTCTCTAGTATTCGAAGATCTTATCAAATAGACATTACAGAAGATGTCACATAAATGTAGAGATGTGCTGCAATTACTGTTACGGGTACAGCTTGGTACAGCTCAAGAAAGATGATATCGCTCTTGTGAAACTCCATTATGGAAATACAGGGAACTGGTTCTTAAGGGAGACTGTGTAACAGTACTGTTGTTCCCATTATGTATCTCTTCTAGGAATTATGAGAATGAGATGGGTGATATTCAGATTTCTGCAGAGATGTTGTAGGAAACTTCTTGTAGAGTGTAAATACTTATGGATTAAAGGAGACCAAAAGTATTGTCAATATGCACACACAAAAGGAAGAAAACATACTAGCTTTCAGAGTTATTCTTTGACGGGCTAGAGTAAAATACACACACTCTCCTACACAAGCATACACACTTCTGTGCCCCCACGTGGTGCCAGATGGATTAAGAGTGGCAATGATATTTGTCAGCATGTGGACTGGTTGTGGTGGGGGTATTTTTGAGTGGGGTGGGAAGAGGGAGACAAAGGGTGGGGGCAGGGATAGGGACTGGGGTGGGTGGCTAGCAGCTCAGAGGAAGGCGGCTGGTTCGCCACCTAGGTATACAGGAGGAAAGGGTGGCATGAATATGGGCTGGCACAGTTGTAGTGGCCGGTGGGAGGCAGCACATGCTGAAGGTGATGTGGGACAAATTGGGAGGATGTGACCAGATGGAGGAAGGAGAAGCTGTAGGGTGGAGGGTTTGGGGACAATGGGTTACCTTTTGAGGCCAGGACGATTAAGGGAGTGGAGGATGTGTTGTAAGGGAGCATAGTTCAGAGAAACTAGACGTGGAGGGAAGGAACCAGATGACTCAGGCTTTGAAGTAGCCATTGAATTTGAGCATGTTGTGCTCAGTTACATGTTGTGCCATCAGGTGGTCAACTTTGTTCTTGATGACCGTTTGGCAGTGGCCATTCATCCTGGTAGACAACTGGTTGGTTGTCATGCTAACATAAAAAGCTGTGCAGTGTTCGCAGCAGAACTGCTATATGGCGTGGTCTCTGATGGGATAGGATAAGCCTGTGACAGGACTGGAGTAAGAGGTGCTGGGTGAGTGGACTGGGCAGGTCTTGCACTTTGGTCTGCCACAGGGATATGATCCCAGTGACAAGGGGTTGGGAGTGGGAGTGCCATATGGATGGACTAGGATGTACTCTGCAGCATTGGCCTCTTACCTACCCTGCATTTATCATGTATCACTTACCCAGCACAAAGTCCCAAGGGACTGGAAGAAAGCACAGATGACTCAGGTATATAAGAACGGTGAAAGCAAGCCAGGGTCATGCCTGCCCAAGTAGCTAATGTAATGTGTACTAACAAAATACATGAAAAGGCCACTGTATAGAAACCAAGTCACAGCTTAGTCTGGGCGATGGAAACAAGGCAGTTTTGATGTCATTTTCAGTGGGTTTCCAGTGAAACAGAAGAGGACAAAAATATGGGAACACCAAAAATACAACACAGTACCATGCCTAATATGGTGTAGGAAACTTATTGACATTAAAAAAATCTTCCAATTGTCTCAGAATGGACAACTACTGGTCCGGTATGGTTTTCAAGTGAATCTTACACCATTCTTCATGCAAAACAGTGGCAAGTGTAGGTAACGATGATTGAGGTGCATAGTGATCACACAAACACATTTCTCTCCAAAGTAGACCACAAGGGCTCAATAATAAGATCTGGTGACTGTGGTGGCCAAGGGAGATGTGAAAATTCACCCCTGTGCTCACAAAACCAGTCCTGGATGACACGAGCTGTGTGAACAGGGACCCTGTTGTCTTGGAACACAGTATCACTATTGGGAAAACAGTGTGCTGTGGGATGGACATCATGAGACAAAATGGTCACATAATTCTTTGCAGTCATGCTACACTGTAGAGTAATGATGGGGCTGATTGAATACCATGATGTGGCTGCCTAAATCATCACTGAATCCCTGCCGTGTTTCACTCTTGTGATTTAAACTCGACCAGAAGTTGGAAACAGTGTTAAACAAGACTGATCCAATCAAATGACTTTGTTCCAGTGCCCCGTAGCCCATGTTTTATGGCTTTGTCACCATGTTTTCTTGTTGTGAGAATTTGCGTCACTGGAATTTCTAGTTGATCCTACAGTTCCTTGCTTATGGAGCCCCCTTCTTGTTGTTTTGGTCCTGACCAGATTCATGAATGTAACATTCATTTCTGCAGTGACTTTGCAGCTGTTGTCCTCTTATTCTTCCTCTTCAGTGATCACTTAACACACACTTTTGTCTGCATTGTAACTTAGCAGATGATGTTTTTACACGTTCCCAGTATGCAGTATAAGTCTTCGATATTGCGCCTCTTGAAACACCAAACTAAGGCTCCCTTGGTTGCAGTAGCTCTCGCCATATAAGCACCCACAGTTTGCCCACAGTCAAATTCACTTAGCACCTACATTACATACTCACAGCTACACAGAATTCTGTTCTCAACATCACTGACACTTGCAATGTAATGAGAACAATGCACAGGTGTTGTTTGTGGTGAAATAGAGCAGCACAACCTCCAGGCTTGGCCAGCATCTACATTTATGTTCAAGCATTCATTTCTCATGGTGTCTCCCTGCCGCTGTTGGATAAGCAGCTGCCAGCAGAAAGTCGTATACTCCTAGCTCACTCATTTGTTACATAGTTTAATTCTTAATTTCTTTGCGTGTTTTTGGTACTTGCATTATTTAATTCATAAATTTCGGGCGTATTATAGTATTTGAGAGTTGTAGTATCGCGTTTTTAGTACCTGCATAGTGTAAATTCGTGTAGTCGTCTGTCTTCTGTTTTTGTTTTGAACGGCCAGTGTCGGTTGGTCACATCCAGTGTGCTCCCTGCCGCCGTTGGATAAGTAGCTGTCAGCAGAAAGTCGTATACTCCTAACTCACTCATTTGTTACATAGTTTAATTCTTAATTTCTTTGCATGTTTTTGGTACTTCCATTGTTTAATTCATAAATTTCTGGCGTATTATAGTATTTGAGAGTTGTAGCTTCGCGATTTAGTACCTGAATAGTGTAAAATCGCGTAGTCTCCTTCCGCCGCCAAGCAGTGTGTCAGCAGTGCGCAAGTAGCAGCATTACTGCATTTACTAGGCAATCTTGTATTTTAATAATCGTTCAAATTTTGTGTCGATTTGTTTGTGCTCTCCATAGATTAATTCAGATGTTTTTTGCACAACAGTTTTTAGCATGGATAGGGACTGCAACTGCTGTGTTCGGATGCAGGCTGAGTTGGCACCCCTTCGCTCCCAGCTTCAGGCAGTGTTGGCTTCGGTCACACAGCTTGAGGCTGTTGCCAATGGGCATCAATGTGGGGGTCCGGATGGGGGTTTGTCGGGGACAGCCGGGTCGTCCCATGCATCCCCCGATCGGACTACGACTGTGGCTGCCCGGGATACTGCCCACATTGAGGCTGATTCCTCACCTGTGGTAGAGTGGGAGGTCGTGTCGAGGTGTGGCAGGGGGCGAAAGACATTCCGGAGGGCTGAACGGAAGGCCTCTCCAGTTTGTCTGACGACCTGGTTTCAGGCTCTGTCTCCGGCTGATACTGATGTTCGGGCAGAGATGGCTGCTTGTCCTGTTCCAGAGGTTGCCCCTCAGTCTGCAAGATCCGGGCAGTCGCAGAGGGTGGGCATACTGGTAGTTGGGAGCTCCAACGTCAGGCGCGTAATGGGGCCCCTTAGGGATATGGCAGCAAGAGAAGGGAAGAAAACCAATGTACACTCCATGTGCATACCGGGGGGAGTCATTCCAGATGTGGAAAGGGTCCTTCCGGATGCCATGAAGGGTACAGGGTGCACCCATCTGCAGGTGGTCGCTCATGTCAGCACCAATGATGTGTGTCGCTGTGGATCAGAGGAAATCCTCTCTGGCTTCCAGTGGCTATCTGATTTGGTGAAGACTGCCAGTCTCGCTAGTGGGATGAAAGCAGAGCTCACCATCTGCAGCATCGTCGACAGGACTGACTGCGGATATGTGGTACAGAGCCGAGTGGAGGGTCTGAATCAGAGGCTGAGACAGTTCTGCGACCGTGTGGGCTGCAGATTCCTCGACTTGCACCATAGGTTGGTGGGGTATCGGGTTCCGCTGGATAGGTCAGCAGTCCACTACACGCTGCAAGCGGCTACGCGGGTAGCCTGGGTTATGTGGCATGGACTGGGCGGTTTTTTTATGTTAGATGGCCTCGGGCAAGTACAGAAAGGGCAACAACCTCAAAGGGTGCGGGGTAAAGTCAGGACATGCGGGGACCAAGCAGCAATCGGTATTGTAATTGTAAACTGTCGAAGCTGCATTGGTAAAGTACCAGAACTTCAAGCGCTGATAGAAAGCACCAAAGTTGAAATTGTTATAGGTACAGAAAGCTGGCTGAAGTCAGAGATAAATTCAGATGAAATTTTTACAAAGGCACAGATGGTGTTTAGAAAGGATAGATTGCATGCAACCAGTGGTGGCGTGTTTGTCGCTGTTAGTAGTAGTTTATCCTGTAGTGAGGTTGAAGTGGATAGTTCCTGTGTAATATTATGGGTGGAGGTTACACTCAACAACCAAGCTAGGTTAATAATTGGCTCCTTTTACTGACCTCCCGACTCAGCAGCATTAGTGGCAGAAAAACTGAGAGAAAATTTGGAATATATTGCACATAAATTTTCTCAGCATATTATAGTCTTGGGTGGAAATTTCAATTTACCAGATATAGACTAGGACACTCAGATGTTTAGGACGGGTGGTAGGGACAGGGCATCAAGTGACATTATGCTGAGTGCACTATCCGAAAATTACCTCTAGCAATTAAACAGAGAACCGACTCGTGGAAATAACATCTTGGACATACTGATAACAAACAGACCCGGACTTTTCGACTCTGTAAGTGCAGAACAGGGAATCAGTGATCATAAGGCCGTTGCAGCATCCCTGAATATAAAAAAAGGGAGGAAGGTTTATCTGTTTAGCAAGAGTAATAGAAGGCAGATTTCAGACTACCTAACAGATCAAAACGAAAATTTCTGTTCCGACACTGACAATGTTGAGTGTTTATGGAAAAAGTTCAAGGCAAATCTAAAATGCGTTTTAGACAGGTACAAGCCAAGTAAAACTGTGAGGGACAGGAAAAACCCACCGTGGTTCAACATCAAAGTTAGGAAACTACTGCAAAAGCAAACAGAGCTTCACTGCAAGTTTAAATGCAGCCAAAACCTCTCAGACAAACAGAAGCTAAACGATGTCAAAGGTAGTGTAAGGAGGGCTATGTGTAAAGCGTTCAGTGAATTCGAAAGTAAAATTCTA
Source organism: Schistocerca gregaria (assembly GCF_023897955.1). Classification (NCBI taxonomy): domain Eukaryota; kingdom Metazoa; phylum Arthropoda; class Insecta; order Orthoptera; family Acrididae; genus Schistocerca; species Schistocerca gregaria. The sequence goes on from NC_064931.1 coordinate 307,163,771, forward strand.
TGTACCGACTTGACAGAAAATTCTAGGAAGTTCTGGTCTTACGTTAAATCAGTAAGTGGCTCGAAACAGCATATCCAGACACTCTGGGATGATGGTGGCATTGAAACAGAGGATGACACGTGTAAAGCTGAAATACTAAACACCTTTTTCCAAAGCTGTTTCACAGAGGAAGACCGCACTGCAGCTCCTTCTCTAAATCCTCGCACGAACGAAAAAATGGCTGACATCGAAATAAGTGTCCAAGGAATAGAAAAGCAACTGGAATCACTCAACAGAGGAAAGTCCACTGGACCTGATGGGATACCAATTCGTTTCTACACAGAGTACGCGAAAGAACTTGCCTCCCTTCTAACACTCATGTACCGCAAGTCTCTAGAGGAACGGAAGGTTTCAAATGATTGGAAAAGACCACAGGTAGTCCCAGTCTTCAAGAAGGGTCGTCAAGCAGGTGCGCAAAACTATAGACCTATATCTCTGACGTCGATCTGTTGTAGAATTTTAGAACATGTTTTTTGCTCGAGTATCATGTCGTTTTTGGAAACCCAGAATCTACTGTGTAGGAATCAACATGGATTCTGGAAACAGCGATTGTGTGAGACCCAACTCGCTTTATTTGTTCATGAGATCCAGAAAATATTAGATACAGGCTCCCAGGTAGGTGCTATTTTCCTTGACTTCCGGAAGGTGTTCGATACAGTTCCACACTGTCGCCTGATGAACAAAGTAAGAGCCTATGGAATATCAGACCAGCTGTGTGGCTGGATTGAAGAGTTTTTAGCAAACAGAACACAGCATGTTGTTATCAATGGGGAGACGTCTACAGATGTTAAAGTAACCTCTGGCGTGCCACAGGGGAGTGTTACAGGACCATTGCTTTTCACAATATATATAAATGACCTAGTAGATAGTGTTGGAAGTTCCATGTGGCTTTTCGCTGATGATGCTGTAGTATACAGAGAAGTTGCAGCATTAGAAAATTGTAGCGAAATGCAGGAAGATCTGCAGCGGATAGGCACTTGGTGCAGGGAGTGACAACTGATCCTTAACATAGACAAATGTAATGTATTGCGAATACATAGAAAGAAGGATCCTTTATTGTATGATTATATGATAGCGGAGCAAACACTGGTAGCAGTTACTTCTGTAAAATATCTGTGAGTATGGGTGCGGAACGATTTGAAGTGGAATAATCATATAAAATTAATTGTTGGTAAGGCGGGTACGAGGTTGAGATTCATTGGGAGAGTCCTTAGAAAATGTAGTCCATCAACAAAGGAGTTGGCTTACAAAACACTCGTTCGACCTATAGTTGAGTATCGCTCATCAGTGTGGGATCCGTACTGGATCAGGTTGACGGAGGAGATAGAGAAGATCCAAAGAAGAGTGGCGCGTTTCATCACAGGGTTATTTGGTATCCATGATAGTGTTACGGAGATGTTTAGTAAACTCAAGTGGCAGACTCTGCAAGAGAGACGCTCTGCATCACGGTGTAGCTTGCTCGCCAGGTTTCGAGAGGTTGCGTTTCTGGATGAGGTATCGAATATATTGCATCCCCCTACTTATATCTCCCGAGGAGATCACAAATGTAAAATTAGAGAGATTCGAGCAAGCACGGAGGCTTTCAGACAGTCATTCTTCCTGCAAACTGTACGCGATTGGAACACAAAAGGGAGGTAATGACAGTGTTATGTAAAGTGCCCTCCACCACACACCGTTGGGTGGCTTGCGGCGTATAAATGTAGATGTAGATGTATTTTTGTCCAACCCATATATCTCCACTGTTGATAACCTAAGCTTGTTAGAGGTAACTGCACAATAGACCACCCTGTGCAGGCAGAAAAAAAAATTCAATATAACTCAAAAATTACATAAATTTCAATAAAATCTAATTTTTGTTGTATTAATAGATATTGCCAAATCATACAGGATGTCCCAGAAATGTTGCATCAAATTTCTGTGGGAGGTGGGGTACATCGTAAGGATTGAGAACTGAATAGCATCCGATGGCCACAAACATCAGGGATAAGTGGTAGCAGAGGTTGAAGATTGGAAAGGGAACAAGAGAGTAATTCACTTGAAATATTTATTGAGTATAATGAGTACACATGGTGTAGACATGAGTACAGCTCTAATGTTACAACAGATGCTTTAAGTTTGCACCATCAGATGCCTGGCACTGATAGAACATTGACTACTGGATATAGTCAAACACACCAGGAGTTTCTTTAATTGTAGCAGCTGTGCAGACGATTTGTGTGACAAGGTCTATTTAAGATTTCACTGGATTGTGATACATGAGAGATTTCATTGCTTCCCACATAAAGAAATCGAGACTTGATAAATCATTTGGATGTGGGAGCTAGGAAACCAGTCCACCACCCCAAGACATCGATGTGGCTATGACCTTTTCAAATGCCTACGAACAGCCAGTCCAATCTGAGCAGGTGCACCATCATGTTCGAACCATGTGCTGTGCCTAACATATGGTGGAATGTCTTCAAACAAGCCAGAAAAAACCTGTTTCAGAAAGGTCTGATAATTTGTGGTGATTGGACAAGATGGTAAAAGGTGTGACCCAACAAAGCAGTTGCCACCCAAACCTTCCCACATATTAAGTGTGAAACAATGTTGTGCCATGTGGTGTCACACACTGGCGGGGGTTTCTGGTCCCCAAAAAATCTTCATTCTGGTGACTGAATTCGACAGCCCTAGTGAATGTGGCCTCATCAGTGAACAATGCGCAAGTTAGGTAATTCACATCTGTGCCACTTTGTTGCAGAAACCACTTTGCAAAATGTGCACATGCAGGATAGTCATCGGAGTGCAATAATAGCACACTTTGGAGATGAAAGGCATGTAAGGACTCAATGTTCAAAATGTGCTGGACACTGCTACAAGACATTCTTAAGTCCTAAGCAATGGCATGTATGGTGGTTCTTGGATTAGTCTCCATAGCATCAAACACACTTTCTTCACTAGTGACCGAACACACCAATTGCAGAGCACCCTCACTAGCCTTGCCACTTCCCAATGACCCGTACTTGCAAAAATTTCGATGCAGATTTGCAAACTTTCTGTGTTGTGGTTGATGTCTGTCTGGGAAGTGTTCTTCATAAATGTTTCTAGCACCTTATTCATTACACTCAGCTATTCAATATATTAAGTGCATGTCTGCAAGCTCGCCATTTGTGTCTACTGTTCCATGCGTCTTATGCTGGCTAGTGCACAAACTATGAAATCCTCGCATTCCAGTCCAGTACTCTTGTGTATAGCACTACCTAGTGGCCTACAATGACGTTTCATGGCCATGGGTTGCTATGCAGTTCTCAATGCTTATGATAGTAAACAAGTTTGTTGCAACACATTAGGGACGCCCCATATAAGTCAGGTACTAACTTTGTCTGGTGAACTGATTTGTTTATGTGGATTTTTTAAGTAGTCATATTGTTTGGGCTCCTCTACATCTACATTTACATGATTACTCTGCTATTCACAATAAAGTGCCTGACAGAGGATTCAATGAACCCCCTTCAAGCTGTCTCTCTACCATTCCACTCTCGGAACGGCACGCAGGAAAACAAGCACTTTTTCTGTGCGAGCCCTTATTTCTCCTATTTTGTCATGATGGTCATTTGTCCCTATGTAGGTGGGTGCCAACAGAATGTTTTCGCAGGAGAAAACTGGTGATTGAAACTTCCTGAGAAGGTCTCGTCGCAACGAAAAGGGCCTTTGTTTTAATGATTGCCACTCCAATTCACGTACCATGCCTGTGACACTATCTCCCCTATTTTTCAATAATGCAAAATGAGCTGCCCTTCTTTGTACTTCTTCAATGTCATCCATCAGTCCCACCTGATGCGGTTCTCACACCACACAGCAATACTCCAGAATAGGGCTGACAAGTGTGGTGTAAGCAGTCTCTTTAGTAGACCTGTTGCACCTTCTAAATGTTCTGCCAATGAATTGCAGTCTTTGGTTTGCTCTACCCACAATATTATCTATGTGATCGTTCCAGTTTAGGTTATTTGTAATTGTAATCCCTAAGTATTTAGTTGAATTTACAACCTACAGATTTGTGTGACTTATCGCATAATCAAAATTTAGCTGATTTCTTTTGTACTCATGTGAATAACTTCACACTTTTCCTTATCAGGGTCAATTGCTACTTATCGTACCATACACATATTTTATCTAAATCATTTTGCAAGTTGTTTTGATCATCTGATGACTTAACAAGATGGTAAATGACAGCATTATCTGCAAAAATCTAAGACAGCTACTCAGATTGTCTCTTATGTCATTAATATAGATCAGGAACAAGAGAGGGCCTATAACACTTCCTTGGGGAACGACAGATGTTACTTCTGTTTTACTCGATGACTTTCCGTCTATTACTACGAACTGTGACCTTTCTGACAGGAAATCACGAATCCAGTCACACAACTGAGGCGTTACTCTGTAGGCACGCAGTTTGGTTAGAAAACACTTGTGAGGAACGGTGTTGAAAGCCTTCTGGAAATCTAAAAATATGGAATCAATTTGACATCCCCTGTTGATAGCACTTATTACTTCATGAGTATAAATAGCTAGTTGTGTTTCACAAGAAGGATATTTTCTGAAACCGTGCTGACTATGTGTCAATAAATCATTTTCTTCATGGTACTTCAAAATGTTCGAATACAGTATATGTTCCAAAACCCTACTGCAAATCAACATTAGTGATATAGGCCTGTAATTCAGCAGATTACTTCTACTTCCCTTTTTGCGTATTGATGTGACTTGAGCAATTTTCCAGTCTTTAGGTACAAATTTTTCAGTGAGCAAGTGGTTTTATATAATTGCTAAATATGGAGCTATTTTATCAGCATACTCTGAGAGTAACCTGACTGGTATACAATCTGGTTCGGAGCCCCTTGCCTTTATTAAGTGATTTAAGCTGCTTTATTACACCGAGGATATCTGCTTCTATGTTTCTCATCTTGCCAGGTGTTCTTGATTGGAATTCAGGAATATTTACTTTTTTTTCTTTGGTGAAGGAGTTTCAGAAAACCGTGTTTAATAACTCTGCTTTAGTGGCACTGTCATCAGTGACTTCACCGTTGTTATTGCACAGTGAAGGTATTGATTGCGTCTTGCCACTGGTTTTCTGCCAGATTTCGAGACAGAATTTCGTTGTGGAAATTATTAAAAGCATCTCACATTGAAGTACGCACCATATTTCGAACTTCTGTAAAACTTTGCCAATCTTGGGGATTTTGCATTCTTTTAAATTTGGAATGACTTTTTGTTGCTTCTGCTACAATGATCAGACCCGATTTGTGTACCATGGAGGATGAGTACCATCACTTATTAATTTATGTGGTATATATCTCTCAATTGCTGTTGATACTATCTCTTTGAAAACATTCCACAACTTTTCTACACTTACATGATCAGATCGGAAGGAGTGAAGACCGTCTCTTAAAAAGGTGTTAAGATCATTTTATCAGCTTTTTTTTTTTTAAATAGATATACTTTGCGTTTCTTTTTGATGGTTGTAGGTGTTATGTTATTTAGCCTAGCAGCAACTGCCTTGTGGTCGCTAATCCCTGTATTCATCACAATACTCACTATTTGTCCAGGATTATTTGCTGCTAAAAGGTCAAGTGTGCTTCCGCTACCATTTACTCTTTGAGTAGGCTCATGAACTAATTCATTCAAATGAATAATCTTGGAATGCCATGCTGTAATTCAATTATTTGTTTTGAATGGCTTATTGTCAGTGCATAGTCATTCAAAGTTTCCTTAACTCATAAGAAATCTGCTTCTTAATTTTCATTGGTTAAGAAATAAATGTTTATATTTAAACATGCTGTATGTATTTTGAAGGTGATCCAACGTGAAGATGTCCCAAAAACTGCAGTCATATGTGATAACATCAAGAAAATGCACTGTATGATATTGAGAAATGGGTGATTAAAGGTATATGATGCAACTGACACCACAGGCAACTTGTAAGGAAGAGTACAGTACTTTACATGAATGAGTTAACTATGGGGGAGGCTTGAGCAAGTAAGGGTGAAAACGAATCTCTCACCATTCTGATGGAAGTTCCAAAAAGAAACCAACGTATTTTGTGCAATAATTCGTTAGTGTCGATGAGATGTGTGTCCACCACTCGATATTAAAAATGGACTAGCAATAAGTAAAAGCTAGCGACCCTGTAGCAGCAGTGCCACAAATATGTGAACGGACAAGAACTGCTCATTGCTGGCACCTATTAGCTGCATCAGGTATTTGTCAGTGCACATAGTTACCAATAGGCAAAATTCTGGCAATGTGCGGTGCAGATGGACGTGGGTCAGTAAAAAGCAGTGGTAGTGCGAACTGAAGCACCAAAAAGTACAGAAGCATTTTCTGGATTCCATTTCTGTTAACCAGGGACCATGCGGATCGAACTTAATGCGAGCTCCCCACTGATATGCGAGGAAGTTTGTTTCCACTTTTGCTTCAATCACATTTTGTTTTTGTCAATAGACACTGTAATTGGATTTCTTTTTTATCACTTGTTCATTTACTCATTTGTGCAGAATAAATACATTTACAGCAAATGTGCACTTTATCAATTACCTTCACCACACTGTCACCATAGCCTGAACATAGTATGTGGGTGCAACAGTACATAGGGCTCACTGCATGACTGACATGAAAGTGGTGATACTCACTCACTCCCACTTCAACCCTGCATTGAGAAAGACAAATTTGATTTCATCTGTAGGAAAGGTTAGGGTTAATGTTTCCTTGGATGCAAAAAAAATTCAACTGGTTGAAAATATATATGGGAAGAGGTCTGGATTACAAAAGGGAAAAAGTCTTTCATCTGGAAAGTGCATCTGCCCCCTTTGGTATTTTGGCAGTAGTAAAACTGAGGGGTTTCAAGTATGAATTGTTAGAACATCCACCCCGTTTACCAAATCTGACACATTTTGACTTCCACATATTTCCGTGCTTAAAGAAAGATGTGGCTTGCCAGTGAAAAGGTTGCTGCAATGATACCTGGGTATTTTGCAAACCTTTCATAATCACATTCCAGACAGATAGTTCATTGGACAAAATGCCTTGATGTAAAAGGGGAATTTGCTAGAAAATAAGCACTTTCTAGCCAAGCTTCAAAATTTTCTCTTTGCCCATATAGGGGATATTTTTTCTGACCTTGAGAATTACGTATATTTTACACAGAGGCATAACGTTTTTGATTCAACTCTGCAATGAAACTACACAAGTGCCCCTCTAGGCAGTGTTAAGTGTGATAATTTTTGCAATTGTTGTTATCAGTAGAATGCCCACACTCAGAAACCTTATTCAGTTTTCCTTATTTGTGGAAGTATTATACATTTCTTACAGACTCACAATGACTATACACCAGTTGCAGCAAGTGAAGTTAGCAGACAGAAGTTTTCTGACTAATGCATTTTAATAATGTTATAAATGTTAAACTAAGTGCATGGAGTGATTTTTTGCAGCCTCAGTATAATGCCAGCATGATGAAGCATGTATGGTGTCTGGGTCTTCTAGACCATCATATTTAATTATATTAGGAGCAACCCATCATATCAAAATTTAGCTACATACAGGGACGTTTAAGACCAGCCTTCTTCCTAGCCTGTCTGTTGTGGCTGGTTAACTTCCACCAAACATAGGAAGAACTCTCATAATGTGATAAGCACACAAAATTAATTCTACTTCTCAGATTCCATTATATGACCCTGTCATATTGTGGCAGAACAAGTTGGCCACATTTGATATGGAGACATTAGCAACCTTAATCATATATGTCTAGTGTCAAGTGGCAGCTTGCATTCAAGATAGGCTTGGCTTGGAAACGGGAAAATTAAGAGAGTTAGAATTTGTGATTGCATGTATAATTTTATCCTAATTTTCCTATGCATAATTACACATATACATACAATTTATGAAGGAGCAGGCAAGGTGGGTGAATGTGTGTTACTTGAAAAAGATTGAGAGGGACCTGACAGATGAGCAATGATAAGTTACAAGTGACAAATTGTATATTACTGTTGTGGTATTACAAGCAGTAGTGACCAACACAGCAACTTCGTGTCACGGCCTCTACTGCATGCAGCAACAGTTCCTTAATGATGCAATCTCTGCAATATTCCTCCCTCCTTTGTCAATGGTGATTGCACTCCTAGACAGCGTTCAACCGGAGTGGTGACAATCTGCTTTGACCCTTAGAGGCTGACTACTGAAATGAGATTAGACTCTTCCCATTTACTCTTGTGGAATTGACCACTAGATGTCATGAGAGGTGGATCCATTAATATAAAAGTATATTGTCTTGCCAGTAGAGAAACAGTAACAGCAGAATGCATCTGTCAGGAGAGCTCAGTCACTTCAAATGTGTACTAATCATTGGCTGTCACCTGAATAGCAAATCCATCAGGGACATTTAAACCCTTGTAAAGCTGCACAAGTCAACTGTTCACACGTGATTGTGAAGTGAAAACATGAACAACTGCAGGTAAACCAAGACCAGGCAGATCTCATGTACCAATGGACAGGGATCATTGTGCAATGTGGAGGGTGTTTGTAAAAAATTGCTTAAGATCAGCAGAAGGAATTACTTGTGAGTTCTGAAGTGCTACTTGCAGACTAATTAGCACATTGACTTTACATAGGGCGCTAAAAAGAAAGGGGCACAGTGGTCGAGCAGCTCCTCATAAGGCACACATTTCTTTAGTCAGTGCTAAACACTTGAGGTGGCTAATGAGCGATATCACTAAACAGTGAGTAACTTTAAATGAGTGATTTGGAGTGGTGAATCATCCTGTATGCTGTGGCAATCTGATGAAAGGGTTTGGGTTTGGTGAATACCTGGAGAATAGAGCAGCATCTATGAGGCAAGGATTTGTTTACATTAACATTTCTCAAATGGACTGGCCTGCCCAGAGGCCTGAACTGATCCCAGTGGAACACCTTGGGGATGAGTTAGAATGTCAGCTTCACCACGGACCCCAGGTTCAACATCACTACTTTCTCTGGTTTTGGCCATTGGGGAAGAGTGGACTGTTTGGCCCTTGGGGAAGAGTGGACTCTTTGACCCTTGGGGAAGAGTGGACTCCTCTGCAAACATTCAGGCACCTCATTGAAAGTGTCCCCAGCGGAGTTCAAGCCTTCACAAAGGTGAATGGTTGGACACACCTCATATTAATGTCCACTAATAGGTTTGCAGATACTTTTGATCAGATAGTGTATATGTGAACAAAAGACTGTACAAGATGTGTCCTGTCTCATATTTGACTTTGTTTGTGTTGACATCTTCTCCTTGGGTGGATGATGTTTTGGAGTTTATAGTTTGAATTCTTGAATGGATGATGTCCTAGGGGTAAACTCAAGAGTCAAAGGTATGAGGTATCAGCAACATTGGCAGTGTTGACTATTAGGGATAAAAGCTACTTAAATAGAACAAGAACAGAGACAGTGTAGAGGAAAGTGTCAATAACTATACCATCAATGGTGTCACTGCTGTTTCCATTGCATTTTTGTGGTATTATTGGGATCAAGTTTGTCGTGGCAGTAGCCAATGTTGGTTTTGGTCCTGCAGTTGGTGTACCATCACTGATGCTATAGGCTTTTGCACTTTGAGATTACTCTCAAACCAAATCAGTGGTCCATATGTGGTGTTGATATTAAGCAGTTTCATGGTGTCATCATATGGGGGCCATTTGATATGCATGTCATCAATCTGCTGCTGAACTAAAGCTTTGTAGCCTTGTCAATTGCTGCTCTGGCTTAGGTCTCCTCTTCTGGTGAGTAACACATGTCATTGTTCTTTACATTGTAGCAAAATACTTCCTTCTTCATGTATCACATACAACCATTTACTATATTCAAGCTGCAGCCATAGGATGCACAAAAGATGGACGACCTTCTGCCTGCAGCTGTGGTAGATTCTCATAAGAGGTTGTAACACGTCTGTCTTGCATGTCTCATCATTTGAGTGTGGCTTAAAGGACTGTTTGCAAAAATGATTATGTAATCTCAGACAACTGCATTGGCATTGCATTGGAGCTGGATAATTGTACTGTCTCTCGGTATCATCAGTGCTTCATATATCGTGCTGTGGTGCTGTGTCTATTTTTCGAATAGGTTGCCTGCATTGCAATAGGCTAGGACAGGATATGTTAAAGATCACAGTTCTCTGAGGTAATCAGGGGTGTGTGCAGTACATAGCTGAGGTTATCAGTGGTAGCAAAATCATCAGCTTCTGTTATGTTTATTAGCTCAGAGTAATCAGCATGTGGTATGTGGATGTTCTGGCTCTGGCTTTGAAGTAGCGTCAACTTTTGAATTATTTGCTGCAAATGTATGTAGTAAGTATCAATGATAGCTCTTTGTGCACTTCTTTTGGCAGTTGTGATACAGTGGAGACCATCTTTTGCCAGGCAGAAAATGGTGAAGCAGTAGCTTATTAGGCTCTAGCATTATGATTAGGGTGGCTAGTGCATGCATCTGTTTGTTTGTGGCAATAGTATAAATTGTAAGGTATGACTGTAACTTCTCCAACCCTATGTCTAGTGCAGATTCATTCTGTGTTAAGTGTTCTGCTGTCACTTTATCACTTCTGAGGACTTTGTTAATGGGAAAAATGCCAAGCTGCACCGTTGTTCGGAGTCCATGTTAAATTGTATGTCCCTCTATAACTACCACATATCATCTCCAATAGGAATTTCAAACTAACAGTAGGGTTGACAACTACTTCACCTTTTTCACTGCTGTATTCTTATGGATGTTCTGCATAAGAAGCATCATGTACATACCAACATTCTGATATTTGTGCCTTACAAATTCTGATAACAGAACCATATTCCTCAAGTGTCTCTTGTCATTTTTAGAGATCTGTGAAAGGAAGATATTTTTCAGGGTGCCATCCAATAGAGTTTATTTATATTTTTGCCAGGTGACTCCAGTACATGCACAGAGCAGCACTAACTGATCCTGTTGTATGTCCTTCCAGTTTGCCGTTCACATCAATTTACTATGTCTTATTTTGTGGGGATCCACAGGAGTCTGTTTTCCATTACTGTTGAGTGCTTCCTGAATAAAGCCATATTTGTGTTACTTGCACTGGACTTGTGTATTACTTGGTTACTACAATCAGACTTTCAATGATCTCATCAGTGAATGGGTATACATTGTGATACAATATTTATCATTGTCTGTGTTCCTTCTCTTGCTGAAATTCAGTTATTCTATTTGCCTCTGTTAATAACTTTTTCCAGTTTTCTATAAGTTTTCATTAATAGGTTTACGTTTGTTAATGTCTCTCATACTTTTAAAAGGTACACGTCTTACACTTCTGTTGTAAGATTCTTATTATTTCAGGTGACTGGTTACAGAGTATTAATGGTCAGGAGGTCAATGGACAAACACTTGATGCAGTTCTGTCAGCAGTGAAGCCCCCTTGTGAGGTAAGTCAGTGTTTGTGTCAGTCAAAAGTACAATGCCCTTTAACAATTAAATTTAAGAATATTCTTTCAGTTTGCGATGTTATAAGAAGCCAGCCCATGGAGCAAGAGGCTGTGATGAGTGATTTGACAGTTCGCGGTGTCTACCCAATGAAGTGAGGAATACAGGAGGCTGAGTGCCAGATGTGGGTCTTTCACAAGGCTGGAGTATGCAAGCTTAACTGAAGGGTTGAATGCAATGGAATGACAGCGAAGGGGGTTAAAATGACAGATGAATATTATATTTTCAATGAAACCATGCTACAGATCCTACAGACATGATACAGAAAAATGAAGTACACCAGAAAAATCAATGAATTGAACTCATTCCAACTTCAAGTATGGTTCTAGAATAAATACAGTGTGTCCAGCAAGGAGGTCCCTGTTTACAAAATTCAATACCTTGGAAGTTGACATTGATATAAATAGTTCAAAATGCTGCTAACAAATGGCTCTGTAATCACAATATCTAATGCCTGTAAATAGTCTGTTGCAGCTCAAAGTGATAATGAAAGAGGATTAGCATGCTGAAGGAAGAGGTTGAAATCATGTAATCCATTGAACAACATGTTTCTCTGGTCCTGTAATACCACAGGTTAGTACACAGTCCTATGGCAGCAAGGCACAGTTTTCAAACACAATTTAATGTTTCCAAAAGGATTCGATGCAAAAACCATTTGTTAGCTCTTCACGAAATTGCAACAGACAGACTGCATGATTGATGATCTACTGGGTAATGTCGTCCCAAGGCAGACTGTAGTTACTCTTGAAAATATTACCTTGTTTTCTGGAATAATTCAGCAAAATCCAAGAAAATCCACCCGAAAAATTGCAGCAGAGACTGGTTTAAAGCAGTCCAGTAGGCAGGGAAATACTGAGGTAGAGCCAACACATGTTTTGATTCAAAATTCAAATCCATCAGGCCATATCTTTATGTGCTAAAAGACAGATAGCTGACTTTGCTAACAATGGTCTCACTATTATTGATAATGAAGGACTTGATGTTTGCTGCACCTGTTTCACAGATGAAGAACATTTCCACCAGAATGGAGTCATGAATAAACAAAACTAGTGATTTTGGGCTTCTGAAAATCTGAGTGTTTGGGCTGCAGTATGCAGCAGAGGCATTATTGGCTTTTTATCATGCAAGGGCCCATCACTAGTGAATATTACATTGTAGTTTTTGAACAATTTGTCACCACACAGCTAGTGTTGGAGGACTTGACTAGTCATCAAGTTGAGGGCCATACCACACTGCACTGAACAGATGTTTTGCTTTCTCAATGAATAGTTCGGGAATAGAGCCATTGCATTGGATTAATACAAATTTATTGGTGTAAGGGTGGATTGGCCTCCATATTTGTCCAGTGTGACTCCTTGTGACTGTCTACTGCAACCATCGCACCATTCTGGATGGCCTCGAATCAGCAATCTGTGTGGTATATGAATCCATTTCTGTTGAGAAACTGGTGGTTGTGATGGCAAATTTTATAGTTCATTTGCAGCATCTCCGTACTGCAAGTGTTGAACTTCTCAAAAAAATTGTGATGTGACTGCAGAGACTTCTTGCAGAGGAGAAGATTAATTACACACACTGTTACTGTATAAAATGCACCGTGTACAGTGCCATCTCTTAGCAGCTTTTTGAATTATTTCACAACTTCTGTATAAAATTTTGACAGCTTTCATTATATATGATGGTAGTATCTGTTCCCGACAGAATAGTTACTGTTAATGACCATGCAGCTTTGTTAGAATGAAATGGACACCCTCGCTGCAACCAGGCATTTATATACTTCATTGGGGACATGTTGAAAATGTGTACCTCGACCGGGACTCAAACCCGGGATCTCCTGCTTACATGGCAGATGCTCTATCCATCTGAGTCACTGAGGGCACAGAGGATAGTGCGTCTGCAGGGACTTATACCTTGCACGCTCCCCGTGAGACCCACATTCCCAACATGTTCACATCACTACATTCGTAGTGCGCCTAATAGATGTATGTACAGGACTTGGTAGATTAATCTGCCCCGAGTAATGAGTGTGATGGGCAAACATCTATTAGGCGCACTACGAATGTAGTGATGTGGACATGTTGGGAATGTGGATCTCATGGGGAGTGTGCAAGTGATAAGTCCCTGCTGGCGCACTATTCTCTGTGCCCTCGGGGACTCAGATGGATAGAGCGTCTGTTTCAACATGTCCCCAATGAAGCATATAAATGCCTGGTTGCAGCAAGGGTGTCCATTTAATTATCATTTCATTCTAGCAAAGCTGCATGGTCACTAACGGTAACTGTTCTTTCGAGAACAGATACTACCATCATATATAGTTAAAATATGGCTTCCCAGCCATTGACCATCATGTGCAAATGTACACGCTATGCCCAAACTTGTACGGGTAATGCGTATGATAGGCAAACATCTATTAGGCGCACTACGAATGTAGTGATGTGGACATGTTGGGAATGTGGGTCTCACGGAGAGTGTGCAAGGGATAAGTTCCTGCAAGTGCACTATCCTCTGTGCCCTCAGTGACTCAGATGGATAGAGCGTCTGCCATGTAAGCAGGAGATCCCGGGTTCGAGTCACACATTTTCAACATGTCCCCAATGAAGTATATAAACGCCTGGTTGCAGCAAGGGTGTCCATTTAATTATCATTTCATTACAGCTTTCACAGTAAGCACACCTTTTGTTGCACTTGTGTATCGATCTTAGTTTCAAGATATTTAATTCTGGAATCGGGGACTCCTTTACTGGACACCCCTGGAAGTTACTATTGTTTTTAATTATGATAGATTATAAAATTAACAACTGAATTATTGGAGAAATTTAATTGTATGATGTAGAACATGAACACCACAATGCACTACATTTCAAATATTGCATGGATATAAATAATTACATATCAGTTTATTAAAAGTGTATGATGTGCAGATGTGCCAAGGCTATACATCCTCAACAGTTACATGTAATATGGATGTAGCATGAGTTTCCCAGATCCTTACTTAATCTTAGTAATGTATGTGTACCCACAATTTACTATTCCATGTGCAATTATAATTTTATGTAGGCCGTAAGTTTTGTCAAAGTTTTGCCGCATTGTAAAACTGGATGTAAACATGCCTTGTGGATTTTGTCAATAACTTGTTTAATACCATGTTGTTATTTGAATGAAAGATCACAAAATGACTGCAATAATTTTCTTTGTTTTGTGCTATCTTATATGTGGGTACAGTTACTTGAATAGTGGTCGTCATTTAAGAGTCTAACTTGGATTTAGTAGTGTGTAACATCACAGAAGGTATGTAAGTAGTTTCATTGAAAATGTAACATTCATCTTTCATTTTAGTCACCTAAGCATGTTGCTTTTTGTCATGTTTGGTCAGTGTTGGTGAGTATGCTATTGTCATAGGGCTTGCAACTGAGCAGCCATGTGAGTTACATACTGCAACTTTTCATTGGACTTGTAGTAATTGTGCAAACACGACTTACAGGCTTCAACTTTTCATGGCACTTAAATAATTTGACTTTGTTTCCTGGTGATTGATGTAGTTTGACTGTATGAACTATAACTTTGTTTGCATGATTGAGGCAGCTATGAATTATAGTTATGTGTTGCACTTGATATTTTTGATTGTGAAGTTAAGGACTTATGCACATTTTTGCAGTGGTTATTTGGGATAGCAAACTTTTGTTTACAATGCAATTGATGGTGGAAAATTGCCTTTGCGAGTTTGCTGTTGATTTTTGTGAGTTCCTGTGCAGTTAAATGAACTTTATTCACACATTTTTGTATTTGATGCTCTGCTCACACTACATACTTTAATTATTGTCTAATTTTCATTTTTTAATTTAAATCCACAGTTTATGTGACACCACCATTCACACACATGTGAACTTTATTTAACAAACATTTATTTGGTTTAAAGTGTAACTCTTGTGATTTCAACAACATCATTAATCCTGCAGAATTTATCCAATCATTTCTCATACTTTTATACATTTCACTAATTTGTCTACTGATGAAAAATGGTTTGACATTCAAGCCTGTGTTAAATGTAAAGTCTTTAAAGCAGTGTTGCATGACTGACCCCTCTGCTAAGAACAAGTCAAGTCAACAAATTGGGTCATACATTGCTCTCACTAAGATTGGCATATAAAACTGTGGTGTGCACATAAGTTGTCATAGAAAATAATTTCAGTGGTAACTGTAAAGGTTAAATTTACTGTACATTTCTTTGTATCATGAACAAATTAAAAAATAAAATAAAGTGGCAGATTATATCTGAAAGGAGGATAGTAAAGGAAGAAACAGTCTTATGATACTTCTAAGTCACTCAGTTGCAGTGTTACAAAGCTACTATAGTGAGGGCACCACAGCTTCACAATTCTCTGACTTTCCAGAGTCTGAGGAAGTGACTTTTTTGTTACAGTGGTATTGGGTGCATGCCAAACCACCATGTCATGTGTATCAGCACAACAGTAATTGGTCATCCTATGAATCAGTGCCACATTTTTGGTCAGCTATCCAGAATTATGTTTTCTGTTCTTGCCCTAAATTGCTTAAGGCAAATTCCAGGGTGACTGCTTTGAATAGGATATGCCCAATTTCCATTCCAATCCTTCCCTTCCCCAATCCAAGTTGGTACTTGATGGGATATTACTCTCTGTTCTTCCTTCCCAGTTCTGAATAACAATCTGTTAACAAGTTTGTTTGTTTGATTTGAAAGCCACCACAAGCCTTCAGCTTTTTAAAGTACTCAAAACTCTCTCTCTCTCTCTCTCTCTCTCTCTCTCTCTCTCTCTCTCTCTCTGTGTGTGTGTGTGTGTGTGTGTGTGTGTGTGTGTGTGTGTGTGTGTGTGTGTGTTACATGTGCATTTGTGTGCAGAAAATGGTCGCTAGATGGTTGCCAGTAATTTGAATAATGTTATGTCTGGTTAAAAAAGGTGATTATTCTATTACAGGTCACTTTAACACTCCAACGTATAGCAGGTTACGAAGTCACTATAGATGAATATCAGGATAACCAGAGAAAGGTTTGTTTTAACTTTTATATAATTTAATATATTTTACCTAATTTCGGACCATGAAAATTAAACACAAATATTAATTCTTGCTATGGTAGAATTGGAGCTTCTAATGTAGCAGCTCCAAAAATACATGTTCTTTGTTTTTGGAGACTGTTAATTATTTTTAGGATTATGCTACAAATTATTTAGTTTCTGTATGTAAAGTTTGGAGTCATTGGCATGTTTTTCCCCCACTACTTTCCACATATTTGTAAGGGTGTTAGTTCTTCAGGACCATTTTAAACTAAGTCATTGACTATTTCCTTTTAATTTCATGGGTCCTTCTTACCTTCTATTTGCGTTAGCTTTGTTACTTCTAGTTGTTGGTCACTATGTGGACATCTTATAGTTTTGCCTTGATTTATGTAAATTTGCTTTTCAGTTATATTTCACAAAAATTGGAACTTACCAATGGGTTCTTAAACCAGCCATTGCTGTATCATATTACCTCTTTATTTCTTTGTGAACAATCCTTCTCTGATCAGAAATACCTTCCAGAAATAATAGAGCACGTACAGCAGCCACATTTCTGTATTTGATTCATACATCGCTGTCTCTTTTACTCATCCAGTCTTCTTGTAACACCACCAGCACTGTGACCTAATTGAAACAGGCAAAACCACATAACATATAAATTATGTAGGTGCATAATTTTTTGACCTCGGTTCACAATTTGATTCTTCATTTCAGTTTTATGCTGCAAGTGTTGACCCCTCATTCAGTGCTGTGGCCACATCTTTGACTGATGTAGGATCAACTGCTTTCCTCCCTCTGCCACATTGCACTTCAAAACAACCTGTCTTTCTGAATTTTGTAATCTTTTCTCCCTCAGCAGACATCAGATGAATGTCTTTGTCATACCGTTGAGTGTTTGGAACTTCTGCAAGGCTGCTGGTGTACAGTCACCATTCTTGTAAAAGGACTTTACAAGCAGTGCAAGATCCTTCATGCAGACTGTCATGTTGGGAGTTTCAGATCAGACTGAGGAACAGCTGTGTGCCGCATATCTGTTGGTGTGCATGTTCTGACGCTTACAGCACCGTATATTGGTCAAATTTTTGTTAATTTTTTTGGTTCTGCGACATTTCCCCTTGCACTGATAATAAGCTGTTCAAAGTTGACGTCATTCAGAGCAGTAACAGTGGTTGTCTTTTTACAGCATTTTGAAACTGGAAGTTTAATTATGGGCACCCTGTATACATAATAGTCAGAGTGGAAAACATATGCAGGTGACCACATTCACACTGAAGAACTAGTTAAGAAGCACATCTCACCAACTGACAATGAATATGATACTGATACATCTGAACTCCAGCAGCCACACTGTGGTGTATTGTACACATCACTATCATTTCTCCCATTTCCTGTTCCATTTGCAAATTGGGCAGGGAAAGAATGACTGTTAGTGAGCCTACATAGTACCTTTGGTTTCTCTGATTTTCTTGTTGTGGATGAATGTGGGAGGAAGTAATATGTACATTTTTGGAATTTTAACAGTAAACATCTCTATGAAGCACAATGTGTAACACCTTAGGGGGGCTATATTGCCCTCGTATTGTCTCTTACTTTTCTCTATTGTATATCTGTGTTAAGCATAATTCATAATGCCTAACCTAATATAATGTAATCCAACACTTATGAACTATTTACTGCCTGAGGTTAATTGTGTCATTCAAGCTAACTGATAGGTCAACAGAACAAGCATTTACACAATGGACAGCAGCAACATAAGTATACATTGTCATCTAACACAACACTCTAAAGTTTAATATATTAAGTTCAAAAACATAAATTCAGGGTAATGTTCTCTTTAAGTAACAAATTTTGAATTAACCTGAAAAACCACATTTGTCAGTTTTGAGGCTGTTGTGGTTCCAAGGACACTAATATAAAATTACATGGCCATTTCTAAAGCAGTTTAGTACAGACATTTTCACTGCTTACCTGTGCAATGCTTCAGTTTGGTGCTTTCTTCGCAGAACTGCAATGCCAATATTTATACCTGAGTCAGGGCACAGTACAACTCACCTTTTAGGAATGCCACCTGTAAGTCTATTAATTTGACATCAATCACTAGTCCTAGTCCAACTAGGACAGTTATTTATTTTGTGTTCTAACCATTGGTTATATTTTCTATCGTACAACATTTCTGCTTTAGTGAAGACTGAGGTGGTGAAAAAAGCAATAGCTTCCAATGTTTATATCAGTATCAAATATTTTTATCATTAAAAACTCAGCTAAGCTGTTATGTAGTAGTAGAATGACTGTATTATTACATAATTTCTGCGCAAAACATTCATAAAGTAGTAACAAATATGAGCATCCCCATTACTGAAGCATTCATGAGGACAGTACTGTACTTTATGGCCTTGGTGGTTTAATAATAACTACATATGAACTACAAAAAACTGTTGTTTACAGTAATTGCCACATTAAAATTATGTAAGTTAAAACATTACAGTGCCACTATCACATTAGGCAATATATTGCAATTATAACTCAGAATCAAATTCTTGTTGAGCAGAGTAGACTCAGCATGTGAAAAAGAACAACTATATGGAACATTCAAATCTCAGTGGTCACTGAGACACTTGTAAGACTGTAATAAAAAATGTGTCTTGCCTACTTTAAACATGATAAACAAAAAGCAGGAAAACTGATTGCCGTTTATAAAAATAAAAGGAACAATGAATAACCTTGCCTTGTTACAGTTGAAAAATGCTATGCAGCTTGCAGACAGTAGATGGTAGCACCTTTCAACCATTCAAAGTAAGCTGCACCCCAGCTTAATAAGAGTATTAAATGGTTTCCAACTCATAGCAGTCCCTCTGTATTAAATATGACTTTTCATTACCAGATCGTAGCACTGAAGAGGTGAGTGAAATAAGTATTAGATACAGTAGTGTTGAGAAACAGCTGAACTCATTAAAACTGGACAAAGTTGCAGGACCTGATGGAATCCGTATCAGACTCGATACCAAATTTGTAGCTGAGTTAGCCCCACTTCTAACTTTATCATAGCTCCCTCGAACAAAAACCATGCCCCATTCTTGGAAAAATCACAGGTTACATCATCATCATCATCATCACCATCATCATCATCATTTAAGACTGATTGTGCCTTTCATCGTTCACTCTGGAGCATAGCCCCCTTTTAAAATTCCTCCACGATCCCCTATTCAGTGCTAACATTGGTGCCTCTTCTGGTGTTAAACCTATTACTTCAAAATCATTCTTAACCGAATCCAGGTACCTTCTCCTTGGTCTGCCCCGACTCCTCCTACCCCCTACTGCTGAACCCATGAGTCTCTTGGGTAACCTTGCTTCTCCCATGCGTGTAACATGACCCCACCATCTAAGCCTGTTCGCCCTGACTGCTACATCTATAGAGTTCATTCCCAGTTTTTCTTTGATTTCCCCATTGTGGACACCCTCCTGTCATTGTTCCCATCTACTAGTACCTGCAATCATCCTAGCTACTTTCATATCCATAACCTCAACCTTGTTGATAAGGTAACCTGAATCCACCCAGCTTTCGCTCCCATACAACAAAGTTGCTCGAAAGATTGAACGGTGCACAGATAGCTTAGTCTTGGTAGTGACTTCCTTCTTGCAGAAGAGAGTAGATCGTAGCTGAGTGCTCACTGCATTAGCTTTGCTACACCTCGCTTCCAGTTCTTTCACTATGTTGCCATCCTGTGAGAATATGCATCCTAAGTACTTGAAATCGTCCACCTGTTCTAACTTTGTTCCTCCTATTTGGCACTCAATCCGTTTATATTTCTTTCCCACTGACATTACCTGTCTAAGAAATGATCCACAAAATTACCATCCAATATCCTTGACATGGATTTGTTACAGAATCTTAGAACATATTCTGAGCTCAAACATACTGAGTTATCTCAGACAAAATGACCTCCTCCATGCCAACCAGCGTGTATTCCGGAAACATCAGTCACGTGAAACCCAACTCGCACTTTTCTCACATGACATACCAAAACTTTACAATAAAGCAGTCACAGAGGTGCACTATTTCTTGTTTTCTGAAAAGAATTTGACTCAGTAGATTGTAGCACCTTTCAACCATTCAAAGTAAGCTGCACCCCAGCTGAATAAGACACCTACACTTATCGTCAAAAGTAGGATCATATGGGGTGTCAAGCGAAATTTGTGACTGAATTGAGGACTTTTTGGTAGGGAAGATGGAACATGTTATCTTGGATGCAGTGTCATTGCCAGATGTAGAAATAACTTTGTGTGTGCCCCAGGGAAGTGTGTTTCGGATCCTTGCTGTTCATGTTGTATATTAATGACCTTGCGCACAATGTTAGTAATAACCTCAGACTTTTTGCATATGATGCAGTTATCTATAATGAAGTATTGTCTGAAAAGACTAAGATTGGCAACTTGCTTAAAATGTACAGAAATATATAACTGGGCACTTCACAAAATGAAAAAAATGTAGTATCCTATGGCTACAATATCGTCGCCATTGGAATTGACCAATGCACGCAAATACCCGAGAGTAACACTTTGTAGGAATATGAAATGGAATGATCACATAGAGTCAGTCATAAGTAAAGTAGGTTGTCGAGTTTGGTTTATTGGTA
This sequence comes from Schistocerca gregaria, assembly GCF_023897955.1. Classification (NCBI taxonomy): domain Eukaryota; kingdom Metazoa; phylum Arthropoda; class Insecta; order Orthoptera; family Acrididae; genus Schistocerca; species Schistocerca gregaria. The sequence continues at coordinate 307,184,964 of NC_064931.1, forward strand.
GAATACTGGGGAAGTGTAATTAGTCTACAAAGGAAATTGCTTTAAATCACATGTGTGACCAGTTCTAGAATATTGCTCAAGTGTGTCGTACTCATACCAAATAGGACTAACAGGAGATATTGAATGTATACAGAGAAGGGCAGCACAAATGCTCACAGGTCTATTTGATCCGCGGGAGAGAGTCACAGAGATACTGAAGAAACGGAACTGGCAGACTCTTGAAAGCCTACTAACAAAGTTTCAAGAACCCACTTTAAATTATGGCTCTAGAAATATACTACAACCTCCTATGTATCATTCACATAGAGTTCATGAGGATAAGCTTAGAATAATTACAGCACACACAGAGGCATTCAGTCAGTCATTCTTCCCATGCACCATACAGTAATGTAACAGGAAGGTACCCTAATAATTGGTACAATGGGACATACCCTCTGCCGTGCACCTCACAGTGATTTGCAGTTTATAGATGTAGATTGTTGAACAAGCTTCAGTATGGCTCACTTGCCTCCATATCCTTCCATCTGCAGCAGTTTAATACACTCCTGGAAATTGAAATAAGAACACCGTGAATTCATTGTCCCAGGAAGGGGAAACTTTATTGACACATTCCTGGGGTCAGATACATCACATGATCACACTGACAGAACCACAGGCACATAGACACAGGCAACAGAGCATGCACAATGTCGGCACTAGTACAGTGTATATCCACCTTTCGCAGCAATGCAGGCTGCTATTTTCCCATGGAGACGATCGTAGAGATGCTGGATGTAGTCCTGTGGAACGGCTTGCCATGCCATTTCCACCTGGCACCTCAGTTGGACCAGCGTTCGTGCTGGACGTGCAGACCGCGTGAGACGACGCTTCATCCAGTCCCAAACATGCTCAATGGGGGACAGATCCGGAGATCTTGCTGGCCAGGGTAGTTGACTTACACCTTCTAGAGCACGTTGGGTGGCACGGGATACATGCGGACGTGCATTGTCCTGTTGGAACAGCAAGTTCCCTTGCCGGTCTAGGAATGGTAGAACGATGGGTTCGATGACGGTTTGGATGTACCGTGCACTATTCAGTGTCCCCTCGACGATCACCAGACGTGTACGGCCAGTGTAGGAGATCGCTCCCCACACCATGATGCCGGGTGTTGGCCCTGTGTGCCTCGGTCGTATGCAGTCCTGATTGTGGCGCTCACCTGCACGGCGCCAAACACGCATACGACCATCATTGGCATCAAGGCAGAAGCGACTCTCATCGCTGAAGACGACACGTCTCCATTCGTCCCTCCATTCACGCCTGTAGCAACACCACTGGAGGCGGGCTGCACGATGTTGGGGCGTGAGCGGAAGATGGCCTAACGGTGTGTGGGACCGTAGCCCAGCTTCATGGAGACGGTTGCGAATGGTCCTCGCCGATACCCCAGGAGCAACAGTGTCCCTAATTTGCTGGGAATTGGCGGTGCGGTCCCCTACGGCACTACATAGGATCCTATGGTCTTGGCGTGCATCCGTGCGCCGCTGCGGTCCGGTCCCAGGTCGACGGGCATGTGCACCTTCCGCCAACCACTGGCGACAACATCGATGTACTGTGGAGACCTCACGCCCCACGTGTTGAGCAATTCGGCGGTACGTCCACCCGGCCTCCCACATGCCCACTATACGCCCTCGCTCAAAGTCCGTCAACTGCACATACGGTTCATGTCCACGCTGTCGCGGCATGCTACCAGTGTTAAAGACTGCAATGGAGCTCCGTATGCCACGGCAAACTGGCTGACAGTGACGGCGGTGGTGCACAAATGCTGCGCAGCTAGTGCCATTCGACGGCCAACATCGCGGTTCCTGGTGTGTCCGCTGTGCCATGCGTGTGATCATTGCTTGTACAGCCCTCTCGCAGTGTCCGGAGCAAGTATGGTGGGTCTGACACACCGGTGTCAATGTGTTCTTTTTTCCATTTCCAGGAGTGTATTTCTAGTTGGATTTTCACTACTTGTATTACTGCACCCATTTGAAGCTGCCTGACTTTTATGATGACTAAATGAAGGCTGTGTTTGCCATCTGTGCATGCTTCAGGGCTTGATGTGTCAAAGCTTGTTTACTTTTCCTATCTGATGGAGAAGACTTTGTTCAGAATGTAATGAAATTTTTCCCCTCAGGAAAATATAAGCTTAAACAGAATTGCAGTATCTACATAGTTAAGATAAAATTTCATAACTACTTGCATATTATTTCTTTTAAAGTATAGATACAATAAACTCAAATATAATTAAAGCAAGTCTTATACACAATAAACAGTATATAATCACATGAAGGAGAAGTTACATTGAGTATAGGTAACAGAAATGGGTGATGTTAAATATATATACTTGTATGTAGTGTTGTTACATTATATATGCTTCTCTTGTAGTGTCTCCTTCTGGAGTATAATTGGCTTCTTCATCATGCTTCTACACTTACTGAACAAACCTGTGATGCAAAAAGCTCCTCTCTATTTCCTCCATAATTTTTACATGATAAGGTATCCACACTGATGAGTGATACATGAGAATCAGTCAAATGAGTGTTTTTAAGTAACTTCTTTCGTGGATGAATTACATTTCCTTTGGATTCTTCCAATGAATCTCCACCTGGCACCTGCTTTTCCTACAACTAGTTTAATGTTATAATTCCACTTTAGGTCACTACAGATTGTTATTCCTAGGTAATTAATTATTGTTACAATTATCAAGATGCCTGCCCAAAAATCCACAGGACTTCATACATGACTAGAACTTTCCAAAGAAGCAGAAAGATTATCTAGTGAGAAAATAGTATTATTGTGTTATTGATTAACAAACAAATTAGATCTGTAAATAATGTTAAATGCAGTTACACTGCCTGACAAAAAATTAAAGCACGTGGAAGACAAGGATGGATGTCATTATAACTTCCTACAAATACACACCATTGGTGGGTATGTAAATGATTAAGATTGCAACAATCTGTGACAAGTAGACTGGCCACCAAACTGTGTTAGTGTTGGTGTAGTGTAGGTACCAGGCCTGGTAGGGTATGTAAAGGGTGCGAACAATGTCAGATGCTGAGTGATCACTGTGAAGGAAAACGAGGATACCACATACTGGTGTGAGATTGTCAATACCTGTGTGTAGGGGCCTTGTTGTGAATCTCCATTTGGCCAACTGGTCAAATTATGCAGTATCCAGATTTGTGGAGCTATCAGGCATGACAGTGGCCCGATGTTGGGGTCTGTGGGAACATGAGGGCAGGCATACTTTTCAAGTTTCTGTTTGACTGTGTCTGACAACCACAAGGGAAGACCCCTGCCCTGTATTGTGCACCAAGCATATCATAACCCCTTCATGACTGTGCCCATCACCTGAGAACACTCCGTGACATCCTGCACCTTTGGCCAGAGACTAGTAGCAGTTGGACCAGAGAATTTCTGTCCTGTGTGTACACTGATGTTAATGCCAGAACACAAATGGCTTTGTTTGGAGTGGTGCTGAGACCAGATGCTGATGAATGGTGTCGCACAGTGTTCAGCAATGAATCATGGTTGTGCATTACCCTAGATGTCTAGTGCTTGAAGGAACACTGATGGCACAGTCATATGCCACAGAAACCCTACATCCTCATTTGCTACCTCTCATGTGACTGTAATCATTTTGCCATTTTCCAATAGGACAGTGATCTTTGACACATGGCTCATATCTCTATGAGCTGCCTGTGTGATGCTTAGGTACTGACATGGCCAGAAAGGTGCTCATACCTGTCCCTGCAGAAACACATGGATTCTGCTCAGATGTCATCTCTGTCCCAGTGCAAGGTTATCAAGGACAAGTTCCAACAGTCACGGACCGGAGAGGACATAATGACTTTATGACACCCTACCCCACTGAATCAGTGCATGCATCCAGTCCAAACGGGATGCAGTGTCGTACTGATAAGTGGGCTCATTCTGCCAGTTTCTTTGAAAATTTGATTCAGTATTGTAATCACTAAAATAACATCACATTTTCTGTCAAACCATGAAGTTTCATTTTATTTCCTCCTTCCATTCTGGGTGCTTCCTTTTTTGTGTCAGTCTGTGTGTTGGGATTAATAAGCAACGTAGAATTACTGCGCCGATTAAATATGTGGTACTGAATTGTATTTCTTTGATTTGTCATATATTACTCATTAAGTTACTGTACATAATGTAATTTGCACAGGATTAATTAAAAACTAAATTTCATTTGTAGCTTAAATTCACATACTACTTTTGTTGTATTCAGTACAAATGTTTTGTCATTAATAAGACGTAGCATCTAACTGAAAGAAATTATGGTATATGTGTGTGTGTTTCTTTCTTTTAATTGCTCTGAAATGGATTAATTATAGAAGTATATTTATGAATTTCTCATAGGGTCGGAGGCAGTCAGAATTAGTGCGCCGGCTAACAGGAGTAGATCCTCCACCACCACTTATTGGACATCCAGTAGCTGTGCTTTACATGTCTGTAACAAATGAGATGGACTCGAGACCAGAAGACACTGACAGAAGTCATGCACTGATCTATTGTTTCCCTGCACAATCATCTCCTTCACAACAGGATACATTCGTTGCAGCCCGGGGTGCCTTCATTACTCTGTGTCACCTTTTCCCAAATGCTGGTGCCTCGACACCTACCAGGTTGTTTTAAATTACCTATTATTCATTTCTAATAAGTGCTGTATTACCAGAATGAAAGTTTCAGTCGTTAGCAGAGTGTGAACTATTGTGAAACTTCTTGATAGATTAAAATTGTGCACTTCATCTTTCTTGGGCAAGCTGTTGCTGACTGGCATATCCAGGCACAACTCATGAGCTACTTTCATAGGTACTCAGATAGGAGAGAGGTTCTAGCAGTATTAAAACTGTGAAAGTGTGTCATTGGCTGTGCCCAGAAAGCTTACTTTGTAAGTGCATTTTCATTACCTTGAAAGACAAGATCCAGGTTCAGATCCTGGTCTGCCACATAGTTGTAAACTGCCAGGGCATTTTGCTGTAGCAGAACTATTACAAATGCAGAAAAATTGTTCTTTATCATATATAATGGTTAAGGAATCTTGGATAAGATGCTCCAGCACATTCTCCTTAATTTATCAGATGTAATAATTGGATTGACTAAGATTAAAGTGTGTTACTGTCTTTTCAAAAGTATAAGCACAGGCTGTTGTGAGATGACTTCTTCACCACATAAGAAATATGGCGAAAATGGGAGGACAGTTCCTTAGCTTTGTTAAGAATATGAATGCTGGAAGATAATTAGTGACCTTTCTATCAATCATATGTAACTTTAATGACAACACTTGATGATCATTTTTATGTGCCATAGCAAGCCTAGATGCCAGGTCTAAGTCTTTAAATCTGGAGGTCAAGTAAATGCTACAATGTGTAATGTCCATTAGATCAGTTTCAGCAAAACACTTCACTTAACTTTGGTAGGCAGCTATGTCCATATGAGGGATGATATACAATCATTACAATTACAGAACACAGTGATAACAGTTTATTTCTTGCTCTGAATGACAGCCAAATACCACTTTACATCTAACTATGAACTTTAGCACACAATGACTAATGACACAAGCTTGCTCCTGGATCTGAACTATGATGAGGCTGCTATGAAAGTGGGCTATCAAAGAGTGGGATGAGCAGTGCTGTACTCTGATGTAAGTAGACATCCAGCAGTGGCGCCATATGGAGCAACTTGAGGGCAATTCTTCGGCAATGTCTCCCACTTGTGGCTGTGTGTGGCTGTGACTTTTAGCTTTTTCTTCTATCATGAGGTACCAACTTAAACATGAGACCTCAGTCTTCAGATGACACCACATATCCACACCCCCCCCCCCCCCCCCCCCCCGCACCTCCCCTCCCCCAGGCCTCTGCATCATCATTGGATAGTGCTCTGTCACTTGATGATGGTGGGGGGGGAGTCAAGTCTGAAAGTGGATGTAGGTGAGGAGGCAGAGTATATAGCAACAGCCAATGGCAAATCCCCATCTGCACCCTGGTATCCACCTTGTAAGTGGCCGGGAACACTGGCTGAAAAGTCAACCACAGGGTGCACACTCACACCCAGTGACACAATCTATGGTCAGGAGAACAGAAGGCAGAGCTCCAGGTGCATCACAACAGCTGTCCATAAGTAGTGCCTCAATGGACATTGACTCTGGCTGTGGAACAAGTGGCGATGGTGGCATTGGCACGACTTTGATCTCCATTGGCACCTCTATGTATGGTGCCAACCATGATGGGCAAAGAGGTGGAGGTGACTGCTGTTGCAGATAACAGTGGCATGCTGGATCAGTGGGCAAACATTCCGCGGCAGAATCACTGCTATAAGAGCAACACAGCTGATTCTGGTGATGCTGGTGCAGCCCAGATGAACCTTGAACATCCTCTAACAAATGACCCAATACTTTTGTGATGACACCATGATCACATTGATGTTTCCTGCTAAACAGCTTTGAAACAAACTTTGCCCTGCACATGAAACTTAACTTTGTATGACCAGACAGAATGAATGGTTCCTGCTGGTGACAATGACTGTGTAATAATTCTGCTGGCAACTTATTGACATGTAGCCAGGAATGGTAGTAGGAAAGAAAAATCTTTAAGGCTTTCTCCTGTGTGTGGTAGAAATGGAGTTCCTCTATGTTAATTTTGGAATGGTTGAATGAATGGTTTGGGTTCACCGTTAGACTGAGTGTGAAAAGGTACAGTAGTTACAGGGTGTATACTGTTGTTGACACAAAACTGTTGAAAATCAGCTGGCATGAATTGTGGTCTGTTGCCCAAGACCAGAGAAGGTCTTTGAGACAAAAAATAGAGGACAAAGTTGATACAGTACTAATAGGAGTGGTAGATCTCATGGGGGTAGGTGATAACTAGGGACAGGATGATGTGAAGGCTCCAAAAGGGGTTCAGGGCTGGGGCCAATAATTGAGGAGTCTGGGCTGTTGCTGGTTCTGTGGGTACCAGTTAAGAGCATGCTACATTAAGCACACCCCATTTGCTTCCATGTCAAACATCATGCTGGCCTGACTGATTGTAACAATGCCTGAAACCCATCCTAGGACCTGGTCGTTTATGTGGACTCTGTGGTGTTCACTGTATATTCTACGCAGCCACTGAATGTCAGGTATTATGGCACCAGCTGTGGGAGGTCCAGTATCATGTGCTGCCAATAGCCATGTAAGTTTTCAAATGGTGATAGGCCCTGGTTTGGGATGTTCCTGGAAGCTGATATAAAAGCATGCAGTGCATTTTTCTTGTTAGCAGTAGTGATGGCTGTAGTCATTTGCATTTTAAATGTGTACATGAAGGGCTCACCTTCACCATAAGAGGTGGGACGAAAAGGGACAGAAAATACTTTGCAGATACCATTGTTTCCACAAAAGTTCATAAACTGAGTGGACTGAAATCATAAAACTGTCATTGTCGTAAGGAAAAATAGAGAGAGAGACTTTTGAAACTGAAAGTTATAGTTAATAAAATGTTGTGTGTTCCACATAATTTCACAAGAGCCCAATCTGATTCTCAACATATGCTGAAGACTTAAAATAAACTCAATAGTGGAATGTTTGGTTTATCTTTGAATAGGTTACATGCTTAACTAAGCAAGAAGAATTACAAAATCCCTAAGAGTCTGTGCCATATAGGTTGGAATCTGTCCAATATCTCACCATATTGACATTGTCAGGTTTGCTGATGAACTGACCTCCTGAGGGAGCATGGCTGACTTACATCTGCTCCCACCGCAAGCCTTTCTGAGATTATAACTGCAGTCTTGATTGATAAGATTTTCCCTGATGTGAATTTTTATGGTTTCTCAAATGACACTGTCCCAGTATTTGGAAGTCTGTGCTAAAATCCTTGTACATTTGTATTCCATCACATGCATCTCTGACAAACAGTGCTCTTTGTCCACGGACTTGTTGGGATACATGTCAAGTGTGCTGCTGGTGTTCTGGTGATCTTCATTGGTGCATACTGTTTGTCCAATATATGTCTTGTCACATTGGCACAGAAACTGATATACCCGGCCTTCTGCAAACTGAGGTCATCTTCGACACTCCCCAATAACGTCCGTCTTTCGTTGGGTGGACAAAAGACAGTTCTTACACAGTGCGTTTGCAGTATGCACCCAACATTTCCTGATAGCATGCCACTGTACAGGCTAAAGGCTGTGGCTACCTCTTCCTTCATGATTTATTTTGTCTCCACTGGTTGTGCTGTAGTGGTGCAATAAAGAGCGCACTTAATCTGTCACTCTGAGGATCCATTTTTTCAGAACACAGTTCTTGGGTTACCAGCCCCTGGAGCAGACACTCTGCACCTGAGATTGTGTGATCCCTGTGCACTAGTGTTCTTAGTACCCCATTACTCTGCTCAGGATGGTGGCTCTACTGTGTGCAGATACAGGTCACCATGAATTTTCTTACAGTATACACCGTGTTCTACTCTTTTATCATCTCTTCTATTGACCATGATTTACAGGAATGTTAGTCTTCCTTCTTCTGCAGTCTCCATAGTGAATTTGATGTTGGGAAGTGTGGAGTTCAGATTTACAAGGAAGTCAAGGAATTTGTCTCTTCCAGGGGGCAGATGACAAATGTGTCATCCACATAATGGAAAAGCAGGTGGATTTCCATTTGGATGACATCAGGGCCTCTTTCTCAATGTGCTCCATATACAAATTTGCAGCCATTGGTGAGAGTAGGGTGCCCATTGCAACTCCCTCTGTTTGCTCATAGTATTATCCATTAAATAAAAACTATGTGGAGCTTAGGACAAGCCTGAAAAGGCCAGTGGTTTTCTTGTCAGATTTCTGACCATTGTGTTCTAGTGGCTCTAGTAGGAGGTGATATAAGTTAACTGCACACTCTTTGGAGCTCAGTTCAACAGCACACATGATTATTATTATTATTATTATTATTATTATTATTATTGATACATTTCTGATCACTGAAATATTGTGGTCGTCAGGCACTGTGGACTAGCAGTACACCTATTGACTGTTCAGTCAAAAAGTATGCCAGGAGAAATTGAAGAATCGCACCTCTTTGCATACATCTGTTACAGATTATGATTGTGCTACAGGAAGACATTGCTCATGTAACCATTGGAAAAGTCACACTGCTCTTACAAATGTGGAAAATACAGCAACAGGAAAACTCTGTATCAGCAGTTTACAGGATGTAATATTTTATGAATCTCTAAACAATTGGCCAGCTGGTGTGGCCGTGCGGTTCTAGGCACTACAGTCTGGGACTGCGTAACCGCTACGGTCGCAGGTTCGAATCCTGCCTCGGGCATGGATGTGTATGATGTCCTTAGGTTAGTTAGGTTTAAGTAATTCTAAGTTCTAGGGGACTGATGACCACCGATGTTAAGTCCCATAGTACTCAGAGCCATTTGAACCATTTTTTTCTAAACAATTTGGATCACATTATTGTTAAAATTTCCAACGTAGCATGCAGTGAAGAACATGTGAGATGCTTAACTTGTAAGCTGATTCTCCATTAGGTGAAATGCCAGTTTTTTATGGGCATTAAATAGTTTTGGAAGGAACTGAAGTTCCCAAAAAAATGTGGAAGTCTACTAGAAACTATCTAATGTGACTCACAACTGAAGATCTTGAATGTAAGTTAATTAAATCCCTGCATTTTTTAATTTCATTGTTTAAGGTTATGTTTGGAAGTGACTGAGTTTACTTGTTGTCATTGTGATTCATGTGCTTCCTCGATTTTATACGTGGAGCAGCTAATAACTTGTGGCAGAACTGGTGAATTGGGGAAGTGAGTAGAGTACAAAATGAGAGTTATACTTCTATTTGGGCTCTTTCACAATGGTTTCATTCTGCTTTTGACTGCCTGTAAAGCACATGCTTTCTAATTCTTTCTTAGGAGTGTATGTTGTCTATATCTTTCTATAGTGGTTCTAGGAAGTAATTATCAGCAACTTGACTTCTAATTATCAGTATCTTCTTGTAAGAAAGTAATTACCGGAGCTATGTTCTACTGAAGGCATAGTTTCTGCTTTTGGGAGCACACTCAGAACGTCTTAAGTGAAGATTTATTCAGTTCACATGTTGCAGTTATTTAAATTAAATTTGTCCTATGACTGTGATTTAACAGAAGTAAAAACCTAACAGACAAACAAAAGCTGAATGAAGCAAAAATGAACATAAGGAGAGTAATAATGTTCAGTGACTTTGAAAGTAAAATTTTTCCAGCCAATTAAAAACCTTAAGAGGTTTGGGTCTTATGTAAAATCAGTAAGCAATTTGAAATCACCTATTTAGTCACTCAGTGACCATACAGGCACCAGAACAGAAGATAACAGAGAGAACACCAAAATATTGAATTTGATTTTGTGAAAGTGTTTCACTACGGATCGTAATAAGGTCCCTTCTTTGAATCATCATACGAATGTCAAAATGACAGATATTGAGATAACCAATTGTGGAATAAAAGAAGCAACAACAACTACTTATTAATGGAAAGGTATTAGTACCAAACGAGATATCTATGTGTTTACATTTTGTGGCGTGCACTGCAGCTGTAAGGGCTAAAAAGCTAAATACTGACATACTTATTTGTGCACTTTTGTACAGTTATTAAATGGAATAGTTTTTAGCGGTGTTTCATACTGTTTGTGGTGAAATAATGATTTAATAAACTTGTGGAAATGTTCACTCACTGTGTTTTTTAGAGTCTTCTGTGCCTTGAAGTCATTTACTAACTTTCATGCTTTAGTTTTCAGCTGACGTTTCTTATTGTTTCTAGTGAAATATTTCAGGAAAATTTTCATTCAGTAACTTTGTTGAGTGTCGCAGTGGCCATTTGAATTTTAGGTTTTAGATAATACTTTTGTGAAGTTTTGTTGGTATTGCTATTAGCTGTGGTGTAGTAGTATTAATAAAGTATTTGCTTTCTTAGTAGACAGAGAATTTTGAGACCACTATTGTTAGTTCTATAAATAGTTCTACTGCTGTAACTGAACTTCGGTAATGTACACATTTTTTTTTCAGTAACTGTAAAATTTTACCATGAGTGAGAAGTGTGGGTTCTGTCATAGGTTTGTGGGTAGTGGGTTATGGTGTGGGATTTGTTCAAGACATTTTCATTGTGGGGAATGCAGTGGGGAAGCCAGTGGGCATTCTAGCGAGATCCTCTCCTGGGAATGCAGAATCTGTAGTAGAAATAAGTTGATAGAGGTGCAGGGGCATAAGATCTGTGCCCTTCAGGTGAAGTTAAAACGTGCAAAGAAGGATCTAGGTAGGTTGAGAAGGGTGAAGGGTGGTGGGGAATGGGATAGGTAGTTGGCAAGGAGGCAGCTAGGAGGAGGTGGTATTCAGACAGTTATATTTTGCGTATTTGCAGTAGATTTGACCAACTGTCAGGGTTGAGTAGAGAGTAACCTCTTGTAACTGTAGGTGTAGGAAACCTGCAGCAGTTCTCAGCAGTTGGGAGGCATAGATCAGTTGCAAAGTCTAACAGAAAGAAGAAGGTTCTGCTGCTAGGTAGTTCGCACGGTAGAGGTGTGGGCCAGTAGTTGCAGGAAGCGTTGGGGAGTGAGTACCAGGTAACCAGCATTGTGAAGCCTAGTGCAAGGTTGGTTCAAGTGACTGACTGCATAGGGGTGATATGTAGGAATTTTACAGAGGAGGATCAAGTAGTGATAGTGGGTGGAGCAGAAAACAGTCTTGATAGGGATGGGGAATATGATGTAGGTGGTGACCTAAAGATATCTACTCAAACTGGTGGCACTAAAGTGCATTTAGTGCAACTGTTTCAGCATCATGATCTGTCTCATCTTCATATGGTTGTTAGGTGCATTAACACGGGGCTGCAGAGGGTGCTAATGGCAGAGAGCATGGGTCACATCTCAGTGGTACCAGTTGGGTCTATCAGTGGATCGGGATTCACTAGGCATGGCCTGTACCTCAATAGGTATAGGAAGGGGAAGCTGGCAAAGCTTGTAGGTGACAGTGTAGTGGGTGGTGGCGGTGGTGGGATGACTCATGGAAAAATTCTTGTAGTAGTTGGTATTAGAGCTCCACCTTTGTAGATTGACGTCAGCTGATAGGTATATGTGCTTAAAGGTAGTCCCTCTAAGGGCTCACCTTCTAAGGATGTAATGTTTCCAAGTAGAAAACAAATTAGCATATTTCATCAAAATATAAGAGGTATTAGAGATAAAGTTAGTGAAATGCTTATAGATGTTGACTCTGAGAGTATTGGTATATCAGAGGACCACTTAAATAATTTGACAATTCAGAGGCTTCCTTTACCAGAATACAGATTAGCTGGCTGTTTTCAAAAAGTTCCTTGTAGGGTGTGGGAGTGGCCACGTACGTAAAAAAACAATATTCCATTTGAGTCCATAGACGTATCACGGCACAGCACTGAACAGATATTTGAATGTTGTGCAAGGGAAGTTGAATTTAGTGAAACTAAAGTTCTAATTATTGTTGTTTATAGGTCCCCTAACTCTGAGATTTCAGAGCATTTCTGCTCAAGGTAGAGAGAGTTCTTGATTCACTTTGTAGGAAGTACCAGAAATTAGTTGCATGTGGTGACTTCAATATTAATTTTGTATATGATGGTGCAAGGAAAAGGATGTTGGTAGATCTCCTAAATTCATATGATCTGATGCAGATCGTGTTTTTTCCATTTATGGTGCAGGGGAACAGTAGCACAGTCATAGACAATATTTTTATTCATTCTTCATTACTAGATGGGCATTCTGTTAGTAGAGGTGTGAATGGCCTTTCAGATCATGATGCACAAATTTAAACATTTAAAGACTTTAGTTCTCCAACAAATGTCACATATAATTACAAACTATGTAGGAAAGTTAATCCAACAGCAATAGAGAGTTTTTTAAACCTCATCAAGGAACAATAGTGGCAGCACGTTCACAGTGCCAATAACATTGATGATAAATATAATGCTTTCTTTAACACATTTCTCATGCTCTTTGAGAGTTGCTTTGCATTAGAATGTTCTAAATGGGGTATTAGCAGTAATAGGCAGCCCGGGTGGCTGACTTGTGGGATAATAATATTTTATAGAACAAAGTGGGAATTATGATGTTAGAAGTAATCACAATCAAGCTATAGTAGCACATTACAACCAGTATTTTAAGCTACTTAAAAATGTTACTAGGAAGGCAAAAAGTATGTGGTATGCAAATAGATTAGCTAATTCACTGGATAAAATTAAAACCATATGGTCAGTTGTGAAGGAAGTGTCTGGTCAGAAGCACAAGGTTGATGGTATAAAGTCAGTTCACAGTAAAAATATTTCTGTTACTGATAAATCAGATATATGTACAGTATTTAACAATAATTTTCTGAGCTTTTCTGGTGAGTTAAATAAAAAATTAGTTTCTACAGGGAATCATATAACTTTTTGGCAAATGCCATTCCGAGATTTATGTCTGAAATACTCTTGTGTGATACAGACAATAGGGAGGTTGAGTCAGTAATTAAATCACTGAAGACTAAGGACTCTAATGGTTATGATAGAGTGTCTAGCAGAATATTAAAGTACTGTGCTGCACATGTTAGCCCTGTATTTAGCCATGTTTGTAATTTTGCCTGTAGGAATGGTCAGTTTCCTGGACGATTTAAGTACTCATTAGTAAAGCAGATTTATAAAAAGGAAGAAAGGGATAATGTAAATAATTTTAGACATATTTCTATGCCATCAGTGTTTGCAAAAGCTGTTGAAAAGGCTGTGTATATAAGGATAATTGATCTTTCTTTATCACATGATTTGCTATCAAATGTACAGTTCGGATTTAGAAAGTCATTTAACAATTGAAAGTGCTATATTCTCTTTTCTCTGTGAGGTACTGGATGGGTTAAACAAAAGGTTTTGAATGGTAGGCACATTTTTTTTATTTAACTAAGGCATTTGATTGTGTTGGTTACAAAATATTGCTCCAAAAGTTGGACCATTACAGAATACAGGAAGTCGCTCACAATTAGTTCACCTCTTACTTTAGCAACAGACAGCAAAAGGTCATTATTCACAGTGTTGAGAATGACTGTGATATGGGGTCTGAGTGGAGTACAGTCAAGGAGGGGTGCTCCAAGGATAAGTGTTGGGGCCACTCCTGTTTCTTATTTATATAAATGATATGGCTTCTAGTATTACAGGTAACTCTAAAATATTTCTGTTTGCTGATAACACTAGCTTGGTAGTAAGGGATGTTGAGTGCAACATTGGCTTGGTTTCAAATTGTGCATTTCATGACCTAAGTTCATGGCTTGTAGAAAATAAACTAACACTAAATCACAGTAGGACTCAGTTTTTGCAATTTCTTACACTCAATTCAACAAAACCTGATGTTTTAATTTCACAGAATTGGCATATGATTGGTGAAACTGAACAGTTCAAATTTCTAGGTTTTCAGATAGATAGTAAGCTGTCGTGGAAAGCCCATGTTCAGGATCCTGTTCAAAGACTTAATGCTGCCATTTTTACTATTCAAACAGTATCTGATTGCTGATTTTCATTTGCTTATGTCATATGATATTATATTTTGGGGTAGCTCTTCCGATTCTAAAAGGGTATTTTTAGCTCAGAAATGGGCAGTTTTTACAATAAGTTATGCAAGTTTACAAACCTCTTGGCAACCCCTGTTCACGAGTCTGGGTATTTTGATATTGACCTCTCAATATATACATTCCTTACTGTTGTTTCTTGTTAACAGTATTAGCTTATTCCCAAGAATAAGCAGCTTTCACTCAGTTAATACTCAGCAGAAATCAAACATGCATTTGGATCGGATTTCCTTAACTCTTGGTCAGAAAGGTGTGCAGTATACTGCTGCATCCGTTTACAATAAGCTACCACTCAAATTCAAAAATCTTAGCATTAATCCACGTGCTTTCAAATTGAAACTGAAGAGTTCCCTCATTACTGACTCCTTCGATTGTGTCAAGGAGTTTCTTGAAAAATTAAGATGATTCTTGTTGTATTGTTGATTGCGTTTACTTAAACATATGGGCTGAATATTTTGGGTTCATAAACATTTATTTTTATCTGTTATTACTTTTATGTTGTAATTTCATGTACTGACACGTTTCGTGTCCTTGGAGATTTGCTCCTCAATTTGGTCCTACGGAACTTGACATGTAAATAAATAATAATACATAACTTGATGCCCTTCTAGGGTACTGAGCAACTGGAAAAAAGCACAGGTCATTCCTGTTTTCAAGAAGCATCATAGGACAGACGCACAATATTACAGACCTCTTTCATTGACGTCAGTGCCTTGCAGAATTTTGGAAAAATTTTTATGCTCAAGAATTATGACTTTCTTGAGCACAACAGTCTCCTTTGTAAAAATCAACATGAGCTCAGCAAGCAGAGAACTTTTAAACTCAGCTTGCTCTGTTCCTCCATGAAATCCACAGCACTGTAGCCAATGGTGTTCAGATTGATGCCATATTCCTTGACTTTAGACAAACATTTATGATGTCCCACACTGCTGTTAATGAATAAGATATGAGCTTACCAAGTATCAGACCAGATTTGCAACTGGATTCAGGAATTCTTTGCAGATGAAACTCAACACATCACTTTTATTGGAACAAAGTTGACAGATGTAAAGGTAATTCCTGGAGTATCCCAAGGAAGTGTGATAGGGCACTTACTGTTTACAATTTACATAAATGATCTAGTATGAAACCTTGGAAGCTCTTTAAGACTGTTTGCAGATGATGCAGTTGTCTATACAAAAATATCAATAGTAGAAGATGGTATCATTGTGCATAGTGACCTACAGAGGATTGGCGAATGGTGCAGGATCTGGTAGTTGACCCATAACATAAATAAATGTAACATATTGCACACACATAGAAAAAGAAATCTGCTACTGTACGCTTGTACTATTGATGACAAATTACTGGAAGCAATATGAACCATAAAGTATCTAGGAGTATACATATGTTTTTGTATAGGGTCTGCCTTTAGCAAAACACAATTTTGTTTTTTAACCCAAACATGTTTCACTGCAGTTGCAGCATCTTCAATGGACTTTTATTTCTCACCTGTTAAAGATAAAGAGTGTTCTTTGCTGTTTGTATACATGTAGCTATTAGTTTTTAATCATTATTACAGATATGTGAAAAAACACATAAATTACTAATTCATACCTTTTTACCACATGGTGTGGTTTTTCTGATGTGTTGTGTTTCTAAAGTGACCGTTTTGTTCCATAGTTTGTCATCTGCAACCACTTATACCTTAAAGTAGATAAATTGTTTAAGCCAAAATTACAATTTGAACACTTGTTATGTAAGTGAAACATTATGTAAATAGACACACACACAGAATTAAATACACTCCTGGAAATTGAAATAAGAACACCCTGAATTCATTGTCCCAGGAAGGGGAAACTTTATTGACACATTCCTGGGGTCAGATACATCACATGATCACACTGACAGAACCACAGGCACATAGACACAGGCAACAGAGCATGCACAATGTCGGCACTAGTACAGTGTATATCCACCTTTCGCAGCAATGCAGGCTGCTATTCTCCCATGGAGATGATCGTAGAGATGCTGGATGTAGTCCTGTGGAACGGCTTGCCATGCCATTTCCACCTGGCACCTCAGTTGGACCAGCGTTCGTGCTGGACGTGCAGACCGCGTGAGACGACGCTTCATCCAGTCCCAAACATGCTCAATGGGGGACAGATCCGGAGATCTTGCTGGCCAGGGTAGTTGACTTACACCTTCTAGAGCACGTTGGGTGGCATGGGATACATGCGGACGTGCATTGTCCTGTTGGAACAGCAAGTTCCCTTGCCGGTCTAGGAATGGTAGAACGATGGGTTCGATGACGGTTTGGATGTACCGTGCACTATTCAGTGTCCCCTCGACGATCACCAGAGGTGTACGGCCAGTGTAGGAGATCGCTCCCCACACCATTATGCCGGGTGTTGGCCCTGTGTGCCTCGGTCGTATTCAGTCCTGATTGTGGCGCTCACCTGCACGGCGCCAAACACGCATACGACCATCATTGGCACCAAGGCAGAAGCGACTCTCATCGCTGAAGACGACACGTCTCCATTCGTCCCTCCATTCACGCTGGTCGCGACACCACTGGAGGCGGGCTGCACGATGTTGGGGCGTGAGCGGAAGACGGCCTAACGGTGTGCGGGACCGTAACCCAGCTTCATGGAGATGGTTGCGAATGGTCCTCGCCAATACCCCAGGAGCAACAGTGTCCCTGATTTGCTGGGAAGTGGCGGTGCGGTCCCCTACGGCACTGCGTAGGATCCTACGGTCTTGGCGTGCATCCGTGCATCGCTGCGGTCTGGTCCCAGGTTGACGGGCACGTGCACCTGCCGCCGACCACTGGCGACATCATCAGTGTACTGTAGAGACCTCACGCCCCACGTGTTGACCAATTCAGTGGTTTGTCCACCCGGCCTCCCGCATGCCCACTATATGCCCTCACTCAAAGTCCGTCAACTGCACATACGGTTCACGTCCACGCTGTCGCGGCATGCTACCAGTGTTAAAGACTGCGATGGAGCTCCGTATGCCACGGCAAACTGGCTGACACTGACGGCGGCTGTGCACAAATGCTACGCAGCTAGCGCCATTCGACGGCCAACACCGCGGTTCCTGGTGTGTCCGCTGTGCCGTGCACGTGATCATTGCTTGTACAGCCCTCTCGCAGTGTCCGGAGCAAGTATGGTGGGTCTGACACACAGGTGTCAATGTGTTCTTTTTTCCATTTCCAGGAGTGTAGTTTCAGGCATAGAAATAACAAGTTTTCAATTGACAAACTGTGGAACAAAACGGTCACTGTAGAAACACAACACATCAGAAAAACCACACCAAGTGGTAAAAAGGTATGAATTCGTAATTTATGTGTTTTTTTAAATATCTGTAATTACAATTAAAAAACTAATAGCTACATGTATACAAACAGCAAAGAACACTCTTTATCTTTAACAGATGAAAAATAAAAGCCCACTGAAGATGATGCAACTGCAGTGAAACATGTTTGGGCTATAAAACAGAAAATTGTGTTTTGCTAAAGACTGACCCTATCCAAAAACATATGTACTGTTAGAGCAAACACGGAAGAAAAGAGCTTCAACCCCAAGATGATCCCTGCCAGGCATTTCTGAGCAAGCTCTACAACAAATTCCGTAACACTATAGCAAAGTTATATCAAACTATTTTAAATATAAAATTCAATAGAATTTGTCTTTCACATAATGTAATACCTAACTATATACATGTAAATGTAAACAGTATGTCACCTGCAGCTCGTCATGCCAAACACAAAGCTGAAATTGATTGGCTGAAGCAAGAAATTAAAAACCTACATACAAAAAAGCAGGAACTTAATATTGAGTTATTCAAAATTCACCTGGATCTAGGATATCACATTAAAATCTCTGAAATACTTAATGATATCATGTCAAACAAAACACAGAAACACAAATAAATTCAGAACAACCACCAGGAACACCTTCAACTGTTCCACTGTCAGCCATCTTGTTTTTACACATTCAATTGTTCCACTGTCAGCCATATTGTTTTTACATATTCAATTGTTCCACTGGCCACCGTGTTTGTTTCTACAGCTGATAAAGCAGTGAAACAGTTACAGTGACAGTGACAACTCAATGTATAGTGTTTGTCAGTGATGAAAATGATTAAAAGGAAAATGTGAGTGAAACATTATGTAAATACACACACACGCACACGCACACGCACACACACACACACACACACACACACACACACACACACAGAATTGAATAATTTCAGGCATAGAAATAACAAGTTTTCAAATCGTAATTTTGGCTTAAACAATTTATCTACGTTAAGGTATAATTGGTTGCAGATGACAAACTGAGGGACAAAACGGTCACTGTAGAAAGACAACACATCAGAAAAACCACACCATGTGGTAAAAAGCTATGAATTCATAATTTATGTGTTTTTTCACATATCTGTAATTATGATTTAAAAACTAATAGCTACATGTATACAAACAGCAAAGAACACTCTTTATCTTTAACAGATGAAAAATAAAAGCACACTGAAGATGCTGCAACTGCAATGAAATATGTTTGGGTTAAAAAACCAAAAAAATGTGTTTTGCTAAAGACGGACCCTACCCAAAAACATACGTATTGTTAGAGCAAACACGGAAGAAAAGATCTTCAAGCCCAAGATGATTATCTAGGTTTAACTGTCCAGAGCAATCTTAAGTGGAATGACCACACAAAGAAATAGTAAGAAAAGTAGATGCCAAACTGAGATTCATAGGAAGAATCTTAAGGAAATGTAACTCATCCATGAAAGAAGTGGCTTACAAGGCACTTGTTCAACAGATTTTTCAGTGCTGTTTGTCAGTGTCGGGCCCTTATTCAATAGGACTGATACAAGAGAGAGACAAGATCAAATGAAGAGAACAGCATTCTACCACCGGATCGTTTAGTCAGTGCTAGAGTATTTCAAAGATGTGAAAAAAAACTTCAGTGGAAAACCCTACAAGAGAGGTGGTGTACATTATGCAGAGGTTTAGCAGAGGAATTTTGAGAGAGTACTTTCTGAGAAGAGTTGGACAACATATTACCTCCTGCCACATACATCTCGCAAAATGACCATAATGAGAAAATTTGAGAAATTAAAGCTAATACACACAATCAGTCTTCTAATTCACCATTAAAGTGTGGAACAGGGATAGGGGGATCAGTTAATGGTACCAAAACTAACCTCTGCCACACAACATGAGATGGCTTGCAGAGTGCTGATGTACATGTAGATGTAGCTGTAGATTGTAAAAAATCTTAGAGAGACTAACGAGGTTGTTATGTCAGGACACTGTACGAAAATTTGTGTGCCTGCCACAGTCTTTATGCAGAATGTAGCTTGGTACACATTAGAGAAGTAAGAATAGTAGTTAATTTAATTTAGGTTACCTTTGCATCATTTTGAAATTCAATTTCAAGCTGTTCACTGCTTCACCAAGTATTTTTAATAGTACGTAATTGTTAAAAGTGTACCATCTGAAAATTGTTTGTACCAGCATTGTCTGTTTGAAACTGAGTTATTGATGTATATTTTTATTAATACTGCTACATTTTTCAGAGTAACTAATTCCCAAAATGAATTGTTTTGTTGCTTTTTAAACGTTATATTGCAGTGTAGCCCATTCAATGAAGACCAAAAAAACTCGATTAGGGGAAAAAATCGTGTAGTTGCAAATTTTTGCACAGTGGCAGGAGGGAGTGTCAGGTCACTCCCTCATAGCACTGTGCAGAAATTTGTGACTACACAATTTTTCTTCCTAATTTTCCTTCATTGACTCGACTAGTGGGGATTATTTTATGTTTGTGATTATAAAAATAATGTTACACTCAAAAATTGAAATTGGTGAAATGATAAAAAATAATTTTGGAAATGATATGGTGTTTAAATTAAAATCTATTTAACTTATCAAGTACTTGGTTGGTTGGTTGGTTGATCTGGGAGAGGGGGCCAAACAGTGAGATCATTGGTCCTCGATATCAAGTAGTGTTTCTGACATTGTGTTTTCACAAGGAGTTGTTTGGGCAGAAGAAAAGTGAATGTGTTTTTAATTTTTTTTCCAGTTCCAGTGTTATGGTCAATGATGAACTGGTACACATTTTGTATTCACCACACAATGATGGACTATTGCTGCTGGCTGTGCCTGATAGTAGGTCAGTATACATTTTGGTAGTATTTGAACTGTATAAACTGAAACCATAAACTTCTCACCTCTGACTTCTCAAGGCATTGTAAATAAAATTGTCTGTCTGTTTTCTCACTTTAAATGCGTAACCAGTTACTATAATCTCTCTGTATGCTTTGCTGTCTGCCATTGAGGACTTCAACATAAACTACTGGATCTTGAAAAAAGTAGAAAATTCTGTATAAAATAAGTAAATATTCTTGCAACTTCATTTAAACTCTGGACTAGAAATGTCAAGGGATGCTAAAGTGAAATGCTCGTTAGTATGCAACTTCTACAAATCCGATCCCACTCCTAAATTACTAAATTTATCCAAATACGCAAGGCTCTGCTTATATGGACTATTGTTTCTGTAGCTCCTTATTTATTCAGTAGCAGAGTAAATAAAGGTCCCAAGAATTTGGATGGATCATCCTGGAATTCTAACATCCTATAAAGAAAGCTCGAGTTTTGATGTGTGAAATACTTAGGGAGTACTGATTACTTTGCACATAATGCTGTGATCTACAACAACCTTAATTCCATTTACCAAGACTACATGAAGTTGAAGATTTTTAGAATATGTGGAAGAATAAAGGAGTATGCAAAATGCAGAATATAATGTAAAAGAAAACAAAAAACAGCTGACTTATATTTCAAATGTAATATCATTTCATACAGAATATACAAACCCTAGATTGTCAGGCCTTGTGGTCTAATGGTAATGTACTTGCCAGGAAAGAGAAAGGTTGTGTGATTTAATCCTGATCAGATTAGGGAATCTGCAGTCTGCCTGTAACATAGCCTTCACATCTCAGTGATGTTAAGATTTTCTAAGAACAACAACTGGTTCAGATTCCATGTAAAACTGTAGTTTGCCTGCCTCTGCTAGGGTTGCTGTGATAGATTAGGCAAACACAAGTTGCCAGAGTGGCATCCAGTCAAAAGATAGGTTGTTGAGCCACATTGAATTATTATTATAAATCTAGATGTATTTATAGTAGAGTATGTTGCTGTATTCCAAAACTAGTTCGTCTTTTTAAAATGTCAATAAAACAGAAAGAAACTTCCACATGGGAAAAATATATTAAAAACAAAGATTCCAAGACTTACCAAGCGGGAAAGCGCCGGCAGACAGGCACATGAACAAAACACACAAACACACACACAGAATTACGAGCTTTCGCAACTGGCAGTTGCTTCGTCAGGAAAGAGGGAAGGAGAGGGAAAAATGAAAGGATGTGGGTTTTAAGGGAGAGGGTAAGGAGTCATTCCAATCCCGGGAGCGGAAAGACTTCCCTTAGGGGAAAAAAAGGACAGGTGTACACTCGCGCACACACACACACACACACACACACACACACACACACACACACACACACACACACACACACACATATCCATCCGCACATACACAGGCACAAGCAGACATATTTAAAGGCAAAGAGTTAAGGGCAGAGATGTCAGTCGAGGCGGAAGTACAGAGGCAAAGAAGTTGTTGAAAGACAGGTGAGGTATGAGCGGCGGCAACTTGAAATTAGCGGAGGTTGAGGCCTGGCGGATATCGAGAAGAGAGGATATACTGAAGGGCGAGTTCCCATCTCCGGAGTTTGGATAGGTTGGTGTTGGTGGGAAGTATCCAGATAACTCGGACGGTGTAACACTGTGCCAAGATGTGCTGGCCGTGCATCAAGGCATGTTTAGCCACAGGGTGATCCTCATTACCAACAAACACTGTCTGCCTGTGTCCATTCATGCGAATGGACAGTTTGTTGCTGGTCATTCCCACATAGAAAGCATCACAGTGCAGGCAGGTCAGTTGGTAAATCACGTGGGTGCTTTCACATGTGGCTCTCCCTTTGATCGTGTACACCTTCCGGGTTACAGGACTGGAGTAGGTGGTGGTGGGAGGGTGCATAGGACAGGTTTTACACCGGGGGCGGTTGCAAGGGTAGGAGCCAGAGGGTAGGGGAGGTGGTTTGGGGATTTCATAGGGATGAACCAAGAGGTTACGAAGGTTAGGTGGACGGCGGAAAGACACTCTTGGTGGAGTGGGGAGGATTTCATGAAGGATGGATCTCATTTCGGGGCAGGATTTTAGGAAGTCGTATCCCTGCTGGAGAGCCACATTCAAGGTCTGATCCAGTCCCGGGAAGTATTCTGTTACAAGTGGGGCACTTTTGGGGTTCTTCTGTGAGAGGTTCTGGGTTTGAGGGGATGAGGAAGTGGCTCTGGTTATCTGCTTCTGTACCAGGTTGGGAGGGTAGTTGCGGGATGCGAAAGCTGTTTTCAGGTTGTTGGTGTAATGGTCGAGGGATTCAGGACTGGAGCAGATTCGTTTGCCACGAAGGCCTAGGCTGTAGGGAAGGGACCGTTTGATATGGAATGGGTGGCAGCTGTCATAATGGAGGTACTGTT
This sequence comes from Schistocerca gregaria, assembly GCF_023897955.1. Classification (NCBI taxonomy): domain Eukaryota; kingdom Metazoa; phylum Arthropoda; class Insecta; order Orthoptera; family Acrididae; genus Schistocerca; species Schistocerca gregaria. Next base: position 307,208,158 of record NC_064931.1, read on the forward strand.
GCTTGTTGGTGGGTTTGATGTGGACGGATGTGTGCAGCTGGCCATTGGACAGATGGAGGTCAACATCTAGGAAAGTGGCATGGGATTTGGAGTAGGACCAGGTGAATCTGATGGAACCAAAGGAGTTGAGGTTGGAGAGGAAATTCTGGAGTTGTTCTTCACTGTGAGTCCAGATCATGAAGATGTCATCAATAAATCTGTACCAAACTTTGGGTTGGTAACGCGTGGAATCCGTACCCAGTCTGTTACCCCCAGAAACCATCCTGGTAACCATTGATGCCACTTCCCTATACACAAATATCCCGCACGTCCAGGGCCTCGCTGCAATGGAGCACTTCCTTTCACGCCGATCACCTGCCACCCTACCTAAAACCTCTTTCCTCGTCACCTTAGCCAGCTTCATCCTGACCCACAACTTCTTCACTTTTGAAGGCCAGACATACCAACAATTAAAGGGAACAGCCATGGGTACCAGGATGGCCCCCTCGTATGCCAACCTATTTATGGGTCGCTTAGAGGAAGCCTTCTTGGTTACCCAAGCCTGCCAACCCAAAGTTTGGTACAGATTTATTGATGACATCTTCATGATCTGGACTCACAGTGAAGAACAACTCCAGAATTTCCTCTCCAACCTCAACTCCTTTGGTTCCATCAGATTCACCTGGTCCTACTCCAAATCCCATGCCACTTTCCTAGATGTTGACCTCCATCTGTCCAATGGCCAGCTGCACACATCCGTCCACATCAAACCCACCAACAAGCAACAGTACCTCCATTATGACAGCTGCCACCCATTCCATATCAAACGGTCCCTTCCCTACAGCCTAGGCCTTCGTGGCAAACGAATCTGCTCCAGTCCTGAATCCCTCGACCATTACACCAACAACCTGAAAACAGCTTTCGCATCCCGCAACTACCCTCCCAACCTGGTACAGAAGCAGATAACCAGAGCCACTTCCTCATCCCCTCAAACCCAGAACCTCTCACAGAAGAACCCCAAAAGTGCCCCACTTGTAACAGAATACTTCCCGGGACTGGATCAGACCTTGAATGTGGCTCTCCAGCAGGGATACGACTTCCTAAAATCCTGCCCCGAAATGAGATCCATCCTTCATGAAATCCTCCCCACTCCACCAAGAGTGTCTTTCCGCCGTCCACCTAACCTTCGTAACCTCTTGGTTCATCCCTATGAAATCCCCAAACCACCTCCCCTACCCTCTGGCTCCTACCCTTGCAACCGCCCCCGGTGTAAAACCTGTCCTATGCACCCTCCCACCACCACCTACTCCAGTCCTGTAACCCGGAAGGTGTACACGATCAAAGGGAGAGCCACATGTGAAAGCACCCACGTGATTTACCAACTGACCTGCCTGCACTGTGATGCTTTCTATGTGGGAATGACCAGCAACAAACTGTCCATTCGCATGAATGGACACAGGCAGACAGTGTTTGTTGGTAATGAGGATCACCCTGTGGCTAAACATGCCTTGATGCACGGCCAGCACATCTTGGCACAGTGTTACACCGTCCGAGTTATCTGGATACTTCCCACCAACACCAACCTATCCAAACTCCGGAGATGGGAACTCGCCCTTCAGTATATCCTCTCTTCTCGATATCCGCCAGGCCTCAACCTCCGCTAATTTCAAGTTGCCGCCGCTCATACCTCACCTGTCTTTCAACAACTTCTTTGCCTCTGTACTTCCGCCTCGACTGACATCTCTGCCCTTAACTCTTTGCCTTTAAATATGTCTGCTTGTGCCTGTGTATGTGCGGATGGATATGTGTGTGTGTGTGTGTGTGCGCGAGTGTACACCTGTCCTTGTTTTCCCCTAAGGGAAGTCTTTCCGCTCCCGGGATTGGAATGACTCCTTACCCTCTCCCTTAAAACCCACATCCTTTCATTTTTCCCTCTCCTTCCCTCTTTCCTGACGAAGCAACTGCCAGTTGCGAAAGCTCGTAATTCTGTGTGTGTGTTTGTGTGTTTTGTTCATGTGCCTGTCTGCCGGCGCTTTCCCGCTTGGTAAGTCTTGGAATCTTTGTTTTTAATATATTTTTAAAATGTCAGTATGCCAAGCTATCTGTATTATACACTCCTTGTAAAATGTAAACTTTCAGCACCAGAATTGTCTCAATTAATAAAGTATTCTGGGCTATTATGCTGTGGTTGAAGGGATTTCACTTTAAAACCTGACATTTCGTCCCCATCTGCGGAGGACATTTTCGAGGGGGGTCATAGCTTTGTTGAACGTTCGATTCACACCCTGCCTCACTACTGACTATAGCAAAATTCTGCTTCTGCGAGGTCCCGTGCAGTGGCATGACATCATGTGTTTTGAATTCTCAAGCGCAATTGGCCATTGTCGACTACCATCGTTTGCTGTTACTATCATCCCATGGTGAAAGACTGCTACACATCTTCTCCAGCACCAGAATCCAAATTTCATTCAGTTTCACACTCTCCTCCTTCCTATTGAAATTCCTGGGGTGTGTAACAATCTGCATGACCTCTCTGTATAGTCTGTCATGGTATCTGCTTGTGGCTGCCAGTACTTGAGTCTTATCAAAATGAATGTGGTGATCTCCTGGCTGTAAAGCGTGTTCCATGACAGCTGATCTGTCAGTCTCCCCTCGTCTGCAATTATCCTTGTGGTCTTTGAGTGAATGTGGCTGATTATTAGAGTAAGATTAATGACTTATTAGATCCACAAACATATAAGAAACTAAATAAATACCCCACTGACAAAGTTCTTAGAACTGTTACACGGTTGGTAAAGAAGTCCTCTATTGAGCAGAGCATTCAGTAAAGTCTGTTCAATTCAGTTGCGCTGACACCAAGACTTTATGAACTGCTGAAGGTGCAACAAAGAACATGACCCTCTAAGGCCTATAGTGAGTGCTATTGGTTCGCCCACCTATTCGATTTCCAAGTTCTTGACAACATTATTACGACCATATATGCACTAGTCAGATTTGTATATCAAGAATTTGGCACATTTTATCAGTAAATTAAGCGGCAGAGTGGGACAGCCGGAGGACATATTAATGAGTTTTGATGTGGTGTCGCTATTCTCTACGGTTCCATTCAATAAAGTGTTGCAACAGCCAAGTCGGATTTTTTCTTCTGATGTCACAGAACTGTTCAAATATTGCCTCACAACCATATATTTCAAATGTAATGAAGAGTTCTATGAACAGACGGGTGGTGGTGCTGTGGGGATCCCCTTCAATCCAGTTATAGTGAACTTCTTTATGGAAAAATTTGTGGAGTAGGCATTGGAAACTGTTAACAAGAAACCGAATATTTCGTTCCGTTATGTGGATGATATGTTTGTTTTGTGACCGCATGGCAGGGAGGAACTGGATCATTTTCACAAACATCTGAACGGGATCAATCTGAAAATTCAGTTTACCAAGGAGGAGGAGGCAGGCGGAATATTAAATTTTTTTGATGTGCTAGTTTTCAAAAAAAGAAGACGGTAACTTGGGCCACATGGTTTACCGAAAACCCACACACACCGACCATTACTTGTACTGGGGTTCAAACCACCACCCACAACAAAAGCGAGGCATAGTAAGAACATTGGCAGATAGAACAAGGAAAATCTGTGAACCAGAGCTGCTTGATGCAGAATTAAAACATCTCAGCAATGCATTGCTCCGGGATGATTATTTGTTCACTGAGATGAAAAGAGCATTAAGTCCACCACATAGAAATCATAGTAATGGTCAAGTGCCGGTGAAATGGGTAGTTTTCATGCCATTCAGTAAGGATTTGACTGACCACATTGGAAAAATCTTGAAAAAGCAGGACATCGTGGTAATTTTCACACTTGCACGGAAGATACAAGATCATCTAAAATTGCCCAAGGATGCTTGCCAACCACTGGAAAAAGCTGGAAGTTATAGGATTCAGTGTAGTTGTGGGGAGGTGTATGTAGGTACTACAAAAAGAACTGTCGAAAATCTATTTGAAGAGCACAAGGGTAATTGCAGAAGAGGTGAGATTGACAGAACAGCTGTTGCACAACATGTTTTACAGCCAGAAGACCATAACATTCATTTTGATAGGACTCAAGTACTGGCAACCACAATTGGATACCATGAAAGACTATACAGAGAGACCATACAGACTGTGAAACACCCCAGGAATTTTAACAGGAAGGAGGAGGGCATGAAATTGAATGAAATTTGGATTTTGGTGCCGAAGAAGATGTGCACCAGTCTTCCACCATGGGATGATAATAACAGCAGACTACAGCCAATTGTGCTCATGTATTCAAAACATGTGATGTCACACCACTCCACCGGAGCTCGCAGAAGTAGAATTTTGTTGTGGTCAGTAGTGAGCCAGGGTGTGAATCGGACATTCAACAAAGCTATGATCCCCCTTGAAAATGTCTTCGACAGATGGAGACGAAAGTTTGGGTTTTAAAGTGAAATCCCTTCAACCACGGCATAATAGCCCGGAATAATTTATTAATTATTATTATACTCTCTACATAATAAAACAACACTGTCTCCATTTCGCCTGTTCCTCCACTGTCTAACTCACCCCTCCTTCCTCTCTTTTTTCCTATGTTGTACTAGATGTAATTAAAAGGTTGATTTTGTGTTCCTAATACCAACTTGGCCTTATGTCTTTGCTACTGGGAAGCTTTGGCCAGTGTGTGACACACTGCCAGTGGAACCATGTAACCATTATACATCAGCTTCACTTATTCCAGTGTGCATATGTAATAATCTCTGTTAGAACAGTTGTTCTGTTGGGTCTCCATACCTGGTTTGCTGTGTATATATTTGAACTGCAGTTATACAATAATTGCTGTATTAATGTATTATATATTAATGATAATATTCTTGAACCTTCACAATATTTTAAAGTACAATAGTAAACAAATTACTGCAATTGCACCTGTTAGCTGCTGCAGATATAGGTAGTTCTGTGAATGGTTCATTTTAGATTATTGTGTAGTACATTGTATTTTCCACAGCAGTGAAATGTGGTGGGTTTTCTTGGCTGGTTCCTCATTGCCTTCCCCTGTTGGTTGGAACTACAAAAGAAAATGCAGAAGACTAACTGGATTTGGTTAGGATCAGTGGTAATGTCATGGTTCATCCTGAATAAGGGAGGAGTAGGACAAACCTGGAACTCATCTAATCAGGGTTGCCAAATCCCTGGAATAAGACTATCCTTCACAGTTCCAAGTTCTTCTGAACCTTGTATATGTTATTAGACAGGGTTGCATTCTATCACCAGTTCTATTTAATATGTATGGAGAATATACTACATGATCTTAAGTATCTGGACACCTGGCTGAAAATGACTTACAAGTTCATGGTGCCCTCTATCGGTAACGCTGGAATTCAATATGGTGTTGGCCAACCCTTAGCCTTGATGATAGCTTCCACTCTCGCAGGCATACATTCAGTCAGGTGCTTGAAGGTTTCTTGTGGAATGGCAGCCCATTCTTCACGGAGTGCTGCATTGAGGAGAGGTATCGATGTCGGTCAGTGAGGCCTGGCACGAAGTAGGCATTTCAAAACATCCCAAAGGTGTTCTATAGGATTCAGGTCAGGACTCTGTGCAGGCCAGTCCATTACACAGATGTTATTGTCATGTGACCACTCCGCCACAGGACGTGCATTATGAACAAGTGCTCAATCATGTTGAAAGATGCAATGGCCATCCCTGAATTGCTTTTCAACAGTGGGAAGCAAAAAGATGCTTTAAACATCAATGTAGGCCTGTGCTGTGATCGGGCCATGCAAAATGACAAGGGATGCAAGCTCTGCCCATGAAAAACACAACCAAACTATAGCACCACTGCCCCCGAAACTTACTGTTGGCACTGTAAACGCTGGCAGATGATGTCCACCGGGCATTCGCCATACCCACACCCTGTCATCAGATCGCCACATTGTGTACCATGATTTGTCCCTCCACACAACATTTTTCCACTGTTCAATCATCCAATCTTAACGCTCCTTACACCAAGCAAGGCGTCGTTTGGCATTTACCGGCGTGATGTGTGGCTTATGAGCAGCAGCTCAACCATGAAATCCAAGTTTTTTCGCCTCCCACCTAACATTCAAAGTACTTGCAGTGGGTCCTGATGCAATTTGGAATTCCTATGTGATAGTCTGGATAGATGTCTGAAAATTACACATTATGACCCAACTGTTGGCGGTCTCTGTCAGTCAACAGATGAAGTCGGCCTGTATGCTTTTGTGCTTTACATGTCCCTTCATGTTTCTACTCCACTATCACATTGGAAACAGTAGACCTAGGGATGTTTAGGAGTATGGAAATATCACGTACAGATGTATGACACAAGTGACACCCAATCACCTGACCATGGTTGAAATCCGTGAATTCCGCGGAGCACCCCACTCTGCTTCCTCACAATGTCTAATGACTACTGAGGTCGCTGATATGGAATACCTGTGAGTAGGTGGCAGTACAATGCACCTGATATGAAAAAATGTATGTTTTTGGGGGTGTCTGGGTACTTTTGATCACATAGTGTATGTGATGAGAAAAAGTCTTGATGTCTGGACTGGTGGGATCTGTATTGGAGGACAAAGAACCAGTAATTTAAGATTTTCTGGTGACACCATGCTGTGCACAGAATCACAGTTGGAAATGAACAAACTACTAAATAGTGTTAACAGAGAAAGTGAGGAACTTCAGTAGTCGGGGAACAAGAGAAAGACCAAGATAATGTCAATTGATGGAAGTGATTCACTGCCAGTTACTGATGTACTATCAGGTGGGACCACAAGAGAGTTGGCACTTTTGAAATGTAGGCCATACAGGTGGTTGCTGAGTATGTCACAGATGTACAAATGAACCAAAAAATCAGTGCTTCAGGAACTCAGGCTGGGGAAGAGGTTGTACAATACTTGTTTTCAAAGAACCCTGCAGTTCTGTCGCACTGTGTAATGACAGATGGATAAGTTGGAAAAAGTTGTTATCCAAGGCAAAGTCAATGGGAAAAGATTATAAGGGAGACCATCATGACAGTGGATGGGCCAAATAAAGGGCAAGACAAACCGAACATGTGGCCATTTACTCCAAACTGCAGAAGACCAGGAAAAATGGATACAGAATGTTAAAGAGGATCATGTGATGGATCATCAAGGGCGAGTTGTTGATAATATTATGATGGAACTCTTTGCCATAAATTATGTAAGTGATTGTTTATTCACATATAACTGTATTTTTAACTGTATAAACATGTCTTTTGCTATTCCAATTTCTATTTCAGGATGTTTGAAAATGACTTCATAACTGAAACATCGCAATACTGAAGAATAATAGAATATCACAGACTCAGTCAGGTACAGAATAGTATTCCCCTTCAAAAAATTTTGAGTCCATTAATTATATTTCACTTATGCTAAAATATAATTTGGATGTAAGGCAAGTAACACACACACACACACACACACACACACACACAATGAAAAGATGCAAAGAAGCATTAGAAACTTAGAAATTTTTTTCCAGCATTCTGAAATTGTTGCACCCATTATAATTTCAAAAAAACAGCTAAATACATCACTGTCCAATTTTTAGGGAGCATCTCTTACAAAGTTGCTGAAATAATGTGCTGAATGAAATTAAAAATAAGTTTTCAATCGGCTATAAACTAAAACAGAATGTTGTGCTCGATACAGGAACAGACAACCAATGACGTAATCATCTATGTATAAACTTATGTGCAGCAGTTTCCTCTAATTCTTAATAAAGTGGACTAGCAAAAAGTTGGATCCAGGGAGCACCTATTTGTATTAAGGTTGCACAATCTGACTAAACAATCATGTGTTTCAAATCTCAGAAACAAATGCCACTGCGAGCAACACAGGACAAAATGTGAAATTCTGCTTTCTTCAGGCAGAGGAAAAATTATTCTATTAGGAAAAGTACTAAAGATAAGAGAGAATTTCTCAACATGACATAGAGGTGTCACTGCTATCATAAAATTTTTGTTATATTTTACTGTTGATTGTTCTCTCTACAGTGAGTCAAATGGCACAATTTCATCCAGTTCTCCTTCACTATCATCGGAATTGGCACCAAAACCTTTATCTTCGTTGTCATCATCACCACCACCACCACCAAAATCATCAGTAAGAGAAATCGTTAGTTGTTCATTATCATTTATAATGCCATCTATAGTCTGTACTTCTCTGAGTTTAGCAACATGCCCCACTTTCTTCCTCCATGAGGTAGCATCTACAGTAGCAGGACCTTCATGTAGCAGTTGTTCCACTTCTGTTATAGTAAATGCATGCCTTGACTTCACTCCAAACCAATTCAGTTGTATTAAAATGGCAGTGATAAGGCGGTAACCTAATTACCAAGTGACCCTGTTCCCGTGCAATTTCATCTACAATGTATTTAGGTGTCACAGGCTTATTTTGTTTTATGAGCAAGTATAACAAGAGCTTTGTCATGCTCATGTCCACAGCAATGTCTCTCGCCTGCAACCACTGCACTATAGTTTCTTTACGGTCACTAGTGGTGGGAGCTTAATCTAAAATCACGGAATGGGAATGGTACGGTGCATTGTCCATCACAACCACTGTCGGAACACTAAACTGGAACAATAAATTTTTAAACCACTGTAGAAATTGTGGATGGTCCATATCCTCATGATAGTCACTGGTTTTTCTTGATCTAAAAAATAAAAATTCTTCAGGAGCAAAGCTGTGTGAATATCCTACATGGGCCACAATTAATCAGGATCCTCTTCCTGTTGGCTGATGACCACTGCTATTCGGAGTATCATCTATCCAGCATTTCTCAACTGATTCTACAGTGTTGACCCAGGTTTCGTCTATCCATATGACTGAGTGTATGTCCTTTCCCACAATTTTGTGCAAGAATACGGTACGAGTTGCAACGACGAGAGCTTTTTCAAGTAACAGTTTTTGTCCATCTAAGTATTTGAAACGGAAGCCCATACTTTTTAATTCCATCTTAAGTGACATTTTCCCCCCTGAAAAAAGTTCACTTTCTTTTAAAGAAATTAGAAACTTTGATATTGTGGGGTATTCTTTCCTTCTATCCATATATGTGTCGACGAATTGCATGAGATTGGAAAGGATCAATATCTGTAACAGGACAAGGCTTTTTTTCTCCCCCTCGGAGTACTTAAAAACATACTGTTTCTCCTACATGGGCTTTCTTCCACACTGTTTCTTTAGTGTCTTGTAAATCTTGAAGCAGCTCCCCTTTCCTCATAACTGTTCTTTGACTGAGTCCTACAGTTTTTGAGGTACACTCTAAAACTTTATCAGCAGGAATCAACACCAGCCCATGAACAGAAGCAAATTCTTTTTCTTGCTCATAAAACTCATGCAGCCTCTGTAGCAATTCCAAAGCCTGACTATTTAATGGCACTCCATGGCGCAACAGATTGTCGCTTGGTGAATGACATTGTTTTGGTGACATTGTTTAATAAACAGAAACTGTAGTCGAGATGGTACCACAACACAACACAACACAAAAGTAGATGTTTGCACTCTAACATACAGTGTTTACACGGAAGCTGACAACATGGTAGCGTCGATGCTGGAACTGGCTTTTGTTCATTGCTGTTATTGATTCAGAAGACGCAGCACTTCACGTTCCTCACTTGTTTGCCAGTTATATTGCCAACTTTAGGGCACTTGGAGAGTGACCTTGAAGTGACATGTTTCAGTGGCATAGGTTTAGTAGAAACCACATATAAAAATACTATAAAAGTCCACAGAATGGCATTTGAGGATCAAGAGTTGATGGTGTGTGAAATAGCTGTACACACAAGTGTATCAGAAAAAAATTTATGGTACATTTTACATACAGAAGTAACTAGAAAAAACTTATTTTTAGTTATTTAGCTATGTTTTCCACTTATCCATCAATGTGTGTTGACACAATGATATAGAATGAGTAAAAAAATATAATTTAATGTTACATACATGTCTTTGACCATCACATATAATGAAGTTCATAAGGTATTTGTCTGAAAGTGTACGATGAACAGTTCAGGCAAGAAAAGAATAGAAGCTTTTGAAATTTGGTACTACAGAAGAATTCTGAAGATTAGATGGTTAGATTTGACACCTAATGAGGAGATGCTGAATTGATGTAGACAGAAAAGAAATTTAAGGAACAACTTGACTAAAAGAAGTGGTCATTTGATATAACATATCCTGGGGCATCATGGAATCAGCTATTTAACATTGGAGGGAAGTTTTTGGTAAAAATTGTAGAGGAAGACCAAAGCTTCACTACAGTAAATACATTTAAATGGATGTAGGGTGCAGTAGTTATGTGAACATAAAGAGGCTTGAATAGGATAGACTGATGTGGAGAGCTTCATCCAGCTAGTGTTTTGACTGAATACTACAACAGCAGCAGCAGCAGCAGCAGCAACAACAACAACAACAACAACAACAACAGAGATAAAAGAGAACTTTATTATGACTTATATAATTTTGTTAATTGATTATATAAACATTTTATTGAATATGTAACACTTGATTGAATGTATGAGTACTTCATTAACTTTGAGGGAACTTTATTATGAGTCATAGAACTGATAAAGTATTATTAGTCCTCTACAAATAAAACAGAGAGACTGATTAAAACTGGAACAGCAAAATCAGAAAAATGTGAGAAAGAGTCTGTTTGTTCTGTTGACAAATTTATCAAGAGAATAAAAAGCTTTTTTCCAGTCAAAATGCTGTTACTTTAGTTTTCAATTAGTTCTTACATCTACATACACACTCTGTGAGCCACTATATGATGAAAGGTTGAGAGTATCTTGTGCAACTAGTCATTCTCTTTCCTGTTCCACTCACAAATATTGCGAAGGAAAATCAACTGTCTATATACCTACGACATGAGCTCTAATTTCTGTTATCTTGCCTTTGTGGTCCTTAAGCAAGATGTATGTTGGTGGTTGTAGAATTGTTCTGAGCCAGTCAGAAATTCTGGTCCTGTAAATTTTCTAAATAGTATGTCATCTTCCCACCAGAGATTCCCATTTGATCTCGGAGAGCATTTTTCTAATAGTCACTAACCTAACTAATCTAGCAGCACACCTCTGAGTGGCTTCAATGTCTTTCTTTAATCATTCCTGATGGTGATCCCAAACACTTGAGCAGCATTCAAGACTGAGTTGCACTAAGTGTTCTATATGCTGTGTCCTTCATAGATTAGTCACACTTTCCTATAACTATCCCAGTAAACCAAAGTTGTGTGGTCACCTTCCCTACTACTGACCTTATGTGCTTGTACCATTTTGTATGACTTTGCAACATTAAGACCACATATTTAATTGACATGACTGTGTCAAGTGGCACACCACTAATACTACATTTTAACATTACAACCACTCAGTGATGACAGATTCCTGTACACTGCAACATCATCAGCAGGCACAGCATCCTGCTAACCCTGTCCGTCAGATTTTTTATGTATAAGAGCATAGAGTAGTCCAGTATCTCTTCCCTGGGGTACTCATGATGATACCCTTGTCTCTGATGAACTCTTACTGTCCAGGATAACGTACTGGGTTCTATTACATCAAAAATCTTCCAGCCACCCACATATCTGAGAAACTATTCTGTATGCTCAGAGCTTTGTTAGCAGTAGTCATTGGGACCCTGTGTCAGATGCTTTCCAGAAATCTAAAAATATGGAATCTGCCCCTTGCTGTTTTTCCATGCTTCACAGGATATTGTACAAGAAAAAGGAAAGTTGATTTTTGCACAAAGGATGCCTTCTAAAACTCTACTGATTTGTGGGCAGAGGCTTTTCTGTCTCAAGGAAATTACTATGTTCAGTCTCAGAACACACTCAGGAATTCTGCAGCAAACCAATGTTAATCTTGTAGGTCTAATCTCTTACCTGTCTTATATATGAGAGTCACCAGTGTATGTTTTTAGTCATTTGGGAGTTTGTCTTCGGCACGAGGTTTATAATAAATGCAAGCAAAGTAAGAGGCCAGTTCCAAAGGGTCTTCTCTGTAAAACTGATTTGGGATTCCATTCAGACCTGGAAATTTATTTGTTTTCAACTCTTTCATTTGCTTCTCAATGCCAGTGACGACTATTTCTCTGTCCTCCATGTGGTACTCTATGTAACAAGCAAATAATGATATGTCTGTATGATGCTCCTGCATGAATGATTGTTTAAATGGAAAATTTAAAACTCGCCTTTTTTTTTGCTGTCTTCTACTGCCGCACCAGACTGGTTAATATGTGGCTGAATAGAAACCTTCTGCCCACTTAGCAATTTTACATAGGACCAGAATTTCTTTGGGTTCTTGGAAAGATCTTTCGCTACCATATGATGGTGGAAGTTGGATGCTTCATGGATAAGTGTATTTATAGAAACACCAATTTTTACAAACTTTAGCTGGTCAACATTTCAGCATTCATTTTTGGACTGAGATTGCAACAATCTCTGTGTCCTCAGCATTTTATGAATGTTGTTATTAAACCACGATAGGTCTTTTTCATCCTTAATCTGCTTACTTGGTAAATATTTCTCCAGAGCACAATTTACAATCAGTTTAAACTTTTGCCTTAATTCCTCTATTTCCATCATATTGGAACCAAGTGATGTCCATTCATTGTGTGTCCTTTCCAGCATAAACTATCTCCCAGCCTTCTTGGTGTCTTTATTAACTTAAATAACCATTGTCATTGTGAAAAAATCGTGGTCACTAATCCCTGTTTCTCTGCTGACACAGTTGATAAGGTCAGGCTTGGTTGTAGCAACATGGTTCAGATTATTTCCATTGTATGTGGGTTGTCCAACTAGCTGTTCAAGACAGTTTTCTGTAAATGTGATCAAGACTGTGTCACAATACTGTCATTCATACTCCCTCAATGAATTCATAGATAACTCACACTGTATTCAGTAGATTAAGCTCACCTCCAACTGATATTCCATGATTGGGATACTGCCAAGCTACCGTGCACACACTTTCTACCCTTCAGCTCACCTAGGCTGTGTACTCACATCCAGATAACTTCCCAGACTTGATTTCAAACTGTTTAGACCAAATATTTTCATTGATCATAGTTAACACTTCACCCTCCTATACCACCTAACTTGTCTCATATATATGGATTTCATGTCTTGTTGTTAAATATTTTTGAGCTTCCTATTTCGGGTTTCATCCATTTCTTGGTTCCGAGTATAATTTGAGTATCACAGATTTCCTGGATGATGGTAAATTGGTGAACTTTGTTATGGATACTTCAGAAATTTACTGTTAAAAATTTGACATTTAAGGTGTGTCTACTCTGTACATGATTTTATTATGCTCCCTGTGTGTTGACTAGTGAGTGTTCATCAGACATCAAACTATCACCTAGCCTTAAAAAACCATGTACACTCCAGAAGTACTCTACTACCTGTGTAGCTGCTTCCTCTATGTAGTGCACTCTTGACCTGTCAAGGTGCAACCCACTGCATAATGCAGCTCAACAAATCTGCAGCCAGGATCATCATAGAATCAATGGAGCCTCTGGTTGAGACCCTCCACTTGGCTCCAAACCAAATGATTCTGATCAATTCTGAGTACGATACTACAAATTATAAGCTCTATTTGCACCTCTGCAGTCGTTACCACTTCTGCCAAACTGCCCATAGAACCTGAAGATGTCCTCCGAAACTCAAAATCTGTATTAAAAGAATGATGACTGTGCACATGTCACTCTGCAGAAGTTTTGGACACTGAAGGGTTTGAAAAAAGGCATTGGTCCGATGACTGCTGTGGATCTGGAGGAAATGATTCAGAAATTCAAAAAGACGGGTTCTTTTGGTGTGCAACCTGGTAGAGGGAGGAAATGAATTGATTCAATGTCAGTGGAAGCAGTGGCGACAGCAGTGCAGGAGGAGACGAGTGGTGGTGTGCAAATATGTAGTGCATGGAGAATTCCCCGATCATTGGACGTACCCATGAGCATGGTGTATAAAATCCTACAAAATGTCCTTCTTTGCTATCCATTCAAAATTATCCATGTGCACGAGTTGCTTCTTGGTGACGTGCCAGCAAGAGGGGCCTTTGCTTTAGAATTTCTTGCTCGCATGGAATTGGCCAATGATTGGTCATGGAAGATTTTGTGGACAAAGCCCACTTCCATCTGACAGGATATGCCATTACACAGAATTGTCAAATATGGGCAACGGAAAATCCACATGCAAATCAACCAGTACCACTTTATCCTGTAAAGGTCACTGTGTTTGTTGTTGTCTTCAGTCCTGAGACTGGTTTGATGCAGCTCTCCATGCTACTCTATCCTGTGCAAGCTGCTTCATCTCCCAGTACCTACTGCAACCTACATACTTCTGAATCTGCTTAGTGTACTCATCTCTCGGTCTCCCTCTACGATTTTTACCCTCCACGCTGCCCTCCAATGCTAAATTTGTGATCCCTTGATGCCTCAAAACATGTCCTACCAACCGATCCCTTCTTCTAGTCAAGTTGTGCCACAAACTTCTCTTCTCCCCAATCCTATTCAACACCTCCTCATTAGTTACGTGATCTATCCACCTTATCTTCAGTATTCTTCTGTAGCACCACATTTCGAAAGCTTCTATTCTCTTCCTGTCCAAACTAGTTATCGTCCATGTTTCACTTCCATACATGGCTACACTCCAAACAAATACTTTCAGAAACGACTTCCTGATACATAAATCTATATTCGATGTTAACAAATTTCTCTTCTTCAGAAATGCTTTCCTTGCCATTGCCAGTCTACATTTTATATCCTCTCTACTTCGACCATCATCAGTTATTTTACTTCCTAAATAGCAAAACTCCTTTACTACTTTAAGTGTCTCATTTCCTAATCTAATTCCCTCAGCATCACCCGATTTAATTTGACTACATTCCATTATCCTCGTTTTGCTTTTGTTAATGTTCATCTTATATCCTCCTTTCAAGACACTGTCCATTCCGTTCAACTGCTCTTCCAAGTCCTTTGCCGTCTCTGACAGAATTACAATGTCATCGGCGAACCTCAAAGTTTTTACTTCGTCTCCATGAACTTTAATACCTACTCCAAATTTTTCTTTTGTTTCCTTTACTGCTTGCTCAATATACAGATTGAATAACATCGGGGAGAGGCTACAACCCTGTCTCACTCCTTTCCCAACCACTGCTTCCCTTTCATGCCCCTCGACTCTTATTACTGCCATCTGGTTTCTGTACAAATTATAAATAGCCTTTCGCTCCCTGTATTTTACCCCTGCCACCTTTAGAATTTGAAAAAGAGTATTCCAGTCAACATTGTCAAAAGCTTTCTCTAAGTCTATAAATGCTAGAAACGTAGGTTTGCCTTTTCTTAATCTTTCTTCTAAGATAAGTCGTAAGGTCAGTATTGCCTCACATGTTCCAACATTTTGACGGGATCCAAACTGATCCTCCCCGAGGTCTGCATCTACCAGTTTTTCCATTCGTCTGTAAAGAATTCGCGTTAGTATTTTGCAGCCGTGGCTTATTAAACTGATAGTTCGGTAATTTTCACATCTGTCAGCACCTGCTTTCTTTGGGATTGGAATTATTATATTCTTCTTGAAGTCTGAGGGTATTTCGCCTGTCTCATACATCTTGCTCACCAGCTGGTAGAGTTTTGTCATGCCTGGCTCTCCCAAGGCCGTCAGTAGTTCTAATGGAATGTTGTCTACTCCGGGGCCTTGTTTCGACTCAGGTCTTTCAGTGCTCTGTCAAACTCTTCACGCAGTATCGTATCTCCCATTTCGTCTTCATCTACATCCTCTTCTATTTCCATAATATTGTCCTCAAGTACATCGCCCTTGTATAAACCTTCTATATACTCCTTCCACCTTTCTGCCTTCCCTTCTTTGCTTAGAACTGGGCTGCCATCTGAGCTCTTGATATTCATACACGCGGTTCTCTTCTCTCCAAAGGTCTCTTTAATTTTCCTGTAGGCAGTATCTATCTTACCCCCAGTGAGATAAGCTTCTACATCCTTACATTTGTCCTCTAGCCATCCCTGTTTAGACATTTTGCACTTCCTGTCGATCTCATTTTTGAGACGTTTGTATTCCTTTTTGCCTGCTTCATTTACTGCATTTTTATATTTTCTCCTTTCATCAATTAAATTCAATATTTCTTCTGTATGGTGCGCATTTACAGCATCATGTATCATAGGGCCATGTTTTTTCGAAGAGACAGGTGCTTCTGGTCCTGTTACCTGTACTGTGACTGGTAAGAGGTATGAGTGTCTTTTGTGCAACCATATCATTCCAGCTCTCCAACAGTGTGGAGTCGTGGATGGGATCATTTTTATGCAAGATGGCGCACATCGGCACACTGCAAATCCAGTTAAGCAGCTGCTGAAGCACCATTTTGGAAATGCTAGAATTGTCAGCCGCCATTTCCCTACAGCTTGTCCATCCCGATCACCTGATCTTAATCCATGTGACTTCTGGCTGTGGGGCTATCTGAAAGATGTTATGTTCAGTGTTCCAACTGCAAACTTAGCTGCATTGAAGACACATTCTGAATGTGACCCCGGAAACACTTCAATCAATTGTGAAACATGCTGTTTCTTGATTTCAACTTGTTGCAGAAAATGGTGGACAGCATATTGAACATGTTTTGCACCAGTCACATGGAAATTAATAATCCGATTTGATTTTGAATGATGCTTTTTATGCGAATTTTAGGCTCCAGACAATTAAAAACTAATGTTAGTGATGCTTTTGTATGTGGTTTTTGGCCTCAGGACAATTAAAAACCGATTTTTCCCATCCAATGTGATATGACATTGCCATGGTTGATGGGCTTACGCAACTAACAGTATCACATCTGCACATCCATGCACACTGAGTACCACAGTTTGTTTAATGTCAAGGCATTGTTGTATGATTGATTTGTCATTTGTAGTCAACCACTATTAAATTATGATGCTTACAGCACCATCTATTGCTACATTTTGTAACTATTTATTTTTCTTCTGCCATATGTTTTCCCCCTTCTCCAATAATATTCTGTTGCAATGTGACATCATTAAGACGAGTGGTGTTATTTCCACAGTGGTTTGAAAGTTTAACTTTAATTATAATCACTCTGTATATGTCTGACGTGGCCCAAATTTTCAACTGACCCCATTGATTCAAATCAACGCCCACTTGCAACCAAAGTCTGTAATTCCTTCGTGTCTTATATTACAACCTCTCACTCACCCTGTGGTAAGAATGGTTTCCCCATGATGGGTATACTGGAAAGCCTCATCATGATTCAATATTACTTGGAGTTTAATTAAAGATTTTTGATACTAGTGCATTTTACACTTTTCAGTACCATAAACAGATGCTCCAAGTCACACTCTAGCTCATATTTCTTTCTTGTGTTATGTTTCTGGTGTCTTTCATTTGTTACATAATGTAAAGGAGTGATGATTATGAACACCATAATTAAAAATATATAATGTGAGGTAGTAGTCTGTATCTCTACTGCTTTAAATAACTACAACTGAAGGTTGTTGCATCCAAGCAGAACGGCGCAGTGGTTAGCACAGTGCACTCGCATTTGGGAGAATGATGGTTCAGTCACCATCTGGCCAGCCAATTTTAGATTTTCCATGATTTCCCTAAATCACTTACGGCAAATGCCGTTATGGTACTTTTGAAAGAGCATGGCCAATTTCCTTCCCCATCCTTTCCTGTTCCGAGGTTGTGCTACATTTCTGCTGACCTTGTTGTCAATCTCTGCTGACCTTGTTATCAATGGAACTCTGTCCTCCCGTTCTTCTTTTGGAAGGTGGTAATTACTTTCCACACATAACTCTAATATTTTTTCCCCAAAGAGAAAGACTTTTCTCAGTGCCAGTGACTTTTCCCAGTAGATGATTTCATAAGGAACCGAAATAGGCAGGCAGTGATTATCTTTGATAGTGGAAACTAGCCTCATGGCAGAGGTTGCGGAGCATAGCCTTTTCAGAATTTGGAGAGTGTGATAATTTCATTTGAATCTGACATCAATATGGACACCTAAGAGTTTAAGCAGTCATTCAACGTGTAATACGTCTGTGAATGGAACTGGAAGAAATCTTAACATGTGGTGTAATGCTAAGTACCATCTATTGGACACTTAAAAGTGGTTTGCAGCGTATGTATGTAGATCTAGAAAGAAGAGTTTTGAGCAGTACATCCTCTATATCTGCAGATGTTCATGTGCAATAACAATCTCCTGTACGCTTTAATTGTCAGAATGGAACTATTGAATGTACTTGGTGTTACAGAGATTTATCGCTAGTAAATCAGTCGACTATTACGGGACATCTACATGCAATTGGTGGACAGTGGCTTCCAGATTAGTGGAGATTTTGTTGTGTATCACAAACACACATTAAAATTGCATGCGATGTTGGATGACAGAGAGAGATCGTTAATCTAAGTGAGAAATAATAATGGATCAAAAATATATCCTTGTGGAACAATGCAATGTACTAGTCACCTGTCAGACTCATTCCATTCATACCCATATGTTAACAATTAAAACTATTTTCTGCTGTATGTCCTACAGATAATATATTAAATACTTGTTCATTTTTATCCAACTTTTTTCTCAAGTAGTATCACCTGTTCAACAAAGTCAGATGTTTTTGAAAGAGCCATAAATATAATACCAGTAAGCATGATGAAGTGGATTTGGTTTGTAGAAATGCGTTTTTTGAGATTCAGACTACACTGCCTGACAAAAAATGCAAAGTCCTCATGGTTGGCATTCAAAACAACTTACAGTCAGCTCAGAATGGCAGTTCCTATATAGTTTTCAAGTGAATATTATAAAATTATTCGTGGAAAATAGTGTCAAGTTCAGGTTACAATGTTGAAGGTGAGATCTGGTGACTGTGGTGGCCAGGGGAAATGCAGCATTTCATCCTTGTGTTCACAAAACCAATCCTGGACAGTGCGAGCTGTGTCAGCAGGGGCCTTGTCGTCTTGGAGCACAGCATCACTGTTGACGAACAAACATTGTTCCATGGGATGGACCTGATCAGCCAAAATGGTCACATAATCCTTGGCAGAAATGTGACCTTGCAGAGTACTCGTGGCTGCCGTAATCATCACCAAATGCCTGCCATGTAAAACTCAGCCAGAAATTGGAAACAGTGTCACACAAGGCTAATCCAACCAAATAACTTTCTTCCATTGCTGCATAGTCTAGGCTTCAGCACCATGTTTTCCTGTTATGGGCATTTGTGTCACTGATAAGCGATTTGGAATTCCAGCTCATCCTGCAGTTCCCTGCATATGGAGCTCTCTTCATGTTGTTTTGGAGCTAACAGGGTTCACAAATGCGACATTCAGTTCTGCAGTGACTTCTAGCTGTCATCCTCTTATTTATAGTCACAATCATCTTCAATGACAGTACATCATGATCACTCGACACACACGTGTCCCACTTTCCCTGTATGCGGTATAAATATTCAATATGATGCCTCTTGCAACACCCCACTTTGGCTACCTTCATTGTGAAACCATCCACCATCTGAGCACCAACAGTTTGCCCACATTGTAATGCACTGAGCTCCAACGTAATGTGTTCACAGGTATACAGGACACTGTTGTGGCCACGACTGACACTCTCAACATATTGAGAAAATTTCACAGGTGCAACCTGCAGGATTGTCTGCATGTCATTGTCATAGATGTATGTTCAGGCACACATTTTCTCAGTGTTTCCATTTTTTTCGACCCCTATAACTTCGTTCATGTACTCACCATCAGCAGGTATGTAACTGATTAGAGCAGCACTTCTCTGTGACTTGTAGAACAGACACCAGAGTGCATTAGTGTTGATCATGTTTACTGTTGCTGATTGGCTCGGTTGGGTATATAATGGGTGTGGACAACATCAGCTGTTGAATGATCGCTGTTAATGATGCACAGATGCATACTCGTACAAGACAACAGTATAAGCACCTGACCGAATTTAAAAGCGGCAACATTGTGGGTCTCCAATTGGCCACCTGGTTGAATTGTACAATATCCATATTTAACTGGCATTCAGACACGGCAGTGCTGTGATGTTTAGACTGCTCGAGAATGTGAGGGCAGGCATACTGGTGAACCACATCTGACCACTACAGGCAAGAATCACTATATTGTATACCAATCACATTGTAAACACTCACATGTGTGCCCGTTATCCAAGAACAAGTAATGAACTCTCTGCAACATTCTATGTCATCCTGCACCATTGGTCAGAGACTAGCAGCAGCTGGACTATGGAATTGCTGTTCCATGTAAAGGCTGCAGTTGACACCACAGCACAAACGGCTGCATTTGGAATGGTACCATGATGGGAAGCATGGATTACTGATGAGTGGAGTTGCAGTGTGATCTGTGTTGAAGTGCAGTTCTGCAGTACTCTGTGTGACCATCATCAGGGAGTATGGTAGCCACCTGGCCAGAGAACCCATGCTTCCTCCAATGTTTTCTAGAGACACAGCAGTGTTACTAATGGCTTTATGGTGTGGGGATCGATTGGGTATGACTTAAGGTTATGGCTACTGGCTGATAGTGATTGAGGAAACTCTGACAACACATTGTTACATCACAAAGATCCTGCACCCTCACATTACCTCTCACATAACATTAGTGTGGTGCCATTTTTCAACAGGACAATGCTCATACAGACGTGCCACATGTATTTATGAACTGTCTGTGTGATGGTGAGGTACTCATGTGGCCAGTAAGATCAGTAGGTATATCCCCGATAATGCATATGGGACCTGCTAGGACATCAAATCTGTCCCAGTGCCAGTATCTAGGTTATCAAGAACCAATACCAATAGTTATGCACCAGTTTGCCTCAGGAGAGAATACAATGCTCTTCTTACACACTTCCAAACCAAATCAGTGCGTGCATTCAGGCCAGAAGGGGTGCAATGTAATAGTAAAAAATGGGCTCATACTGTCAAGTTTTTTGTAAATTTGACTCAATTTTATACTCAGGCAGTAGAATTTTTGCTGATAATAATGAAGCTATCAAGAAACAAATGTATATCTTAATAAATATACTAAACATTTTACAATATTTTTTGTGATTCAACTGTGCAGAGCTTTTTTTTAAAAAATATACATTTCTTGCATTCTTTGTCACTAAATCCTTATGCCAGTGGTGATCCTTGGCTTATTGTTATGAGTCTTTTGTTTCAGTTCTGTAATCCCTTTTTGGAAAAATGCTTTCAAATATTAGTGTCACTTCATTACTGAACTAATTTTACTTGCAGTTGGTGTTTTCTTCATTATATTCAGAGCTCCAGTTTACTTCCTTGAAACATGAAATAAAACCATGACTAATTATAGCCCTAACGATTTACCACTAGAGCTCTGGTGATTCTTGTGAACATTTATGCTGTTGATTATAAGTCTTTTTCCATACTGCTCAGAGAGTCCAATTAGAAATTGGCTAACAGATATGTCAGTAATTCTTTTCCATTCTATAAACAAATTATTGGTTAGAATTGTTGGGCATGAAGTTATTTTAGTGAGAAAGTTACAAAAGAAACACAGTTATATCTGGACATCAAATTTTGCAAGTCTGGTGTGCCATTCAAAATTAGAAAATTTATATTGAGTCCACAGGCAGTATCACAATTCTTCTGTGCTTAAACTTGTATGACAGGAGAGAGAGTAACTACTCAACTGCACTGACTTACATTTTTCTACATTTAAAGCTAGCTGCCATTCACTACACCAATTAGAAATTTGTCTGTCATCTTGTATCCCCCTATTTATTCATGTTTTTCATCTTTAGGCTTTTGACTGTGTGAATCACAGCATTCTTTTAAGTAAATTAAAATATTATGGCATCACTGGTAGTGCTGCAAAGTGGTTTGAGTCATATCTTACTAATAGAAAGCAAAGGGTGTCATTACGTAACACTTCAACAGTAGGCAATCAGACATCATCTGACTGGGAAGAAATTACATGTGGGTTCCCAAAGGTTCCATACTAGGTCCACTACTTTTTCTTGTGTATATTAATGACCTGTCATCTGTTACATTACTAGATGCCAAGTTTGTCTTATTTGCACATGATACAAACATTGCAATAAATAGTAAATCAAATATAAATTTAGAAAGGGCAGCTAATCAAATTTTTACTGACATTAATAAATTGTTCATAGCCAATTCACTGTCATTAAACTTTGAAAAGACCCACTACACGCAGTTCACAAGTTCCAAGAGATTTCCTTCTAGTGTGTGTATAAAATATGACGACATGGAAATAGAAGAAGTTGAGAGTGTAAAATTCTTGGGATTACAACTTAATAATAAATTCAGTTGGGAGTGACGTACTGCTAAAATGCCTAAACAAGTTTGTGTTTGCAGTGCAAATGATGTCAGACATAGGAGATATAAATATAAAAAAACTGGCATATTTTGCTTATTTTCTCTCCATTATGTCATATGGTATCCTATTTTGGGGTAACCCCACAAACCAAGAAAAAAATTTTAGAGTGCAGAAGCATGTAATAAGAGTAATGTGTAGTGAAAATCCGAGAACATCGTGTCGAAACCTATTCAAAGAATTGGGCATGCTAACCACAGCTTCTCAGTATATTTATTCCTTAACGAAGTTTGTTGTAAATAATACATCTCTTTTTCCAACTAACTATTTAGTACACAGTATCAATACTAGTAATACAAACAATATACATAAAGATTTAAAATCATTTACTCCTGTCCAGAAAGGAGTCCAGTATTCAGCAATGCATATTTTCAATGAGTTACCAGCAACCATTAAGAGTTTAGTTTCAGACAAGGCACAATTTAAGCATAATTTAAAAGAATTTTTGGTGGCCAACTCCTTCTATTCCACCCATGAATTTCTCAACAAGTTCAGTAGACCATTTTAATGAAAATTTTTGACAATACTTCGTTGTAACAGCCAAGTAACTATCTACTGTGTGACTGATGGATGTACGGAAAACAGACGTAAGTCTTAAGTCTGTACATAGTGGAAGTTTAATTTGAAATCTTGTACATAATTTGACTGTTCTTAACTGAGGTTCATTTAAATGAATAATTTACTTCAATTTTTGACAATACTTGGTTGTAATAGCCAAGTAACTAGCTACTGTGTGAACGATGGATTTTATGAAAGCAGATGTAAGTATTAAACCTGTAAATATTAGAAGTTTAATTTTAATTTGTGTACATAATTTTGCTGTTTATTGACTGAGGACCATTAAAATTAATGAAAATCAATTTTTTCTAATTACATTTTGTAATGTGTTTATCTGACATGTTTCACACCCAGGAGGATCCCCTCTTTTGTGGCTCTATGGAAGGAATAATTAATCTAATCTAATCATTAATTTAAAAGAAGGTTTAACCCTATATTGAAAGATTAAATATTAGTATTCTGGTCCATAAGTAGACAGAATTAGTGTAAGCCATTATTTTCATCAGCCCAAACTTTTTGCCTCAGTGTTTATAACCTGCATCTGTAACCAAAGCTGCTAAATTGTGGTGTCTTAATAGCACTTTATTATCTAATTGTTAGTATGAAAACCAGTTTTATGAGTGGAACTTGGCTAGCAATGCTGTATAAAAATGTTGTTCACTTGACAGATCTCTTCATAGTGTTGTATGGAAAAAGAGGACAAGATACTGGTGATGGCAATCCATCAGTTTAGGTGGGGATTAAGCTTTACAGCACTTTAGCTGCATTTTAAAATAACAGATTTTGTGAAGCTATTTTTCCCATTTAAATAACAACCACTGCCAGTAACAACAGCAACAATAACATAGCACAGCTACACCAAGTGTTCCCTGATGATTGTTGTCAACATATAGTACTTTATATCTGAAGAATGTCATGTTTGCTGACAAATAAATCTGTGAAGGGAAGCCATACAGAAGTAAATGATTAAAGCAATATGCCATATGCTCTTTACTTTGAATGTGGTGTGGGACAAGTAGATGGGAGTGGTATTCTTCTTTTTTAACAGTTAAATGGACATAATTTCACTTTCTTTTTCAATGTATTATCATTTATGATTCACATGTATCTTTTGTGTATAAATTAAAATTACTCTTTATTTTTTACTTCCAGGTGTCCATTGTGGGAAGCACACCAGCTTCTGGCAGATATTATTCGTAACCTTGAATTTTGTTATAAGACAGTGCCTAGGTGAGGAAGCAGTTAAATATTTTATTTAATATGATATTCCTTCCTATTAAGTATCTAAAACTACAAAATGAAAGCTAAAAAATTAAACTGATAAGATGAAAATACTTACTGAGGCAGGGACAACAATGAAATGTACTAACCGATATGGCGTCTTGGAGTTTTTTCTTTGAGTCCACGAAGTGAGATGGTGCAGTGGTTAGCACACCAGACGTACATTTAGGAAGACCGTGGCTCAAATCCACATCCAACCATCAAGGTGTAAGTTTTACATGATTTCCCTAAATAGCTCCAGACCAATTCCAGGATGGTTTCTTTGATAGAGCATGGCAAATTTCCTTCCCTATACTTGAAACAGTGTGAGCTTATTCTCTGTCTCTAATGATATCAAAATTTACAGGGCTGTAAACACCAATCTTCCTTCCTTTTTATGAGTTTCTAATGATAAAATGTAAAAGATAAAGGCTTAGGAAGATGATAAGTGTTTCCAAGTAAGGGCTAACCACCCATTGTTGTGGCCATTAGAATAACAGAGTTCATAATTTGTTACAGCTTTTATGTGTGTGTGTTTATTTTTCTATTTGTTTTTAATCCGTACTTTCATTTGGATTTTTCTTGTGTACCAAAGAGTATTCTGAACTCTAATTAGAAACAAATGACAATGGGAAAAATTGTATTTACTAAGTGTCAGCAGAATGATATAAGCATAGAAAAGATGAATGCTCTTAGTCTTTCAGATCCCAGGTTTGTTTCTACACTGTCTTTGTAGGTGCAGTTTGCTCCTTAATAGGTACTTGGTTCCTCTCACCTGTTTGGCCCAGATTCTTATCCCCCAGCCCCCAGACACACTTTTAATATTGACTGTTTATTTTTATTTACTTTTATTATTGTTTTTTTTTTTTCAATTTTTTTATCATTTCCATCCTCCCATATCCTTCTTATACGCTGTCTATTTTTTTATAACCTGAAGTTTGTTATGGCCTTCTCTCCAGTAGTCATACCGAGCAAAGTAGTACATTGGTTAAGACACTGGATGCATATTCAGAAGGACACTGTATCCATTTCCCATCTAGCTACCAGGACTTGGGCTTTCCGAGATTCCCTAAATTGCTTAATGAAAATACAGGGGACATTCCTTTGAAAAGGACATGGCAGATTTCGTTTCCTAATTTGAGGTTGTGCTCCACCTGTAATGATAGTCTAGTTGTCAGGACATTAAAATCTAATCAGCTTTTCTTCCATTAATCTGTTCATCTGTGTTTCATCCACACCCCTTTTCCAGTTGCCTTCTTTCCCGATTTTCTGTCTGTCAACTATTCCCTCCAAAGTCTGTAACATTCAAATTTAATCTCTTAAGTGGAAATTAAAGAGACCTTTGGAGAAAAGAGACCCACTTGTATGAACATCAAGAGCACAGATGGAAACCCAGTTCTAAGCAAAGAAGGAAAAGCAGAAAGGTGGGAGGAGTATATAGAGGGTCTATACAAGGGCGATGTACTTGAGGACAATATTATGGAAATGGAAGAGGATGTAGATGAAGATGAAATGGGAGATACGATACTGCGTGAAGAGTTTGACAGAGCACTGAAAGACCTGAGTCGAAACAAGGCCCTCGGAGTAGACAACATTCCATTGGAACTACTGACGGCCTTGGGAGAGCCAGTCCTGACAAAACTCTACCATCTGGTGAGCAAGATGTATGAGACAGGTGAAATACCCTCAGACTTCAAGAAGAATATAATAATTCCAATCCCAAAGAAAGCAGGTGTTGACAGATGTGAAAATTACCGAACTATGAGTTTAATAAGTCACAGCTGCAAAATACTAACGTGAATTCTTTACAGATGAATGGAAAAACTAGTAGAATCCGACCTAGGCGAAGATCAGTTTGGATTCCGTAGAAATGTTAGAACATGTGAGGCAATACTGACCCTACGACTTATCTTAGAAGCTAGATTAAGGAAGGGCAAACCTACGTTTCTAGGATTTGTGGACTTGGAGAAAGCTTTTGACAATGTAGATTGGAATACTCTCTTTCAAATTCTAAAGGTGGCAGGGGTAAAATACAGGGAGCGAAAGGCTATTTACAATTTGTACAGAAACCAGATGGCAGTTATAAGAGTCGAGGGACATGAAAGCGAAGCAGTGGTTGGGAAGGGAGTGAGACAGGGTTGTAGCCTCTCCCCGATGTTATTCAATCTGTATATTGAGCAAGCAGTAAAGGAAACAAAAGAAAAATTCGGAGTAGGTATTAAAATCCATGGAGAAGAAGTAAAAACTTTGAGATTCGCCGATGACATTGTAATTCTGTCAGAGACGGAAAAGGACTTGGAAGAGCAGTTAAACAGAATGGACAGTGTCTTGAAAGGAGGATATAAGATGAACATCAACAAAAGCAAAACGAGGATAATGGAATGTAGTCAAATTAAATCGAGTGATGCTGAGGGAATTAGATTAGGAAATGAGACACTTAAAGCAGTAAAGGAGTTTTGCTATTTGGGGAGCAAAATAACTGATGATGGTTGAAGTAGAGAGGATATAAAATGTAGACTGGCAATGGCAAGGAAAGCGTTTCTGAAGAAGATAAATTTGCTAACATCGAGTATAGATTTAAGTGTCAGG
The DNA here is from genome assembly GCF_023897955.1 of Schistocerca gregaria. Classification (NCBI taxonomy): domain Eukaryota; kingdom Metazoa; phylum Arthropoda; class Insecta; order Orthoptera; family Acrididae; genus Schistocerca; species Schistocerca gregaria. The sequence goes on from NC_064931.1 coordinate 307,234,973, forward strand.
AAGACATTTCTGAAAGTATTTGTATGGAGTGTAGCCATGTATGGAAGTGAAACATGGTCGATAAATAGTTTGGACAAGCGAGGATAGAAGCTTTCGAAATGTGGTGCTACAAAAGAATGCTGAAGATTAGATGGGTAGATCACATAACTAATGAGGAAGTATTGAATAGGATTGGGGAGAAGAGAAGTGTGGCACAACTTGACCAGAAGAAGGGATCAGTTGGTAGGGCATGTTCTGAGGCATCAAGGGATCACCAATTTAGTATTGGAGGGCAGCGTGGAGGGTAAAAATCTTAGAGGGAGACCAAGAGATGACTACACTAAGCAGATTCAGAAGGATGTAGGTTGCAGTGGGTACTGGGAGATGATGAGGCTTGCACAGGATAGAGTAGCATGGAGAGCTGCATCAAACCAGTCTCAGGACTGAAGACCACAACAACAACAACAACAACAACAACATAAAGTGTGCTAGTGGCGAGACACAACCAATGCCTTCTCTGTGTGATACCAATGGAAATACATTCAATGACAGTGCTGCTAAAGCAGAGTTTCTAAGCACAGCCTTCTGCCATTCCTTCACCAAGGAAGATAAACTAAATATTCCAGAATTCAAATAAAGAACAGCTGCCAACACGAGTAATTTTGAAGTAGATATCCTCGGATTAGTAAAGCAACTTAAATCACTTAATAAAAGCAAGTCTTCAAGTCCAGACTGTATACCAATCAGGATCCTTTCAGCTTAAGCTGATGAAATAGTTCAATACTTAACGATCATATACAACTGCTTGCTCAATGAAAGATCTGTACCCAAAGACTGGAAAGTTGCACAGGTCACATCAATATTCAAGAAAGGCAATAGGAGTAATGTCGATGTGCAGCATAATTTTCGAACATATACTGTGTTCAAACGTTATGAATTACCTCGAAGAGAATGGTCTGTTGACATACAGTCAACATGGATTTAGAAAACATCGTTCTTGTGAAACACAACTAACTCTCTACTCACACGAAGTGTTGACTGCTGTTGACAGGGATTTCAGATTGATTCTGTATTTCTAGATTTCCAGAAGACTTTTGACACTGTACCTCACAAGCAGCTTGTAATCAGATTGCGTGCTTATGGAATATCATCTCAGTTATGTGATTGGGATTGGGATTTCCAGTCAGAGAGGTCACAGATTGCAGTAATTGATGGGGAAGTCATCAAGTGAAACAGAAGTGATTTCTGTCATTACCAAAGGTATTTTTATAGGCCCACTGCTGTTCCTTAGCTTTATAAATGATTTAGGAGACAATCTGAGCAACCATCTTAGGTTGTTTGCAGAGGATGCTGTCATTTATCACCTAGTAAATCAACAGAAGATAAATAAAATCAAAAAATGATTCAGAAATGATATCTACACACATCAAAAACAGTTTTTCATCACCCCAGTTGACAGAACTCCTGAAGATAGACGTTGACTGTGGATATTGTATCACAACACAGTCTCTTTGACTATTCAGAGATGGCACTGAACCCACCCAGAGATGTAAACAACCATGTATGAGCAGCACGCATTAGACAGAGGGGGTCCGACAGCCGATCAGTTCCAGTCATTCCACCAGGAAGGAGGTAAACGGCTTGTGTTGTATGTAGTTCAACCATGCCTAGACAGTCAATACTGCAGTTCGATCATGTCCGAATTGCTACTTTGTGCCAGGAAGGGCTCTCAACAAGGGAAATGTCTAGGTGTGTCAGAGTGAGCCAAAGTGGTATTGTTCAGATATGGAGGAGATACAGAGAGACAGGAACTGTCGATGACATGCCTCCCAAGGGCTACTAGTGAAGTGGATGACCGCTACCTAAGGATCATGGCTCAGAGGAACCATGACAGCAACTCCACAATGTTGAATGATGATTTTAGTGCAGCCACAGGACATAGTGTTATGAGTCAAACTATGCGCAATAGGCTGCATCATGTGTAACTTCATTCCCAATGTCCATGGCGAGGTCCATCTTTACAATCGCGACACCCTCCAGTGCAGTATAGATGGGCCCAACAACATGCTGAATGGACCGTTTAGGATTGGCGTCACGTTCTCTTCACCGATGAGTGTTGCATATGCCTTCAACCAGACAATCATCGTAGACATGTTTGGAGGCAACCCAGTGCGGATGAATGCCTTAGACACACTGTCCAGTGAGTGCAGCAAGGTGGAGGTTCTCTACTTTTTTGGGGTAGCATTATGTGGGCCCAACATACACCGCTGGTGGTCATGGAAGGTGCCGTAATGACTGTACGATACGTGAATGCCATCCTCTGACCAACAGCATATCAGCAGCATGTTCGTGAGGCATTCATCTTCATGGATGACAATTCACGCCCACATCTTGCACATCTTGTGAATGATTTCCTTCAGGTTAATGACATCGCTTGACTGGAGTGGCCAGCATGTTCTCCCGACATGAACCCTATCAAATGTGCCTGAGATAGATTGAAAAGGGCTGTTTATGGATTGTGTGACCTACCAACCACTCTCAGGGATGTATGCCGAATCGCCATTGAGGAGTGGAACAATCTGGACCAACAGTGCTGTGATGAACTTGTGAATAGTATGCCGCAACGAATACAGGCATGCATCAATGCAAGAGAACGTGCTACTGGGTATTAGAGGCACCAATGTGTGCAGCAATCTGCACCACCACCTCTGAATGTCTTGCTGTATGGTGATACGACATGCAGTGTGTGGTTTTCATGAGCAACAAAAAGGGCAGAAATGATGTTTATTTTGATCTCTATTTCAGTTTTCTGTACAGGTTCTGTAACTCTTGGAACCGAGGTGATGCAAAACTTTTTTTGATGTGTGCATATGGTGCAAAAATTGGCAATTGTCCCTAAATAATGAGAATTGTGAAGTCATCCACATGAGTGGTAAAAGGAATCCGTTAGACTTGAGTCACATGGTAAATCAATCAAATCTAAATGCCATTAATTCAACTAAATACCTAGGAATTACAATAAAGAACAACTTAACCTGGAATGAACACACAGAAAATGTTGTGGGGAGGACAAACCAAAGTCTGCATTTTATTGGCAGAACACTTAAAAGATGCAACAGATCTGCTAAAGAGACTGCATGTACTACACTTGTTCGCCCTCCTTTGGAGTACTGCTTTGCGGTGTTGGATCCTTATCAGATAGGGTTAATGTAGTACATTGAGAAAAGAGCAGCATGTTTTGTATTATCGAGAAATAGGGGAGGGGAGTTCATGGACATTGTATGGGATTCGGGATGGACATCATTGAAACAAAGCTATTTACCACTAAGACGGGATCTTCTCACAAAATTTCAATCACCAACTTTCACCTCTGAATGCGAAAATATTTTTCTGATGCTGACCTACTTAGGGAGAAACAATCATCATAATAAAATAAGGGAAATCAAAGCTCACATGGAAAGATATAGGTGTTTGTTTTTTCCATGCACTGTTTGAGAGTGGAATAATATAGAATTATTGTGAAGGAGGTTCAATAAACCCTCTGCCAGGCACTTAAGTATGGTTTGCAGAGTATCCATGTGGATGCCAATGTAGAGATGTACATGTATCACTTTGCAGCGTTATGCCTAAGCACATTACTAATACTGTATTCAAACATAACAGGTTGTTCTTCGTACTCATCTGCATTAACTTATATTATTCTACATTGAGAGCAAGCTGTCCTTCTCCACACCAAATAGAAATTCTAAGTCATCCTGTATCCTCCTACAGTCACTCAATGACACACATTCCCCATTCAGAGGTTGCTATTAGGAATCTACTTGAGATCAAACTAGGTGCATAGACTCAGCTGCCATGAGAGAGCAGTGTGAAAACACATACATCGGAGCCATTGCCAACTGCAGCATGGTCACCATTAGGCATCATGGTTGTTGGACAGATTGCTGTTGCTGGCAGGCTCACTCTTTGGCTACATGAGGGTGCCACTTGTGTTTCTACATCTACATCGATAATTTGCAAACCACCGTAAGGTGTGTGTGGTGGAGGGTGCCCTGCACCACTACTTATCATTTCCTTTCCTGCTCCACTCGCAAATAGAGTGATGGAAAAACGACTGTCTATATGCCTTCATATGAGCTCTAGTTTCTTGTATCTTGTCTTCATGGTCTTTACTTGCAATGTATGTTGGTGGCAGTAGAATCATTCGGCAGTCAGCTTCAAATACCAATTCCCTAAATTTTCTTAATAATGTTTCTCAAAAAGAATGATGCCTTCCCTCCAGGGATTCCCATTTGAGTTCCTGAAGCATCTCCATGACATTTACATGTTGTTTGAGCCTAACAGTAACAAATCTAGCAGCCTGCCTCTGAATTTTCCCTATGTCTTCCTTCAATTTGGTGTGGTATGGATTGCAAACACTCGAGCAATAGTCCAGAATGGGTCACTCCAGCATCCTATAGGCGGTCTTCTTTATTGGTGAATCACTCTTACCTAAAATTCTCCCAGTAAACCAAAGTTGACCATTCACCTTCCCTACCACAGTTCTCATATGCTCATTCCTCCTCATATTGCTTTGCAATGTTATGCCCAGATATTTAAACAACTTGACTGTGTCAAGCAGGACACTAGTAATACTGTATCCAAACATTACAGGTCTGATCTCCCTACTCAGCCACATTAACCCACATTTTTCCACGTTTAGGACTAAATTGCCATTCATCACACCAACTGGAAATTTTGTGTAAGTTGTCTTGTATCTTTCTACAGTCACTCAACTTCAACACCTTACCACATGCCATAACATCATCAAAAAACAACTGCAGATTGCTGCCCACCATGTCTGCTAAATCATTTATGAATATAGAGCACCACAGCAGTCCTGTCACACTTCCCTGGGGCACTCCTGACAATACCATTGCCTTTGATAATTACTCGCTGTCGAAGATAACATACAGGGTTCGATTGTTTAAGAAGTCTTCAAGCCACTCACATATGTGTGAACTTATTCCATATCCTTGTACCTTCAGTAACAGCCTGCATTGGGGTATTGTGTCAAATGCTTTCCGGAAATCTAGAGACATGTAATTTGCCTGTAGTCCTTCATCCATAGTTCGCAGTATATCATGTGAGAAAAGGGCTAGCTGAGTTTTGCACGAGCAATGCTTTCTAAAACCATGCTTATAAACTTCTCTGTTTCAAGAACATTTATTATTTTTGAACTGAGAGTATGTCCAAGGATTCTGCAGCAAACAGAAGTTAGGGATATTGGTCTGTAATTTTGCAGCTCAGTTTTTTTCCCCCTTTGTTATATACTGGAGTCACTTGCACTTTTTTCTAGTCGCTTGGGACTTTGTGCTGGTGAGAGATTCACAATAAATACAAGCTAGGTAAGGGGCCAATTTGTAAAATCAAACTGGGATTTCATCCAGACCTGGTGATTTTTTTTGCTTTTGATATGTTTCAAATGTTTCTCTATGCCAGGTAGGCTTATTACAATGTGAGAAAAGAGCAGGCGATGTAAAGTTCCTTATTTCCCAGACTTTGTGCCACAGTTTCCTGGGTTAAATTTGATACCCCTCCACAGCATCTCATGGAGTGAGGGCATGTGAAACTGGTTATCATCATCTGTCCATCTTGTCTAATGGTACCCTTGGTGCTATTCGAGAGGAATTGGCTATGGGCTGGCACTGGGCTTCACCGTCTCCCTTCTATCATCATGTGTAGTCCATATGGGAGTCTGTCCTATGGTCAAATAGTGCTATGTTTATACGAATCTCCTGTGTGAACTAACCAGGTTCGTGATGATTTGCACTCAAGAGCTTTGTCTTGAAATAATCTATAGTAAAAATATTTCCTACAGTCTGGCATAGGTGAGGATCGTGCACTTCACAATCTGTGAACCCCCCTCACCTGGGGTTTTGGGTGGATTTGTCCTTTACATGCTCCAAAAGCCTCACTCTGGCATGCGAAATCATCGAGGTGTGATGTTAAGTTCTCTGTTCTGTCATAATATGAGATGCTGCACCTGGTAAACACCTGTGGAGCAGCAACTTCTGAAGTACTGTCCATGGTCTCTGAATGCATGTTCAACTCCAGTTCATACATTATTGACAATAAGGAGTGATGTGTTTCTGGTAACCGTGACATCCATATGGAGCCCAGGAATATGTCAGGTGGTCCTGACATACTGAGGTGATGCAGTTGAATGTGAGAGTTGTGTGTTAAGTGTATTTGTTGAATGTTAGTGATTATAATTTGTGTGTGTGTAGCCACGTTCGTGTTTTAAAATGATGATGTTGGAAGGGAGAGGGTGAAACCCAGTGCCAGCCCATAGCCAATTCCTTTCGAATAGCATATGAATTTCCAGCAGATACCAGTCGGGTGGCAGTTAGCATTATATCACATGTCTTTCAAAGTAAGATACGTCATTCATTGTCACTAACAAGAATAAAATCAGTTCTACTAATGAAACAAATTTTTTCTTCATTTCAAAGTTTATCTTAATTTTTATGATAGGTTCTGTTATCATTTTATATTTCAGAGCCTTCTCAGATGAAGCTAATCTTCAGGCCTTGGATGATTTCTTCGCACTGTTCTTCATGCGCATTCTCACCGGTGGCAAGTGGCCAGCTGAGAGAGCTTCCCCAATGTTGCAGGATGAAAATCCATGCATGATTTCAGCAAAATTTGAAGAACTGCTTACTGTAGCACATTGGTTGACGGTGCCTCATCATATACAGGTCATTGCAATAGGTGTTAATTGTTCTTTACATTGCCAGCATTTTTAGTTTGCTCGTTAAATAAATACATGTAAAAATATGTTAGTTAATTGTTAGTTCATTGTAAACCTTACAGCTTATGACTTCCAGGTGGATTGAAAAGTGTAAAATGTGTATCAGTAGGCTGATGCCAGTGAGTAGTAATTCACTTTCGTGCAATATGTGATTGACCATTATAAAAACCTGCAGCCAAGATTGTGAAATGTAAGCTGCCAAACATTAGTAGGCCACGGTATGTTTTTTTGCTTGGAACCAGCAATGTTATACAGTTATGGTGGTATCTTTTTTTGAATTCAAAATACAATGATAAAGCTAAGAGAATCGTCTGTAAGTAGCAACTTAATTTTTCATTTGTTGGCACAAGATTTGTTTTCATAATTTTCATAAGCATCATCAATGGGTGTGTATATATTTAGTGAAAAAAGGTAAGCTGTTAAAAACAAGCTTATGCAGTTACTTGTGGATAGTTGTGATAATGTCATTGTAGAGACAAATTGTCAGGTAGTGCCATTCTTCTTCAAGAGGGGCTACTGCAATGTCTTTGTGCTAGGAGCAGCACATTTCTGAGTGGGTTAACTCCAGAGCAATCTGTCATTTATTTTCAAGAATTTTTTTCAAAGTAATGCACCAACACTGAGATTGCAAGGTACATCCTCATCACAGCCTTAAACATTCTTTGGGGAAAAAACTTTTCTTTTTTATTTTGCCTTTTTAAGATGTGTCATGGCATGTGTATTATGTAAGATATGTTGTAGGGGAAGGCAAACCAATTACTGTGTTTTATTAACCCTCGAGCAGGCGCGCCTGTGTATAAAGTGCGCCAACCAAAAATAAAATCATTTTGTGAGGTTCCATTTTTTTTCACAACTGCAAACCTATACCTATTCCTTCAGTGTTGCTTCAGGTAACACAGTGATAAATTGCATTGTCATACATCCAAGGGAGCAGCAGTAATATAACATACAAAGAGAGATTGGCGATAAAAAATTTATGATCAGTTAAAAAAAAGTGACCCCAGTTACGAACTAGCAACGTAATCCCACATTGAGACAGTTGTCTAAAAGATAATTTGTGATTGAATAAGCAGCTGACTGATATCTGATGCAACTGCAATGCTTAATGCTTCGAATGTGTCATTTCTGTCTCTTTAACACCTGTCCTTGGCAACAGAGAGTCATAGTGAAAATTTATTTCATTATTGTTTAATAAAACAGTAGTTAAACTCATATTATGTAAGTTTATTTTATTCCTGTTTAAATGAACCAAGATTAAACTGTTATTTTGATCATACTTGACTTACCTTAGTAACATAAGGAAACCTATTTTTTTTTATGTGTACAAAGTGCATCGCGTGCCCACTCATGTTATGAAAAATGGCAGCGCCCGCTTGAGGGTTAACAGAACACTGAGATAATGCAACATATCTACTAAGGATACTGCCTACATTATGTTTGTATGTCCTCTTTTGTAGTATTGCTGCATGGTATGGGTTCCTCACCTAATAGGATTGTTGGAAGACATTAAAAAAGTTCAAGGAAGAGCAGCATGTTTTGTATTATTGTGAAATAGGGGGAGAGTGTCACAGATACAATACATGGGTTGGTGTGCCAGTCATTAGAATAAATTCCTTTGTTTTTGTTTTGATGAGAACTTTTCTCAAAATTTCAATCACCAACTTTCTCCTCTGATTGCAAAAATATTTTGTTGGCTCCCACCTACCTAGGGAGAAAAAACTGTCATAATAAAATAAGAGAAATCAGAGCTTGCACAGAATGATTTAGGAGTTCATTTTTTCACAGTCTATTCTAGAGTGAAGTAGAAACAACTTCAAAGTGGTTCTGTGAACCCTCTGCCAAACACTTGCATGTGAACTGCAGAGTGGTCATGTTGATGTAGTCATAGATGCTGACATAACCTGAAAGGCATATTTATTTTCATAAAAGGCACTCATTCTTCTTCTGAGGGTAGTAACAGGCAAGAGTCAGCTAAGTCTGTCTTAGAATACAACTGTCCCCCTGATAACTTCACCAGCAGCTCTTCTGGACATGAGATAGGAAAAATATATACGTTAGATTGAGCATTGATAGATGCTTTAAAAACACAAGAAATCCAAACTGTGCTGTTAGGCTTTTAATTAAAACCAAGGGTGTCACACAATGGCTACACACCATTGTTATCATTTTAACAAACACAAATTGTGCTGTTAGGCTTTTAATCAAAACGAAGGGTAGGGTGTTAGGAAGAATTCCACCAACACTGGTAAAATTGTTGTTTATTAAAACACAACTGGTTTCATGTAGCCTACATTGTGAAAAGTAAAAAACAGTGTCTCCATGCGTTAAAAGATTGTAGGCATACCCATTGTTCCTAATGAAAATTTATTATTCCGTGAATATTGTTGATGCTGTTGCAAGTGAAAGGTAATGAAGATGTGCTCCATTTGTTTAGGACAAACTGCTGATAGGTGAAACTTGCAGTTAGAGAGCCATGTTTTAAAATTTGCCTACATCACAAAAGAAAACATTTTTAAAGCGGCCAGGCTGATGATAAAAAATTGTCGCTGCTAACACAATTAGTCACAGCACTGTGCAAATTACTGTGTGGAATGTATCGTGCGGCATTGTCTTACCGGTGTGACAGCAAAGCAACCCAGTGTTGGGCAAAGTAAAAGTAGCCTGAATGAATTACAGAGAAAGACTATCTGGCTGGCAGAACAAAAGCTATTAATGTGGACAGTGTACATCATACACCCATGACTAGGAGCACTGGGCCGCTACCTTCACAAGCAAGAATAATACAGAATTGTATTATGTATTAGAACCTAAATGTACAAACAGTCAAAATTATCCAAAATGCTATGGTGCTTTAATTGTAATTGGTTATTCAACATGAACTGTGCATTTTCTTTTTTTTTACCTCTAAAAATTTCTACTTCCTGAAATATATTCAAAATATGTTTTTTTTCTTTTTATGAAGTATTTTTAAATTTTTTGATGGGCTCATGATGTTGTGCCTGCCTTTGCTCAAGTGTGTTGTTAATGCAAATTGGGGATTATTTAAGTTAAGATGTTCCTGAAATCATATTTGAAATGACCTACCGGTTTGCCCTATATGTTTCATAGGGAAATCATTGCATGTAACACAGTATACACCCACTTCATTATATTTATTTACCACAGCTTTTTCCTTGTGCCTGAGTTTTCTACCTAGATACAAAAAGGTAAGATATACTGGAATGATGTTTTTAGGTCTCATATCTATCTTAATTTTTTTGGTCACTGCACCCAGGTACAGTATTCTAAAAAAAAAAAAAAAAAAAAAAAAAAAAAACCTTTATCTGCTTGGCTGGTCTAAGTGTTATAAAATCTGCCTGTAATCCACTATGGGAAGGAGGATTTTTCTTTTTGAGTATACTTCTATTAACTGTATTAACAAATTCTGGACAGTAACTCCTTTGATACACTATATACTGTATAACCTCATATTCGGCCATTTGAGCTTTGCTAGTAAGGGGCACTTCGTATATATCATTTAACATGGCTCTGTATGTGGCAGATTTATATTTCACTAGGTGACATGACTGCCTATATATAACAAGATATGTTGTGGTTGGCTTTTGGTAAATATTGAAGCCTATATTTCCATACTTTATGATCACTTGTGGAGGTCAAAAAATGGTAAAGTGTCATTGTCAGTGCACTGGCCAATAAACTGGATCTTTTGGTTCAATCTATTTAAATCCCAGAGAAACTGTTCGCTTTCAACATTATTACCATCATGTATCGTCAACATATCTAGTCCATAAAATTTGTCTTCTCAAACGTTGAGGGAATTTTGTCATAAATTCTTTCTCAAAGTTCATCATTAAATATTTACTATGCAATAGACAAGTGGTGAGCCAGCTCATGGCTAAGTCTTCTTGTTGTGAATAAAAATCATCCACAAATTTAAAAGAGCAGATGGTCTCTCCATAAAGGTATACAGATTCTCTGCGATAATCCGTTGTTGTTGCTATGAACACACTGTTTATAAGCTGTTTCCTATTTTTTATGCTGATATTGGTAGGATGCTGGAAATGCTTATTCAAATACTCAACCAGCAACTTTTCTACTTCACAACCTGTGCCCCCACTAGCATTCAACAATAGTGGTTTACCTAGTCTGTGAAACTTTATAGTGCCACATGATTTAGGCACAGCTGGGTGCATGGGTAAACTTCATTTCTTTTGAATTTTATTAGGAATCATTTCCAATTTACTAAAAACCTTTTTCAGATTTGTCCCATATTTTGCAGTTAAATCATATTTATTTTTCGTTATATTATTCTGCTGAAAAATTTTTGAAATTTACTTCTGTAGTCTGCCTCTGATACCACGGTTTGCTCGTGTCGGCCTGAACTATGAGTGCTTGACTCTCTGATAACTTACTATTAATTGATCTTATAGTGACACAGTCTGAGTTTTCCTTCTCTGCTTTTGGTTTTCCCTCCTCTTCATGTGTAGAGATAAGGTGGTTAATTTTGACCACAACTTCACTGCACTCTGCAGTAGATACTCAAGTACCATCCGAAGAGGCCACCATATGAGCTATTATGCTATCTGTTTGTCTCCAGAGAGCATGTTGTTTGGAAATTGTAGGATAAACCTTTTTGTAATAACTACTCTTTTTCATTGAATGTAATGTTTGTTAGGTTATGTAATCTAAGTGCAAAATGATAATGACTTTTTGGAGATTCTATTATAGCATAGCATTCTGCCTAATTTTGGCTGTTTGTACAATTAAGTATTAGTACATAATAAAATTGTGTATTATTCTCACTTGTAATGTAGTGACCCAGTGCTCCTAGTCGAGTGCATGATGTCACACTGTCCACATGGATAGCTTCTGTTCTGCCAGCCAGCTAGCCTCTCTTTGTTGCTCGTGTGGGCTCCTTTTACTTTGCCCTACACTGTGTTGCCCTGCCTTCACACCAGTGAGATGCTGCCACCTGATACATTGCACATAGTAATTTGGACAGTGCCGCAACTAATCATGTTAGCAGCAACAATTTTTTATCACTGATCCACCCCCTTTAAAAACTTGGAATATCCTGTCACTATAAAATATTTTTCTTTTTAGATGCAGACAAATTTTTAATCATGGCTCTGTTCTGCAAGTTTACCTATCAGCAATTTGTCTTAAATGAATGGATCTAGTCTTCATTACATTTTGCTCGCCACAGTATTGACAATAGGAGTCCACCATGCTAGTCTATCCTGTGCAAGATTCTTCATCTGTGCATAACAGTTTCAGCCTACAATCCATTTGAACCTGATTACTGTAGTCAAACATTGGTTTCCTGCTACAGTTTTTACCCCCAACACTTTCTCCCATTACCAAATCCATGACTCTTTGATGCTTCCAGATGTGTCATATTGACTTATCCCTTCTTTTAGTCAACTTTTCCATACATTTCTTTTCTCCCCAATGTGATTCAGTACATCCTCATTACGAGGGGGTACAAAAAACAGGAATTATTTTTTAAAAGCTGTATATTTTCAAATTGTCTATAGAAAAACCTTATGCCCTCCAAAATACTGGCCATCACAACTAATAGATTTGTCACATTGGCACTTCCACTGTTTGAAACATTTTTTGTAGTCATCTTTAGAAATGGCTGACTGCTCCTCCCTTGTTTTTTCCTTGACTTCATCAATTTTGTCAAATCAGTGCCCTTTTGTGCCCCTTTTCATGTGTGTTAATAAGAAAAAGTTGCATGGAGCCAAGTCAGGTGGGGCAGTGGAACCATGCCTTTTTTGTCAAAAACTGCCTAACTGAGATGGCTGTGTGTTGAGATGTGTTCTTATGGTGGAAGAACTGGTCCCCTGTCTGTCATAAATCAGGTCTTTTTTGATGAACACTGTTGCACAATCTTCTTAAAACTTCCAAATAAAAATTTTGTTTGACTGTGAGCACAAGCTCTCAATTTTTTTCAATATTTCATCAATTCAGGCAGTTGATGCATGTTCAGAATGAACTTTGTCATCAATTGACGTGTCACCATTTTTAAGTCGAGCAAACAACTCATACACTTGAGTTTTTCGCATAGTATTATCTTGGTAAGCTGTTTTCAACAGTAAGCTGTTTTCAACATTAAATCACCTTCAGCAACATTTTTACCAAGTAGAAAACAAACTTTCACAGCTGCACATTATTCACTTAAACTAGCCATCATAAAAAATGAAACAGGAACAAAACAGCACTAGCAAAAACAATCAATGCGGATGAACAGAATAAGGCAGGTCAACAACACAGATGGCACTGAACTGGTAATGAGTTGCGCTATACACACCGAGTGGCAGAAATGCAAACTTCACAAGCTCCGCTCACAGCAAAGTTATTCTGATTTCTTTTTGGATACCCCCTTGTAGTTATCTGTTGTACCCATCTACTTATCAGCATTCTCCTGTAGCACCATATTTCAAGTTCTTCTAGTCTCTTCTTTGCTGGACTGTTAACCGAACACATTCCACTTCTGTACAAGACTTCAGTTCAGACAAGTTCCTTCAAAAAAGGCTTCCTAATATTTATTTATATTCTGATTTCTCTTTTGCAGATATGTTGTTCTTGTTGTTGCCAGTCTACATTTTATATATCCTCTCTATGTCACCTGTTATTAAATAATTATACTCATCTACTACTTTTAGTGTGTCATTTCTTAATCTAATTCCACCAGTATTGTGCAATTAATTCATATACATTCTATTACCCTTGTTTTACTTTTGTTGATGTTCATCTTATAATCTCTTTCCATGACTACCCATTCTCTCCAACTCTCCTCCAAGTCCTTTGCCATCTCTGACAAATGCATCAGGCTTCTAACACTTTTTTCTTGTACAGAAATGTAGTCATGACTGACTAAACTGATGGTTTGGCAATATTCACACCTGTCAGCACCTGGAATTCTATGGGACTGTTATTATTACATTCTTCATGAAGGCTGAGGCTATTTTGCCTTTCTCATATATCTTGCACATCACGTGGATTAGTTTTGCCATGGCTGGCTCTCCCAAGAATCTCAGTAATTTGAGGGACTGTCATCTGCTCATGGGTCTCATTTCAATTTACGTCTTTCGCTCCATTGTGTAATTCTTCTCACAGTATCACAGCCCTCATCTCATTTTCATCTGCTTCTTCTTCCCTTTCGATAATAACTGTTTCTCTAGCATTTGCTTCCACCTTTCAGCCTTTCCTTATTTCCTTGCTGCTTGCTTCCCATTTGAGATTTTAATATTCACACAACTGCTTCTGTTTTTTTCCAAAAGCCTCTCTAATTTTTCTGTTCGTGACCTCTATCCTTCCCATAGTCATGCATAACTCTACAGCTTTACATTTCTCCTCCAGTCATATCTGCTTTGTCCATCACTACTGTCAGTATTGGGGCTAAGTACAGCCAGTGTGATCCTCTCCTCTGGAAAAATTTGGGTTCACATGTCATGACCTCCCTGGGACAGTTAGTTGCAGGCTTTTTAGAGCGAAGCAGAGTATATTCACATGATTCAGGTACAATGTGTTTTTGCTTTGTGGGGCAAATGGTGACTTGCCTGCTTCTGCACTATAATAGCTTTGTGGAGGTGAAAAGGTTATGAGACTTTCTATTGGGTTATACCAGTAGTGTTTTGTGTACCAGATTTTCACTCTGCAGTGGAGTGTGCGCTGATATGTAACTTCCTGGCAGATTAAAACTGTGTGCCCAACCGAGACTCTCTGCTGCAGAGTGAAAATCTCATTCTGGAAACATCCCCCAGGCTGTGGCTAAGCCATGTCTCCGCAGTATCCTTTCTTTCAGGAATGCTAGTTCTGCAAGTTCCGCAGGAGAGCTTCTGTAAAGTTTGGAAGGTAGGAGACGAGATTCTGGCAGAAGTAAAGCTGTGAGTACCGGGCGTGAGTCGTGCTTCGGTAGCTCAGATGGTAGAGCACTTGCCCACGAAAGGCAAAGGTCCCGAGTTCAAGTCTCGGTCAGGCACGCAGTTTTAATCTGCCAGGAAGTTTCATATATGCAAATGTTTCCCACGGACCTTTCTCATAGAAATAATGCAACATAAATATAACCATAATACTCAATAACTGATAAGTAATTACAGACATCCAGCTTATGAGACCACCTTGTGGTCTTAAGGTGTATGGATATGGTGGAACAATCTCAGATACACTGTGTGTCACTGATTTGTTTCTACTTTTCTTTCTTCTGCTTTCCTTACCCAATTCCCTCCCCCTTTCAGAAGGTGTGGCCGGCAATTGAGGCAGTGCTTCGAGTTCACCTTGAAATGGGTGGATTCTGCTTATATGGGCAACCGTGGTTTAGCTGGTGAATTGCTTTTCAACATTAACGGGGGATATCGTTTTGATTACCGTGTAAGGTCATTGGTATTGGGGAAAGAACTTCTTTGTTTTTCACTTTGGAAGTGAGGGTTAGATAACATAAACCACTGCTCGACCTAATGTTTTGATAGTTTTGATTTTTTATTGTGAGTGTTTTCCTGCCTTTCTAGGGCCTTTATTTTCATTTTTTTTACCTCTCACCATACCCTTTTCAGCCTTTTAGTAAAGTCCCAAAATAGAAGATATACCCTCCCATGGAGTAGGTTGATGTAATTCAATAGGTGAGGGCATTTTCCTACCAAAAACAACCCCTGTACTGTTTAATGCAGGGACATGCATGTTACACCGATTCCACCATCTGTGCGTGTGTGGAATTTTTGAACAGAGTGCCCCACTTTAACATTCCATACAGAAACACTGAATGTATCCCAGTGTGCCACACCAACAACATGTAATCTCTGCATTAAACACTACATACTTCTCCCTTAGTCTAGTTACAGAATCAAGATCAATCAAAGCTACTGCAATTGCCACTGCCTCATCCAGGGTTCTCAGAAACCCCATCCCTACTTTCCATGACATTTCAGATGGCAAGCCTCACAGAAATGCATCAAGTGCCCATTGTTCTGCCATCTACAAATGGCTTTATTGGCTCAAGTATCATTTGTTAATTCTTATGTATTGACACTGATTTGCCTGATGCAGCCCGCAAAACCTTCTATTGCTTCTTACTGCTTCTGCACTGCATCATTAAGTTGTTCACAATAATAATGTGAGGTATTCTTCTTCCTGTAATGATCCACTAACCCTTCCCAAAAGTCTGCAAAGGAATGAGTGTGCCACAATTTCTTGCTGCACATCATGTATATCCTGGCATCACCTACTAACACGTAACAATTGTTCAACACTCCAGATCCCCAATTTTGTGGTCCTAAGCAAATTATCCATGAATACAAAAATATCTTCCCCAGATTTGCCAGAAAAAGGTACCACCAATGAGGCTGTACCAACATCAAGGATAGGTGAGAACATGCCCAAAGATGACCCTTCCCGTCCTTCACCCTTCTAATGCTTCACTTCTCTACGCAAAACTTCATTGCAGCTCTAATCATAGCTACCATGTTTAGTAGATGCTGAATTGTCTTCTGGGTTGTTGCTTTCTCAACAACAGCCATTTCACCCAGAACTACCAACACAAGGCTATAGTATACCCAAAATAGAAAGGAAAAGAGTAGCACGCTTGTTGCTGGCACCTACTTGAAAACTTGCACTGAATTCCATTGCTGATGCACCTACATCTCTTCAAGGTGTGGGATCCTTACCAGGTGGGATTGACGGAGGACATCGAGAGGGTGCAAAGAAGGGCAGCTCGTTTTGTATTATCGCGTTATAGGGGAGAGAGTGTGGCAGATATGATACACGAGTTGGGATGGAAGTCATTACAGCATAGACGTTTTTCGTCGCGGCGAGACCTTTTTACGAAATTTCAGTCACCAACTTTCTCTTCCGAATGCGAAAATATTTTGTTGAGCCCAACCTACATAGGTAGGAATGATCATCAAAATAAAATAAGAGAAATCAGAGCTCGAACAGAAAGGTTTAGGTGTTCGTTTTTCCCGCTCGCTGTTCGGGAGTGGAATAGTAGAGAGATAGTATGATTGTGGTTCGATGAACCCTCTGCCAAGCACTTAAATGTGAATTGCAGAGTAGTGATGTAGATGTAGATGTAGATGAAGGCTCCAGCACATATTCTGACACCAATATTATAATGTGGTTCACTATAGAGTAGGAATGGATGACTAGTTCTCTGCTGGAAGTTGGCTGTGGAGCAGGTGAAGAAGGCAGCCAATCAGTTGATAGAACACTTTATTGATGAACATGAACAAATGTGATTCAGCACATGTGAAACAGATTGACTGCAGATGACGGGAGGTGATCTTAGGAGCCCAGCACACTGGTATGGCCACACTGATACAGGCATTTCCCATGAATGGTAAAGGCAGCCCAGCTCCTGCAGTATGATTGCAGATGACGGCTGATGGCTGTGGGCTGGCGGTGCGGCAATGAGGCAGTGTTCCTGTTCTCAGGTTGGACACTCAGTCAGCGGTCATTGGTTCTCAGCTTGGTGGAGGCACTGTCATAGAAGTGATGACAACTTATACAGCCTGCGTATCATCAGACTTGTTGATGGGCTAATTCTGGTCATTTAAATCCTGTTTCCATGTGCTGGTAGTTGGGGTAGGCCCCCTGTATTGAGACTGCATTGAAATGTCTGGAGTGGGATTGATTGCCTGGCATGCCATAATCAGTGGGTCAGTTTTTGTGCAACAGGAATCTACATGACACCCTTCATGTGGAAGCACCATCTGCAGAGACTGTGTCTTCTGATGCTGCTGAGCTGGCAGGGCATTGGCTGGCAGACTGCGGCCTGGTTTCATGACTTGGCTGGGCTGCTCTCCCGGCTGCTCAAGTTTGAACTGTTACATACCATTATGTAAGCTATCTGTAACCTTCTCATATCTGTAGGTCTCTTCTGCTTATACAAAATTCTCTAATGATTCTTAAACAATATAACAGCAATGAATAAACTGTACTCTGTGCAAAATTCTACTTGACGGCTCCTCTTTTATTCTTTTCCTCCAGTCCATGTTCTGCTACTATTTTTCTTTATTGTCTTTTCATAATATCAACTTTCAGTCTTCCATCACAACTAAATTTTTGTCTTCTTTAACTATCTGAATAATTTATTTTGTTTCATCATACAGTGTTTCAGTTATTTCTTTGCCTGCAGAGCAACTACACGTGTAAACTATTATTCTGAGGGTCAGCTTTTTATCTACATTGCCAGTGATAATGCAGTCATCATGCTGTTCATAGTAGCTTACCTGGATTCCAATTTTGTTATGCATTATTAGACCTACTCTTGTGTTACCCCTATTTGATTTTGTCTTGATAACCCTGTACTCACCTTAACAGTAGTTCTCTTCTGCCTGCCACCACAGGTCACTAATTCCCACTATCTATAATGTCAACATCCATTTCTCTTTTTAACTTCTGTAACCAATAATGGGAATTAACATGCCACATTCCAATCCACAGAATGGCAGTTTCATGTTTCGTGGTAATGCTATCCACCTGAGTAGCTGCCGTCCAGAGTGAAGCACTAATTAACTCACCATTAAGTCACACAGCAAATGTGCATGTCCTCAGGATATGTAATGGCTGTATTTTCTGCTTGCTTTCAACTGTTTGCAGTACTGACATAGCAAGGCCTTGTTGACAAATGTTGCCACACCTGATCAGTCAATCTCCAAATTGTTGCCTCTGCAACTACTAAAGAGGCTGCCACATCTCTTCAGGTACCATATGGCTATTTGTACCATTGAGGCACAGAAGCTAAACAGTCATGACAAGGTCCAGGTTGGCTGTAGGAGGAGGAGAGGGAAGGGGGGGAGGGTGAATAGAATGTAGTGTTAAAACTCAGTCCACAAAATCCTATGGAGACTCGCTTGGTCATTCTAGACCTATTAGCATCAGCTCTTAACAACCCCTCCCACTGTAGTCCTAAATGGGGCAAACTAAATTTTCTGTTCCTTAGCAAAGAGTATAGAGTTTAACCTGAACTAGGCTGAACACACAACGCAAACTCGGAAGAAGACATCAGTATCCCTCCACGCACTAAAAAAGTTTTAAAAGAAGATCTGAAAAAAAAACTAGTATAAACATGGGTACTCCCAGTTGTTGTTTGCAAAAATATTATCTTGCAAGGTTCTTCCCAGGGAATTGCAAGATGCATGGAGCTGGTGACAAATACTTGTGTACATTATTACTGTGATGTTTACATTTTGATCATATTTCACGGTCTTATGCACAGTTATCTGGATATTTGCAGACTAGTGCAGAAATTTCCATATAGTCTGCTACTTTCCTGTGTCCCTCCTAACTCTCCTTAATGCTCTTGTGATGATCTCCATAGAGATGACACACGTCAAATGCAAACAATTCCTCTGTGATATCAAGACATATGCAGAATTGTCTTTGTATGTTATGCTATTTGGTACTTGGTGCAGATCAAGTTTCATTGTGTGGTCAAAGTATTTTACTCTTCGCATAGTGCATTTAATACAAGTAAAGTGTTAACTGCTTATAAACTATATACATCATTGAAGTGGTGTCAACCATTCCTGCAGTGGTGATCCTGTACTGAATGCTTTGCAAACTGATTTTCTGTGTGTGCACATGAAACACTAACACAGCAGTGAAGGAGGAGCACCAGAGTTTACAGAGTTTACCATTAGCTAACAGTGTTATGCCAGGTGAAGGAGGAGCACCGGAGTTTGCCGTTAGCTAGCAGAATTGTGCCAGCACCAACTGTATCAAACAACAACTACTACAACTACACAGGCAATGGCGGCAGGAATAACATCAGAATTCCAACATTTTGGCTCACAAAGGCTCATCGAGCAATTATGCAATCTTTTACACTATCAGTCATACACTATTGTTAAAGAGGCAGTGCTCCAACATTTTGTGTTACCACCTGAGTGTCGGCTACACAGAATGATTGAAAGTGATGCTGTGCCAGTGGTTCCCCTTCACAAGCACTTTGTTTGCTTTGTGTGATAATGAGCAATGAGCTCCTGTCTGAGAGCAATCTCTGAAGATTTTTTGACTCTGAAGATTGCTGCAAAATATTAGGGATATTCTGTCTGCCTTCACAGAGCTTCCTTTGATGATGTGGCATGCAAAGCAGTTACTGTCTCGATTGCATGTACAGACAACAATTCATGTGAGCAGATAAAGAGATTATGGCAGGAAACCCGAACCATGCAGTCACACACTTGCAGTGTCAGGGAGTCTGGACTCATGCACTGCATCACCCCAGACACAAGAACTGTGGGCAAAGCCTTCTATGAGTCAACTGGTGAATGAAGAGATCAAGGATGAATGTTAGTCACAGAGACAGGAAAATAACAGCAGTTTTGAAGGCTGTAATAGTAAATGACAAATTTAAAATGGCATTAGTATGACAGACACTTTGGGAGGCAACAAGACAGTGCACGAGCCCATGGCTCTACCCAACTCAAACGACAAGTGCCAGTAGGTTCATGCACTCATCCAGGACACTCAAAACACTTCAGGAATGCAATGGTGTCAGCAGTTGCAGGCTCAACTAGACTGTTTGTAATGAACAAGGAAATCTGGTGACCTATTCGTAATCGACACAGGATCCAAGATAAGTGTATATCCAAAGAGGCCAAACGAGCGCTGCTCATTTAAAACAGTTCTGTTTCTCACAGCTTCTGAAAATGTGGCAGTTGAGACATTTTAGAAGAGGGGGTTGATGTTAGAGAGGGCTGAAAATTTCCACCTTACTTGGACATTTATTATTGCAATTGTGAGTGGTCCATTTTTAGTGTCCAATTTACTCTATCATTTTTTTTTTGTGGTGCTGAATATGTTAAACACTTGCTTAATCAAAATGCCTCTCCTCTCTGATGTGTCGGGCTGCATGTTGTGCGATACCGTTGATCTGCGTTGTGGGAAGAACTCTGGGTTGTTTGTGTCTTCTGTGCCAGGTATAGAATACTCTGTAACAACAACCTAAGTGCTTGATACACATACAGGAAGACCTCACATTCTAAATCACATGAACTGATGGAAGCTTCAAAGTTGAGAGAGACATGCAAGGTACTTAAGGCAAAGATGTGTAAAGTCAGTATATGAAATGGTGAAGAACAGTTTGCCATATTACAACAATGCAAACTGAAGAGTAAAGTGTCTGCTGCGCAAAATGAGTTGAAGAAAACACTTGATCTGTTGCATGCTTATACTACACCGCTGTTTCCCCCACTACTAATGTCAAGGCCACAGCAAAGATGGGCGGTGATCTCAGTCAGTAACTGCTGCTAGAATTCATAGTGCTAACAGACCCAATACTGGTGAAGAGCAAAAGAAAACATTCAACTGAGCACCATAACACAACAACACCAGGGCAACCTTGGCTGCCAGAGCTCAGCAGTTACCTCCTGATAAGTTACATGTTGCTCAGTTGGAGTTTGAGAAGATGATTTCTAATACACTCCTGGAAATTGAAATAAGAACACCATGAATTCATTGTCCCAGGAAGGGGAAACTTTATTGACACATTCCTGGGGTCAGATACATCACATGATCACACTGACAGAACCACAGGCACATAGACACAGGCAACAGAGCATGCACAATGTCGGCAATAGTACAGTGTATATCCACCTTTCGCAGCAATGCAGGCTGCTATTCTCCCATGGAGACGATCGTAGAGATGCTGGATGTAGTCCTGTGGAACGGCTTGCCATGCCATTTCCACCTGGCGCCTCAGTTGGACCAGCGTTCGTGCTGGACATGCAGACCGCGTGAGATGACGCTTCATCCAGCCCCAAACATGCTCAATGGGGGACAGATCCGGAGATCTTGCTGGCCAGGGTAGTTGACTTACACCTTCTAGAGCACGTCGGGTGGCACGGGATACATGCAGACGTGCATTGTCCTGTTGGAACAGCAAGTTCCCTTGCCGGTCTAGGAATGGTAGAACGATGGGTTCGATGACGGTTTGGATGTACCGTGCACTATTCAATGTCCCCTCGACGATCACCAGAGGTGTACGGCCAGTGTAGGAGATCGCTCCCCTCACCATGATGCCGGGTGTTGGCCCTGTGTGCCTCGGTCGTATGCAGTCCTGATTGTGGCACTCACCTGCACGGCGCCAAACACGCATACGACCATCGTTGGCACCAAGGCAGAAGCGACTCTCATTGCTGAAGACGACACGTCTCCATTCGTCCCTCCATTCACGCCTGTCGCGACACCACTGGAGGCGGGCTGCACGATGTTGGGGCGTGAGCGGAAGACGGCCTAACGGTGTGCGGGACCGTAGCCCAGCTTCATGGAGAGGGTTGCGAATGGTCCTCGCCGATACCCCAGGAATTTGCTGGGAAGTGGCGATGCGGTCCCCTACGGCACTGCGTAGGATCCTATGGTCCTGGCGTGCATCCGTGCGTCGCTGCAGTCCGGTCCCAGGTCGACGGGCACGTGCACCTTCCGCCGACCACTGGTGACAACATCGATGTACTGTGAAGACCTCACGCCCCACGTGTTGAGCAATTCGGCGGTACGTCCACCCTGCCTCCCGCATGCCCACTATACGCCCTTGCTCAAAGTCTGTCAACTGCACATACGGTTCACGTCCACGCATGCTACCAGTGTTAAGGACTGCGATGGAGCTCCGTATGCCACGGCAAACTGGCTGACACTGACGGCAGCGGTGCACAAATGCTGCGCAGCTACCGCCATTCGACAGCCAACACCACGGTTCCTGGTGTGTCCGCTGTGCCGTGCGTGTGATCATTGCTTGTACATCCCTCTCGCAGTGTCCAGAGCAAGTATGGTGGGTCTGACACACCGGTGTCAATGTGTTCTTTTTTCCATTTCCAGGAGTGTAGATCCATGATGACATCTCACAGTGCACGAGCAGCACCTCTGCAGATGATCGCATTCGGGAGGACGACGGTTCAATCCCGCATCTGTCCACCCTAATTTAGGTTTTCCGTGATTTCCCTAAATCACTCCAGGCAAATGCCAGGATAGTTCCTCTGAAAGGGCACAGCCGACTTCCTTCCCTAATCCGATGAGACCAATGACCACACTGTCTGGTCTCCTTCCCCAAAACAACCAACCAACCAACCAATCTGCAGATGGTAAAGGAGGTGGATGGGTCATAGAGAATGTGCAGCATTCATAGAGGCTTAAATGCTCACACCATTGCAGACAGGTACCGAGTTTACAATGTTTTCAACTTTAACAACAATGTGGTGGCTACTTGTTTTGTCAGTGTAATAGGCTGTGCAAAGGCTTTCTCACAAATCACCATGGCTAAAAATGATAAGCACTAATACTGTGGTTGGGCTCTTCGAACATAATACAGTGCCTTTCAGACTATGAAATGCTGCCCAGATGTGGCAGTGTTCCGTGCATGAGGTGCTACACAGGTTTTCATTCATATTCTGTTCCATGGATGATGTCTTGAGTATTTTCTTAAACCAAAGATGAACACTTCAGGCATTTATGTATGCTGTTCAAAAGGCTGGAGTTCTCTGGAGTCATGGCCGATCAGGATAAATGTGTCTTTGCCAAGGAGTTGGTACAGTTTCTAGGTATGCAGTCCCTTGCACAAGCATTTGACCTCTTCCCGAGAAGGTCAATGATATTGTGTAGATGCCTGTATCTCCAGCATTTTAAAGCTTTAGAAGATTGCAGTTTCTTCAGAATGTTAAACTATTACAGGCAACACTTGTCACACTTAGCTGACGTAGAAGAACCAATAAATAAACTGCTAATGGACAAAAACCTTTTTGATAACAAAAAGATTCCTTGGACTCATGAAGATCAAAATTCATTTTAAGACCTGAAAACAGCATTAACTAATTCTGTTTTGTTGGCACTCCCTGTTTCTAGCACTGCCATGACGTTTTACCCAAGTCAAACTGCTGTGGGTGCTGTATTGCGACAGTATGTCTCCACAATCTCGAAGCCTTTGGCTTTCTTTTTGAAGAACCAATCTTCTCAACAATGACAGTGGAGTGTGTTTGACAGGTAGCTTGTTGCAATATGTTTGGATGTAAAGCATTTGCAGCCATGGCTAGAGGGACAATTCTTTAAAATTTTTACTGACCATGAGCTGCAAAAATCTATATTTCAGCATGTGACGGAACTTAATTTACCATGCCATTGTATACACGCCAAGTTTATTGCCCAGTTCTCAATGGACATCCAGGGCATCACAGGTCAGGATAGTATTGTGGGTGGCTACTTGTTTCAAATCTGTACCACTGTGACTGCTACTGACGGGTGGAAGTTGCAGCAGAACGAGAAAAAGATTCTCTCTTTCTACGATGTTGTGCAAATCGTGAATTGACAGGCTTATGTCTCAAGACCTGCCAATGCATGATACGAGTCACTGGGTATGGCGCAACACTTAAAGCAATGAGATTTGCCCCTTCATTCCCATGAGATGGCGGTGCCTTGTCTTAGATGCATTTACCAACTTATTGTACCCTGCCAGCAAAGCTTTTTCAAAAATGGTGGCGGAAAAAGTGGTTTGTTCAGGAATTTGACAAGATGGTCGGTGTTAGGCATGGTTTTGCATGAAATATAAATGTTGCAATGTTTCTGGGCATGTTTTGCTCCCATGGACTCATTTCTCTCCCCTTTGTGAAGATTATCATATTTACATGTTGTCATTGTGGGTCCTCAACTCTCCCCCCCCCCCCCACCCCCTCCCCTCCTACCACTCTCTTCTGATAGATTTCGTTTTTTGGTGACTATGGTAGCTAGATTAACTAGGTGACCTCAGGAGATGTTGGTACCTGATACTTCTGCAGTCTCTGTCGCCTGGACGCTACTCAGTTTCTGGTTCTCAAGATTTGACTTGCCACAGATCATTACCACTGATAGGGGTAGGCAATTCGAGTGCCTATTCTTCCTAGGGCTTATGATAATGTGTGGTTGCAAACATATTTAAACCATATGCCTGCATCCCCTCAGTAAGAGGATGGTACAGCATATGCACTACACACTGAAGGCAGCCTTTGCCAGCCACATGGAAGCCTGGTCAGATGCTCTACACACACACACACACACACACACACACACACACACACACAACATCTCTTGCCAAAGATCCCAGTTGGACATCGTGACAGAACTTGTAATTGTTGCTAGGTCATCAGCATAATCTAGTCACTTAATGTTGATTCCTATATCTTTGGTTCCCATACTTATTAGAGGTATTTCTTTATCCCAAGTTTTGATAAAACTTATCTAGTACTAGTTTGAACAGGAGTTGGGACAGTTAATCACACTATCTTAGTCCAATTCTAATTTGAAAAGGTTCATAGATTTCATCCATGAATTTTACTTTAGAGATTGTGCCTGTCAAGGTCCATTCAATTAACACATTCCTTTTGCTATCTACAGTGTTCACTAAGTATGTTATACTGGGTGATGCAATTGATTGAACTGCAGACTTTATTGAAATCTACGTAAGTGACTGCTGTGCAGTTTGACATTTGGTGTTGCAGTATCATCTTGAGGTTCCAGGTCTGTTCTGCACATGACTGGCCTGGTCAGAAGCCTGCCTGTGAAATGTTGTCTGTTCTCTAGCCTGGTGAGCATGGCACATGAGAAAACTTTGTAGGTAACTGGTAGTAGTGTAATACCTCATTAATTGTTGGAATCCATTTTATCACCCTTTTTGTTTAGTGAATGGATCAAACCATTTTTCCAGAGTGCTGGTATGATGAGGTTTATCCATGTATTGGTAATGATGGCTTGTAGTCTGTCAGTCAAGAGTTCACCTGTGATATGGAGAATTTCTACGATTATGCAACCTTCCCCTGGCACTTTGTTGTTTTTGAGATGTATAATGATGCTTCATATTCCCTCGTGTGTAGGTGGAACAGAGTTTTGATTTGGTGCAGTTAAGTGAAATTGTTATCTTTCTGCAGGTGGTTTACATTTATGTGGTTTCTCGAAGTACTGCTTCAGGATTTCACATTTGACCCATGCATTCACCTTAAGTGTTCCATTAGGGTGACAAAAACAAAGGCTAGGTGGCTTGTAGTTCTTTAGTTCTTCCATAAATGCCCAGTAAAACTTTTGTATGTTCTTCCTTCTGAAATAATTATTGATTTTCTGTGATTTTGGGTGGTATACCCATTTACTACTGTTGATTGTTTTAGATGTTTTTAAAATGTCTGGATAAAAATCCTAGATCAAGATGTCTAAAATTCTCTTACTGACAAACCATCTTCTGATCTAAAATACATAAAATTGCTTAAAAGAAGTGAACAGTAGCATAATACATTTTATATTTAAGCACTCATTCTATGATACATACCAATAAAAATTATTACTTAATTCATTGTGTATCAGTCACCAGGTATTACACATCATCATAATCTGCTGTGCTGAATCACTCTTGTAGTCATGTACACAGTGAAAAATGTTATAGGTCGTGGCAAAAATAAAGACATAGAAGTATAATTGGTAAGTGGTGCAAAGCTGTAATCTTACCTAAAGTATGTCATCATGGTTATGATTTACAATGTTAGCAATATACATCTCTGGTGATCACATTGTCACTCTTCTGTTTAAGTGTAAGGTGATGGACAGTGATAACTATCATATAGTCCATGTGGCTATCACTCGTAATGCTAGCTACAGGAACAAGGAAGTAGCTGTCTTATGACTGTCAGTCCACAGCTCGTGGTCGTGCGGTAGCGTTCTCGCTTCCCACTCCCGGGTTCCCGGGTTCGATTCCCAGCGGGGTCAGGGATTTTCTCTGCCTCGTGATGACTGTGTGTTGTGTGATGTCCTTAGGTTAGTTAGGTTTAAGTAGTTCTAAGTTCTAGGTGACTGATGACCATAGATGTTAAGTCGCATAGTGCTCAGAGCCATTCGAACCGTCTCTTATGACTGTCAGAGGACTGGCCACATATGTAGTGTAACTGCTACAGGGAAATGCTGCCTTGCAGATACTGTTACTAACCAATGAAATTTTACAAAGGCATGCCTCTATAATTATATAAATATTTTTAATGTAACAAACTTTCTACTGGATTTACATTATAGAAAATGTGAGGAACTGTTTTCAGTGTCTACAATCTGTCATAAAAATATACCGAACTAGTAGGAAAATTCTTGACAAATTAAAGCCGTGTGACATACAAGGATTCAAATGGGAGAATGTAGCTTTTGTCAACAGCATTCTTACCTGCTGCGCTATCCACACATGACTGAAGACTGCCCTCACAGCTTCATTTCAGCCTCTGCTGTCTCCTACTTTTGAAACTTCACAGAAACGTTTCTGCCTATATGACTGAAGTAGCACTCCTAGAAGGAAAGATACTGTGGAAAGATGAATTAGCCAGAATCTAAACAGAGAATAAAATTGAGCTGTTTAAGTAGTTCTTTCTCTGTGTAAGTCCAGGAAGCAAATTTGTTGTCTATGAATCTAAGTGCTGGCCTCTGTGGCCACTTCAGTTCAGAACCACGTTGCTGCTATGGTCGTCGTAGGTTCGAATCCTGTCTCAGGTGTGGATGTGTGTGATGTCCTTAGGTTAGTTAGGTTTAACTTGTTCTAAATCTATGGGACTGATGACCTCAGATGTTAAGTCCCATAGTGCTTAGAGCCATTTTTTATGAATCTAAGCAAGCTGGAGATGGCACAGTTAAGTATTGAACACTGGCTCTGGTGCTTTGAACTTCAGTTATGGGCACTGGCTCTTCAACTTGTAATTAACTTGTGCTTAGATCTGTTTCTGTATCATCTCCTCATTCTCTCTCTCTCTCTCTCTCTCTCTCTCTCTCTCTCTCTCTCTCTCTCTCTCTCTCTCTCTCTCTCTCTGTGTGTGTGTGTGTGTGTGTGTGTGTGTGTGTGTGTCCGAGGGGCTAGAGGAAGTATGTCAGCAGCCTGCTATCTCTTGACTTCAATTTTCAATTTTTTATTCATTTATTTAGGAATCACTTTTTCGATTTCTCTGTCATTATATGTGGTTCTATTTGCATCGTGTGATTTCTTTTTGAATCCAGTCTGAACTTTTACAAACAGCTTTTTTCAGTACTCCACAGTTTGAATCCTGCCTGTTAGTCAATCATTCCTTATGACTCGCTTCGTGCTCCTTGTGTCTTACTTACTTAGGGTCCTGAAGAACTTTTCTCTTGTTTCAGCTCTTAGTGATTTTTTAAAGATTTTATTATTATTATAATTATTAGTATTGCAGTTATTTCACTATGTGGCGGTCTCAACCACAACTTTTTAAAATATTTTGATTTGAAATAACAGTTAGGAGTGTTAATTCTTAAACTTTCAGAAACTAAATTTTCCAATTTCCAAACAATGGAAACTCCAGGTTGGAATATCAACTATATTAGGAAAAGGATAGATTGCTGCTCACCATAAAAATGACACATTGAGTTTAAGACAGGCACTACAAAGAGCCTGTTACACATTTAGTTTTCAGCCAAAGCACACATTCACACAAGCATGCAAGCACGCCTCAAGGACACATGACTGTCGTCTCTGGCAGCTCAGACCAGAATGCAACTGTCCTGTTTAGTGGCAATCTGGTGTGAATTTACCGTGAGCTGACTCCTGATTGCCGCTCAGTGTAACAGTTGCATTCCAGTCCGAGCTGCCGGAGATTGTCATCATGTGTGCATGAGGTGTGCTTGCTTGTGTGCATGTGTGTGTGTGTGTGTGTGTGTGTGTGTGTGTGTGTGTGTGTTTTCTTTTCTGAAGAAGGCTTTGACGAAAAGCTAAATGTGTAACGGTTGTTTTGTTATGTCCGTCTGCAACTCGATTTGTCATATTTACGGTGAGTAGCAATCTATCCTTTTCTTAAAATTGTTAAAGTTCCTAATCTGTAACTAGAAAGAAATAGAAAGGATGGAAGGAATTAAAAACTTGAAGTATTGAAGAGAGTAGTAATAGTGGGAACTCCCCCTTCTAAGAATAGTGTGAGATGCAGACTGTAAATGATAAAATATCATTATTTTTTTGCATTCATACTAAAACTGTTTGTTAATACCACTTTCATATTTATTGCAGGTACAGATAGACAACTTGCTGAGTCATATGGAAGCCAATGATTTTGGAGATATGGTAGGTCATGTTCTTTTCCATTCAAATTTGCTTAGAAATGTGTATGTGGTCTGTTTCCTGGCCTCTAACATAGTTGATTTCCAATTGTCCAGTCACATGACTTCACTAGAAATCCCATAGTCTGTCTGCAACAGCTTCACCACACTGTCATTGCTGTTGTGGTTAGTTTCAACACTGTCTTGTTGTTCCTGCAAGTTCTGCTGAAAGCGCGAACAAAATATTCGACTTCACCATTCGGCTGAGGAGAGAATGGTGCCATTCGAATATTTTGGATTCCATTGTTGTGGCCAAAATTGTTGAAATTCTGATGAATAGAATTGTGGAGCATTCTACAAAAGAATTGTGCGTGGCAAACCTTCTAAGCAAAATACAGTAGCGAGTGCTTTGATAGTGATAGAACTAGTAGTAAAATGCTATGGACTGACAAAAGGATATTAGCTGTATGTTGTTGTTGCTGTGGTCTTCAGTCCTGAGACTGGTTTGATGCAGCTCTCCATGCTACTCTATCCTGTGCAAACCTCTTCATCTCCCAGTACCTACTGCAGCCTACATCCTTCTGAATCTGCTTAGTGTATTCATCTCTTGGTCTCCCTCTATGATTTTTACCCTCCACACTGCCCTCCAATACTAAATTGATGATACCATGATGCCTCAGAACATGTCCTACCAACTGATCGCTTCTTCTAGTCAAGTTGTGCCGCAAACTCCTCTTTTCCCCAATTCTATTCAATACCTCTTCATTAGTTATGTGATCTACCCATTTAATCTTCAGCATTCTTCTGTAGCACCACATTTCGAAAGCTTATATTCTCTTCTTGTCTAAACTATTTATTGTCCATGTTTCACTCCATACATGGCTACACTCCATACAAATACTTTCAGAAATGACTTCCTGACACTTAAATCAATACTCGATGTTAAGAAATTTCTCTTCTTCAGAAACGCTTTTCTTGCCATTGCCAGTCTACATTTTATATCCTCTCTACTTTGACCATCATCAGTTATTTTGCTCCTCAAGTAGAAAAACTCCTTTACTGCTTTAAGTGTCTCATTTCCTAATCTAATTCCCACAGCATCACCCATGTGCATCGATGATAATGTGTCATCTTGTATTCTAGATAGAACTCAATTTAAAAATTCTTGGCACGGTGCTGCCTGGCTGTCTGTGCATACGTGGCAGTGGACGGTTGCATTTTCTGTCTGTTTATCAAGTCTGAGCCATGAGCAAAACTGGCACACTAGCTGCCTTTTTCTGATTCTCCAATGCCCTCTATGTAATGGTTTGAACACATGTTGCAAAAGATGTAGGAATCAGAACTTACATTTGTTCATTAGAAGAATACAATAAAATCATTCCATTCTGAAGAGAAATGCTGTCGCTTTGTGCATGGTATTTACAAACTACTACATCTGAAATTGATTTTGGATTATGAATCCAAGCCATCTGCATGTAGTACTTGAGTAATCATAGTGTCTGATCATGTTCAGTAGCCTGTACAATCTACTAAGAATTAATAGGAAAAACTTGCAATGCTTGCAAAAACAAAATGGCCAGTCTGAAGAAAAGAAACTTCCAATTTATCAAAATCCAGATCATTTCCCATGGTTAAGTCAGACAGAATGACTGCATTTGCATACTGGGCTGTAGTGTGTTAAAGAATTTGATATTGATAAATGGACAGAAGTAGTGACCAGTATTGCAGTTTCTGTGCTGTAAGATCAGGTACATCTTTCGCCAAATAAAAGAGAGCTGCCTGTGCCTTATGACCAGCTACAAGAAAAAGTTTTTACCATATGGATATTGATGAGATTTAGTGACACCATAAATTGCAGCTTATACTTCATTTTCTTGCTGACTGTAGTTGACTTGGGCCTTGTTCTGTGTGTTAGATTTCGAATGTTACATGGGATTCTCTGTTGTCAGCCTTGTGATATAAAGTTGCCTCTATTCCATGTGGTGATGCATCAACTGCAAACATTACTCCTTTTTACAGGTCGAAATTCATATGACATGGACAACTAAGAATGGACATTTCGATGTGAGAATAGATGTTCACATTCTCCAGTCCAGTTAAAAGGAACATTTTTATGCCAGAGAGGATGCAAAGGAGTGACTATTTTCACTGTGTTTGGAATGAATTCGGTGTAGTTTATCTTTTCACAACAGCAGCTTGTAGTTCTCATAGATTTTTAGGAGAAGGTATTCTCCATATGATCTTTAAATGCTTAGTTGAGGGATGTTCACTGTAGGCATCAAAGACATATCCCACATATTCACTTTCAGCATTGAAATTGATCAGTTCTGTAAATTACACTGGAGTCTTGGGTCACTTAAAACTTGGAAAAAGAGACTTCAAATGTTTGAGATGCTGTTCCGGTGTTTGTCCAGATACAGTGATGTCATGTAAATAATTTGAACAGGACAGAACTTTCAGTGTCACTTGTTCAAGAAAAACATTGAAATGATAATGGAGCAGAGGCACTTCTGATTTGAAGGCACTAGTGTTGAGGTATGGATGTACATATTAAGTACGATAAATCGAAAGTTGAAGATAAGCATCAGTTAAACAAATTTTTGCAAAGAATCTTCCATTATTTTAAGGCAATCCATAAGTTTCTCACTACGTAGGACCGGGAAGGAATCATTCACTGTTTGAGTGACAACTGCAGGTTCATAGTCGGTGCGTAGTCTAATCTTCCCATTCACTTTTCTTTGTGATCACAATGGGAGGTGCTTGCAGATTTGCAGAAACAGATTTCGAAACTCTGATTTGTTCTAATCTGTTAAGTTCAGGTGTATCTTCATCATGAATGGCATAGGGTACCAGATTAGTGTGCTAAAACAGGTTTTGCATTGTCCATGAGAGTAGTATGCATGTGAAAATTCTTTGCGTGTCCCACTGTGACGTTGAACAAATGTCTACATCTACATAGATACTTCACAAGCCACTGTAAGGCACTTGGCAAAGAGTACCCAATACCAATATTAGTCATTTCCTTTCCTGTTCCACTCTCAAATAGAGTGAGGGAAAAATAACTGTCTATATGCCTCCATATGAGCCCTAATTTTTTTCTATCTTATCTTCGTGGTTCTTACACACAATATATGTTGGCGGCAGTAGAATCATTCAGCAGTTAGCTTCAGATTCTCTAAATTTTCTGATAGTGTTCCTCAAAAATAATGTCGCCTTCCCTCCAAAGATTTCCAATTGAACACTCCAGAACACTCAAGTGTTGTTTGAACCTACTGGTCTTCCTTTAATCTGACCTGGTGCAGATCCCAAAAACTCAAGCAGTATTCAAGAATAGGTCACACCATCTCATGTCCATCCTAGGAAGGCTAACTGAAGAGTAAACTGTAAAAGCAGACTGAATCCTAGATATGCAACTTTCGATCCTTCTGGTGCATCACCAATGAATGCTGATGCAGTAATGAGCTATGTAACTGGCTCTTCAGAAGAAGTGAAAACTGTGCTACAGACTGAATGAATTTTCACTTACAAAAATTCAAGATTCAACCTCTTAAACAAAAAAACACGAACAAAATTTAAGAAATATATATTACAGGGACAACACAGGAAAACATAATCACTTACCTTGCCACTCTGCAGACGTATATCAGCCAAGAGCTGGGGCATGATAATTTACATATTTTTGACACAACTGCTGAAAACTGGTATTGGAAAGCTGCATATCAGTAGTATGCATAAGTGAAAAACATCCATGCCAAAAATATTAGTGATAGAATCTGACTGAACTACAGGGGATGGAACTGATGTAGTCGTACTTCTATATTTTGCTTGCAAAGTACATTTTCCAAGAACAGGGATATTTTCACCATTGTGGGCCATGAGGTGCAGGCATGATTTTGTACTTGAGGGTTTCCCAACTGCAGATAAGTATTTTCATTAAACAGTGTGACTGAAGCAACAATATCCAACTGAAATGATACAGCTTGATTTCAAATGTGCAGAGAGATGAACAGTTTGCAGTTTTTGTCCATTGAATATGACTATTTGTTCTGACTTACAGAAGACTGACTTTGTCTGAATTGTGATTGATGAAGAATTTAGCTGTACGTCTATTATGGGAGAGATGGTTAGACTGAGGCAATTTTTGCGATGTGCATTTCACTGTACGATTTCGTCGCTTTCAGCCATGGTTCTAGTGTGGATTGCCAGGAGGAGTGGATACAGTCTCAGAATGAGAGATTATGTTTAGTTCTGTTTTATCAAACTGAGATTTGTGTGGAACAGAATTTACTTTGGGTTTCTATTGAGTATCTTGATTTATGGTAGTGGAGAAAGCAATTTTTGCAGTTGTGCATTACATAACATTTCGCACAAGACTTTCAGAGCTTTGAACGAGCCAAGAAAGTGGCTAGGCACCCCATGCTGTGTTTACCTGTTGCCTATGGTGGTGTTTGTCCTATGCCATATGAAACCAGGTTGTCTGAGTTCATCATTGCACCTTTAAGTCAAGTTCTATGAAGTCTTGCACTTCTTGACCTTTGATGTCTTTGAGCATGACATTGAGACCAGTGGTCTGATGCTTTAGAGTCTTAGTCCATATCCTGTTATCAGCAAGGTTTTGAATAATGGCACTGCAAAGCATTCGTCTCGAAATGAGGCTCCACAAGAGCAACTACATTTGCCTTTTCTAGTCACGCCCTTCAGTTCAGTGATCTATTCCTTGCAGAATTGATTATTATAATAACATGTACAAAAAAATTTGAAATAAGCAGGAGCTACATGAATATTAACTTTGATGAAGTCAACCAGTTCACCAACAGTGTCTTCATATGATAGTATTAGGAAAATATACACCTCTACATACAAACAGAAAAAGCATTGTGATTCACCTGGTATGTCGTATGCTGCTCAAGCTGCTTACTCAATCCATTCCTCTTGGTTTGCATCAAAAGAATGGAAGGGAGGAGATGACACATGGCCACTGGAATTCTGTGCTTTACTCATTGTTATTTGCTGGTTTTGTTGTGGATCCATCAGCTTGCCAATAATAATGAGCAGTGAGGTGATTTTTTAACTCGGAAACTGAATAAGTGCAGTGAGTGATTGCTCTCTAGAAGTTGTCATTGTGTATGCAAATTACAGACACTGTAAAATATATTCCACACAAAATTATTAGCAAATTGGTATGAATTTTTGACAGCTGCCACACTACAGCACCAGATTCATCATCAATGGATGTCCAATATGTCAGTAGTTGAAGTGGCGAATAAAGATATTTGGAATCTACAAAAAGTAACATTAATAAGTTTATTTACAGTATGTACACTTAAAAATTGATATATACTTGACATTGAAGTGCTTTAGGTCCTGCTGTGGTGCTGAGCTACAATGAGAGTGATGTTCTTGTAAGCTTGAAAGCTGATACAATCAAATAAGTCACTGATACATATAAATGCTTAGTAGTGTGATGCAGCACCAATGTAATTTCCTCACTACAATCTTCTGTATTAAGGTTGATAAGCTTGTAGATCCACTGAGTGTGGAACGATTCTATAAGTGTGACCACTTAAAAAAATGCACCAGCCAGTCAGAGTTGCAAACAGTCAGGTAATTTGGATTTAGGGTCCTCTGGGGGCACATATGTGTGATGCCCCCTATAGGAGACAGTCAGCAACGGAAGTGTGAGCTTGCTTAGCTGTATGCAGGAAGGAGATTTAAATGTGCTGACTTCCACCTAATGGTGAGCAGTGCCCTGCATGCTGGGTGCAGTTGATGCAGACACCATTGATACCACACATCCTAAATCACAGGTCATTTAGGAAGACAGTGGTAGCTCAAACCAGTCTACCAGTAGCAGTAGCTCATGCTGGGCTGGCACTGCAGGCAGGTGGCCTTAAGCCTATTTCCTGTGTCCACAGTATGGATGGATAATTTCTGTGAATGGATAATTCCAAGAAATTCAGCCATTCCGTGCTAGATGGTAATGGCATCATTTTTACAAAAATTCATCACAGTTCAGCCAGTTGGTATAAAATATTTATGAATTGCATACACAAACCTTCCTTGTGAATCATTCTATCTGTTACTGAAAATCATATCAGAATAACTGAAATTAAATCAAACATACAGGCAGAAAACACAGTAGTGCACTTCATACGTGTATAGAATAGACAGAATAATATAAGATAGTTACCATCGTCATTGTGCCTGTGAATGCGGGTGTCATAGTTCACATAAAATAAAAATCACTATGACTGTTAGTACAGATGTATCTCAGAGCTTTTTTAAAATTAGATATATTTCACATACCACCACACTCAACATACACCTTATGGTTGCACAGTGTTTAATGTAGCATGATACACACTGTGTTTACTAATTAATTTTTCACTGTTGTTAGTGTGCTATAAGCAGAGCTGAACTCTTACATATTCTGCCACCACACTTCAGAATATGCTTCACAGGCCAGGAACTCACCTATGTGAGTTCAGCTCAAGCAGGTGAAGTGAACGCACATCTGTCATTGTGAGCTCCACTGTCTAGTCTGAAGGAGAGCTGAGAAGGCGTGCTTGTGATGTTGGCAGTTGTGAATTAAGCACAATTGTTGTTGTTGTAGTCATCATTTTTACAGTGAGAGCAAAATTTATCATCCTTTCATGCCACAGCATGGGCAAAGGAAGGTTACCCAGACTTCAGCTGACTGAGTTAAGGGGCCATCAGCAGTGTTGCTGAGTGAATTCGTTAATCGCTCCAAGAAGAATGACAAATGGACCAGGAAACATGGCAAAACTGAGCCAACCATTGACCAACTGTCTGAGAAAACTGACCATGTTCTTAACATGCTGGTTGCATGTTGGACCAGGAAACATGGCAAAACTGAGCCAACCATTGACCAACTGCCTGAGAAAACTGAGCATGTTCTTAACATGCTGGTTGCATAGACTCAACAGGCACACAAAGAAGCAGCAGCTGCCTGCCACCCACCATGGTGACACAAGAACCATGCTACACAAAGGTGAGACCTAATGCAAATGTGGGCCACCGGCCTTCCTTACAGCAGCCTAGGCACTGCAGCACAGATTCGGACTGACCTCAGTATGAGGAACAGATAGCACTGACGTCTGTTGAGCTGCATGATACTCACTACTAATATAACTTACCCTTGCGTGATCTATCACAGATAGAAAGCAATTCCACCACTACTCCTTACTACATCTCCAGACTGTCACAGAGATTATTTTCCTGTGGCATGTACCATGGCACTTTTTTCCCTCCACCCTAAACTCACTGTTTCTTCGTATGTTTCTATCGACAACTCTCTTCTAATTGACCCGTATCAGTGAGTAACCTTACCCAGACTAGTGGACAACATCACAGTCCTGCATCCTGTGATAACTTCGGTTTGAGTAACTATGCAGTGCAGAAGCAACATGGAACTTTTTGTGATGGTCACCATGCTAGCGTAGGCATGGAGTGGCTCTAGTCTTTTTTAAAAGGAGAAAAATGTCACCTGTGTGTGTCTGTTTGCTATTGCCACTATCCCCCGCCCCCCATCCCTCACCTTTCCTCATTTCCTTTCCTATTTTCAGATTGTTTTTATTTCTTAGGCAACATTGTGGTGCAAAAGAGATGACTCCACCTTTGTTTCATTTCAGGTTTTCATGCTTTTGTTGTCTAATATTTACATGCTTTTCACTTACTGAATGACGTGTTTCTAAATGTGCATTTCACAATTGTCTGTTTTAAGTATATTAGGAAATCCACTTTTGTTTTTCAGAATGAAGATTTTGACCACCAGCAGAGATTATATACAATCATAGGATCATGCTATTATCACAAGGTATGCAGTCCTAAAATATTTTTAATAAGGCTGATGAAATTTTGTGACACTTGAACTAGAATTTTTCAGTACAGTGAGTGAAATTGGTCATTTAAAGTAGTACTGTGTAATTCAGTAGTGTTACATGTTACAGAACATACTAACTTCAGTGAAAGTTGACAGCTCATCCCAGTTAATAAGTATATTACATACAGCAGTTACAAGGATGGGCTATGTGTGGATAGAATTAGGCCTGGCCATACAATGTCAGGCTCTGTCTGAATTTGCCTTTAATACCCTAGTTGCTTGTGGAAACACCATGGTTTCCAGTTCTTTAGCTGTAGTTCTCTATACCTTTAGAACATTCCAAGAAAGAAAGCTGCCAAATGAGTGCTCATAAAGGCAGACTGGGTTCTCAATACAGCTAACGAGCTGTGGTTTAACACAAAGCCAGGATTGAGGATTGGGTGGGTCTAATTAACAACACAATCCACTAACTTTTCGTGCATGCCAAAGTCTCACTCAGCTAAATGTTACGTGAGTCTACAAGTGGTGTCTGATTTACTCTATGTTGCTCTAGGTGCTCAGTCCAGAACCGCGCGACCGCTACGGTCGCAGGTTCGAATCCTGCCTCGGGCATGGATGTGTGTGATGTCCTTAGGTTAGTTAGGTTTAAGTAGTTCTAAGTTCTAGGGGACTGATGGCCTCAGAAGTTGAGTCCCATAGTGCTCAGAGCCATTTGAACCATTAATTATGGTGTTGGTTTCAGATATCTCAGAACAAGTAACTGTCAAAATTTATATCAAGTTATTTAAAAGATATTAGGGCAGAATTCTAATGTGAGTGGGCTGTTATTAATATAATTTCTTCTGATGAATAAAGAAATGAGGTAGAAAAGGATATGAAAAAGTTACCCATGCACCATCATACACATTCATATATAAATCTATACCCAATCAAACTTTCGCTGTGAAAACTTCATACATGTAAAGCTAAATATATGGTGGATGTTTACACACAATGTTTTTAAAAAATGTGTCTTTTGAGTATTGTCTTAAACCAAATAATAACAAAAATAAGTGAAAGGAAAAGTACATGGGAGACAAAAGAAGGCAACTAGATTTTGTAGTACTGAAAAAAGTCTATCTCTGGAAAAATGAATTCCTCAATGCTCTTGTCAACAAAAATTATGAAGTAAACTTTATTTGCTGAGGGTGCAAAAATGATTTAGAAGTGGTTAAAAACAGTGTGACTTAATGTAAAGAGTAGTAGCATAAGAACTACACAAATTATGAAAGTGCAGAGTGATGTACAAGGTGGCAGTTATTGAACTATATGAAATAAAATTGTCATAACTTCTGAACAGTTTGCGTTAGGATGTACAAACAACATGGTTGGCCACGGGGCATGATGGCAATTAGTATGCACATGCATGGTTTGGTTTGGCAACGAGGCTCACTTTTATTTGTATAGGTTTGTCAGTAAGCAAAACTGGCACATTTGGAGGACTGATAATCCTAATTTCATGATCAAGAAGTCTCTTCACCCTCAACAGGTGACTGTGTGGTGAGAAAATTCTGATCATGGAATAATCTGTGTGATATTCCGTGATGGCACTGTGACTAAAGAATGGTATGTGTAGATTTTGGAAGATGGTTTCATCTCCATTGTCCAAAGTGACCCTGATTCCAACAAGATGTGGTTTGTGCAATATGGAGCTTGACCCCATCGAAACAGGAACGCATTTGATATCTTGGATGAGCACTTTGGGGACCACAATCTGGCTCTGGGGTACCCAGAGGCCACTGGTGTGGCCCTTGATTGGCCACCATATTCTCAGGATCTGAAGACATGTGGCTCCATTTTGTGGGGCTGTATTAAAGACAAAGTGTACAGCAATAACACCAAAACCATTGCTGAACTGAAAACGGCCATTCAGGAGGTCATCGACAGCAATGATATTCTGAGACTTCAGTGGATCATGCAGAATTTTGCTATTCATCTGTGCCACATCATCACCAGTGATGGCAGGCATGTCAAACATGTTATAACCTAAATCCAAATATCTATAGTAACATTTACATGTTGGATAAAGTGTGTGCATGCCGTAGTGTGTAACCAATTTACGTTTTTTTCCCCCTATATAGTTCAATAATTCTCACCCTTTATGTGTGAACATTGCTGAATAAATTCACGTATAATTTAATATCAGACTGAATGCTTTCACTGCATCTGTGCATGTCAAAGTACTCAAATGACACTTTTGTACAGTTACTCTTATTGTGTCTTTCTTAGGGGTAGATCCCCATTTATTTATTTATTTATTTTTGTGCTGGTTAACATGTAAGAGCTTATGTATAAATAGTCAGATACAATAAAATATTCAGTAGACACACATTTTTCCCTTAGTTTCATACTCTCACCCAAATGCTCCTTACTTAAAAAGTTCAGTTATCATACCTGTGCAAACTTGACAACCAATCTTACCTGCCATTTTGCAGCAGCTTCTGGCTGGCACAAATAAAGTGCAAATTCCCACCACACAGAAATCTAAAGATGGCAGAATGCATTGTTGATTTCCAATTATATATTCATACTTCATTGGTTTTAATCTCTATATACACAAATTTGAAGCTGCTTGGTCGCATCTGTCTGTATGTACAGACTAGTCTGAGAACTGCTGTAGGGATTTTGACCCATTTTTTACTTGTAAGTACACTAATTCATGAGGAAAGTTTGTATATACAGTTAATGAATATTTAATAAAAATAGTCTGAATTATAATGAATTATAGTGAAATTGTAAAAATGATGTCATTGCCACCTACCGAACAGCCGCCATAACTCAAGAGAGAGCAGCAGTTTATTGAAAACACAGCAAGCAAGATGTAATTTGTATATGGTGTGCTGATATAGTGTTAGAGCATTTGGCTGGAAAACCAAAGGTTGTGGGATCAGTTCCTGGCTATGTCATTTTGTTTTTGAATGCACGTTTTAACCTGGCATTCACCTCTCAATGATGTGGAGATGTGCATTTCGAAATATGATGACATTTTCAGACTTTCTGTGTCTGCTTCACTCAGATTAGTACCACAATTTAAATTCTTAATTCACTGCAAATTCTTTGAACAATGGGCAGTGAGTTACTCAAGTTTGTAGTATTGTAAAATATATGACCAGTAACAAAAAGATGACCACCTCATCATTATGTTATGATGTGAGGCTTACAATTTGAAATAGTCAAGTATTTTTAACCAGTAGTTTCCTTGTAATTGTTTGAGAATAAGTGCATAATGAAAAAGCATGTGAATCCAAAGTAGGTGACGTTTTATTTTTTATGCTACAAGTTAAATGTTTTCTGAAAAACTACTTCTACAACTTCAGCAACTTTGCTTCATTTACATACGCTACGTTATTTCAACTTCCTGCCTTCCTCAAACCAAACCCTTTCTCAAACGAGATGCTGATTCTTTGTATGGCATGGTCAAGAAATCTGCCATAAAGAACCCACGACAAAGAATTGCAGCAGTGAACCTCAGTAACAAACCTCAGTAATGCATCACAATGCATGCTAAGCTTCACAAAACGAGTGCTGTAACATGAGCAAAATGGTACATCTTGTATGTTTCTTCTTATTTTTCCTTTTATTTGTACCAGCTCAGCCGGCCACTGATACATAATAAATCACTCACATACATACACCCATGATTCACATACAATATTTACATTGGTTGTAAACATATTAG
The DNA here is from genome assembly GCF_023897955.1 of Schistocerca gregaria. Taxonomy (NCBI): domain Eukaryota; kingdom Metazoa; phylum Arthropoda; class Insecta; order Orthoptera; family Acrididae; genus Schistocerca; species Schistocerca gregaria. The sequence continues at coordinate 307,275,329 of NC_064931.1, forward strand.
TTACATCACAATGTGCTCCCATCGTTGCCATGAGATGTCACTCCAAACACCAGGTCAATATGGAACACGCAATATTGTAGCCTCCAAACAACTTTCCTGCCATGCAGTGCTTACACCACATAAGTTATGTGAAAGTGATGATATTCAGTTACTTAACATTGTTTTCCGAAATTTATTACACCATATACACCGTACAAGTCGTCTGGCCATAGCTCCTTAATACTACCTAGTTGACGCCATGCTGGGTTGCTAGTACTTTTTATTTTAATCTCATATTGAGTTACTCAAGTAAAATAAAATGACATTATAATTTTAATATTGACTGTGGTGAGTCATGTCTGTTGTAAAGGTAAATAAATGTGTGTGTTCATTGTGTTGCAGTAGCATTGCAGTGCTAGTAATGTTGATATTACTTTCATATAAATCATGCCTCCTGAATTTGAGTTAAGAAAGAAACAAATAAGTCAACTAAAATCTTCCCTGGCTGCCCAAAAATTCTTTGTCACTAGGCCTTTGATAAAAATCTACAAATGTCACACATGTGTCTTTCAAAATCTCTCGCATTCCCACAAAGAAGAAAAGGATGGTGCATTGCTAAAAGATGAAAAACTGACTGGCAACAACTGCTTATTTAATGGATTTCCAATAAATGTCAACAATAAAAGATTTACAGCTCTTGAATCCCACTGTCATAATGAGAATATAATTACCTATCGTATGGCATGCAAACTGGGTTATAAAATAACTTGTTATGTGACTGGTTCTATCTGCAATTTCATGAGTATAAAGATACATAAATCAAAGCACAGTTGGCAGTGAAGCTGAGAATGTTATTGAGTAATTTCAGTGTAAAAGAAGAGCTTCTGAGAATATTACTGATTTCAGGAGAAACATTGAGGAAATCTGTGAGAAATGTAGAGGAAATGCAAAATTGGCAAAATTGTATACAGTTACAACACTCAGGTACAGGAAAGTTCAAAATCAATACAGTGATTGCAAACGGCAACAATTATTTAATGCTTAGTGACATGCCAACAAAAATTACAAAATATGTGGAAGAAAGTCCAATTTTTGTTTGACATACTTCATAGGAGGTGTATGTAACTCACGTTACTCACACAAATGACATGTAAATAATAATTCATTTCACACCATACATTCTGAAGCACATATGGCATCACCAACATGAGTAAATAAAAAATGCAAATTTTTAGTTCCGAAATTCTTTTTGGCACAGGACGTACTTACCCAAGGTCTTTTAGATAACCCCATAAAAATATATCCACGGAGAGAGAGAGAGAGAGAGAGAGAGAGAGAGAGAGAGAGAGAGAGAGAGATTGCTCAAGCATGTCCAGGTAAGTGTTAAGTGTTTGTTGAAACAATTAGCTAATTAGCTCAACTAAGCAACATAGGCCAGACAATTTTTATGCTGACGATGCTCACAAAGCATTAACTTTTGGTGAGTCACGCCAATGCTTTATTGCATCCGAAGGCTCATCTGTACCCTATACTTGAATTTTTGTACCAGGTTGCCTCATCATTAAAAATAAGATGTGTAGCAAATATTTCTTCCTCCATGGCTTCCAGAATTGCCATAACATAATCCTTACATATGATGTAATCTCCATGTTTCAGTTCCTGTAAAATTTTAATTAAATGCAGTTTCATTTTCAGCTTAGTTTAGAAAACATACCAATCTGTTGGTGGTGGCATTTGTAGTCGCCTACTGGTTTGGTATGTCAATTTTTGCTGACTATATAGCTGACAATTACTTTTTCCTTTGCAAAACATTGTTTATCAAACTGCTGATGCCATCTATGAATGTTATTGACGTTTGGCGTTCATTGATAATGAAATATTGTCTGCACTGAGGTGACAGAATGACAGTTGTTAAATGCTAACATACAGAATACCTTCTGTACAACATCTGCCAATTTCACACACGTCTTGGAACTTTTCACTTATACATCACTGCACATTCACTGGCATCTGATTCCTTGTGCTTGTGCATTGGTCAAAATTTTGAACTTCATTTTATATTTTCTGCAGTTCTTATCCATTTATTGCAATGCATTAAATAGTTACAGCCATTTGTAGTTGCTATATTCTTTTTGATTTGCCCTGTATTTAGAGTAGTTTAAAGTAGAAGAACCATATACATGTTGTTGCATGTTGTTCATTACAGTGTGTGTTGCTCCTCTGTAAAAATTAATGGAAGACTGGAAAAACACTTCATTGTGCATTAGATGTTAAAATTCTAAGGGTTGATACCTTCTGTTTCCTGTATTCCATTTTTCCATTATGACACATATGCAGATTTATGTAAAAGATAGCCGGCTGGAGTGGCCGAGCGGTTCTAGGAGCTACAGTCTGGAGCCGCACGACCACTGCGGTCACAGCTTCAAATCCTGTCTCGGGCATGGATGTGTGTGATGTCCTTAGGTTAGTTAGGTTTAAGTAGTTCTAAGTTCTAGGGGACTGATGACCTCAAAAGTTAAGTCCAATAGTGCTCAGTGCCATTTTTGTAAAAGATATTTACAGTATCAACAGCATCAAAAAAGATAGTCCTGAATACTGCTTCATTAGTTTCACAGAAATGTTCCAACAGTTTTATTTTGTTATAGGTGTGCTACTTTGTGAAACAAGCATTTTTTTAGCTTGGATACTGTATTAATGGCTTTCTGTTTTCAGGGACACTTACTTACGTGGCACATAGAACAATGTATACTGGTCCACATTCACACATTTTTACGACAGCATTGCTTGCTGGAACTCAACCATAGAGAAGCAGTGCTTTCACTTCTGGTGTGGAGGGAAGTCTTTTTACCAATAACAGCACCTCCTGGAGCTCGTCATTTCCTTTTATGTGCAGGACAGGTATAGCTTAGAGATAATGTTTTAATGGAATTTGGCATTTTAGCCAGATAACCAGCTCACTGGTCATATTTTGTAAGCATATGATGTATTTAGTGCACACACAGCACTTTATCTCAGAATGTAACATGTTGTATGTACATTGTGATGTACACACAAAACAGTAGCCAGACATAGCGGTCGTGGGTGCATGAAGTGTGCTTGCTTCTGTGTGTGTGTGGGGGGGGGGGGGGGGGGGTGTATTACTTTCTGGAGAAGACCTTGGCCAAAAGCTCAGTATGTTGCAGTCTTTTCATTGTGCCTGTCCGCAACTCAGCATTTCATTTCTATGGTGAGGAGCAATCTATCCTTTTCATAATTACTCATACACAATAATGTTGTTGTTGTGATCTTCAGTTCAAAGATTTCTTTGATGCAGCTCTCCATGGTAGTCTGTCCTGTACAAGCCCATAACTGCTGCAGCCTACATCCAGCTGAACCTGATTACTATGGTCATGTACTGGTCTCCCCCTTTGCAGCCCCCCCCCCCCCCCCCCCCCCCAAGTAGTTCCCTCCATTCCACATTCGATTCCCAGACTGATGATTCCTTGATGCCTCAGGATGCATCCTATTATCCAATCCCTTTCTTCCCCAGTTTGATTCAGTACCGCCTCAAAGTTATCTAATATACCCGTCTAATCCTCAGCATTCTCCTGTAGAATCAAATTTAAAAACTAATGATTTATTATTGTTTGAACATTTTATCATTGATGTTTCGCTTCTGTGAAAGGCTACACTCCAAAGACCTTCAGACAAGACTCCTAACATTTGCATTTATCTGCAATGTGAAATACTGTTTGTGCTAATGTCAGTCTGGATTTTATGTCCTACCTTTTTATTTTACTGCCCAAATAAAACTCTCATCTACCACTTTCAGTGTCTCATTCCCTAATCTAATTCTCTAGGCATCACCAAATGTAACTGCACTAAATTGTGTTACTTTTGTTGATATTCATTTTATAAACTTTTTTCAAGACACTGTCTATTCAATTCAGTTGCTCTTCAGTAATTTTCCATATGTGACAGAATTATAATGTCACTGGCAACCTCAAAGTTTAAATTTCTTCTTCCTGAGTTTTAATTCCCTTTTTGAAATTCTCATTGGTTTCCTTCACAGCTCTCTTATTGTATAGCTCTGTCTCATTCCCTTTTCAACTGCTGCAACTATTTCATGTCCTTTGACACCTATAAATGTGTCTGATTTTAGTACGAGTTGTAAATAATCATTTGCTCTCTGTATTTTATCCTTCAGAATTTTAAGCACTGTATTCAAGTCAGTATTACCAAAACAATTCTTAAAATCTGTAAATGCTATGAATCTGGGAATGTTCAGTATATGTCCTAAGATTGCACATGTGTTCAACATTATCTTGCACGTGTGTATGTTTTTTCTGGAACCCAAACTGATTTTCTCCTAGGTCCGTTTCACCAGATTTTCTATTTTTCTTTAAATAATTTGTGTCAGTATCTTGCAACCATGACTATTAACCTGATGGTTCAGTAATATTATCATCTGTCTGAACCCGATTTCTTCAGAAATAGAATTATCACATTCACCTACAAACTGAGGGTATTTTGCCTGTTTTATCTTGCACACCACATGGAGTGTTTTATCATGAATGCCTCTCCTGAGTATTTCAGTAATTCTGAGGGAGAATCATCAACTATAGGTGAAGTGGCCATTGTGTTGTAGGTGCATGCTTATAAATGTGAAAACCCATGTAACCAGAATAATAGAAGCATATTAAGTCAATGACAAACAAACAGTAGCCTCTGGATTCACTACGAATAACAAAACAATACTTCTTGGGAACACGTCTTCGTGCCAGCATATAATCTGTCAATATGCAGTGGACTCTCCTTGAATTGGTTAATTGGTTGTAGTTGATATGCTGCAAGGTTGGGTGCTTGAAGTTGAAGTCAGTGATGTCATGCAGAGGAGGCACTTGGGGAGGGCAGCATTTGGGATGCAGCAGGCAACATGTTCTTTGGACTGCAGATGCAGGTGGACATCAGTTGAGCAAGTCTCATTTGCTTGGAAATGAGAACTCTGTGAGGTGACAACAGCACAATGGCGTGACTCATGATGAACTACACCCCTGATTAGGGGGAGAGCTTTGTACTGAAGAAGTGTGAACAGTCAGCATGTGGCCAAATAGCTGCTCTGATATATAACTACTGTAGTCAGTTGAGCCGCAACCTTTATAGCCAGGTCACGGAAAATTGCAGGGATCAGTGCTTCAAGGCACGTGACTGGTGGCAGTGAGAAGTGTTAGCACTTGTGGCAACACCAGTGGTGAAACGAGCCCACTCTGGATGTGTGTTAACCACTGGAGACTTGAGGAAAACAATCCTGCCTATTATTGTGTACATTGGAATGTTTTCTTGTGATTGCCCAAGTCCATGTAGTAAGCAGGTAAAAAGGGCAGCCACTTGCAATACACAGCAGCATGGTGTGTAGTAAGGTCATAGGTGCTAGTTGTGTGATGCCAGACATGGGGCCTTGTGCTGAATTAGGTCTTTCAGTGCTCCGTCCAGTTATTTTCGCCATATCATATCTCCAATCTCACCTTCATCTTCTCCATTTTCCCTTTCTATAACATTGCATGCGAGTTTATTTCTCTTGTACAGGCCTTTATACAAGGGTTGTAACTTAAATAGTGGCAACTATTTATTCACAACCAATATAAAAGAGTTACATGTTTGCACCTGTTACTGTCCTTCAAAGTAGTCACCACCATTGTGTAGAACCCATACCCGGAGATGTGGAAGGCGTTGTATACTGTTAGCAGAGCCTGTTCTGTTGATGGTGCAAATAGAGTGGTCTACTGCCTGTCTAATCTCTGGAACAATTCTGAAACGAATGCCACAAAGTGGTTCCTTCATCTTCGGAATCAAATCAAAGTCACAAGGACCTAAGAGCGGGGAGTATGGTGGATGGTACATTACTTCCCAGTCCCATCGACTGAACAGAGCAGCCACAGCTTGCGCTGTATGCACCTGCGCATTGTCATGCAGAATAATGGGTGGGTTGTGCAGAAAGTGTCGCTGCTTCTTTCGCAATGCTGGTTGCAGGTGATGCTCCAAAACCAAACAGTAATACTGTGCATTGGTGCTCTGCCATGGAGGAACGTAATGCGTTAGGATAACACCATCACAGTCGTACATGAGAATCACCATAACTTTCATCGTACTGGGGCTCTGATGCACTTTTGACTTTCGTGACAACCCATAATGATGCCATTTGTTGGATTGGCTCATACGATGTGGCCCATGTCTCATCCAGTGTTAAGATATGGCATAAGAAAGCCTCTCCTTTGCACTCAGAGTGCTCCAAGTGCATCTGAGGAGTGTCATAATGCATCAATTTCTGCATTTCCATCAAGTCATACAGAACCCATCGTGATGCAATTTTTCGTTTGCCCAGGTCTTCCTTAAGTTGTAAATAAGATGACGAGCCGCTAAGGGCTGCTCATACTTGAATGAACATGGACTGCACAAGTAGCCCTTAGCGGCTCACCATCTTATTTACAACTATTTATGACTTCACCTTTTCGACTTTGATTTTTTTTAAATGTGACTTGTAAGTACTGCATCTCTTTCCAGTCAGTACAAACTTTAATTTTATTAATGTATTATGTACCTAATATGTTTTAGAACAGTTAGTTTAATTCTGAAGATGACACTCATAGTAGCGTCGAAAACTGGTCAATTTTGTCTTAATATTTGTGACCGAGGGCTTATTTGTTCTAATATAATTCTGACACGGTCACTGAACCTTAGCAGCTATGTTCAAAGTTTTAGATGTCTCCAATCTCACCTTCATCTTCTTCCTTTTCCCTTTCTATAACATTGCATGCGAGTTTATTTCCCTTGTACAGGCAAAAATACTTGTTCAAAACCGGTGGTAGGCAGAAAACATCTTCCAAGATTCTCCTAAATGCTTTCTCCAAAAATTATTTTGAGCAGTTAGTCCATGAACCCACGCGAATTGTAAATAGTTGCGAAAACACACTTGACCTCTTAGCCACAAACAATCCAGAACTAATAGAGAGCATCATGACTGAGACAGGGATTAGTGATCATAAGGTCGTTGTAGCTAGGCTCAATACCGTTTCTTCCAACAAACACAAAATAATTTTATTTAAAAAAGTGGATAAAGTGTCACTAAAAGCCTTCCTAAGAGACAATCTCCATTCCTTCCGAACTAACTATGCAAATGTTGACGAGATATGGCTCAAATTCAAAGATATAGTAGCAACAGCAATTGAGAGATTCATATCTCATAAATTGCTAAGAGATGGAACTGATCCCCCATGGTTCACAAAACAGGTCCGAACGCTGTTGCAGAGGCAACAGAAAAAGCATGCGAAGTTCAGAAGAATGTGAAATCCCAAAGATTGGATCAAATTTACATACGCGCGAAATTTGGCACGGACTTCAATGTGAGATGCCTTTAATAGGTTCCACAATGAAATATTGTCTTGAAATTTGGTAGAAAATCTGAAGAAATTCTGGTCGTATGTAAAGTACACAAGCGGCAAGACGCAGTCAATACCTTCGCTGCACAGTGCTGATGGTACTGTTACCGACGACTGTGCCGCTAAAACGGAGTTATTGAATGCAGTTTTCTGAAGTTCGTTCAGCAGGGAAGACGAATGGAATATTCCAGAATTTGAAACACGAACAGCTGCTAGCATGAGTTTCTTAGAAGTAGATATCTAAGGGGTTGCGAAGCTACTCAAACTGCTTGATACAGACAAGTCTTCAGGTCCAGATTGTATACTGATTAGGTTCCTTTCAGATTATGCTGATACAATAGTTCCCTACTTAGCAATCATATACAACCGCTCGCTCACCGATAGATCTGTACCTACAGATTGGAAAATTGCGCAGGTTGCACCATTGTTTAAGAAGGGTACTAGGAGTAAACTACAGACCTATATCATTGACGTCGGTTTGCAGTAGGGTTTTGGAGCATATACTGTATTCAAACATTATGAATCACCTCGAAGGGAACGATCTGCTGATACATAATCAGCATGGTTTCAGAAAACATCGTTCTTGTGCAACCCAGCTAGCTCTTTACTCGCACGAAGTAATGGCCGCTATCGACAGGGGATCTCAGGTTGATTCCGTATTTCTGGATTTCCGGAAAGCTTTTGACACCATTCCTCACAAGCGACTTCTAATCAAGCTGCGGGCCTATGGGGTATCGTCTCAGTTGTGCTACTGGATTCGTGATTTCCTGTCAGGAAGGTTGCAGTTCGTAGTAATAGATGTCAAATCATTGAGTAAAACTGAATTGATATCAGGTGTTCCCCAGGGAAGCGTCCTGGGACCTCTGCTGTTCTTGATCTATTTAAATGACCTGGTTGACAATCTGAGCAGTTCTCTTAGGTTGTTCGCAGATGATGCTGTAATTTACCGTCTAGTAAGGTCATCCGTAGACCAGTATCAGTAGCGAAGTGATTTAGAAAAAATTGCTATGTGGTGTGGGAGGTGGCAGTTGACGCTAAATAACGAAAAGTGTGAGGTGATCCACATGCATGAGTTCCAAAAGAAATCCGCTGGAATTCGATTGCTCAATAAATAGTACAATTCTCAAGGCTGTCAATTCAACCAAGTACCTAGGTGTTAAAATCACGAACAGCTTCAGTTGGAAAGACCACATAGAGAATAGTGTGGAGAAGGCGAGCCAAAGGTTGCATTTCATTGGCAGGACACTTAGAAGATGCAACAAGTCCACTAAAGAGACAGCTTACACTACACTTGTTCATCCTCTGTTAGAATATTGCTGCACAGTGTGGGATCCTTACCAGGTGGGATTGACAGAGGACATCGAGAGGGTGCAAAGAAGGGCAGCTCGTTTTGTATTATCGCGTTATAGAGGAGAGAGTGTGGCAGATATGATACACGAGTTGGGATGGAAGTCATTACAGCATAGACGTTTTTCGTCGCGGCGAGAGCTTTTTACGAAATTTCAGTCACCAACTTTCTCTTCCGAATGCGAAAATATTTTGTTGAGCCTCAAACTCACTTAAATCTTGATAACCTGCAATTGTAACAGCAGTAACCATACTAACAATTGCACCAGACACTTGTCTCAAGTTGATTCCGTATTTCTAGATTTCCGGAAAGCTTTTGACACCGTTCCTCACAAGCGACTTCTAATCAAGCTGCGGAGCTATGGGGTATCGTCTCAGTTGTGCGACTGGATTCGTGATTTCCTGTCAGGAAGGTCGCAGTTCGTAGTAATAGACGGCAAATCATCGAGTAAAACTGAAGTGATATCAGGTGTTCCCCAGGGAAGCGTCCTGGGACCTCTACTGTTCCTGATCTATATAAATGACCTGGGTGACAATCTGAGCAGTTCTCTTAGACTGTTCGCAGATGATGCTGTAATTTACCGTCTAGTAAGGTCATCCGAAGACCAGTATCAGCTGCAAAGCGATTTAGAAAAGATTGCTGTATGGTGTGTCAAGTGGCAGTTGACGCTAAATAACGAAAAGTGTGAGATGATCCACATGAGTTCAAAAAGAAATCCGTTGGAATTCGATTACTCGATAAATAGTACAATTCTCAAGGCTGTCAATTCAACTAAGTACCTGAGTGTTAAAATTACGAACAACTTCAGTTGGAAGGACCACATAGATAATATTGTCAGGAAGGCGAGCCAAAGGTTGCGTTTCATTGGCAGGACACTTAGAAGATGCAACAAGTCCACTAAAGAGACAGCTTACACTACACTCGTTCGTCCTCTGTTAGAATATTGCTGCGCGGTGTGGGATCCTTACCAGGTGGGATTGACGGAGGACATCGAAAGGGTGCAAAAGAGGGCAGCTCGTTTTGTATTATCATGTAATAGGGGAGAGAGTGTGGCAGATATGATACGCGAGTTGGGATGGAAACCATTAAAGCAAAAACTTTTTCGTCACGGCAAGATCTCTTCCGAACTTTCTCTTCCGAATGCGATAATATTTTGTTGAGCCCAACCTACATAGGTAGGAATGATCATCAAAATAAAATAAGAGAAATCAGAGCTCGAACAGAAAGGTTTAGGTGTTTGTTTTTCCCGCGCGCAGTTCGGGAGTGGAATGGTAGATAGATAGTATGATTGTGGTTCGATGAACCCTTTGCCAAGCACTTAAATGTGAATTGCAGAGTAGTCATATAGATGTAGATGTAGAAGATGATCATGGCTGAGCACCACTTATTATTACACAGTACATTTTTCCACAATGAAGACTTTCTTTCTTAAATGAGTTACCCAAGAACATTATTCCATGTGACATTATTGAATAAAAATATGTCAGCTTACTGATATGCTTTTTCCACAAGATTTTCAATGTTTCTGCACTTGAATTTGGCTGAACTGAGTTGTTTTAGGTGTTCCAAAATGTGTTTTTTCCAATTTAAATGCTCATAAGTATGCATCCCATAGAAATTTTGAAGTTTACACCCTATTTATTATTTCCTCGCCATTTGTTATACTCATCATTGCTGTAGTACCTCTGGATGTGCTGAACTGAATATGTTGTCTTTTTAAAATTGAGGGTGGGACCATTTGCAGAAAACCAGTCAATGCTACTTTTAAAAACTTGGTTTGCCTTTTCATATATTTTTGTATGTATGCTTGGATTGAATTACAACACTGGTGTCATCTGCAAAAAGAACTAATTCTGCTTAATTTGTACTAGACAGAAGATCATTTACATACATGAGGAACAGTAGTGGACATAAGATTGAACCTTGAGGAACCCCATTCGTGCTTTCTACCCCCGTCAGAATTAAGTCCCTAGACCATATTACTTCAATTACTAAGTACGACATTCTGCATTCTTTTGGTTAGATATCACATTATCCATTGGTTGGCTGTACCATCAGTTCCATAAAACATTAATTTACCTAGGAGATTACTGTGATTCACACAGTGAAATGCCTTATAGAGGTCAGAGAAAATAGCCGCAAGCACTGTTTTATTATTTAATGCTTGTAAAATTGGGTGAGTGAATGTGTAAATGGCGTTCTCAGTTCTTCTGAAACCCAAACTGTGATAATAAGGATACTGTAGTTACTAAGGTGAGATACTATTCTAGAATACATCACCTTGTCAAAAATTTTGGAGAATCTCTTGTCACCTTCCTTAAAGAGGGGCTTAACAACAGCAAATTTCAGTCTCCCTGGAAAAATGCCTTGAGTTAGTGATACATCACATATTTTAGATTAGACTGGACTTATTATGTGGGAACAAACTTTTAGTTCTCTATAGAAAACACCTGAGGAGCTTTTATTTTTGAAAGAGTGTATAATTTTCTTAACTTCACAAAGAGAAGTTGGTGATACATACATATGACTGAATTTTATGAAAGTGACAGTGCTGGCAGTGGAGGAACTGGAACATTATATGGGACACTTCAGGTGTCACTTGTTTCACTTCCACTGTATCCAACTCGGAGCATCTACACTCACTGCAGGGTGAGTCGCAGTTAGTTACACTGTCACATCACTTGAGATGGAAAGTCATTGTGGAGGCTGGCTGTCTGGCCTTACCTATTCACCCTGTGTGTGGACAAGGGCCACAGAATAGGCTTGAAGCAAACAGATGGGAGGGAGGATTTACTAGTTGTTGGGTGCTCCAATGTTACGCACATTGTGGAACCCCTCAAGGAAATAGCATACAGAGCCAGAATGAATTCCAATGTGCACTCAGTGTGTCTGTCAGGGGGGGCCTCATCTGCTTATCTGAGATGTGGAGCAGGCCCTGCTTGCAGCTATTGAGGATGCAGGGTGCAGTAGTCTGCAAGTTGTCGCTTGTGTTGGCACCATTTACACCTTTTGCTTGGGTAATGAGGACCTCCTCAGTTTGCACAAGTGGCTAGCAGAAGTGGCAAAGGTTGCTGGCCTCACTTGTGGGGACAAAGAAGAGCTCCCAGTTTGCAACATCGTTCCCAGAGTAAATCAGTTCCTGTGGCTTGGAGCCAAGTGGAGGGTCTAACCTAGAGGCCCCGTCAATTCTGTGATAGTTATAGCTGCAGATTTCTGGACCTGTGGGAATGGGGTGCAGAGCTGTAAGATTCACTGTGGTAGGTCAGGGGTGGAGCACTACACAAAGGAAGCAGTTACTCAGGTAGTGAGTCCTTGGGATGCATATGGGTTTTTGTTTTAGACTGTGTGGTAGGTTGAGGATGTTTGATGAATGCTCACTAGTCAATATGCGGAGTGTAAAATTAGATTGTGTAAAGAGTAGACCTCATCAACTGTCAAAGTTTTAACAGTAAATTGTCAAAGTATTCATAACAAAGTCCTTGAATTTATTGCCTCCAGGAAAGTTGGCCCACTTAAATTATTACAGAACCGAGACCTGACTGAAACTTGAAGTAGAAAGCTCCAAAATATTTACCAAGGCATGGAAAGTGCGGCAGTCACCACAAATGCCTACTGCAGCAGCAACACCGCGCACAGAACAGTGATGTGGGTTGCCGACTCCGCTGCTAAGTCTGGCCGACGCAAGAGTGTTTACAAGCAAGTACCACAGTTGACAACAAACACGTAGTTATGGCCAACGTCCATCAGAGGGCATCAACCAGCAGGGAGTGCGAGATCAATGAACTATTTCCTGGCTAACACATGTGTGCAAATAGTAGCTGAAGCCCATCCATTCAACAGGCAGTTCTCAGCTTGTGGTGTGTAGAGAAGATCGCCGGTCCAGTGGTGTGCCACGTCAACCATCCTCTCTTCCGCAACAATTGTGCTACATCGCTTCTGTCATCTAGGCTATATACCAGCTGCTAACAGCCGACTTTGACGTGAAACATTTTTAGGGGTACAGAGTCAAAGGGAACTCTGAGTATAGGAATTAGTTGTTATTTGCTTCATCCACAAAATGGATCCTTATTGTTTGTTTGACTTTGATGAGTGTGTTATTGTTGGTGGTTTATTGTAGTTTCCTTAATAAAAACAAGTTGGTTCTTGCTCTGTAGAGGTTGCGCAGTGGTTAGACACTGGACTCGCATTCGGGAGGACGACAGTTCAATCCCGCATCTGGCCATCCTGATTTGGGTTTTCCGTGATTTCCCTAAATCGCTCCAGGCAAATGCCGAGATGGTTCCTTTGAAAGGGCACGGCCAACTTCCTTCCCCCTCCTTCGCTAATCCGATGAGACCGATGACCTCGTTGTCTGGTCTCCTTCCCCAAACAACCCAACCCCTTGCCCTAGATTTAGCAGTGGCGACGAGTTTGTTTGAACTCCTGGGTTTCTCCATTGTTTGTTACCCTGGCTGATGGTATTCCGGGTTTAGATGCGCCATTGGCTCGTATCCTTGAGCTATTGGATCGTATGCAACTGACGAATGAACTTCTGATTCAGCATTTACGGGCTTCGACTAGTGTTCCTCTGGGGGTTCCGGCGTCGGCCACTCCTGCTGTGTTCCTGCCATTTGACAAGTCTATTGAACGGTAGAGTAATTATGCCGTTTGCTTGGAACAACATTTCCTTGCCCATGGAATCATCGACACTGGCCAGTGTCATGTGTTTTTTCTTGCCTGTGTGGGTCCTGACATTTATCGCTTAGTGCAACAGCTGAATCCGGAGGTAGAGCCACATGCCCTCGCATATGAACAGCTGACCACCAGTTTAACAGAGTATTTTTATGCCCAGGTACACGTTGCGACAGCTCACCACATGTTCTTCAGCTGTCAGAAGCTTCCATTGCAGTCTTACAGGGAATGTATCGTTTGCCTTCAAAGGTTCTCCCGGGACTGCCATTTCTCTAGTGCAACTCGGGGTGTGAGCAGTCATATGGTTCGGCCCTCGTTGATGACATGATTCTGGTGCATGCTCCTGACGATGCCTTGTGAACGGATCTGTTAAAGCTGAAGGATCCCTTCTTGGATACGTGGCTGTCAGTCATTCGTGCCCATGAACAGTCTTCCCATTTGTCTGTGGTGCTCCATGCCTCACCACAGGTCTTTGCCCATTCTTGCTCAGAGCCACATCCGCTGGAGCAACGACCACGCCAACGGCCCGTGGCAGGCCCCCCCACCGCTGCCTCCTCGTCCAGACCAGGTTATGGGTTCTCGGGGTCAGCAACGTCAGAAGCTGCCCTCCTGTCATTAATGCTTTTGTGTTTCGCACCCACACCATGATTGTCATTTGCAGTGGGTGGTCTGTTCCATCTGTGGGACGAAGGGTCATCGGGCCAACGTTTGCTGCTGCTCTTCGTCAGTGGAGGTGGACCTCATGGAGTTGGACACTCCAGACTTGGTCTTGGCAGATTTTGACCAGCTGCTGAGTGCCTCCTTCGTCCAGTCAGTCCTCCCACATATGGCGGGGCCCATCGCTCTGACGGTTCAGATCAACAGGACTCCCCTCCGTCTTCAGTTGGATACAGGGTCCTCCACCAATATTATTGACACCAACACTCACTGCTGCTTTGGTGCTCCAACACTCCGCCCACTCCTGACACCCTTGACAAGCTATAGTAACGACATTATCCACATGCAGGGCTGGTTCCTGGCGCAGGTGCAGTGTGTCTCTTATGATGTCACCGCCCGAGTTTTGGTCCTAGTTGCCTCCGCAGCCACTAAACTGTTGGGGATGGATCTTTTTCATTCTATTGGCCTTGAGATCTATGATTCGGCCTCTGCAGTCCAAACAGTGTCCCCTGATGCTCTTTTACAGGAGCTTTTCGATACCTTCCCTGACGCTTCTTTGATTCTTCTCTGGGGGTGTCCAGTTTCAAAGTACACATTGAACTACTTCCCTCAGCTGTTCTGAAGTTTCACAAGCCTCATCCAGTGCCTTTTTCCCTGCAGGATGCCCTACACAAGGAACTGTGTCGCCTTGTGGAGATAGGAGTTCTGAGACCGATTGGCGCATTGTCATCCTCGAAAAACTGAATGGGTCCCTCTGGGAATGTGGCAATATATCTTAAGGCCACTGTCAATGCCCAGCGAGTCATTGACTCTTACCCTATCCTGAAGGTCGATGATATTTTGTCCAACTTGGTGTGTGGAAAGATCTTTGCAAAGAATTATCTTAAGGAAGCATACCTGCAGCTGCCAGTCAGTGCTACTTCTCAAGAGGTCCTCATCATCAGTACTGCCTTTGGGCTCTTCTGGTACAACTGCCTACCCTTTGGGATCACCAATGCTCCAGCCATCTTTCAATGCTTTCTAGAGTCTGTCAGTAAGGAGGTCCCCAGCACCTCCAATTACTTAGATGACATTTTAGTCACAGGGATCTTGGCCCCGGACTAACCACAGATTCTTCAGCAACGTTTTGAGGATGTGCAGGCTGAGGGGTTGTGGTGCAACAGGGTCAAATGTCAATTTTTTTTGTGCTACAAGTAACCTCTCTCGACCACATCTTGAGCGCTGCGAGCATTCGCCCAACGCTGCAGTACCTCGAGGCCATTCAGCGGTTCCAGATGCTGACAAACATCTCCCAGCTCAAATCCATCTTGGGTCAACTCACCTATTATCGGCATTTCATCCCACATGCTGCAGCTCTGGTGGAGCCTCTGCATCACCTGCTTCACAAGAATGTTCCCTGGACCTGGTCGCCAGACTTTCCAGCATCTCAAATCTGCTCTTTTCGTTCCACTGTGCCTCGTCCCATACGACCCTGGCAAGCCTCTACTTTTGGCTGCTGATGCGCCGGATTATGAGCTGAGGGCTGTGTTGTCTCAGATCGTTGACGATGTTGAGTGCCCAGTGGCTTTTGTCTCAAAAACACTATCACATGCAGAGCGCAACTATAGCGACATCGGGGAGGAGGCCTTCGCCATCATATTTAGATTCAGAGAAGTTCCACGACTTCATCTACGGCCATCGGTTCACACACTACACAGACCAGAGCCCTTGGTCTCTGTGTTCGACGGCACATCTGCCGTCCTTACCCAGACTGCTCACCCCCTGCAGTGCTGGGCATTGTTCCTTGCAGGGTACACCTACCACCTACGACATTCATTACCAGGCCACGGCCCTCCATGCCAGCGCTTTTTCTTTTTACTTCCTGTGGGGGCAGATTCTGACTTTGATGCTGATCTGGTTGCTTGTTTTCATCTGGATGATGCTGGCTCCTCCCCCATCGCTGCATTGCCACTGAATGCCTGGCTCGTTGCATAGCACACGGTCTCAGACCTGGTTCTCTGGATGATTCTGCACCATGTTCAAGTCGAGTGGCCCTCCAATTGTCGTCAGGTGTCAGACCTGGAGGTTTGGGCTTACTCACCTTGCTGCAATGACTTATCTGTTTGTGACAGGGTTCTTCTTCTCTTAGGTGGTACTGATCGCTGGCATGTCCTGGTACTGTCCTCCCTCCGTCAGCTGGTCCTCACACTCCTACATGTCGGGCACTGGGGGATCATCCTGACAAAGCACCTCGCCCGCCAACATGTCTGTTGGCAGGGAATGGACAGCGACATCACCCACATGGTGGTTTCCTGCTCCTCCTGTCAGAGTCTGTAGTTAGTCCATGTCCTCCGACTGCTGCCCTGTGGTCTCGGCTCCATCTGGATTTTGTAGATCCATTCCTAGGGTTCTACTCACTCATTTTGGTGAACGCCAGCAGTGATTTTCCATACTTCTCACGCTTGTCCTTGATAACTGCCGCTCACACCATTCAAGCTGTCTCTCATATTTTCACCATCTAGGGTCTACCGAAGGTGATTGTGATGGACAACGGTCCACAGTTCACGTTGGTAGAGTTTACTTCCTTCTGTGCTACATTGGGCATCCAAGTACTGCATATGGCGCCATTCCATTTCACACCCAGTGGGTTGGCCTAAACGTTTGTCCACACATTTAAATCGCAGATGGCCAAACTGTGTCAGCATCACTCCCAGGCAGCTGCCCTTGACCTCTTCCTGTCTACTTATTATTCTTCTGGTCACTATGAGTCCTCTCCAGCGGAGAAGCTGCATGCCCACCCTCATCAGATGTCCTTGTCTCTCCTGTTTCCTGCTTCCCCTTGTCCAGCTGCGGTTGTCTCCACAGGATCCTGTCTGGGCATTGGTGTTTCCCAAGTGTTGCCCCTGCTGGGTTCCCACCGAGGTGTCCACACTTTTTGGCCGCACCATGGCAATTGTCGTCCTTGATGGTGGTTCCCTCTGTCAGAAGTACTTCGACCAGCTACGGCACCATTGTGAGCCAGGCCCGTCACTGCTGTTTTCTCCAGCACCACACCTTTGGTCTGAGGTCTTCTGGAAGGCCAGGAGTTCACCGTTGCAGCTGCCACCGTTGCAGCAGCCACAGTTGTGGCAACCGATGTGGCAGTCGTCGTCGTACCCGACGAGGGCTTTCGCAGAGTCCCCGTGGGCAGGTCTTCCACCTGTGGATGCTGATGGGGCTCCCTCCACCACCAGCACCTCCGCTGCCAATCGTGGTCTCATTCAACCAGCGGAACCAGGGACTGACATCGAGATGTGCCTTCGCCTTAACCCTGGGAGGGATGGGGGGAGGATTGCTGCAGTCACAACAGACATCTACTGCAGCAGCTACACCGCAGACAGACCAGTGACGCGGATAGCCTATTCCGCTGCAAAATCTGGCCTATGCCAGAGTGTTTACAAGCCAGTACCACAGTTGACAACAAGCACGTAGGTGCGGCCAATGTCCCTTAAAGGGCATCAACTAGCAGCAGGGAAAGGGGATGCAAAGATCAGTGAACTATTTCCTGGCGATCACGTGTGTGCAAATAGTTCTGGAAATATCCTTCCACCCGGGACTAGATAAACCGGTGCCCAGCCATTCAGTGGGCTGTTCTCGACTCATCGAGTGCAGAGAAGATCGGCCAGTCCAGCGTTGTGCCATCTCGACCATCCTCTCTTCCACAACAATTGCGCTATGTCACTTCTGTCATGTAGGCTATCTATCAGCTGGTAACTGCCGACTTCGACATGGAACAGTTGTACAGGTATAGAGTCAAAGGGAACTCTGATTATAAGAATTAGTTGGTATTTTCTTGATCTGCAGAAGGGATCATTATTGGTTTTTTTTTTTTAAGAGTGTGTTACTGTTGGTGGTTTATTGCAGCTTCCTTAATAAAAATGAGTTGGCAAAACGAGATTTAGCAGAAAGTATATTGAAAAGACAGATTAGATACCATAGAAGGGGGAGTGTGCATTGCTGTTGACAAAACTGTTATGTCTATCGTGATTAAAATTGAGTCTGGTCGTAAAGTTAGGTGGACACGAGTATTATACATAAATGAACTCCAGTTAATTATTGGATGTTTTTACCAGCCCCCTGATTTTGCCATAACAGTTGTAGAATCATTTGAGGAAAGTCTACACACAGTAGCGCAGAAATACCCAGATCATGCTGTATTAATCGATGGTGGCTTTAGTCTATCAAGTATAGACTGGAATGTCTTTGGATTCACTGCAGGTGGTTCGGACAGACAGTTTTGTGAAGTACTTTTGAACACATTTTCCAAAAACTGCCATGAACAACTAGTTAGACAACCCACACACAATGAAATTATTTTGAACCTTGTAGCTACAAATAGGACTAATCTTATCGACACAGTATCTGTATAAAGACAGGGATTAGTGATCATGATATCATCATAATGACAAGGGTTACTAAATTTAATAAACTGGTCTAGAAGGCAGGAGAGTATTTGTACTAGAAAAAAAGCAGATAAACAGTTGTTAGTATCTCACTGAGACAGTGAATGTATGCAATTTAGCTCCAGTATGATGGACATGAAGGAATTATGGGCGAAGTTTAAACTGATTGTAAATCACGCTCCGGGGATGTGTGGCCCTAGTAACTGAATGAAGGATCGAAAAGACCCACCATGATTTAATAATTAAATTCTGAAAATGCTGAGGAAACAGGAATTGTTGCACTCCCAGTTGAAAAAAAGAACACGCAAATGTTGACAGGCAAATGTTAGTAGAAATTCATGTGTCCGTAACAAGATCAATGGAGAAAAAGTTCCCCCATCATACCATAGTGAAAGGTCAGGCTGAGAGCCCAAGAAAATTCTGGTCATACGTAAATTCAGTAAGCAGGTTGGAGACTTCTACGCACTCACTCATTGACCAGTCTGGGGTAGCAGTAGAAGACAGCAAAAGGAAAGCCTTATTCATGCTGGAGGATGATACAAACATACTATTGTTTGACTGTTGTGCAGATTCCCATTGGAGGACATAGAAAGAGGCTTCTATGGTAAAGAGAAGGAACTAACTGAAAGAGTTGAGAACAAATAAGTCACCATGCCCAGATAGAATCCCAGTTTTGTTTTACAGAGGGTACTCTGTGGCATTGGCTCCTTACTTAGCTTCCAGTTATCGTAAATCTGTTTCCTAGCAAAAAGTCCCAAGTGACTGCAAAAAAGTGCAGGTGACTCCCATATATAAAAAAGGTAAAAGAACAGGCCCACATAATTTCAGACCAATATCCTTAATATCGGTTTACTACAGAATTATTGAACACATTCTGAGTTACAGTTTAATACATTTCCTAGAGACATAAATGCTTCTGTCCTCAAATCAACACAGAATTAGAAAGCATTTCTCATGTGAAACATAGCTTGTTCTTTTCTCACATGATATCCCACACGCCATGGATAGAAGGCAATAGCCAGATTACACATTCCTAGGTATCCAGCAAGTTTTTTATGTAGTTCCCCATTGCAGACTGTTGATGGAGGTCCGGGCATATGTTTTAGGTTCCCAGATACGCAAGTCTCTCAAAGACATTTAAAGTAATAGAATTTAGTATTTTGGTCTTGACAGTGAGTGTTCATCAGAGGCAAAGGTATCTTTAGGGGTATCACAGGAAAGTGTGATAGGACTGTTCTTATTATCTCTATCTAGAAATGAACTGACAGACAGGGTTCACAGCAATTTACGACTGTTTGCTGGTAACACTGTGGTATATGGGAAGGTGATGCCATTGAGTGTTTGTAGGAATATACAAGATAGCTTGGACAGAATTTCTAGTTGATGGTATGAATGGCAGCTTGCTTTTAATGTAGAAACCTGTAAGTTATGTGGATGAGTAGGAAAAGTAACCCTATAGCATTAGTATACAGCATTAGTAGTGTGATGCTTGACACAGTCACATCAATTAAATATGTAGATGTATTGTTGCAAAGCGATATGAAACAAAATGAGCACATCAGTTTGGCAGTTGGGAAGGCAAATGCTCAACTTCATTTCATTAGGAGAATTTTGGGAAATTGTATCTCATCCAAAAGAGAGATGGCATATAGGAGGCTAGTGTGACTCATTTGGGATCCCTATCTGGTCAGATTAAAGGAAGACATTGAAGCAATTCTGAGGCATGCTGCTAGATTTGTTACCAGTAGGTTTGATCAGCATCCAAGTATTACAAAGATACTTCGTGAACTCAAATAGGAATCCCCGGAGACAAGATTACGCTCTTTTTGCATGGCACTATTGCTGAAATTTAGAAAACCAACATTTGGGGGTGACTGGGGAATAATTCTACAGCCATCAACATACATTTTGCGTAAGGACAATTGGATATAAGATGTGAGAAATTAGGACTTATGTGGACTCACTACATTGTTATTTTTCCCTCACTCTATTTGCAAGTGGGACAGGAAATAAAATGACTAGTAGTGCTACATGGTACCCTCCACCATGCACTAATTTATGATGGCTTGTGGTGTAGGTATGTAGATGTTGATGTACATAAACATTATTTTTGGAATCTCACACTCACTGCAAAAATTCTTAATCATTGAGTGACATATATCTATAGCAATTTGTTTTCTGTGTTCAATAAGGATTACTTGTTTCAAGTAACTCAGCTGAATAAACATGTGCCGCATGGGACTAGCCGAGCAGTCTAAGGCGCTGCAGTCACGGACTGTGCGGCTAGTCCCGGTGGAGGTTCGATTCCTCCCTCGGGCATGGGTGTGTGTGTTTGTCCTTAGGATAATTATTTAGGTTAAGTAGTGTGTAAGCTTAGGGACTGATGACCTTGGAAGTTAAGTCCCATAAGATTTCATACACATTCTATCATTTTTGTATAGACATGTGATAACACAACCCACGTAAAAGTCATAACACAGAAAATATTCACAACATTTTGAGGAAATTTTTAAAGGGCAGTTAAATACCTTAAGAAAGTTATGAGCATACATGTTCATACTGTCTAACACTTGTTGCTCTGTCCCCCCCTTCACCCTCCCCCCCCCCCCCCCCCCCCCCCACACACACACCAGAAAATATGAGTACAATAAGACTCTTCTTTATGAGAATGTGGCTAGCACCTTGCATTTAGGAGGGCAATGGTTTGAATACCCGTACAGCCATTCAGTGTTAGGTTTTATGTGATTTCCTTAAATCGCTTAAGGTAAATTCCAGGATGATTTCTTTGAAAGGGCATGGCTGAACTCCTTCCCCATCACCTACCCTAATACAAGCTTTTGCTCTGTCTGTAATGACCTCATTGTCAACAGGATATTAAACTCTAATCTTCCTTTTCTTCTGCTTCTACATGTACCTACCACCAACGAGATGACAAACAACACAGCAGTGCCACATTGTCTAATATTTCTCCCACCCTCTAAAACTTCATCTTGTATTCTGCATCCATTCCATGCCATGTGCTGCTCCAGTGTAATATTTTACTATGCCTCATATGTGTGCTGTTAAGAAAACTATTATTCCATATCATCCAAAATGTGAAAACTGTTAAATTAGAAATATCAAGTTGTGAGCAAGTGTTGGAATTCTGAAGTATCTGAAGAATTTTGGTTAAGTATAATTGCAAGTGCAGTTCTTTTCCAATGATGCAGAAGGCAGATATTCAACTTCAGAAGGAAAGTAAAATTAGTAAATTGATATAAACATTTATATTTACATCACATTTCATATGAGGCATTATACTCAGTAACCTTGTAGGTGTCTCAATTCCTTTAATGCTAGATGAAAAACTGAAGCAGGTAAAAGCTGAAAACCCAAATTGTAGTCCTAGTTTAGTAGTTTAGATCTGAAATGATATATTATCAACAAGGCACTGTATTATACAGTTAATTATTAGGTTACCTTCAATTAGGAATGTTGGTGCACTCAGTGACTGTGATATTATTTATTATTATTTATAAATTATAGAGTGCAGCAATCAGTCTCTCTCTTTTTTTAAAAAAAAAAAAAAGAAAAAAGGGCAAATCCAGATTTTGGCTAGTGTCTAGCCATTATCAATGCACTATTTTTTGGTATTGATACATGTCAGTTTCCTGTTGTTCAGGCATCAGTCACAGTCAAAGAACTGTGAGTGATGCCCGAACAACAGGGAACTGACATGTATCGAGACCAGAAAATAGTGCTTTGATAAAGGCTGGGCACTATGCGAAATATGGATTTGCCAAATAAAATCTACAAGAAAAGGATGACTGATTGCTGAACTCTATAATTTATAAAGTTTATTATTAAATATTCCAATAAAAAATCATGTTTGTACAAAGCAATCATAGAAGCAAGATAACAGCAGTGTGTTTAAAAGAATAATACATGTGACTGAAATGAACTTCGTAACACAGATTATGTATGTGTCCCTACACAAATTATTATTATTGTATAATTGCACATGAGTCTTAGAATTCATATTGATGTGAAGCCCCAAGGCCTTGCAGTTAGAAACTCATGACATAGAATAAAAAATAACCTTTACATGTTCCTGAGGAATGTTCAGTGCAGTTTGTATGCAAGCCCACAAAGCATTAACAGTGGCTGCTAGAGCTGCCGACAAACAAAGTGGAGCAATTACAGCTGATGTCTGAGTCACATCTGTAATTCATCACTAACTGAAGATATTTTCCCAGATAGGTTAAAATATTCCATTGTCAAGCATCTCTACAAAAAAAGGGACACCACAGATGTCAATAATTACCGGCCAGTATCATTGCTAATAGCATTTTCAAAAATCATCGAGAAAGTAATGTACTCATGAGTGGTTCGCCATCTCAACAGTAATGGGATACTTAGTAAATCACACTTTGGATTTCAAAAATATTGTTCTACTGAAACAGCAATATACAATTTCACTGCCCAGATAATACAGTCTTTAAATAGTAAAATGTCACCAGTAGGAATTTTCTGTGACTTATCTAAAGCACTTGATTGTGTGAACCACGACATTGTGTTACAGAAATTACAATTGTACGGTATAAATGGAACAGCATGTCAGTGGTTTAAGGCATATATACAGAACAGGGAGCAAAATGTTTCTTTACATGGAAATGAATTAAGGAAGTTTTCCACTTCATCTAACTGTGGTGAAATTACATTAGGTGTGCCACATGGTTTGATCATGGATCCCCTTCTGTTCCTGATGCATGTGACTGACCTTCCTCCTTAGCGGAAACAAGAAACTAAACTGACACTGTTTGCTGATGATTCAAGTATCATTATTAGTTCAGTAAAAGAAACTCCAATAGAAAATGATACAAATAATGACTTTGAGTTGTATACATGGAAGACTCCTGGAGATACTAAAAGGTATCAGATGGATTATATAATGGTAAGACAGAGATTTAGGAACCAGTTTTTAAATTGTAAGACATTTCCAGGGGCAGATGTGGACTCGGACCACAATCTATTGGTTGTGAACAGTAGATTAAAACTGAAGAAACTGCAAAAAGGTGGGAATTTAAGGAGATGCGACCTGGATAAACTGAAAGAACCAGAGGTTGTACAGTGTTTCAGGGACAATTGACAGGAATGGGGGAAAGAAATACAGTAGAAGAAGAATGGGTAGCTTTGAGGGATGAAACAGTGAAGGCAGCAGAGGATCAAATAGGTAAAAAGATGAAGGCTAGTAGAAACCCTTGGGTAACAGAAGAAATATTGAATTTAATTGATGAAAGGAGAAAATATAAAAATGCAGTAAATGAAGCAGGCAAAAAGGAATACAATCGCCTCAAAAATGACATCGACAGGCAGTGCAAAATGGCTAAGCAGTGATGGCTAGAGGACAAATGTAAGGATGTAGAGGCTTATCTCACTAGGGGTAAAATAGATACTGCCTACAGGAAAATTAAAGAGACCTTTGGAGAAAAGAGAACCACTTGTATGAATATCAAGAGCTTTGATGGAAACCCAGTTGTAAGCAAAGAAGGGAAAGCAGAAAGGTGGAAGGAGTATATAGAGGATCTATACAAGGGCGATGTACTTGAGGACAGTATTATGGAGATGTAAGAGGATGTAGATGAAGATGAAACAGGAGATTAATACTGCGTGAAGAGTTTGACAGAGCACTGAAAGACCTGAGTCGAAACAAGGCCCCCGGAGTAGACAACATTCCATTAGAACTACTGACGGCCTTGGGAGAGCCAGTCCTGACAAAACTCTACCATCTGGTGAGTAAGATGTTTGAGACTGGCAAAATACCCTCAGACTTCAAGAAGAATATAGTAATTCCAATCCCAAAGAAAGCAGGTGTTGGCAGATGTGAAAATTACTGAACTATCAATTTAATAAGTCACAGCTGCAAAACAATAACGTGAATTCTTTATAGATGAATGGAAAAACTGATAGAAGCTGACCTCGGGGACGATCAGTTTGGATTCCATAGAAATGTTGGAACACGTGAGGCAATACTGACCTTACGACTTATCTTAGAAGAAAGATTAAGGAAAGGCAAACCTACATTTCTAGCATTTGTAGACTTGGAGAAAGCTTTCGACAATGTTGACTGGAATACTCTCTTTCAAATTCTAAAGGTGGCAGGGGTAAAATACCGGGAGCAAAAGGCTATTTACAATTTGTACAGAAACCAGATGGTAGTTATAAGAGTCGAGGGGTATGAAAGGGAAGCAGTGGTTGGAAAGATTAAGGAAAGGCAAACCTACATTTCTAGCATTTGTAGACTTGGAGAAAGCTTTTGACAATGTTGACTGGAATACTCTCTTTCAAATTCTAAAGGTGGCAGGGGTAAAATACCGGGAGCAAAAGGCTATTTACAATTTGTACAGAAACCAGATGGTAGTTATAAGAGTCGAGGGGTATGAAAGGGAAGCAGTGGTTGGGAAGGGAGTGAGACTGGGTTGTAGCCTATTCCAGATTTTATTCAATCTGTATATTAAGCAAGCAATAAAGGAAACAAAAGAAAAATTCGGAGTAGGTATTAAAGTCCATGGAGAAGAAATAAAAACTTTGAGGTTCGCTGATGACATTGTAATTCTGTCAGAGACAGCAAAGGACTTGGAAGAGCAGTTGAATGGAATGGATAGTGTCTTGAAAGGAGGATACAAGATGAACATCAACAAAAGCAAAACGAGGATAATGGAATGTAGTCGAATTAAGTCGGGTGATGCTGAGGGAATTAGATTAGGAAATGAGACACTTAAAGGAGTAAAGGAGTTTTGCTATTTGGGGAGCAAAATAGCTGATGATGGTCGAAATAGAGAGGATATAAAATGTAGACTGGCAATGGCAAGGAAAGCGTTTCTGAAGAAGAGATATTTGTTAACATCGAGTATTGATTTAAGTGTGAGGAAGTCATTTCTGGAAGTATTTGTATGGAGTGTAGCCATGTTTGGATGTGAAACATGGACGATAAATAGTTTAGACAAGAAGACAATTGAAGCTTTTGAAATGTGGTGCTACAGAAGAATGCTGAAGATTAGATGGGTAGATCACATAACTAATGATGAGGTATTGAATAGAATTGAGGAGAAGAGGAGTTTGTGGCACAACTTGACTAGAAGAAGGGATCCATTGGTAGGACATGTTCTGAGACATCGAGGGATCACCAATTTAGTATTGGAGGGCAGCGTGATGGGTAAAAATCTTGAGGGAGACCAAGAGATGAATACACTAAGCAGATTCAGAAGGATGTAGGTTGCAGTAGGTACTGGGAGATGAAGAAGCTTGCACAGGATAGAGTAGCATGGAGAGCTGCATCAAGCCAGTCTCAGGACTGAAGACCACAACAACGACAACAACAACAACGTCTCTGGGAAAGTTATTGATTAGTTTTCTGCGAATGGGCTTGCTCTGAACACAGAACATCTAATTTTCTACTGCAAGTAGTACAGTTCCTTCAATAAATATAACACATCAACAAAAGTCAATAGCCAGGAAAGAGCATACTAAGTTTTTGAGTGTAGATATAGATGAGAATCTTAATTGGAAAATTCGTACTTTGTATTTCCTAAAACGACTAGGTTCAGCAACTTTTGCAGTCAGAATAATTGCTAATTTTGAGGATATAGAAATTAGCAAGCTAACATACTTTGTATACTTGCACTCTCTGATGTCATGTGGAATAGTATTTTGGGGTAACTCAACAAGTAGGCAAAAAGTATTCACTGTTCAAAAGAAAGTGGTTAGAATCATTGTCACACATCTTGTAGGCATCTGTTTAAAAGGATAGGAATTCTTACAATAGCCTCACTGTACATTTACTCAGTAATGAAATTTGTTCTCAACCACATGGACAAATTTAAAAACAAAAGTGGCATTCATGATTATAATACCAGAACAAAGAAAGACTTACACTATCCTCTATTTAACCTATCTTTGGCACAGAAAGGGGTAAAATATCCTGCTGTAAAACTTAACGATAAATTATGTGATGAAATAAATGTCTGACAGACAGCACTAACAGTTTCAAAAATAAATTGAAATCATATCTCCTTGACAACTCCTTCTGTGCCATAGATGAATTCTTTAATAGAAATAAATAAATCTATAGGTATAAAATATGCATTTTGTGCCATTTAATGGGCACTTCACACTTTCCACATCATAACGGTTTCTGTGAGACTGATCAGTGGAACACACAACTAACTAACTAAATGAGTGAATGTGATGCTGACTGAGGTGAGGCAAAAGTGAAGGAGTGCTATTTCTATCTGTAATTTCAAATAATGTTTTATTTTAGGTTTCCATAAGATATGTATTTATAGATTACATTAATTAATGTCCATATTGAATTCGACATACTTAGTCAATGCTATTAAATGATTATCATTCAGTGCTGTTTTTTGTTCTGATAGATAATATGTTATGTCAGTATGTAATGAACTGTGTAACACATTTCACATCTCTCTATATTTCTAAATTTGAATCATTAGTTGTGTTTATTGTAATTCATAATATGTATTACAAGAATTTTATTTATCTGTAAGTTAAATCTGTACAGTGGCTAACTTTCCATTGTTGTTTCCTAGGGTCATGACTTACTTGTGGTCTTGCTTGAATCAGGAGGCTGTGCCCTGACGTAAGTAGAAGCAGTTTTATTGGTATACATATTTCAATAAGTATATGTGAAAGAATGATACTTACCAGAATCAGCTGAACTTCATAATACAGAGTGTTTCTAAAAGTGAAAGCCAAGTGTAAAAAAAAAAAAAGGACCTTTCCTTAAATAGGTAGAACGAGAAAGTAAACATGATGTTATCCACAATCATATCTCAGAAAGAGATTCCTTTTAGGACAGTGGACTTGAGGACATTGGAAATGGTAACAGGGGAAGTTTAGAAATGGTCATTTGATGTTAGGCAGGGAATGTAAGTCACCAACAGGTTAGATTCGTAATTCTGCAGGGTTTTCCTTTTTTCATTACATACTTAAGAATGAATTTTATAACCCATTCTAATGACCCAGTTCTAAGTGCATTCCACCCTACTTTCTGTGCTGCCCATCCTGTAGGATGAAGTGATATTAGTTGTTCCCCAGGGAAGCGTCCTGGGACCTCTGCTGTTCATGATGTATATAAATGATCTGGGTGACAATCTGAGCAGTTCTCTTAGATTGTTCGCAGATGATGCTGTAATTTACCGTCTAGTAAGGTCATCCGAAGACCAGTATCAGCTGCAAAGCGATTTAGAAAAGATTGCTGTATGGTGTGTCAGGTGGCAGTTGACGCTAAATAACGAAAAGTGTGAGATGATCCACATGAGTTCCAAAAGAAATCCGTTGGAATTTGATTACTCGATAAATAGTACAATTCTCAAGGCTGTCAATTCAACCAAGTACCTAGGTGTTAAAATCACGAACAGCTTCAGTTGGAAAGACCACATAGATAATAGTGTGGAGAAGGCGAGCCAAAGGTTGCATTTCATTGGCAGGACACTTAGAAGATGCAACAAGTCCACTAAAGAGACAGCTTACACTACACTTGTTCATCCTCTGTTAGAATATTGCTGCACAGTGTGGGATCCTTACCAGGTGGGATTGACGGAGGACATCGAAAGGGTGCAAAAGAGGGCAGCTCGTTTTGTATTATCACGTTATAGGGGAGAGAGTGTGGCAGATATGATACACGAGTTGGGATGGAAGTCATTACAGCATAGACGTTTTTCGTCACGGCGAGAGCTTTTTACGAAATTTCAGTCACCAACTTTCTCTTCCGAATTTGAAAATATTTTGTTGATCCCAACCTACATAGGTAGGAATGATCATCAAAATAAAATAAGAGAAATCAGAGCTCGAACAGAAAGGTTTAGGTGTTCGTTTTTCCTGCTCGCTGTTCGGGAGTGGAATAGTAGAGAGATAGTATGATTGTGGTTCGATGAACCCTCTGCCAAGCACTTAAATGTGAATTGCAGAGTAGTCATGTAGATGTAGATGTATTTAAATCTTGCAGATTTCTTTTCTTCAGTATCCTCTCACTCTTCTTACATGTCAAAGCACAGCAATAGATGTCTTCCTATTGTAACCTTTGTTTTAGGAAACCTTGCTGTTGAAAATGCAAAAATATCTTAGCTGTGAACCCAATGCACAGACCATCATTCGGTGCACTTTTTATAACTATGTAAAGACTGAGACCCTATATATAGTTTCAATGAAACTAGTGTTAAACCATTAATTGTAGGAACATTAGCAGATATGACACATCGACCACGCTAATATTTTCTCAAAAAACAAAAAACAAAAAACCTTCCTAGGAAATAAAAAGAACTGGCAAGGACTAGGCCAATGGCAGAGAGACTTCTGCTGTAGAACTCAGTGAATGTAAAACTAAGCACTGTAATATTTTGAAAGACAAATAGTGACTTTTACGTAGCCATAAATAAAAAAAGTTCCAGTTGTCACCCTATTAAAAACCTGCATAATACCAACTTTTAAATCATTTTCTTGATAGAAAAACACCTCACTACAGAATATTTCGTCCTTCCAAGAGCTGGGAGGAAGGGGGGAAGGCAGTGGGGGACATGGGATGGTAGGTTGGGAGGGACATTCTATTCGATATCACCAGATGGTAAGAAATTAAAATTAGTGTCACTGACTAAGTCATGTCCAGTCACAAGTAGAATATTTCTTAATATAGCAATCTGTTCTTACAATTTAATCTTGATAATTTATGTATGAATATTCTGTCAGCTTAGTGGCATTAGAATAAAATCATAAGGAACTGCATTAAGAGCAAACTGTGTGATGCTACAGAGAAACTGTGCCACCTATTCAGCTTGCCGAACCTCATTTGTTTACTTTGGTTTCTTCATGTCATAAGTGTACAGCAAATTAGAAAGATCGTCATCAGATGCTTCTCACATTTATGGGCAAAGCAGTGATTATAATGTTAACATTCTGAGTAGATGATGCTTTTGTTCTTGTGATTACTACAGATTGAACAGTAGTTATGCATAAGGAAGGCATATTCTAGACATTATTGTTAGCATTTTGTGTTCCTTTTTCCATGTTCTAATGCCCAATGTTTCTCCCTTCATTTTAATGGAAGGTGGAATTGAACTTCCCCTGCACCCATGCATTGGTTTCACTTCATAATGAGTTTTGAGGCCCCTTTTTCAGTTACTGCACATGGTTTTCTTGCACAATCCGCTTTCTTGACTAAGAGTTGTATGTTATTCATAGCTTGAAATTTATCTGTGGATATATTGGTGTTATGCTATAAGTGCTGTATTGCCTCTTCATTTGTGTGTCTTTGTTTTGGAGATAGTGCCAATGAAAAAAAATTTAAAGACTGTTTTTAGGTCTATAATAATCAAAAGCTCAAAAATTGTTATCTGCTCATAATGTTTACAGTATAACCAAAATAGCTAAAACAAAATAGCAGATTCTGTCTAGAGAATGAGCTCTTCTATTTGCTGAACACTTAAGACAGAAAAATCATGATAATCATGACACCTACTGTAGAGAGCAGCTGCCTAAATAATTTCCCTTGCTCTTAATTAAGGGTGTTCAGGTATTATTATCTGAATATTATTTGTAGCTCTGCTTTAGCCCCTAACCCTAGTTACAATAATGGTAATAATACTCATTGGCCTATTATTTTGGCCCTCAGTCAAGTTGGCACATGTGTGTATTACATCTCTGAAGTACAAGCTATGCTCCTCGAGTTTGACATTCAAAAAACAGATTGATTGTAGAAATGTATTCTCTCTGTGTGTACTGTAAATGGACTTGGCAATATCACAGAAAATGTTTTACAATTCTGTGATCATTGATGTACTTCCAGGAGTGGTGCGAAATTATCCAGCCAACTTCACTAGATATTTTCTTGTAATTTGGATTAAATGTTCTAAAAGAATCTCACTTAATGTATGACATCAAATTAGCAAATTTAACTTTTTGAGTCGAGGGATGCCATTCCACACTGAAGCTACAGCTAATCCTGTCTTTTATATTGTGAATTATCTGTCTTAGTCTTCACAATGGCAATGAGAGAGAGGTGAATGCAGCAGTACTTTGCTAGCCAAGTGGTAATGTGGTTACTCTGTGAAGCAGTGCCTGCCTTAGCTATTTTGTTACATTCTTACTGAAGGTCTGCTGCACTATGTCAGCCTTTTATCTCTTTTCAGAATGGCCTCCAAGCAGTTGGATCAAAAATCAGTAAGGAAATCTTGAGAAAACTGCTATAATATAAGGAAAAGATAGATTACTATTCACTGTGAAGTTGACATGTTGAGTTGCAGACAGGCACTATGAAAAGACACTTACACATTGGCTTTCGGCCAAAGCTTTCGTCAGAAAAGGAGAAAAAAAGAAAAAAAACACACACACACACACTCACAAAAGCAAACACACCTCAATGAGCGCCATCTCCAGCAGCTTGTGGTCATGTGTGCATGAAGTGTGCTTGCTTGTGTGTTTGAGTGTGTGTTTGTGTTTTTCCTTTCCTGATGAAGGCTTTGGCTGAAAGCTAATGTATACATGTCTTTTCAGTGTGCCTGTTTGTAACTCAACATGTCCTCTGTATGGTGAGTAACAATAATATGTTCCTATGTTGTTGATATTCCAACCTGGGGTTCCCATTGTTTGATTTTTTTAAAACTTCTCCATCATTAGACTTCTTGGTGAAATTTACAAAATTACTGAATTGGACACTAATGCCTGTATTTTTCTATTTCTATCAATATAGTTTTTAGTTTTTGTAGATACACAATTTGACTGAGTAAAGTGTGGCATTTAATAATTCGTGAACTGAGTTTCTTTATGGGTCTACGAACAGTGCCAGGTTCCCATACTTTTGTGGAAGTTCTGAAATGCTACTTTCATGTATTATAATTCGTGATGTTTTGGGAAGGTTTGCGTTATGAATACTTTTTGACCTTCATCATTAGCACTTTGCGTACCATATAGAATTTTTTGTTTGTTTATTAAACATAGCAGATAAACTTAAGAGAGAAATAAATCATCAAGAATATATTACTTCACATTATCTACAAAAGTTTCATAATTATTTGATTGCATGCCAGTCGAAATCTACCAGCTTGGAGTTAAAGATGTTGTTAAGTCAAATTGGAAGCACATTTTCACCTAAAAGTAAATTTTATTAATGGTGTTTCAGTAAGGAGCAATAAAGCAATAAAGGTAACGATTTAAACTAAACTAAACTAAACTCCATCCGAACAGGCCTTGGAGGGTCCAATTGTACTGACCAATTGCTGTGTCATCCTCAGCCTACATGCGTCACTGGATGAGAATATGGAGGGACATGTGGTCAGCACACTACTCTCCCAGCCATTGTCAGAATTGGAGGCACAAACTCAGTCAAGTAGTTGCTCAATTTGCTTCACAAGAGCTGAGTGCATCCCACTTGCCAACAGCACTTGCTAGACTGGACAGTGACACGTCCAAGTGCTAGCCAAGCCCGACAGTGCTTAACTTTAGTGATCTGATGGGAACCGATGTTACTTCTGTGGCAAGGAGGGCACAAAATCAGAAGAACAAGTGCAGTGAGGGATGACCTCCAAACCAAGTCCTGGCTGCCTTCAGTTGTCTAATACACAGAGTATAGTGGGTGTTCTCATGAAACATCAATACTTGATGCAAACTTCTTGAATGTTTTTCTTACAGTGTTACCAAAAGGCTGGCACCAAATTCTAGCTGTAACGGACGTATCAGAGGGAAACAGTTTGTAGGATATAACACTCTTTTTGTGTGTCACCAGGTGCATAACTTGATCTTTCATTGACTCAGACTGACCTTCACTTAAGTGGATGTTTTTTGATAGCAATAATCAACCATCCATTTCTTTTTATTAAGTTAACACCATATGTCCTCATCAGGAGTGATATTGGATAAAAATGTGTGATTATCAATTAATAACATTCAATCAAAACTGTACCTGTGGACACCAACTGATTACTGTTGCTTTGAATTAGAGCATACAATATCTCTGCACCTGAACTATGGACATCACTTATTCGACACATTTGCTACACAATATTTAAAAAGTCACATTTCATGAAATTTTCCAGTCATCAGTAGCAGTGGACCATCATGGATTAAGCCATGTAAATGTTCATCATCCAAATGTGTATCTTTTACTGAATGTGGAGAAGTAGTTGTGACAAAATGATCCTCCTGGAAACAAGAAAACCATTTTCCATCATAATTTCTCTGATGGAACTCGTTCCATATATGGCACATACGTTTTGAGCTGATTCTCTTGCCTTCACCCCTCTATTGAATTCAAAGCAAACAACTTGTTACAAACATAGACTTTTACAATTTGCCCTCAATTTTCCAATATTTAATCAATACTCCTAACCATCATATATTTAAATTCAGTACATAACCACAAGAACTATATGAAAACATCAAATGACAAATAATAACTATGATAAATAGACTCAACAGCAACCTGTGCGTCGATGTGCCATACAAAAGTGCTATGCAGTTATGCACCAACCTTTCCTTTTTCTGCAAGTACAACAAAGATTTCAAATATGCCTCAAGCCATATGCAGCATAGGCAATGCTCATACCACTGCTGTTACTGCAGGATGTTCCCTGTGAAACTCACACCATAATAATAATAAATAATTTTATACTTGCCAAAGTGAGTGCAACAACATGTGTAGGTCATAAGTGCATGGTACAATGCTTTACAGTCTTCTAGGAAAATACCATTTACTGTCAGCCAGAAACCCCAGTGGTCCAGAGCCAAACTCCAGATCAGAAAATGTGCTGAACTAGACAGTCAGCCATTAAAATGTTATAGCAGTTTTTTAGTTACTTGCAGGTCAGAAAGGGAAAAAATAGTTTCTCTACTTCTATGAGACCGATACTCGCCTGAAATGCAGTTTAAGAGAATGAAGAAAAGTGTAGGCTTGAACACTCAACTTCAAGTTTACTTTGTGCAGTATTTACTGCTACACAACGAGCAAGCACACAGTCACAAAAGCTCAAAGGAAGATACCACTCCCTCCGTAAACTTTCACATCCTACATTGTTGCTAGTTTGTGCAGTGGCTGGACTTAAAGCTTCAGAGAGAGAGACAAGATTATTTCTACCTTATTTTATTTATTTATTTATTTACACATCTAGTTCTGTAGGACCAAATTGAGGAGCAAGTCACCAAGGTGATGGAACACATAAGTACATGAAATTACAACGTAAAAGTATTAACAGGTAAAATAAAATGTTTATGAACCCAAGCCATAAATTTAAGTAGACACAATCAACAATATAATGTAAGAATGAGCTTAATTTCTCAAGAAACTCCTCAAATGAATAGGAAGAGTTACCCATGAGGAAACTCTTCAGTTTTGATTTGAAACCATTTTAAGTCAATAACTTGGACTTGTTTGTCTACTATAACAAAATATGGGGTGGCAGCTTCTTGTTATCATATTTATGTGATAACAGACAATGTGAAAATTTATACAGAATATTTTCAAAACATTTTTCTTCTGCAGCAGTGAGTGTGTAGAGCCTTGAACTGAAATCTGTGGTTGCTTTCTGTGAACATCATTTTCACCCACACGATTCTCTCTGGAAATTACAGTATGAAGATCCTGGACTGTTGTAAGTGCATCTTTGTATAGACTCAGACCTTTAGATAAACCCATATGAAATAATCACTCAGGTTGTGATTGGGACTATAGGAGGATATTCCAGACCATGTCCAGTGAATGCTAAGGTGTCCATTGCAACAGTCCAATCTCTGAACATCGCCGAAAGGAAACTGAAGATGTCTGCAGTATGGTGTGGAGATGCTCAGTGCTGCATGAACGAGAAGTTTTGGAGTATTTGGCAGTAGTGTGCATCTGGTACAGATTTGTGTTCCAGTAACTGTCTATATTTGTCTGCTGTGACAGTTCACTCAATAAAAATTGGTCCAGTAATGCATTGTGCATTATTTATGGCAGTGATTTTTTGTGGATGAAATGGCACAGCAGCTTGAAATTGTGGATTCATAGTATCCCAGTGCCACCACTTATGTTGGTTGATGTACACATGGAAATCACTTAACCAGACCTGATCCTTTTCTGCTGTCCCATTTCCAGAGGCCTCAGTGATGTAATTTATAAGAGAGTAACCCCACTCCACATCCCTGTCTTTCAAAGATTGGCACAATTGAATTTTGTATGGGAAAAGGCTACTTATCTCTTTCATTATCCTCTGGAGAAATTGCTATAGAATCCAGATTTTCTGTGCTGCATGTCTTGTTGATGTATTGGGTTCCTCACTCAATATGTTTCAAACTTGGTCCACATTCTCCAGGGTTACGACTGAGGCTGGTCATCTTGAGTGCCCCTTCCTGGAATTGTGTAGGGATCTGTTTTTTCCAATAATTTTCATTGACATGGTAAGAAAACAGGGAAGACAATGCACAAAATCCATATCAGAGGGTGGATAAATTTTGCCTTCACAACTGGACTTCACTTCTGTGCTGAAATCTTATAAAGAAATGGTCATTCTGGGTGGTGCTGTCCTTGACTCAAATGTACTGTGTCTCACCACAATATGTCCAGGATTTGCATATAATCTGTTCATGATAAACAAACATTGTTCCAATGTTAGTGCTTCCATTCCAAAATGTGAACCAAGACATTGGTGAGTGAGCTGTAGAATTTTGAGAACTACAATGCAACAGTATCACACAGAGAATCATTTATGGCATACGATTAAACCATGGTAGTCAAGCATTTTCTAACGCCTATTTTGTGCCACCCTGTTCCTTTTTCCATATTGTTGACTTCATTTCTTATGATTAAGTGAAAAAAGGATTTAAAAATTCTGGATTTGGTGTGCAAATTTGTGTAATGAAAATATTTTTGTTTTATTTTCATTTTCCCACAACATAAAGTTGATCTCAAAACAAACTTTTTTTTCAGGGCAATGGAAAAAACAGGCCCAGATGTGTGCTATGTGGAAATGGCCCAGGAGGTACTACATTCCATCCAGAAGACTGGTATTTCTTCAGTTGCTTCCAAATGGTAAGATATCTGTTATTCTCTCTTAGTGAAAAGTTGTAGTTGAATGCTAAGTTAATCTTTTCTTATGAACTATAAAACTGTTTGCTTAGTTAACTCAATGATTATAATTTCCTGTTTTGTTTTACATACAGTGGTTGTGAACAACTTTGCAAAAATGTTGTAAAGAAAAATTTATTAATTGTATACAGTATTAGATACCAGAAATATCTTAGCACTGGGGTTCATTCACAAATTATATTTTCTAGATGGCTAGTCAATATGTCATCCATTGCCCTCCTTCTTTTTTCAGCATGGGCCACATATATACAATTGATTAAAAGCATATTCTGGGAAATGTCAGAAGAATTTGTGTCTTCCACTATGTGTGCAAGTGTTTAGGGGTGGGGGAATGATTTCATGCTTAGACTTATTGAGCTCTGTGCATTGTTTTTCTCACAGTGCACTGTTCTAACTGCCTTCTTCAAACTGTGTACACCAATCTTTTCCTATAATGAAGTCTTCATAATCAGCCAGTACTTTCATTTGTTCTGCCACATTATTCTGTCCTTTGTACTCTATTTTGACTTCTCTACTACCAGGTTCATACTAACCCTATACAGTAGGTTACTTCCTGTAAAGACTGCTGATTGTCCACTGATCTTACTTTATCATCCTCCCTCCACTATAATTTATGGTGTTCTTCTGTATATAAAGGAATTCTCAATCTGATTATGAAACCAACATTTATTTCTTATGCATATATTTAATGTAGTATGTTGTAATGGCACTCTCTTATGTGTTTCAACTTGATTGTTGTGTTAACTTTTGTCAAAACATCCATTGCATAATGTGAACTTTCATGTCTCTTTTCTTTAAGATCACCTAAATGCAATATAATCATGTACTGTTTACATGAACTTCATTAATGATTGTTAACTTGTACCACCCCAGCTAATAGTCACTCAAAAGATCTGTGAACTATTTAGGTAAATGAAACTCATTACATTATGTTACTCAAAGAAAAGCATTGCAGAATCCATGGCATTTGGTTTCACACATTAAATAATTCCAGAATGTATGCTCATTGCCTGGGAGAGGCCATTTCATTCAAGATTTCTTATTACATTCAAACTTAAAATATCTACCAGATGTCTGTGTGTGGACTGTGTGTTAATGACATGGGTGCTAATTTGGTGGATCTAGTCTTTTGCCATGATGAGAGAGACATTGAATTAGAGACAGGCACAATAAAAAGACTTACCACTGAGCTTTCGCCCAAAAACCTTCTTCAGAAAATAAAAGAAAACACACACACATTCACACAGCAGGCACAACTCATGCACACGACTGCTATCTCAGGTCGTTCAGGCCAGTCTGTAGTGGTTATGTTGACTGAAAGCAGCAGTCCAGAATGGGCTAGGGAAGGGGGAGAGGTAGTAGGGTATGGGTGGGCGGAGAGATAGAACAACACTGTCTGGCAGGGCATGCAGGGAATAGAAGGCAGTGGACAAAGCTCCCAGATGCAGCGTCAGCAGGGTGTTTGGAGTGGGGGAGGGGGGGGGGGGGGACAGAAAGGGGAAAGGAAGGGTGAATGTGTTGACAGATTGTGCCACACAGTGACAGTGAGGAAGTGTAAATTGGGAGGAGGTGAAGGACAGATGGGGTGGAAACTGTTGGACAGAGGATGTGGGGCAGTAGGTTATCATAGTCTGAGACCAGGATAATTTTAGGAGTGGAAGGTGTGTTATAAGAATAACACCCATCTGCCCAGTTCAGAAAAGCTAATGGTGGAGGGGAGGATACAGATGGCTGGTGTTGTGAAGCACCAATTGTAATCAAGCATGTTACTTTCAGCTGCATTTTGTGCCACATGGTGGTGCACTTCGCTCTTAGCCACTTGAAGATTTGATGACGATGTCAGAAGACAAAAGAGCATGGAGAGTTACCATAGGAAAACCTACATATGGGCAGATCACATGATGATGATGATGATGATGATGATGATGATGATGATGATACTTATACTTATACTTATACTTATACTTATACTGATAATGATGATTCATCCTGGTGGACACGTGATTGGTAGTCATACCAATATAAAAAATTGTGCAGTGATCGCAGCTGAACTGGCATATGACATGGCTGCTTTCACAGCTGGCCCAGACCATAATGGGGTAGGATAAGTCTGTGACAGGTCTGGATGGATGGATTGGGCATGTCTTGCACTTGAGTCTTCCACAGGGGTATGATCCCTGTGGTAAGAGACTGGGGCTGACAGTGGTGTAGGGATGGACTGGGATGATATGAAGGTTGGGTCGCTGATGGAACATCACTTTAGGAGGGGTGGGAAGTATTTTGGGTAGGATGTCCCTCATTTCAGGCCCTCTTGTAGGATGTGGTTCAGTTTTCCAATTCGGGGGGTACTGGGTGATGAAGGGGACACTCCTTTGTAACAGAGAAGCTGGTGGTGGAAGGGAGGATCCACATGGCCCATATTGTGAAGCAGCCATTGAAATTGGGCATTATATATTCATCTGCATGTTGTTCTGCTACATATAGAATGGAACAATCCTGCCAGTCTCAACAATTCAACCAGTCTTACCATAATACAGCAGGATTTAAATATGAGGTGTTCTGTATTTCAAATATTTTTTATTGTTATAGATACAGGCCTTTACATCAAACCTTATGTAAGGGACATGCTTTCTGGGGATTGCTAGATGAAGGAACTGGCTTTGCTTTTGTGTTGTCAGTTTTAGGTTCAATCTCTCAACAAATACTTTACACAAATTTTATGCTGCTAGCAGATCTAACAAATGAACGGGATTTCAGATTCTGTTTTTATTTTAACTGCCTTACCCAGTGTCCAGATCTCTGACACCCTACCAGTCCTAATTCATCTTTGACTGTTTTTAATGACCTCACTGTCAACGTAATGTTAAATACTAATCTCCAACACCTCCTAATACAGGAACATTTTAAATATGCCAGAATTTGTAGAATCAGGTGCTGTAGTACTTTGGGATGGATCCAGTCAGGTCTTGGGGGTTAGGCAGTGATGTGTAGACTAGTGGAACAAGCAGACAATCCCAAGTGGTTGGTAATGATAGAGTTCATCCAGTGAGTGGCTGCCAGCATACATTTTACCTAAGGACCACAAAGATAAGATAAGGGAAATTATGGCTTGTACGGAGGCTGTGTTTGCAAGTGGAACAGGAAAGGAAATGACTAGTAGCAGTACAAGGAACCCTCTGCCAAGCAGCACACGGTTGCTTGTTGAGTATGTATGTAGGTGTAGATGTAGAATGGCCTGCGAGAAATGAACTTCAGAAGACAGTGAATGTTGACACAAAGTATGACAAATCCAACCAGGGTGTAATTCAAATTGAGATAAATAAATGCAAAATATATCTATTTAAAAAGAACAGGCATAAATTTACTTGATGCCTTCCTAAGAGAGAGTCTCCACGCCTTCCAATCTGACTATGTAAGTGTAGTCCAGATGTCATTTAAATTCAAAGAAATGCTACTGACAGCAAGTTTGGTACTGATTGCCCATGGCTCACAAAACAGGTCAGAACACTGCTGCAGAAACAATGCAAAAAGCATGACAAATTTAAAAGAACACAAAATCCCCAAGCTTGGCAAAGTTTTACAGTTGCTCCAAATTTTATGTGATAGTCAATGTGAGATGTTTTTAATAGTTTCCACAATGAAACTGTCTCAAAATCTGGCAGAAAACCCAAACATATTCTGGTTATTAGTAGGGTACACCAGTGGCACTCTACTATTAAACATGGTTTTACCAAATTCCTTCACCAAAGAAGGCAAAGTAATGATTCCAGAATTCAAATCAAGAACAACTGCTAACTTCAGTAACTTAGATGTAGGTTCAGATTGGGTACCAGTTATGTTCCTTTCAGACTGTGCTGATACAATATCATAATATTTAACAATCGTATACAACCGTTCGCTCATTGATAGATCTATTCCTAAAGACTGGAAAGTTGCACAGATCACACCAATACTTACGAATGGAAATACGGATAGTCCACTGAATTACACACACACATCACTAACTTCAATTTGCAGTAGGATTTTGGAACATATACTTCATTCGAACATTATGGATTACCTCAAAGAAAACAATTTATTGACATATAGCCAACATTGATTCAGAAAATATTGTTCTTGTAAAACACAAGCAGCTCTTTATTCTCTCAAATTAATGAGTGCTATTGATAGGGGACGTCAAATTAATTCCTTATTTTTAGATTTCCAGAAGGCTTTTGTGCCATTCCTCATAAGCTACTTCTCATCAGATTGTGTGCCTACAGAGTATTGTTCCAGTTGTGCTACTGAATTTTTTTATTTCCTATCAGAAAGGTCATGTTTCATAGTAACAGACAAGGTGTCACCAAGTAAAACAGAAGTAATATCTTGTATTCTCCAAGGAAGGGTTATAGTCCCTCTGCTGTTCCTAATCTATATAAATGATTTAGGAGACAATCTCAGCAGCACACCCAGATTGTCTGCAAATGATGATTTCATTTACTGTGACTAGATGGTCAAAATCAATAGCAAAATGATTATCTGTATGGTGCAAAACATGGCAATTGACTGTAAAGAATGAAAAATGTGAAGTCATCCAGATGAGTACTGAAAAGAATCCTCTAAATTTTGGTTACATGATAAATCACATATATCTAATTAGGGATTAGAGTTACAAATAACTTAAATTGTAACAATCACATAGGTAATGTTGTGGAGAAAGCTAACCAAAGACTGTGATTTATTGGCAAAACACCTACAAAATGCAACAGCGCTACTAAAGAGACTGTCTACACTATGCGTGTCAATCCTCTTCTGGAGTACCGCTGTGCAGTGTGGGATCTGCATCAGATAGGATTGATGGAGGACATTGAAAAAGTTTAAAGAAGAGCAACTCTTTTTTTTATAATGTCTTGAAATAGGGGAGAGAGTGCCAGTGGTATGATATGCAAATTGGGATGACAATTTTTTTTTTTTTTTTTTTTTTTTTTTTTTTTTTTTTTTTTTTTTTTTGTTTTGGCAGAATCTTCTTACAAAATTTCAGTCACCAACTTTCTCCTCCAATTGTGAAAATTTTTGTTGGTACCCACCTAACTCAGAAGTGTGTTCCTGGAGCCACTCTGTAGCAATTCTGGATGTGTGGAGTGTCACATTGTCCTGCTGGAATTGCCCAAGTTTGTCGGAATGCACAATGGACATGAAT
The DNA here is from genome assembly GCF_023897955.1 of Schistocerca gregaria. Lineage (NCBI taxonomy): Eukaryota > Metazoa > Arthropoda > Insecta > Orthoptera > Acrididae > Schistocerca > Schistocerca gregaria. Next base: position 307,316,106 of record NC_064931.1, read on the forward strand.
GGATGCAAATGATCAGACAGGATGCTTACATAGGTGTCACCTGTCAGAGCTGTATCTAGATGTATCAGGGGTCTCGTATCACTCCAACTACACATGCCCCATGCTATTACAGAGCTTCCACCAGCTTGTACGGTCATTTGCTGACATGCACGGTCCATGGATTCATGATGTAGCCTCCATACATACACATCCATCCACTCAATACGATTTGAAATGAGACTCGTCCAATCAGGCAAAATGTATCCAGTCATCAACAGTCCATTGTCACCATTGATGGGCTCCGAAACCCCTTTTGGAGATGTTTCGTTGAGTGGTTCATGCGCTGACACTTGTTGATGACACAGCATTGAAATGTGCAGAAGGGTTGCACTTCTGTCACAGTGAATAAATCTCTTCAACTGTTATTGGCAGCAGTGATGTCAGAGATTTGATGTTTTACCGGTATCCTGATATTTATGATACACTTGTGAAAATGGCATATGGGAAAATCCCCACTTCATTGCTACCTGGGAGATGCTGTGCTCCATCACTCATGTGCTGACTGTAACACCACATTCAAACTCACTTAAATCTTGATAACCTGCAATTGTAACAGCAGTAACCATACTAACAATTGCACCAGACACTTGTCTCAAGTTGATTCCGTATTTCTAGATTTCCGGAAAGCTTTTGACACCGTTCCTCACAAGCGACTTCTAATCAAGCTGCGGAGCTATGGGGTATCGTCTCAGTTGTGCGACTGGATTCGTGATTTCCTGTCAGGAAGGTCGCAGTTCGTAGTAATAGACGGCAAATCATCGAGTAAAACTGAAGTGATATCAGGTGTTCCCCAGGGAAGCGTCCTGGGACCTCTACTGTTCCTGATCTATATAAATGACCTGGGTGACAATCTGAGCAGTTCTCTTAGACTGTTCGCAGATGATGCTGTAATTTACCGTCTAGTAAGGTCATCCGAAGACCAGTATCAGCTGCAAAGCGATTTAGAAAAGATTGCTGTATGGTGTGTCAGGTGGCAGTTGACGCTAAATAACGAAAAGTGTGAGATGATCCACATGAGTTCCAAAAGAACTCCGTTGGAATTCGATTACTCGATAAATAGTACAATTCTCAAGGCTGTCAATTCAACTAAGTACCTGGGTGTTAAAATTACGAACAACTTCAGTTGGAAGGACCACATAGATAATATTGTCGGGAAGGCGAGCCAAAGGTTGCGTTTCATTGGCAGGACACTTAGAAGATGCAACAAGTCCACTAAAGAGACAGCTTACACTACACTCGTTCGTCCTCTGTTAGAATATTGCTGCGCGGTGTGGGATCCTTACCAGGTGGGATTGACAGAGGACATCGAGAGGGTGCAAAGAAGGGCAGCTCGTTTTGTATTATCGCGTTATAGAGGAGAGAGTGTGGCAGATATGATACACGAGTTGGGATGGAAGTCATTACAGCATAGACGTTTTTCGTCGCGGCGAGAGCTTTTTACGAAATTTCAGTCACCAACTTTCTCTTCCGAATGCGAAAATATTTTGTTGAGCCCAGCCTACATAGGTAGGAATGATCATCAAAATAAAATAAGAGAAATCAGAGCTCGAACAGAAAGGTTTAGGTGTTCGTTTTTCCCGCTCGCTGTTCGGGAGTGGAATAGTAGAGAGATAGTATGATTGTGGTTCGATGAACTCTCTGCCAAGCACTTAAATGTGAATTGCAGAGTAGTCATGTAGATGTAGATGTACAGGGTGGTCCAGTGATAGTGACCGGGCCACGTATCTCATGAAATAAGCATCAAACGAAAAAAACTACAATGAACGAAACTCGTCTAGCTTGAAGGGGGAAACCAGGTGGCGCTATGGTTGACCTGCTGTATGACACTGCCATAGGTGAAACAGATATCGACTGCATTTTTTCAAAGTAGACACCCCCATTTCTTTTTATTACATACCCGTGTAGTATGTAAAGAAATATGAATGTTTTAGTTGGACCACTTTTTTCGCTTTGTGATAGATGGTGCTGTAATAGTCACAAACGTATAAGTACGTGGTATCACGTAACATTCTGCCAGTGCAGACGGTATTTGCTTCGTGATATGTTACCTGTGTTAAAATGGACCATTTACCAACTGCGGAAAAGGTCGATATCATGTTGATGTGTGGCTATAGTGATCAAAATGCCCAATGGGCATGTGTTATGTATGCTGCTTGGTATCCTGGACATATCATCTGAGTGTCCAGACCATTCGCCGGATAGTTACGTTATTTAAGGAAACAGGAAGTGTTCAGCCACATGTGAAATGTCAACCACGATCTGCAACAAATGATGATGCCCAAGTAGGTGTTTTAGCTGCTGTCGCGGCTAATCTGCACATCAGTTCTGAACACTTTCTCGAAAAGCTGTCTTGAGCAACTAATCCGACAACTCACATGCAATGGAAATATTTTAGTCCTCGTAGTTACAAATATTGCTGAACTTATAACACTGGCTGTATATAGAGAAAAGAATTAGTGATTATGTCATCACATCTATGATGGCTACTTAAGTTAAAAAATCCGTGAAAGATGCTAGAAGAGTTTTTTATGCTGGAAAGAGCAGAAAAAAAATTGTTAGCATTCTACTTAGAGAATGAGCGGACGTCATTTAGTTTTGGACATACAGGAATTATGGGCAAGATTTTTTTTCAAAAAAAGGAAAGGAAAATGAAAGAAAAGCACTGCCCAAACAAGCCTTAAAGGTCAAACTATGCCGACTGGCTGCCACGTCATCCTCAGCCCTTTGGCATCACTGGATGCAGATACAGAGAGGCATGTGGTCAACACATCGCTCTCCCAGCCATTGTTAGTTTTCGTGACCAGTGCCGCTACTTCACAGTCAAGTAGCTCCTCAGTTGGCCTCACAAGGGCTGAGTCCACCCCACTTGCCAACAGCACTCAGTTGACCCGGATGGTGACCCATCCAAGTGCTAGCCAACTGCGACAGTGCTTAACTTTGGTGATCTGACAGGAACCGGTGTAAACACTGCGGCAAGTCATTGGTGGGCAAAGTTTAAACTGATTGTTAAGTTAATCGTGCTCTGGATATGTTTGCACTGGGTAAGTGGATTAAAAACAGAAAAGACCCAATGTCGTTTTAGTATCTGCACAGGCATGATAACGCCGCTACTGTACACTGTCGGCATGGGTTCTTCACGGGCTGACAGTGAGCTGATAACAATATGAGAACCCTACACCATGAGAGGAAATGAACTTACCATGTGAGTCAATCTACAGGAAGTAGAGGCATGCCCCTCTGCCCTTACTGAGTGACACAAGTGCCTTCCATGGCAGGTTTCTGAAATGCTCCACTGCTCTACCCATGCCACCTCATGTGCCTCCATCATGATGTCAGCTGGCTGGATACTAAAGTAGTTTAATTACAAAATTCTGAAAATGCTGAGAAAATGGAGATTGTTGTATTCACAGTTCAAAAAAGAATACAAAAATGCCAGTAGGCAGAAGTTAGTAGAAATTCGTGCATCTGTAAAAAGGTTGATGCACGAAGCATACAATCACTACCAGCATCATGTGTTAGCTACAGATCTTGCCATCAGCTGTAGAAAATTCTGGTCACATATAAAATCACTAACTGGATCAAAGGCTTCTATTCAGTCACTTTCAGATCAGGCTGGCATGGCAAAAGAAGGCAGCAAAATGAAAGCTGAAGTTTTCAATCTTGCATTTAAAAAATAATTTGTGCAGGAGAATCATATAGACATACCATCATTCAACCGCCACACAAACTGCTGTATGGAGAACATAAAACAAAGGCATATGATATCCTGTGAAGCATGGATGAAGGGCAACAGGCAGATTCTACTTTCATAGATTTTCAGAAAGCATTTGACAGAGTGCACTGTCAATGAAGTTACAAGCATATGGAATAGGTTCACAGATACATGAGTGGCTTGCAAAAATTTTAAGTAATAGAATCCAGTACATTACCTTGGATGACGAGTGTTCATCAGAAACAAAGGTATTTTCAGGAGTTCTGCAGGGAAGAGTAATAAGGTTGCATTTGTTGTCTAAGTACGTAAACGATCTGCAGCATTCTCTGACTATTTGCTGATTACACTATAATGTACTGGAAAGTGTCATGCTGCCTTTGAATGGCTATAGGAGGATACGAGATGACTTGGAGAGAGTTCTATTTCATGTGGTGAATGGCAGCTTTCTTTAAATGTGGGAAAATGTAAGTCAATGAAGGTGAGTAGTATAAGCAGTCCTGTAGTGTTTGATTACAGTATCAGTAGTGTGCTGCGTGACACAGTGATGGCTTGTAAATATATAGGCATAATGTTGCAAAGTGGCATGAAATGTAAAATGCACATAAGGTCAATTATAGGGAAGGCAAATGCTTGGTTTAGTGGGTTAAGTCTCTATAAAGGAGACTGTGTACAGAAGACTTGTGCAACCCATTCTTGAGTACTGCTCAGGTGTTTGGGACCCCACAATGTAGGATTAAAGAAAGAAATTGAAGAAATTCATAGGCTTGGTGCTATATTTTTTTCCTTTAGGTTTGATCAGCATGCAGGTATTATGGAAATGTTGTGTGAACTCCAGTGGGAATCCCCAGAGGGATAAGATATTCTTTTCACAAAACACGATTGAGAAAATTTAGAGAACTGGTATTTGCAACAGACTGCAGAACAACCCTACTGCAAGCAACATACGTATCATATCATTTAAGGACAGTGAAGACAAGATAAGAGAAATCAGGGTTCAAATGTAAGTATATAGACATCATTTTTTCCTCACTCCATGTGTGAATGGAACAGCAAAGGGAATGACTAACAGCTGTACAGGGTACCCTCCACTATACATCGTATGGTGACTTGTGGGGTAGGTATGTAGGTGTGGGTATGAAAAGTTACCCATATACCAGCACATTAGTATTGTAGAATTTAATTCTTGATGCTAATCAAATAAATTTACATGTTTTTTGAAAAGGTTATCTGCAAATTGCCGTCCACAAATTACAACACCGGATCTATTGCTGTCTAATAAAGCCTCTCGAAAAGCAGAGAACTTCCTTGGTTTTGTCAAGCAGCTAGATTCTTTGACACCAACAAAAGCATCATCAGTAACAGGTAAGAATTTCACATGGTGGAGTTATATTTCTTCCCATTAAGTTACCAGCAGTCATGTTCATTTTACACACAACTTTGGTCATATATTGTGATCATGTGTGATGATTAAGCTGGATTATTTCACTTGCTATCATGTCTCTGATATGTATCCACAGACTTTATTTGCTGGTGGCTTAAGTATATGGCATGTATAAAAGGTGTCGATAAAGTTTCTACAAAGAAAGTATGTAAGAAGAGATTAATAACAAGTTATGTATGTTTTGTTAGTTCTTCTCAACATAAAATCTGACCAAGGTTGTGTGTTTACGAGGTGTGTGAGAAAAGTAATGAGATTGATGTTTTATCTGCCAAAGTTGTTATTTTTTATTTTATTTTATTTTCAAAAAACAATATTGTTCCCTTCAATGTAGTACCATTTGGCACCTATACATGGGTAGAGTCATTGTTCCCATACTTGGCAGCAGGGCTGCAAGGGTTCAGCTGGTAGAGCCTGTAATAAGATAAGTCACATTCTTTTGAATATTCTCCACAGTCCCAAAATAATGTCCTTTTAAGACAGTTTTCAATTTCAAGAAAAGAAAATAGTCACATGGACTCTGATCAGGTGAATAGGGTGGCTGTGGAGCAATAGAAATCCCTTTTGAGGTCAAAAATTCCATGATAGGGTGGCCATGTGACATGAGGCCATTTCATGATGCAGCATTCACTTGTCTGCATGTCCAGTCTCACTCAGTTCACCCATTCCTGAACCTTTCAAGGCGTCTTTTTAAAACACTCGGTTGACAGTCTGTTCTGGAAGAACAACTTCTTTATGAAAGGTACAGCAAATCAGCATTGTTTTGATCTTTGATTTGCTCATTTTATCTTTTTTTCAGTCAAGGAGATGTCTTAGTGTGCCATTCCTTGCTTTGCCACTTTGTCTCAAGATCCTACTCAAAAATCCATGATTTATCATCTGTGACCACACAACTGAACTATTCGTGGTCATTGGCAATCCTCTCAACAATATCAACACATCTCTTCGATTGTTCTTCTGCTCAGTTGTGAGGTTTTTTCAGCACCATTTTGGCATGGACCTTTTGCATGTGCATATCTTTGCACAAAATTTGATGTATGGTGAAGGTGTTTAAGTTTACAAAGTCATCCATCAACCTTATTGTTAAATGTGGGTCTCATCTCACAAGAGCATACACATGTTTGATGTTTTCATTGGGACGTGTCCTCTTGATAAGGAATGTTGCCCTATAGGCCTGTTTCAGCTTCTCAGAGGCCCTGCTCACTGATTCCTCAAGTTTAACACAAAACTTGCTAGCATAACATTGCTTTCAAGTCTGCTGTTCCATTATCATAACACACAACAAAAGCACAGTTTCACTGATGAATCTCTCAAAAGTTATATGGTGGCTGTATGAAGCTGAAACTCTGGCTGAACACCTGGAAGAGATGAACACACGGTCTACACAAGTAGACCGGCCATTGTGGCTGAGCGGTTCTAGGCATTTCAGTCTGGAACTGTGCGACTGCTACAGTCGCAGGTTCGAATCCTGCCTTGGGCATGGATGTGTGTGATGTCCTTGGGTTAGTTAGGTTTAAATAGTTGTAAGTTCTAGATGACTGATGACCTCAGATGTCCCATAGTGCTCAGAGCCATTTGAACCATTCTACTCAAGTAGAACAACACAGCATTGCCATATTACTCGCAGTGTCCTCAGTCTCATCACTTTTCTGACACACCTCATGTTATGTGGTTAAACTACTAATGGATGACACCAAAGATTCCATTTGCTTAAAGGCTGTCTGCTTCTCCCACAGAAATAGCCTGCCATTCCACAGTGTGCTTGTACTTGTATGGAATACACAGTGAAAAACCATTTTCAATTTTTATGATACCCTATATGTCGATGAATTCTTTCTATGCAAAATCAGCAGTCCATCACAAATATACATTGTCAGTTTTCTTGTAAATGTAAGTACTAAATCACAGTATTAGTTTCCACATGCCTGAAACATAAGCAATCACCTTAGTTTATTCCACAGAGCTGTCACTGTCCTCTAGTGTAAACTACAGGTACAAATACTGCAGACATGATTTCATAGCTTATGAAGTCACTGACATATTCACATCGTTCCTAGTTGAGATGTGAACCTTATTAAAATCTGCAGAAATTTCTCCCCAATGTTATGCATGAGAATGGTGAAGGTTTTTGTCTTTCACACTACCATTGGAGTTCTGTGGTAACCATTGCTGTGGGTTAATGATACAGCACAAGTTTTACTAGTTATGATGTTAATAAAGCTGAGACACTAATTTGTCTTTAAACAGAGAAATTTGGAACTGTTTTAAAGATATTTTTAACAATGAGAACTTTTTCCTTTGAGATGGAAAGAGAATGTGGTAATCAATTTCTTATAAGAAAGATCATAAAGATTTTAGAGTAGTTAGTAGATGATATCTTGTGCTGCTTGTAGATTTAGATCAGTTGCCCACATCTCATAAATGTTGCCTTCTGCAAGGCAGCACATATGCTATTTTTGCTTCTGGTGATATCTTTGTATTGAGAACAGCATACCTCATTCTGTTTTCCAGTAATTCCTTATACAATTCACATACTTGGTCTTATATTGTGTAAGCTTATATTTTGTGTGGTAGGGGGTGACGTGGAATACTGTTAAAGATTTCATAAAGTTCAGAATCACTTTGTCAAGTAGAGTTCTGATATATTTACCCTTCTGAATGTTGTAGATAACAAGGGAAATGAGTTTCACATATTCAACTACAATCAAAGCTTGATTTCCTTCCTATTTATCAATGTTCCGTATTTTTATAAACATGGGAGATTAAGTATATGGAACCTTTAACTAGGTATTTGCTCTCATACTTGTTATCTGCTTGTCTCTAGAAGATTTATGTACCAAATGTTGGAGAATTTAACTCACTTCCAGGTGTGACAGAAGTGTGATTCAGGTAACAATAATATTATAAGAAATAAGACACCTAATTTCTTACAGCTGCTGCTTACAAATATAAGGAATTTCCACACACAGCATTTTTATTTTTGAATGTGTGCTAGATGTTTTATTAAATCATTGTTAGCTTTTGATTAGTATAAAATTGTTCACTAATATTTTTATGTATGTAACTGATATTGCCACTAATAATTAGTACATTGTGATGCAGTGAAATGGAATGATTTGTGGACAGCAGATAATTACAGTACCAACTCTATCAGACTGCAAAGCATATACATGATTTAATATGAATGAAACTTATTACTAAAACTAAAATCTGTTCATTTCATTTAGGTGATGTCTATAAGATTTCATCCTTGATTGTGCACCTTTGTTGTAGTCAGAGAGTGAAAGATTCCAAAATACTATGTACCATTTACAGCAAACTACTATCAGTTATGAGAGTTTAGACTTGTAAAATCACTGCCCCCCTACTCTCATAAGCCTGCCACCATGTGGACTATGCATTCCATAAATCTTCCCATTTCACTGCTATACCCTCCTGTTGTGAAATCAGTTCTTTAATAAATTGTAACATCACATGCTATTCATTGTCTGTGCCAATTAAGGTACACATAGAAATATAGATTTGCTTAAAGTATATCTGTCTTATTGGTACTCATAATTATTGATGCTCTAAATTAAATCATGTTGATTAGGTAACAGTTTTGTATTACCGAAGAAGCAGCCAGAAGTTACATCGATCTTAAAAAGGCGAAGCAGTCCAGACAAAGGTTATGGGTACATGTCTTCAGGTGCGTTTTTGTGAAATAATATGAAATAAAATGAGAAAATATTATAAAGGAACAATTTTAGCCACATGAAGAATGTATGCTATTTTATGTATATCATATATAATATAGAACTTGAAAGCAGCTCTAAAATTAATGACACAGCATAATTGCATATGGTACTAGTTTCAAGTTCTTTGACATTACACCTCTGAGATTTCATGAGCTTTTTAAGGTACTGTACACTGGGCAAGCTAAAGTACTGTAGTCGTGTGTGTATTGTACCAAATTACTTCAAAATTTTGGCTTGTATAGCATCTTGTAATCAGTCTGTATAGCAGTACAAAGAATATTTGGCTCTGGAAAAGTGAAAATAACATATTGGAAACATCCTATGAGACACGAGAATAGTAGACTACACGAGCAGAGAATACCAGGATCAATTTTAAATTGTGGATCTTACAATGAGATGAAGAAATAATGTGTGTATATGTTTCACCCAGAGTACAAATACAGTTATGATTGCACAGCCAGCAGCATGTTCATCTTTCCTTCTAATAGGGTGATAGAGACATCTGGAAAAAAATTAAAAATCGATGATTTAAAAATCCACAGTAAAATGTTGTTACATAGTTCAAGCTACATTACTTTTTTAAAAAAAAATAATTTCCAGTAGACCATCTCTTCATTCTTCCAAACATGTCTTCAAGGCATTTCTTCCCTGTGTCATCTGGCAACTAAATATAGTCATCATACCATATCAGTGAGACCAATTCATTCATAGAAAATTCCAGTAGAGTATCTGTTTGAGGTAAAAAATCAATCTCACATAACTTACTGCAGATGCCAGTGTAAATTTTTTACTAGCAGTCATGTTGAAAGAATCAGCTCATGAAAGTCAGTCTTGGATATATGATTTTAACACATCTGCCTCATGAGGTAGCTATTTATCTTAATGTCTTTCCCTCATAGATATATTTTCTTTTTTTCCACATTCCCATAAAATAAAGAAAACAGACATCAAGAGTGTAGTAGCACATGCTATGTTCTCCACTGCATACACCGTATGGTGGCTTTTGGATTATAAATGTAGATGTGTGACACACAAAAGCAGGTTGGGGCTTGTTCACCTAGGACCTTGCATTACAAAACTCTCCTAATACATGTTGTATTAGAAAAAATAATAGACATTAGAGGGTGGGGGAACTGAACATAAGCAATGATAGAGCTCCATCTCCACATGTGGTGTACAGTGTTTTCAAACCAGCCAACATTCATTCACAAAGTCGGTATTCATGAGATTCCTACTTGATGGATAAAATAATGGGGAAAGCTCTCTCTTACAGTGATGCGACAGACAAAATTTTGGGATTCAGTTATTTGAACATGTTTGACAAGTCATAACAGGAAGGGCACTAATGAGAAAGAAATCATCGTATGAAATTCTGTGACAAAATACACAGCCTGGGAAAAAAAAGAGAGTGATGCACTCAGAAGACATGGTCAGATCTCAGTATAACTACACACACACACACACACCACTGGTGCATATGTACATGATTAATAGTTGCAAGACTCTGTAACATGTAGAATTGCCAGCAGAATGCACTAGTGTTGCTTACTGTTATGTTGTTACCAGGCCTGGTAGGATGTTCACTGATTAGCCAGAACATTATGACAACCAACCTTCTATTGATATAAACTTGTTCAGGCAATAGCAGCAGCATCTGGCAAGGAATGACTGATTGTCAGACACACACATGGTACATCTAATGTCATTGCTGTCTATGAGTAGAATGGGGAATGTGCATGATGTATCTGAGTTTGACCAAGAGCAGATTGTGATGGCCCAGAGGCTTGGCATGAACATTTCAGAAACTGCATGTATTGTCAGGTGTTCGAGGAGCGCTGTGGTGAGTGTGGCAAAACCAAGGTGAAACTATGTCCTGACATCTTGGGTTTGGGCAGCCACCCCTCGGTACAGGTGTCAGATGTCATAGGCTGGGCATACTGGTAAAACATGACAGGCAGTGAACTGTGGTGAAACTAACATCAGATTTCAGTGCTGGGCAGAGTGCAACTGTGTCTGGAAACACAGTGCACCGAACACTAGTAATGATGGACCTTCCCATCCGGTGACCCATGCATGTCCCAATATTAATATCATGACATCAGCACCTATGCTTGAAATGGGCATGAGACCATTGGCACTGGATGTTGGCGCTGTGGCAGAGTGTTGCATGGTCTGATGAATCCAGATACCTTCTTCATCATGCTGATGGGAAGTCACGAATCTGTCATCTTCCAGGGGAACAGCTCCTTGACACCTGTACCACAGGACGGAGACAAGCTGGTAGTGGCTACATTATACTCTGGGGAACATTCACATGGCGATCCATGGGTCCAGTGTAGCTCATGCAAGGCATCACAACCATCAAGGAGTATCATAAACTTGTTGCAGACCATGTACACTCTTTCATGATGATCATGTTTACTGACAGCAGTGGGCATTATTCAGTAACAAAAAGTGCCATGTCATAAGGCGAGGTGTGTGATGGAGTGGTTCAAGGAACATAGTGGTGAGTTACAGTTGATGTACTCGGCCCCCAACTCACCAGATCTGAACCCAATTGAACACATCTGGGATTGACTGAACATGGCATCAGAGCTCATCACCCCCATCCCTGGAATTTACTTGAATTAGGTGACCTGTGTGTGCAGATGTGGCGCCAACTCCCTCCAGCGACCCACCAAGGCCTCATTGCTTCCCTGCCATAACACATTTACACTGTTATCTATGCCAAAGGAGGACATACTGGCTGTTAGGTAGGTGGTCATAATGTCCTGGCTAATCAGTGTATAAGTAATGTGAACAGTGTCAGATGTTGGGTGATCACTTAAAAGGATGTGGAGATGCTGCCTACAAGTGTGAGGCAATGTTATCACCACCTGACAGAGTTTGAAAGGGGCCTCATTATGGGTCTCCATTTGGACAGCTGATCAAATCATGCAGTATCTAGATTTGTGGGCATTTGGATGTAACAGTGGCTCAATGTCAGACTGCATGGGAATGTTAGGGAAGACTTGTTCACTGTAAGGGCTCTAGTTGACCACGTCTGACCAGCATGATGGAGGATCACCTTATCATGCACCAAGAAGCACATTTCAACCCCATCACATCTGCACTTGCCATCTGAGAACAAGTAATGGTCTCCCTGCAACGTTCTGTGTTATCCTGCACCATTGGTTGGAGATTAGCAGTACACAAGCTAGGGAATTCTCATCCCATGGATATTCTGACATTAATACCACAACACAAATAGCTGTGGGTGAATTGGTGCCATAACTAGGAAGCATTGACTGCTGCTGAATGATGTCGTAATGTGTTATTGTGATAATGCACTACTCCACATAACTTGGGAAAGGTCCAATTCTTCCAATGTTTTGTAGAGGCACAGCATTTTTTCTCCCTATGTTCTGGTGTGGGGAGCCATCAGGTATGACATTAGGTCACATCTGGTAGTGACTGAGGGCAATCTGATGACACAAGGGTACGTCATGGATGTCCTGCATCCTCAGCTTTTGCCTCTCATGTGACATTACTGAAGTGCCATTTTTCAACAGGGCAATGACACATGTCTCTATGAACTGTGTGTATGATGTTGGAATGTTCCTGTGGCCAGCCTGATTCCCACATCTGTACCTGACAGAACATATGTGTGATCAGCTTGGATGTCAACTCTGTCCCAGTACCAGTATCCAGGATATTAAGGATCAGTTACAACAGTTGTAGGCCAAATTGCCTTAGTAGAAAATGCAGTGGTTTTATGATGTCCTTCACAATTAGATCAGTGCATTTGTCCAAGGCCAAAGGGGGTGCAATTTCATACTGATAAAAGGGCTCATCCTGTCAAGTTCTTTGTAAATTTGATTCAATTTTACACTACTTGCCATTAAAATTGCTACACCATGAAGATGACATGCTACAGACGCGAAATTTAACCGACAGGAAGAAGATGCTGTGATATGCAAATGATTAGCTTTTCAGAGCATTCACACAAGGTTGGCACCAGTGGCGACACCTACATCGTGCTGACATGAGGAAAGTTTCCAACCAATTTCTCATACACAAGCAGCAGTTGACTGGTGTTGCCTCATGGAATGTTGTTGTGATGCCTCATGTAAGAAGGAGAAATGTATACCATCACGTTTCTGACTTTGATAAAGGTCGGATTGTAGCCTATCACGATTGCGGTTTATTGTATCGCGACATTGCTGCTCGCATTGGTCGAGATCCAATGACTTTTAGCAGAATATGGAATCGGTGGGTTCAGAAGGGTAATATGGAATGCCGTGCTGGATCCCAATGGCCTCGTATCACTAGCAGTCGAAATGACAGGTATCTTATCCGCATGGCTGCAAGGGATCGTGCAGCCACGTCTCAATCCCTGAGTCAACAGATGGGGACGTTTTGCAAGACAACAACCATCTGCACAAACAGTTGAACAACGTTTGCAGCAGCATGGACTATCAGCTCGGAGACTACGGCTGTGGTTACCCTTGACGCTGCTTCACAGACAGGAGTGACTGCGATGTTGTACTCAACGATGAACCTGGGTGCATGAATGGCAAAACATCATTTTTTCGGATGAATCCAGGTTCTGTTTACAGCATCATGATGGTTGCATCCTTGTTTGGCAACATTGCAGTGAGCGCACATTGGAAGCATGTATTCGTCATCGCCATACTGTCGTATCACCTGGCGTTATGGTATGGGGTGCCATTGGTTACACGGCTCGGTCACCTCTTGTTCGCATTAACAGCACTTTGAACAGTGATCGTTACATTTCAGATGTGTTACGACCCATAGCTCTACCATTCATTCGATCCTAGCGAAACCATACTGTTGCAGGTGCTGTACAGGGCTTTCTGGATACAGAAAATGTTTGACTGCTGCCCTGGCCAGCACATTCTCCAGATGTCTCACCAATTGAAAACATCTGGTCAATGGTGGCCGAGCAACTGGCTCGTCACAATACGCCAGTCACTACTCTTGATGAACTGTGGTATCGTGTTGAAGCTGATTGGGCAGGTGTACCTGTACACTCCATCCAAGCTCTGTTTGACTCAATGCCCAGGTGTATCAAGGTCGTTATTATGGCCAGAGGTGGTTGTTCTGGGTACTGATTTCTCAGGATCTATGCATCCAAATTACATGAAAATGTAATCACATGTCAGTTCCAGTAGAATATATGTGTCCAATGAATACCCGTTTATCATCTGCATTTCTTCTTGGTGTAGCAATTTTAATGGCCAGTAGTGTATAATCACTGTAATAACATAGCATACCCTCTCAACCCTTTAAGTTTCATTTCCTTTCCTCCTCTGCTTCTGGATGCTCTGCTTTTTATGTCAGGCAATTTGTGTACCACATTTATCGCAGCATTTGAATATATTTTTTTACTCATCATATAAAAGTCCATACTAGTCTTGTATTTGGGAGGACATGCATCTATATCTCCATCCAGCCATCCAGATGTTAAGTTTACTGTGGTTTCCATAAACTATTTAATGTAAATATCAGGATGATTCCTTAAAAAAGATTTTACCAATACACACCACATCATTGTCCAATCTGTGCATATGCTCTGGATCTAATGACCTCATAGAAATGAAATGTTAAACCTCAGATCTCCTGTCCCATCTCCGTAGAGACGTATATGATATGATTGTCTTACAGAATTTATGACACAAAGTTCCAAGTCATTAAACACATATAACACTCTGGTGATCTCATGATTTATTGTTGATTAAAATGTATTTACAGAATTTGATGCATCACTAAGTCATAGTGTTTTATCTGCCACAATTAGAGCCACAAATTTCAGTAATTATCTTAAAATGGATGCAAACTAAGTTCTACATTACTATCAGATATGTATTGTTTAGGAGACATATCAATGTAATAGATATTGCTCAGTAGCCCTCTGTATAGTGTCTAATAATTTAATTATGCATCCTGCTTGAATTTTTATGATGATTTTAATGTATAATGTCAAGTTTCACATACAATTTCTGGAAATCAGAATGACTCGAACAAAAATGAAAGTTGTATGCACTAGTCTCTCTCTCTCTCTCTCTCTCTCTCTCTCTCTCTCTCTCTCTCTCTCTCTCTCTCTCTCTGTCAAATGTTATGTCTTGTGTAGGTGTGTCACTACAAGGCTCTACATCAGAAGACTCAGCTAGTCAGGCAACAAGTGTCATGAGTGAAATGAGTGATGAGTCAGCTCCCATTTTGGGTCGGAGAGCTGAAAGAGAACGTATAACAAGACATGGCAGTGTAGACAGATTTTCTGAATCACCTTCAGAACAATCAGAAGAGTCGGAATCTGACTGGGAGGTAATTACTTATCTGTGACACATAATTTATGTATAATAGAGTAAATAATGCAGTAATCTCTTTTATATCTTTTTGTTAAAACATTACAAACTTTTTGACCTACACTTTTTCCTTACATGTATATTTATGTTATTGGTGTGTATATTTATCATTAGTGTGCTATAGTGCTTGAAAATTCCAAGAAGAAGAAAAAGCTGTCACTCATTGCTATATTACAGCAACTTACATTTATAAAATTACTCATACATTTGACTGACAATGAATCTGTCGGCTCTTCTTTTAGGAGTAACAGTGCTATTAGTGACCACATGTCAAGGTAGTTGTTGCCTCAAAATGGGTTGCAGTTTCTAGAAGTTTAGAAATGATCCTCCCATGCAGCCTTTGAAATGGTTAGCTGAGTCTAGGACCATGATGTTTCCCAAATCTGTCCAACAATTTGTTTATAAATCTGGTCTCAAAGATGAAGAAGTTATTAATGAGGATGGAAGTGGATAATGTAACAATATACAAGGGTAATGGAATACTTTTATGTGTGCATTAGCAGAGGTTAGGTGACTGAATCATAGAACACAGCGTTCTGGACTGTAAATTCCTTCTTCTTCAGGGAGACAAGAGAATAATCTCTATTTATACTATTAACTGCCTCTCTGTCATTAACGTAGCAGTATTGCAATCCACTGAAGAGGTATGGATTTGTTAGATGTAGATATTAATATTGCAGTGTGGCTGAGATGAGTCTCTCTCAACTCGTACAGCCACTGGTTATCTGACCTGTAAAAACTGTTGCTTTGAGTGTACCAACAATTTAAGTAGAAAGGAAGTTTTTCTCCTTTTTCTTTTAAAAAAAATTAATGGGGGAGAGGCAGTATAAAAACTGCAGTGGCCCTTGAATGGAAAAATTATTGTCACAAATATGTCATGTATTAAGGAAGTACACTATGGAACATGTACAGGATTGTAGATGTAAGATATTAATGGAGTGAGGCAGTGATTAAATTAAATGATTGGTGACAGCTTCAGACAGTTTTGAACTATCCTCTCATAGCTGAATGTAAGTTCCGAAGGCTTGCAGCACAATAGCACCATAAAATCTGAAGTTCAGTGCTCACATTGTAGGAAGAGGATAAGCATAGGAATGAGGAAATATGGCATCATTGAATGTAAAGATGGTGAATTTTGATATGATTTCCTTCCAAAAGTTAGATCATGTCCAGTGCAAGAACCAATTTCTCAAACAGTCATTGCTACTATCACATGAGCTCATGTTACTTATTTATAGCTTCTAACACTGCATATGCTGCGGCTGTTATAGGGGTTTCCATTAATTTTTTTTACCTTGGAGCGAGAAGAGTTAGTGTTCTGAAGTAGATCTCTTTTCAGGAACATGTCACTGAGGGCAGTCCTTATGATCCAACATCATTTGGAAAGCCTGTAGCATTGGAAATGGATGATATCATACCATCAAAGTAAGTTGGAATTCAGTTGTTCTTTACAACATGTGAATAATTAGTATTCTTATTTCACAATCTATCAAATGTCATTACAAAAATACATCATCCCATTTAAAAGAAACTATAGTTGCTGATTCATATATCAGCAAATAAAAAGTATCCATGCATACTATAAAAGAGAAAGTATGTATGTTTGTTTGTTCCAAATCTCCTAAACCGCTTGATCAGTTTCAACCAAACTTGGTACACATATCACTTACTACCTGGAAAGAACAACAGTGGGGATAAGAACCATCTGTCTCTTGAAGAGGTAGGGGTTGGATAAGGGAAGCATAGTTTATGAACACACTTAACCAAACTATATTAACGACTTGAAAGCAACTTCACACGTGATGTAAAACCTTTACAAGACTTTTCTCATTCACTTCTCCCCCCTCCACCACAAAATGATTAAAGGGAAAAAAATTATCACTTATTACATTTTCACTGTTCATGCAGTAAAGGTGCCATATCAGTCATGACCTATTAATTATAACTTCTTTACTAATAATTGTATTCACAAAACAGTTTGCGGAAAGTATGCATACGTACCATTGAGTATACTTGAGAAAATTATCACTGAATGACACATAGTTCAGGAGATATGATGTCATAAACACTGAGGTGCATGAAAAACTGTTGAATTATGCATGATGTTTTAATTTATTACTTATTTACTACCAACTCTATCTGCAACACATAGATAAATCCACACACACCACTGTATGTACCTGTAAAATTATTTCATTTTACGAGACATAGTTTAGGAGATATGATGTCATGAACATTGAACTACATGAAAACAAAACTGCAGGGTGAAATGCAAAATTATTTCATTGTATGAGACATAGTTTGTTAGATATAATGTAATGAACATTGAACTGCATGAAACCGAAACTGCAGGACAAAATTTGCTAGAGATGAAGGTGAAATATGTCTACAAATATGTGTGAAATTTGTTAAATATATGTGACATAGGCATATGCTGGCAAAGATGTGGGTATACTGTCACTCGAGGAAAACCTTTTTCTGCCACCACATTTGAGGTTATATTCAGTATTAGTGGGGACAATACCAAAATTTTACCAATACAATTTCTGTTAGACATTATTGACCTAGAGTGCATTTAGAGAATATTGCCCATGAATAAATCACTGCATCTGTTATTAAACGTGGCATTATATGAAACTTCCTGGCAGATTAAAACTGTATGCCAGGCCAAGACCCAAACTCAGGAACTTTTGCCATGTGTGGGCAAGTGCTATCCAAGCACGACTCACAACCTGCTCTTACAGTTTTACTTCCACAAATACCTCATCTCCTCCCATGCAAAATTTCACAGATGCTCTCCTGCAAACCTTGCAAGATGAGCACACCTGGAAGAAAGGATATTGCAGAGATATTGCTTAGCCACAACCTGGGGGGACCTGGGGAATTGTTTCTGGAAAGAATCTTCATTCTGCAGCAGTGTGTGTCCTGATATGAAACTTCCTGGCAGATTAAAACTATGTGCCGGACCGAGACTTGAACTTGAGACCTTTGCCTTTTGTAGGCAAGTGCTGTACCAACTGAGCTACCCAAGCACAATTTATGACCCGTCCTCACAGCTTTACTTCCACCAGCACATCATCTCCTACCATTTAAACTTCACAGAAGCTCTGCTGCAAACCTTGTAAGACTAGCACTGTGGAGGTATAGCTTACCTACAGTCTATGGGACTGTTTCCAGAATAAATTTCCATTCTGCAGCGGAGTGTGTGCTGATAAGAAATTTCTTGGCAGACCCAGTTGGTAGAGCACTTACCTGCAAAAGGCAAAGGTCCCTAGTTTGAGTCTCAGTCGGGCACACAGTTTTAATCTACCAGGAAATTTCATATGAGCACAAACAGCTGCAGAGTGAAAATTCATTCTGATGGTACTATGTGCTCAAATGCTTGAAATGGTGTCATATTGACCTTCCCAGAAGACTGGTGACATTAATATCTAAATAAACTGTAGAATTCACAATCTTGGTCACATTTTAATTTAGCTAAACTGATTACTGATTTCAGCTTTATGGCCAACATCAGGTCTTAAAAAGACAGCAGCACTGATAAGGGCAGATGATGAAAATGTCTGATTACTGTATTAAGCAAACTTTGATTCTTATCTTCACTCACATTATTTCACATTCTGTCTCTCTATTTATCCCATTAGATATTATGCACCACCGCTGTTGTTGTCCTGCCTATCCCTGTAATCTGAATTTAATATTTCACCAAACAACAGTCAGCAATGGTACAACATGTACCTCAGCTGTGCCCAGTGTTATTCCGTAGCTACCAGTGAAGCTGCTTCCATATCACTAACACTCCCCCCCACACGCACACACACACAGAGCAAACATACTGGGTCTACAGTGGATTTCCTTTTGGACCAGTTTGCCATTTTCCTAGGAGACTCTTGTCAGTCTTATAACATAGGAGCTTCAAGGAACAAGCAACCACTCCCTCTGTGTAAATGTGAACCTCACATGAAGATATTAGTCCCAGTCCTAACATATGAGCAAATGTCCACCACATCTGTTGTTAAGGTCTGGAGGGACAGCCAATACAGTCATTTTTCACCCACATAGATGCCTACAACCTTCCATTGTCTGTCATTCAATCTCAGGTGAAAATGGAGTACTCAGGTCATTTATATTGGAAGGTAAAGTGGTGTCAGTGATCCCAGGCACCACTGGTGGCATGACAGATGCCATAGCCATCACGCCAGTGGTCCTTTTGCTCCTGCAGATCTGCAGATTGAAGCAGCCACCTGAAGCCTCTTGACTGCAGCCAACACAGCCTCTATCTTTTTACAAACTGTAGTCCCTACTCATCTTCCATTAATAGATACAACTAATTAAACAAGTGAAAGATTTGGAAATGTATAAAGCTGTTCTGTCTAATAGTCTGAAAAACTGAGAGGCAATATTTATGACTAAATCCGACTGAACTACTATTTGCTTCTAACATCTAATGCACATCACTAACACCCATAAAATACACAAAAAATTAAAGGAATAAAAAGTTATATTGAAGACAGAAAGAAAAGAAATTGTTAATGTACACTTCCAGAAAGAAGTGAATAATAAAATGGCCAAATTACACTCTCTGTGCAAACTATGTGCAGTGGCTACTGTTTGTTGTTCACTGCTCAAGCATTGATGCAGAAGCCAGGTACTGAATTATGTTTCGTCAAAGGGTATGGACTTAACATTCTGCATGGATGATGAATGTGTCACTTCTATAAAATCAGTTTACAAATTGTGGAATGTGTGTATGGTAGTGTGCTTTACCAAGCTGAAATAGAGAATAATGCTGAAGTTTAGTAACGGATATGATCATCTTTTCACCAGATGTACTATTTGTTGTTAGTTATAAATTCTTTATAGTATTAACACAATTTTCAAGGAAAATGCTTTTAATTTAACTTTAGTAATAAGTTCTGCGTGTATCAGATGTTTTGTGTCATTAAGGAATTCCTTTCTAAACAACCTTCAGTTTTATTAAACTATTTTTTTCGTGAAGTGCTTCACTTTCATACTAGTATGTGTCATTGAATTAAACCTTGTGTTCATAAGTGTGTTGTGAACCTCTTGTCAGTCTGTGTACTTGTTTAAAATAAAACACACAAATTATTAGTGACTGAACACTGCTTATTACTCATAATACATGCTTTTAGTCTAAAAGACTCCCTGAACTAATTACTGTGCCAGAAAGAATCATTAAATAAGACACTTTAATGAGCTGTTTATTTAGAAAAACTGGTGTTGATATGAATCAGAATTTTGATGTTAAATGTTTTCAGAAGACTGAGGTGCATGTCTGTAATGGAATAAATGTAAGATTTATTGTAATATTTGCATTTTCTTTTCTTCCAGACTAACTACAGGAGATGATAATGTGTTGTTCCATTATGTTGATCTTAACATCTGTGAAGGTGTTCTCTTATCGCCTTCAGTTTTCAGTGAACAGATGCAATCACAAAAGATGCAGGAGATTCTCACAAACTTTAAACTCAGCAGCCAAGCTATCCACAAACTTCTACAAAACACTGTTTCATTCAAGGTATTGTTTTTTGTTGTGTGTACTTTTTAACTATGTGTATGATATACTACCAAATGGAACACATTTAAAAAATCCAAAGACATATAAAAGTTTTGAGAAGTTACATGATTTTTTAAACTATATAAAAATATTTAGAGCATTTTCAAATTTAAAGAAAGCTTTTGACAGTGTTTATTGGAATACACTCTGAAATTCTGAAGATGGCAGGGATAAGTACAGGAAGTGAAATGTTAGATGTAACTTGTATGGAATGGATAGTTTCTTGAAAAGAAATGAATAGATGAAGATCAACAAAAGTGAACCGAAGGTAAAAGAATGTACTAGTTAAGTCAAGTGATGCAAAGGGAATTAGATAATGACATGAAACAGTAAAATTAGTTTATGAATATTGCTGTTTGGGCAGCAAAGTAACAAATGAAGCTCAAAGTAGAGAAGATATATAGAATGAAAACTAGTAATAGCAAGAAACAGATTTCTGGAAAAAAGAAGTACTTTAATAGCTAATATAAATTTGCATGTTAGCAAGACTTTTATAAAAGTATTTGTTTGCAGTGTATCCTTATATGGAAGTAAAACATGGACAGTGTGCAGTGTAGATCAGAAGAGAAACATAGTGCTGCAGAAGGATGTTGAAGGTTTGATGGATAGATTGAATAACTAATGAATAGCTCTTGAACTGAATGAGAGAAAAAAGAAATTTGTGACACACTTGACTGTAGACTGAATGAGTTCATAGGATACTTGCTGACGCATCAAGGAATCATCAGTATGGTAATGTGGGAAGTGTAAACATTTTAGAGGGAGACCAAGGCTTTACACGGTAAGCAGGTTGAAGAGAATCTAGGTTGCAACAGCTGTGCAGAGTTGAAGAAGCTCCCACAGGATATACTAATATAGAGTGCCACATCAGACCAGTCATTGGACCGAAGACCACAGCAACAACATGTAAAAATTACATGTGAAAACTGTAGTTGCTGAAGTGAAAATAATGATAAACTTCAGTAACATCAAAAGTGGTTAAAGGATGGGAAAATGATTCAGAACTGAATTCTCATGGTTCCCATCAACCATGAAATCTATGTGTCATGTTTCATAATATTATTTGAGTAAAATAATTTGTTTTGATATAATTAAACAAAGGAAACTCCAGACTGGAATATCAACAGTGTAAGGAAAAGATAGATTGCTAGTTATTGTATGTTGCAGACAGTCATAACTAGAAGACTTCATCAGAAAGGAAACACAAACACACACATTCATTCACACAATCAGTCACATGTCACACACATGTGACTGTCATCTCTGGCAGCTCTGACCTGGATGCAACTGTTACTTTTGGCAGTCCAGTCCCTGCACACACTGCCAGACAGTGCTCTTCTCTCCCTCCATCTGTACACTGTTATCCCTTCCCTTTCCTCACCCCCTCCAGATTACTGCTTCCATTCTATGTGACAGCTGCACTCCAATCTGAGCTGCCGGAGATGGTGATCATGTGCGTGCGAGGTGCTTGTTTGTGTGAATCAATACATGTGTGTTTCCTTTTCTAATGAAGGCTGTGGCTGAAACCAATATGTGTAAGTATCTTTTAGTTGTGCATGTCTGCCACTTAATGTGTCATCTTTACAGTAAATAGCAATCTGTCTTTTCCTTACATCGTTGTTATGATATAATTTTGTTACGGTGGTATTCATACCTAAGAAGTTGCTTCCTAACAACCTAAACTGGTAACTTCGAACAATACATGCAGATGCACAGCATAAAACTACACTTTGCAGGTAGCTAATCAAGTATTTCTCCCGCTGCATAACAGGCAATTGTGATCCAGAAACTTACATTTGAACTGTCACTGACAGCAAGTAATTTTTCCAAGCTTTGTGTAATTGCAATAGGCACATAACTCTCTTGCTTCAGGAGTGGTTAAAATTTGTTTGTATATCATACAAGCACAGTTATCAGTCTGTAGCATCTGTCTTCAGTAAAAATATATTTTGGTACTCACACATGTACTATCAATTTGTATTCAGTTACTTTTCCAAGTGGACATGCTTATGGAAATTTAGTGATTTTTTCCCATGTTATCTGTGCTCCAGAAACTCATGAATCAAGAAATAAACAAGGCCATCATAAACAAAGCATTGGTTGCTATTAAAGAATGTGGCATGTTGTTTGAGATGAACATGCAGCAGTCACAAAATGGAAGAAAATCAGCATCCACAATGACATACTGGGTTGTAGGGTGAGTAACATAGAATCCATTCTTGCTGCTAACATAGAATCCATTCTTACTGCTTTCTCCTGTCTGTATTAAGATTCATGCATTTTCCTTTGTACTGCAGTCAAATGATCAACATCATTATTTTCCAATATTTAACATTTTGGAGAAAATGTTCTCAATTTTCAAGCCATGTCAATTAAGATAACATCCTAGCTCTTTCATAAGCACTCTGTCATTGCCCTTAGCAGTTAAAACTTTTGACTGTCAGGATAAGCAAGGTGTCCACTTTATATATGCAAGGCAGCAGAATCCAGAAAGTTCTCGAGGCGGGTCAAATTATTGCATGTGTGGGCAGCCTACCACAGCGCTGTTTTGTCCCAGGCATGACAACTTCAACAGGCATGCTGGAGCAACACCATACTTGAAACTGCCACTCCTATAGACCTTCAGCTGTCAAGAAATTTTCTGTGTTTACATTCAGTGTCTGAAGCCCATCCTCATGTCCTACTCCTATTCTCTGTCAAAGAAATTGTACCATAATTAAACCTTGAAACCTTCTTTTTTAGTTGTGCCACATTATGTAGCCATATGGACCAAGATCCTTATCTTGTGAAATATGTGATAGTGTCAGGGATGCAAACACCTTTAAATCTCAGGATGGTGTTCACAGGATGACGTGTGCAGGACAATGAGTTGCTTACTGATGACACCAGTCTCCCCGGTGTTTGTGGAATTAGAAGAGTTCAGTTAGCCATAACAGCCTTTATTCAGTAAGAGCTTGGTGACAGCGACTTCGTGACATATGTAGACCCTCAGGCAGAAGTTGCTACCTCAATACAGTGCAAGGCGAAATGCACAGTCCACAGCAGTGTAGTACACAGTGTGAGTGAGTGCTGCCTCAGCAAAGTGGCAGCATTTGTGTTGGCACTGAGTCACAACATTGACATCAGGTATCTGGCAGGTGGCAGGTATGTGTGCTGGACAGCCAGACGTACCCAGAGGTCATTCAGGTACACAACATGCTGGTGTCCAGGCACCTCAACCTGGGACCCCTTGGAGAAGCCCAGAGACCATATGAAGGCATTTTAGTTGTGGTCTCCTCTTGGTGGCTCTGGCTCAGACCCTATAAACATCAGGTCTAGCAACAGCTGGTAGACCAGCAGCTAATAGATTTCAGAGCTTGGTGTAATAGAAGCTAATTGGCCCATATGGGATCAACGGCTGGTGTGGAGTATGTCTTGGCATTAGCAGTAGTCTAGGACAAGGTACTTCAAGGGTCTGAGTTGCTCTGTCCAGCATTGGTCATGTAGGTGACAAAGGCAATGGAGTGTGGAACCATGGGATGAGGAAATTCAGCTCACCACAGCAGCGGGATAGGGTTCTTGCACCATGATATGCCAGCAATATTCCAGTCACAGCAACAAGGTTTCATAGGTAACTTGGTTGCCCACCTCTCCATTTGTTGTGAAGTCTGTACAGAAGGGTGTAGTCACAACACTCACCCCCAATAGGAAGATTTTATCACTGAACCTGAGATGCTGCTAAACTTGTGAATTATATAAAATAACATAGTACTCTTTACACTGTCATGCAATTTCCACACTTATAGTCTTTTTGTTTTTGTTCAATCAGTCACACGATGTACGGAGATAGGTACATCCATAATTGGTCAAACCTAAAGGGTGACCCATTCAGTCGGTAGGTAATCTGGACTGGAAGTTTGGTATGGTGGATGACTCTCCCCTGTTGATAGTCCAGGATTAAATTTGCACCTGAGGGTGATATTCCTGTGATCATGACCTAGCAGTAGGGCTGAATATGTGGGAACATCTCTTCTGCACTTTTGCACGCCTTCTGTGCAGCTATAGGCTCTTTGAGAGAGCCAAATGTGGTGAGATCTAAGGTATTTTCAGGAAGGTCAGGTTCCTAGCTGACAGTATTTGTAGAGAATTATTGGACAAATACAGTAGTGTGTGTGTTCGGAACAGAGCCATAGCCCAAGTTACTGTTGCTGGAAGTCGACAAGTCAGTCCCAAGATGTTCCACTTTGTACTATATCTATATCTACATCTACATCTACATCTACATCTACATCTACATCCCTA
Organism: Schistocerca gregaria; assembly: GCF_023897955.1. NCBI lineage: Eukaryota > Metazoa > Arthropoda > Insecta > Orthoptera > Acrididae > Schistocerca > Schistocerca gregaria. Next base: position 307,341,259 of record NC_064931.1, read on the forward strand.
CTCCACAAGACACCTGACGGTGTGTGGCGGAGGCTTCTTTGAGTACCTCTATCAGTTCTCCCTCCTATTCCAGTCTTGTACTGTTTGCGGAAAGAAAGATTGTCAGTATGCCTCTGTGCAGGCTCTAATCTCTCTGATTTTATCCTCATGGTCTCTTCACAAGACAGATGTAGGAGGAAGCAATATACTGCTTGACTCCTCGGTGAAGGTATGTTCTCGAAACTTCAACAAAAGCCCGTACCGAGCTACTGAGCGTCTCTCTTGTAGTTTTCCACTGGAGTTTCTCTGTCGTCTCCGTAATGCTTTCACGATTACTAAATGATGCTCTCCGCTTGATCTTCTCTCTATCTCTTCTATCAACCCTATCTGGTATGGATCCCACACCGGTGAGCAGTATTCAAGCAGTGGGCGAACAAGTGTACTGTAACCTACTTCCTTTGTTTTCAGACTGCATTTCCTTAGGGTTCTCCCTATGAATCTCAGTCTGGCATCTGCTTTACCGACGACTAATTTTATATGGTCATTCCATTTTAAATCACTCCTAATGCCTACTCCCAGATAATTTATGTAATTATCTGCTTCCATTTGCTGACCTGCTATATTGTAGCTAAATGATAAAGGATCTTTCTTTCTATGTATTTGCAGCACATTACATTTGTCTACATTGAGATTCAATTGCCATTCCCTGCACCATGCGTCAATTCGTTGCTGATCCTCCAGCATTTCAGTACAATATTCCATTATTACAACCTCTCGATATACTACAGCATCATCCAAAAAAAGCCTCAGTGAACTTCCAGTGTTATCCACAAGATCATTTATATATATTGTGAATAGCAACGCTCCTACGACACTCCCCTGCAGCACACCTGAAATCACTCTTACTTCAGAAATATCCCGCTGTGGCTTAGTTCAAAGCATCCAGTTCCCTTCGAACTTCCCTGCTCATAGTAGGTGATGATAACTACCACTGGGTCATATACAGAGTATGCCCAGAGAGGTCATGCCTTCAGGAAGTACAGTTTGTTGGTATTCTCCTGCAGCTGTTCTCCAGATAACAACTCTTTCTCATTTGTATTCATGATAGTTTGGACTTCTGTAACATGTGTAATGCCAAACCATGTGTCAGCTGCAAGTTACTTCTCTCCCATTGTTATATCTAAATCTACAACGCCAAAATATTCATAACTATACTTCACTCATATACAAATAAGTAAATAAACAATTTCCATTTCCTGTCATCTGAAGTTCATTATGAAACAGTCTCCCAAATTACACACTAATGAGACAAATCAATTAAAATAAACAACATGTGTGATATCTCTGCAAATAACTGTTCACATACCACAAGAATGAAATTCATTCACACATTATAACTTCCAAATTAACTTGTTACTGGAAAACATCTGACCATCAGTCTGCAAACATACAGTGGTATGGTCACCCTCCGTGCTCCATGACTTTGGTACAGTCAAGCAAAATACATACAGGGTGTTACAAAAAGGTACGGCCAAACTTTCAGGAAACATTCCTCACACACAAATAAAGAAAAGATGATATGTGGACATGTGTCCGTAAACGCTTCATTTCCATGTTAGAGCTCCTTTTTTTGGGCCCCATGTTCTTCCATCTACGATCAATAGAGCACGTTATCATGATTTCATACAGGATACTCAACCTGTGCTGCAAGAACATGTGCCTTTACAAGTACGACACAACATGTGGTTCACGCACAATGGAGCTCCTGCACATTTCAGTCAAAGTGTTCGTATGCTTCTCAACAACAGATTCGGTGATTGGTAGAGGTGGACCAATTCCATGGCCCCCATGCTCTCCTGACCTCAACCCTCTTAACTTTCATTTATGGGGACATTTGAAAGCTCTTGCCTAGGCAAGCCCGGTAGCAAATGTAGAGACTCTTCGTGCTCGTATTGTGTACGGCTGTGATATAATACGCCATTCTCCAGGGTTGCATCAGCGCATCAGGGATTCCATGCAACGGAGGGTGAATGCATGTATCCTCGCTAACGGAGGACATTTTGAACATTTCCTGTAACAAAGTGTTTGAAGTCACGCTGGTACGTTCTGTTTCTGTGTGTTTCCATTCCATGATTAATGTGATTTGAAGAGAAGTAATAAAATGAGCTCTAACATGGAAAGTAAGCGTTTCTGGACACATGTCCACATAACATATTTTCTTTCTTTGTGTGTGAGGAATGTTTCCTGAAAATTTGGCCGTAACTTTTTGTAACACCCTGTATACATATAAACAGAACAACCCACTCGTAAAATTATGTATGTAAAAATAAATAAATAAATAAATAAGTAAATAAATACACCAGACCTTCATTTCCACACTGACTTAACACTGAGTTTAAACGCATATGACAAGGTATGCATAGTCTGCTTTACCTGTTGCCATGCCTTCCCCCTTTTATGAGACTGGCACCGTTAATGACAGTAAAGAGTCTGACGGCCCCCTAAAGGGATAGAGATGACCAATGTGGACAGCTGCTGTAGTATGGCCAGGAAGGTGTAGCTTCATATGCTCTGGTGACATCATTTGATATGGACTGTGATAATGAGTGAGAATTTCTGTCTCCAAAGAATGGTGTCACTAACATCATCCATTGTTCTTTACAGTATTCAGGTGGCTTCACATTCCATTGTCCCATCCGTTTCTGACATTGAAGGAATTTTGTATTGCCTTTCTGAATTTGCTTCCATACCTACTGTAAAGTTTTTGCAGAATCCAATACTGACTCTCTATTCTCCCCTGCTTTTTGCTTCACTGTCACAAATGGCTGTGGCATTTTCCACACATATACTACCTAATACCCTGATAGTCCTGCTCTTTTGTGGCATATGTTTCAACAACACGTTTTAACAGTGTATTCCAATTATTATGATGACTATTTTCATAATGACTTACCATCTTCCGTATTCTCTGATGAAATTGCGCTGTTCTCCCATTCGACTGCAGATGTAACATACTTGCTCTTAACTTACGAATAAGCAATAAATGACAACGCTATTTCATTAACTCAAACATGAAATTGGTGTGCACATGGTACACAGTTCATCATACACTGCTTCACATCCTGTTTATGTCTTTGCCACCAGTACAATTCGGCCATGTGCTGTTCCGTGTTTTATCATACCTCCTCTCTTACCAATACATGAATATGTGACTGTCTCAATACTTCCTTCCTCCCACTGCATGGTTGGAACCACTACATCAGGTCCAAGTTTTTTTTTTTTTTTTTTTTTTTTTTTTTTTTTTTTTTTTTTTTTTTTTTTAACCTACTCTTTGTAACATACCAATCTTTCCACTGAGGTCATCTGAATTCCCAGGATTCTTGCTAGGTTGATGGATTACTTTAAACTCAAACTCATTAAGTTTGAATGCCCAACATGTTAATCTACTTGGCGATCTTTCAACACTAATAGCCACTTTAATGTTGCATGATCTGCTCTTACTTATTTCCCACCATATAAATAACATCAGAAGTATGTTATGCCATACATGAGGCTCAACATTTCCTTCTACATAGTAGAATAATTACTTTCCACTGTATTTCATTGACATGAGGCATAGGTCACCAGATGCTTTGCTCCGTTTGCTTCTTGACTCCATACACAGCCGAGTGCATGATTGCTTGTAGCTTGGAAAAATCAGCACCAGAACAGTCGCCAAAAATTGTTTTAATGTACCAAACAGATCTTCGCACTCTAACATCCAAAGAAATTTTACTCATTTTTTTTCAATAAGTGAGTGAGAAGTTGCTCTATTTCTGAAAATTTCGGAACAAACTTTCTACAACAATTTGCTAAACCCAAAAAAAGACTTTAACTCCTTCTCCATAAAGTGCATTGTAAAATCCAGCATGGCCTTTATTAAGCTATGATCTGTCTGAACTCCATAATGACTGTTCACATGTCCTAAATATCATACTTCCTGTAATGGAAAATGAAACTTCTCCATACTGTGTATTTGGTGCACTGCACATTACCTCTTAAATGCCTCCCGTAGCCATAACACATGTTCTTCTATATCCAATGCAATGACAGTTGTGTCATCAAAATATGCCATACACTGCTTTCATTTTAACCCTCGTAAAACTCCATCTACCAAATGCTGAAATGTGGCTGGTGTATTCTGTAACCTAAATGGCACACAATGATATTGGCAATGTCTCGAACGATCTGTAAGTGCTGTTTTTGGCTGTTCATCTGGTGCCACTTTCCGACTGATGATAGCCACTCCAAAGAGTCATGGTGGGAAAATATCCCCACTGCTCCAAATTGTACAATTTTTCTGTTATATTTTGGATTGGACAAGCATGCATAGTCATACAGTTATTAGGATATCTGTAATTACAGCAAAAATGATAAGCTTTGATTCTGTCCATACTCTTCTTTATAACGTTCACCTCTGGTGCTCCCGAGGAGCTGGCACTGTCCTCAATAATACTATTCCGTAACTGTTAATTAATAAACTCCTTCATCACCAGTTGTTGGTATTAGAGGTATGTGGTATGGTTTACTATATGCAAGTTGCTCATTCCCAGTTGAGATTCTATGCAGAGTCACTGGGGTCACTGGCAAAGACCCATGTCGATTAATTATGTACTCAAACTCTAACAACTGGTCCATTGCTAATTTTTCTGTTACTTCCAGATGTTTTACTTTCTCATTTAATGCAGTTAAAGTGGTGGCTTGCGTATGCTTAGGGTCTGAGTTTGTCCTACCCAGATCATTTTCCTCCAAAAACTCCAAATTGGTGACTAACAACCCTTTAAACATGTCCATGTCTTCTGTCTCAAAGTAATATATTGTGATAGGCTCTACCTGGTAACCATCCATCTCCTGTATGTGTCCAACGCACTTGCATACAAAACATCATATTTTATCCAACTCATCATTCTCTTTTAGTGGTTCAACCACACACAATATGTTTTCTGGCAAATGCTAACCCTCAGTGGTTTCACTATACCTTGTGGTACTTTATTGTGCAAATTTATCTTTAGTGGCCTTCCATACAGTGTAATTGGTTCCACTGTCATGAGAGATGAACCTTGTGGCAGCAATTTCCCCATAGAGGCCACTATATGCTGTCCAAGGTCAATTTTAGGGTGATTTTTCATATAGGAAATCTAATGCTAAGATTGTGCAGTAACCGTCACCTACATGGGGCCAACTTCCATGCACCCCCAGAAGCACTTTGCCCATATCTGAAAATTTAGTCTCACTTATCCCAGTAAGTGTACATCACTACCATCCACCCCATGCAGCTCATGTTGTGGTGGGTTCATTAAACCTCTTTCCTATGATGTCAAAACTTTTGACAGACACATGGGCACTTGTGCCCAATAGAAAACTACATTCCCTTTCATCCAATTAACCAAAATTATGCTTCTGCACATGTTTTAAGCATGCTAAAATTTATTGGGAGCTCCACTCAGTGCCCCTGGAGGCCTCATTGTCATTTAACAACAGCTTACCATTCCTATTCCGTGTCCTTCTGTCATGTGCCCTATTATGCCTACAGTCTTATTTCTGATGCCCTACTCTTTCACATTGTTTACACTGCAGCTGACGGCAATCTCCTTGTATGTGGCCTGACTACTCACAAGGGTCACACATGACATCTGTGGGACTGGGTTGCTGCATCTATCTCCTCCAAATCTGTTACTATACTTATTGCTCCAACTATGTCTTTATGAAACTCTGCCCGTACCTTTCATGATAAATCTGGTGAGAATCCCCACAAAAATGCACCCTGTTCTGCTTCCTGCCAAAGGACCTTATTAGTGTCATTACTCCTCATCAACTTACATATTAACCTTAAGCTTCTTTGTCCTGTCCACAAAACTCTCAATGGACTTGCCCTGTTTCTGTGATTTAATTGCTCTTGGTAATATCTACAGTTATTTTTCTTCTAGTATTGCTAGAGCTTGGTCGAAATCTAATTGTGAGACAGTCGTTTTGTTGTGCCTTTCTGCAACTCAGCATCTCCACTATATGGTGAATAGTAACTATCCTTTGATTATATTGTCACTGAACAACCTCCTAAATTCTGTCAGTGGAGTTCATGTTCACTCCAGTAATAAAATAGTAGTGTGCCCATTGCTAAACTTGCAGCATTCCAGTAATGATTTACAACCAATTGTGCAGAACCGATTTTGTTGCTCTTGCTGATTCAGGCAATTTCACAGCAGCAGGCAATTACTTGGATCCTCCTGCATCTGACACTTGAAAAAAGACAACAGAAACACAGAAGCTCATTCTGTCTATGGTGTCATCATACATTGTGTTGGTCATTCTTTCATCAATAGTTTTGCTGGTGAATTTTTTGTTGTCATAATCAATTTTTAGGAATAAAACAAATTTGTCATATAACACAAAAGACACAATAGTCGTGAAGTTACTGTGGGCAACAAAGCCGATTTAGGTCTGATTTTTATAATTTCATTGTACCCATTGTAAAATAAGTTTATAATAATGAAAAGTAATAGTTTCATCGTGTATGGAAGTCACAATTTTTATTTATTTTGTGCAAGACACATTATGGCAAATAATTGTCATCATCAAATGTGTTTGCTCACTTTATTGTGAAATCTTTAAGTGTGATGCTTGCTGTGTATGAGCTGCTGCTTCATTGTGGTGATTGTACTGTAATCTAAATACGCGAACAATTTTACCAATACTTATATATCTAGTTCTGTAGCTAGTGCCAAATGTGAAAGTATTGTACATACGATACTTTGCAGTGAACTGTGTAAGTGACAAGTGTGAGTTCCTATGTAAGAAGCAGCTCATAATTTTGTAGATTCAATTACTTTCCCATTTGCCAGTATATATAGGACAATGAACATCATAAGTTTTGCAAGTTTACATTACAGTAAAGTCACCATTACAATGCAGCAACTCACAAACACCCCATCAAGCATGACACTTAAGACTCGATCAGACCATAATAAAACACACTTTACAATGGGAATTATTTATGGAAATATGTTGTGCATAAGTAAAATTAAATAAAAATTGCAACTGGAAGCAGGAATTTTTTAATAAATAGAAAACTGAAAGTGCTTCTCTTTATAGGGCCAGGTCTGCCAGTTTTACATCTAGAGTACAGTGTGAAATTAACTTTCCATATTAAGATTAAAGGAAACCACTCACTGGAAAGCAGAACCACTAAGTTGTTGTTATGCACACAAAAACAAAGAGAACTTGCTGTCTTGTGGATTTTATCATTTGACTAGCTAGCGCAAAATAACGCGTACACAGAAGCATGCATGCATAAATGCAGACACATGCCTATGTCTTACATGGTGCCAGCTAGACTCAAGTAATAATGCTCTGGCAAATTCTTCTCACATTATATCTCCCATATATCTTCACCTACTTCCTCTTCTCTTTCTGTAATATTTTCTTCAAGTTTGTTCCTTTATACAGACCCCAGTGCACAGGATGTTTGACAATTATAGGTGCAAATGAAAGGTTTCCCTAATATAATGTATGCACAAATGCAGTCATGCTAATATTACAACACTGTTAATGTCTAAGGTTACATGTATTTTGAAACACCGCAAATGAGGCATAAATTGCATAGAGAGAAACTGGGGTTGTTTGATTTTATCATCATTCCAGATAATTAAGTACTGGTAAATAGTATTTTGACAGTAAGTGTATTAGATGTGGCTCGCCAGTACTGTGGTCTCTCATCCGCAGCTCATGTTCTAGTGACTAGTGTTACTGCCTCTGGATCACAGGTTCCTGGGTTCGATTCCCGGCTGAGTTGGGGATTTTGCCTGCCAGCGGGACTGGGTGTTTGTGTTGTCCTCATCATTTCATCATCATTTATAACAGTGGCTAGATAGGATTGTATTAAAATTGGACTGTGTACACAAACCAAACATCATCATCACTGTGGTCTCTCAGGTCTCTCGACTTGTACCTGTTGGATTTTTTTGTGTGGGGAGGTTTAAAAGCTTTTGTGTATTCCAGCCCTGTCGATATTGCCAATGAACTCTGGGATCACATTGGGGATGGTAGTCAGTACAATTGGAACATATCTAGGATTTTTGAATGTATAGAGGCAATGATAAGGAAACATGCTGAAACCTGCCTGCACATGAAAGGTGGTCATGTAAAACACTTGTTGTAATGTGTTTATTCTCAAGTACGTATCCACAGTTTGATTCTTCAGGAACCCTGTTATAAGTTGTTCATGTAGTCAATCTTACCGTTGGTTTCCAAACCCATATTTATCAGTATTATTTGTATTTTACATGCCCCTTTCATTTGTACATATAATAGTCAAACACCCTGAATATTCTTTCTATGTTCCTTGCTTCCTTCTTTGCTTAGTACTGGCTTGCTGACTGAGCTCTTGCTATTCGTACAGCAGCTAGCATTTTTATATTTTCCTCTTTCATCAAATACCTTCAATATCTCCTGTATTATTCAGGGATTTCTGCTAGGCCTTTGTGTTTCTAGCTGTGTGATATTTTGTTGCCTTCCGTATTCCATCTGTCAGAGCTACTCATTTGTCTTCTATTGTATTCCTTTCCCCTGTTTTGCTATAATGTTGCCTAATGCTCCCTCTGAAGTTATTACAAGTGCCAACTACATTAAACCAACATATATTAATATGATGCAAATATGTATTTTTCCAAAAGCACATTTAGTTTATTTAAGTACTCTTAGAGTTACAGAATTCATCTATGTATGGCATTACTTTGTTTCATCATTGATTTTACAAATGACATCAGATCCAAGAGCAATTCATATCCTCAGTCTCACATTATCTTATTGTAGTGGTTTTACTTAATACAGCAAATCTCTTTTCCATATAACTGTATCCTCATACCTTCTACATCATCACAACTTTCTGTGCCTGTAAAATTAATACCCTTAAATCTCCAGGCTCATCAGTACTTCATAACTTCATCAATATTTCCTCTCTATCACAAACTCCATACATCATCATTATTAACCAAAAACTCTCATACACCCTTAAAATCATCAGGTTCCTAACACCATCAGTGCTTCCACCTTCATAAATATGTCACCAACTAACAACAGTATGCAAGGTATAAACAGTTCTTCAGCTTATTCAATGAAGCATCCTAATCCAAAATGATAAATATTATACAAATGTTAGTATTTTCTTAAAATTGTTCAGTGAAAGTGTTGTACAAGATATTTGTAAAGTGTGTTACAAGAAAATATCATCAGATTAACTAACTGTACCCTGTGTTTGCCATAGGATTAACAATGGAAGACATTGCAAAACAATTATATATAGTACCAAGTGCAATTGTAGTCACAAAATATCCTTTTGGGTCAGTTGACTGGTAACATCCAAAAAGATGTATTTTTGATGTACATATTGGTGAAAACATGAACTGGAAGAAGCATGTTACTGAGCTGCTCAAATGATTAAGTTCTGCGACTTTACCTGTTCATATAATTGCCACTCATGGAAACAAACAAATAAGTGTCTTGATATATTTTGTATATTTCTATATAATGATGTCTCACGGAATAATTTTCTGGGTTAAGTCATCACACAGAAAGAAAGCACTGATAGTGCTAAAGCAGGCAGTAAGGATTATACATGGTGTTCACCCATGGTTGTCATGAAGAGGTACCTCTTCAAGCAGTTAGGCATTTTGGCTGTACCATCACAATACATATACAGGGTGTTACAAAAAGGTACAGCCAAACTTTCAGGAAACACTCCTCACACATAAAGAAAGAAAATATGTTAAGTGGACATGTGTCCGGAAATGCTTACTTTCCATGTTAGAGCTCATTTTATTACTTCTCTTCAAATCACATTAATCATGGAATGGAAATACACAGCAACAGAACGTACCAGCATGACTTCGAACACTTTGTTACAAGAAATGTTCAAAATGTCCTCCATTAGCGAGGACACATGCATCCACCCTCCGTCACATGGAATCCCTGTTGCACTTATGCAGCCCTGGAGAATGGCGTATTGTATCACAGCTGTCCACAATACGAGCACGTAGAGTCTCTACATTTGGTACCGGGGTTGCATAGACAAGAGCTTTCAAATGCCACCATAAATGAAAGTCAAGAGGGTTGAGGTCAGGAGAGCATGGGGGCCATGGAATTGGTCTGCCTCTACCAGTCCATCGGTCACTGAATCTGTTGTTGAGAAGCGTACGAACACTTCGACTGAAATGTGTAAGAGCGCCATCGTGCATGAACCACATGTTGTGTCGTACTTGTAAAGGCACATGTTCTAGTAGCACAGATTATCCCATATGAAATCATGATAACGTGCTCCATTAAGCGTAGATGGGAGAACATGGGGCCCAATCAAGACATCACTAACAATGCCTGCCCAACCGTTCACAGAAAATCTGTGTTGATGACGTGATTGCACAATTGCGTGGGGATTCTTGTCAGCCCACACATGTTGATTGTGAAAATTTACAATTTGATCACGTTAAAATGAAGCCTCATCTGTAAAGAGAACATTCGCACTGAAATGAGGATTGACACATTGTTGGATGAATGAACCATTCGCAGAAGTGTACCTGTGGAGGCCAGTCAGCTGCTGTTAATGCCTGCACACGCTTTTCATGGTACGGAAACAACTGGTTCTCCCGTAGCACTCTCCATTCAGTGACGCGGTCAATGTTACCTTGTACAGCAGCAACTTCTCTGACACTGACATTAGGATTATCGTCAATGGCACAAAGAATTGCCTCGTCCATTGCAGGTGTCCTTGTCGTTCTAGGTCTTCCCCAGTCACGAGTCATAGCCTGGAATGTTCCGTGCTCCCTAAGACGCCGATCAATTGCTTCGAACGTCCTCCTGTCGGGACACCTTTGTTCTGGAAATCTGTCTCGATACAAACGTACCGCACCACAGCTATTGCCCCATGCTAATCCATACATCAATTGGGCATCTGCAAACTCCGCATTTGTAAACATTGCACTGACTGCAAAACCACATTCGTGATGAACACTAACCTGTTGATGCTACGTACTGAAGTGCTTGAGTCGCATGTCAGCACAAGCACCAAAGTCAACATTACCTTCCTTCAATTGGGCCAAGTGGTGGCAAATCGAGGAAGTGCAGTACAAACTGACGAAACTAAAATGAGCTCTAACATGGAAATTAAGCGTTTCCGGACACGTGTTCACATAACATCTTTTCTTTATTTGTGTGTGAGGAATGTTTCTTGAACGTTTGGCCGTACCTTTTTGTAACACCCTGTATTTGCTAATGAAATTTGTCATAAATAATCCATCACAATTTGAAAAGAATATTGAAGTTCATACCTACAACACTAGAGGGAAAAAAGACCTTTATTACCCATTATTAAAACTGTCAGTGGCTCAGAAAGTAGTTCAAAATGTTGAAACATAAATTTTTGATAATTTGCCTAATAACATAAAATGTATGACAGGTAGCAAAGCATGTTTTAAATCTAACCTTAAACCATTTCTCCAGGAGAGCTACTCCTATTCCATCAATGTGTTTTTACTTAAAAACTGGTAGTCTGTAATTTTTAAAAAAATTAAAAAATCTGTCTATGCATGAGTAGGTCTAGAAAATAAATTTTTTATTAATGTTAACACTAATCATGTCTACATATCCTGTAAACTGACACATTCAACGATGTTTCAATAAAAGAATCTTTCAAACAAACTATTGAACATGTAACTAATTAGCTAGCTAACCAACCAACAAACCAATCTGAGAAGATTCAAGTAGAGCATTAAAAACATTTCATGAAGGAATCACCTGAGTTAAATTCTCATCCCAGTTAAATGAAATCCAAACGACTAATTAAAAACAAGATATACTGCAAAGCAAAAAGTCATATACACCCTTAGTACACTAAATTTTGGTGTTACATTCTGGGACATTAATTTACCAGTTTCATCATACATATTTGGAACGATGTTCAGAGAACATAACAAAAAGCCTGTAAACACTTTTTTCCCCTAGACAGCTGCTGAAGACAGCCGCTATTGGCACATTTCTTGTTTATTGGTCTATGCTTAAGTGAACTTTCTCTGAAATGTATTGGTTTAATCACAAAGCGCTGGCCGGAGTGGCCGAGCGGTTATAGGCGCTACAGTCTGGCACTGCGCGACCACTACAGTCACAGGTTCGAATCCTGCCTCGGGCATGGATGTGTGTGATGTCCTTAGGTTAGTTAGGTTTAAGTAGTTCTAAATTCTAGGGGACTGATGACCTCAGGAGTTAAGTCCCATAGTGCTCAGAGCCATTTGAACCATTTAATCACAAAGCTTTCGAATCTCGTACAAATTTTTATACCTTTTCATACATCTCCTACTGCTGTGCTAATTGATGTTTTTAATTTAATATATTAACTTGCTTGTGTCACAAATTCTGAGAATAGTCTTTAAATTTAATCTGCATTCTTTTAATCATGACAGTTCTAACTTGCTAGTTTTGTCACTTCAACTGAAAACTGTTTAGTTTTTTTCCCAGTATGTGTCAAGAACAATGAAAAGTATTGAAAACAATGCAGTTGCAAGATGACCGCTGGATGCCACTAAGGCACATATTACATTTTACATTAAAAGAGTGGCTCTTGACTGAAGACAGAATGTTCATATTGTATAACTCTCTCTTAACATATTTTGTAAAAATAAATTTGTTTCTGTTTTCAGGAGGCTGTTTTTCACTCCGCATCCCCGAGAAGTTTATGTGTGTTATCAAGACTGTACATCGCAGAACATGGTGGAAATTGCATTCAGACTTGCACTTAGTGCCGCTGGTTGAATTGTGTGTGAATAGGGTTACATTGTACCAGCTACTGATCCAAGGAAGTGCCTTACACATATATGAAACCAACACTTTTACAAACACTCAAAGGATTACATTTCATGAATGTTATATGTAAATAAAGGCTGTTTTGTGTAAAAAAAATTATAAACATTTTCAGTATAAAAAAATGTTTGTTTCTAAATGCGTGCATGTAAATTCAATTTCCAGAAATTTGGAGACATTGGGCTGCTGAAAGTTTTGTAAAACCAACATTTCTCAATAGATAAGAAATTAGCATGTCTTCTGTATGCAACAAACTGATAATACGATTATTATTGTGATGTAAGACTCATTGCCAACATGCCACACATTTAATGCAGTTAATAATAAGTATAGCTGCCAAAAAGTTGCCTGATTCACTGACTGGAAATGTCACTGTGGAGATCCTTGATTTCAGGAAGTCCATGAAGATGAGATGTGTAGAAAGTATTAAATATGAACAAGAAGCATGTTAAGCACAGACAGAAAAACTCTTGAAATATATACCTGTGGATGTAAGTAATGTAATAAGGCTGTCCAGAGAATGACAAATCTGTGGAGGGTTGTATGTAGAACTCGGAAGTCTTTGTCCAGTCCACATACCAAGTAGAGGAATGATGTCAAGAATAAAAGTGTGCTCTTTGTGAAAACTGGACACACAATACATTGAAATTCTAAATGCTTATATCACATATAAAAGTCATTTCTGAATACAAAAAAAGTATTTCCACATGTTCTCACATTTTTGCAGCTATTTGTAATGTTGTCAATGAGTGTCCTTCAAATACTCCACACTGTTTAAAATACAAACACTGATCAATACAGAACAGCTTGAGAATTGCACACTGAAAGAATATTGTACCAATGGACTGCAAAAGACACACTGACGTTACATGTATCTTTTGTTATACTGAGAAGAAGGGGGCAGAGTCATTGATGAAGTGACCATTGAGATTGGTCTCATGGAGAATTATTTTCATGATAGTTCTTCCAATTATCCTGGTTGTATAATCTGTGTCTAACATATATCTGTGATTAGAAGCATGATGGTTCTCATAATTTTTGCTAGTTAACACCACCACACCAACTGTCAGAAGAGAAATTTCATTGAATTCTCCCACAGACATTATAATCAGGGTATGGTTGTACAGATCATACATTCCAATTTGGATTTAACCATGTTTGCAGAATCCTGCCATGAGCATTTCCACTGAAAAGCCAAAGAAACTGGTACACATGCCTAATATCAAGTAGGGTACCTGTGAGCATGCAGAAGTGTCACAGCACAACATGTCATGGATTCGACTAATGTCTGAAGTTGTGCTGGAAAGAATTGACACAATGAATCCTGCAGAGCTGCCCATAAATCCATAAGAGTACGAGGGGTTGGAGATCTCCTCTGAACAGCATGTTGCAAGACATCCCAGATGTGCTCAATAATGTTCACGTCTGGGAAGTTTGGTGGCCAGCAGAAGTGTTAAAATCAGAAGAGTGTTCCTGGAGCCACTATGTAGCAATTCAGTATACGTGAGATGTCGCAGTGTCCTGCTGGAATTTCCCAAGAGTGTCACAATGCACAATGGACATTAATGGATGCAGGTGATCATACAGGGTGCTTATGTACGTGTCATATGTCAGAGTCGTATCTAGACATATTACTCCAGCTGCACATGCCTTCACCTGCTTGAACAGTCCCCTGCTGGCATGCACGGTCCATAGATTCTTGAGGTTGTCTACATACCTGTACACATCTGCCTGCTCAATACAATCTGAAATGAGACTCGACCGACCATGCAACATGTTTCCATTCATCAACAGTCCATTGTTGGTGTTGATGGGCTCAGGTGAGGTGTAAAGATTTGTGTCATGCAGTCATCAAGGCTCCAAAACCCCATATTGATGATATTTCATTGAATGGTTCACATGATAACACTTGTTGATGGCCCAGCATTGAAATCTGCAGCAATTTGCAGAAGGGTTGCACTCCTATCAGGTTGAACAATTGTCTTCAGTCGTCGTTGGTCCCATTCTTGCAGGATCTTTTTCCGGCCACAGCGATGCCGGAGATTTGATGTTTTACCGAATTCCTGACATTCATGGTACACTCACGAAATTGTCATATGGGAAAATACCCACTTTATCGCTGCCTTAGAGATGCTAAGTCCCATCACTCATGCACCGACTATTACACAATGTTCAAATTCACTTAAATCTAGGCTTTGCCTACTGCAGGGCCATATTCTGCCTGTTTACTTATCCCTGTATTTAAATACGCATGCCTATACGAGTCTCTTTGGTGTGTCAGTTTATTTTGATACATTGGTACAGAAAGTGAATAACAGCAGCAAAAACGTTTTTGTTTTTTTATTAATATTATCCCTTTTGACATACTGGAAGGCAAATACAGAATCAGAACATGCTAATATATTCCAAATGAACATCACTAGTTCAGTGAAATGTTCTGACTCACTATTTAGTGCACAAATACATGATAGCAGATTTACTACATTATGTGTTTTGTCGGGTACCCATTATGGGAAAAATTATACCAGCAATATATTTTGTTAAAAATTTGATGGGTATGTTAATTTTTTCGTGTTGCAAAAGAGTCCCATGTTATGTTTTCTTCAGTTTTCATATATGTATCATAAATTATTCACATTGTTAATATTTCTAATTAATTAATTTATTTATTAACCAGATGATTCTCATTGCAGTACAAATGTAATTGTAGGTAATAAACAACCTTTTTACTTTGTTCTTTGTTATCATTTGTTTACTGTCATTACCTTTACAACAATACTTTGCTGGTTATATTGCCCTGTATAGTATAGAAGTTGTATCATATTGTATTTGTGAAGCAGATATTGTTTTAATTGTTGTTATTATTTTCTTCATGACTGCAGTAAAAGCAACAGCTTTTTTTCTGTATCGTCTCACCTGAGGACATTCATTTGTATATAGTCTTTTAGTGGACGTTCATACACCTGGTAACCCTAATTTTCTCTGCTTTAATAATCTACTTTTGTTAGATTTTGAAACTAATTTTTATTCTTGTAATGCATTTGTCCATTTTGATCCTTACATGTTTTTACAAACTCATTAAGTGTGTCTAGTATGCATTCTGATACAAATTCTGTTGGGAAAAAAAAGAACAAGAAGAATGAAGGAGTTTTGAGAAACTGACAACAACCAGAATCAGGGCTATTATTTACATTTATAATATTACAGTGAATAAATGTGCATTATCCAAAGTTAGAGCTGAAAACCTCCAAAATGTGCCAAGGGAAATAATTTGAATTCCAAACCCGAAATAGTGATTGTTTGTTGTAAATCATTACATTAGTAACTGACAATAATTTTGTGTCTGTTTACTAATGAACACACATGGTATGTTCTTTATAGAAGTTTTTGAATTTATGAGAAACAGAAATTGCTACATATACATTCCAACAGTTTTCATTTTGAGTTTCAGAAGTACTAACTCAGTAGTATTTGACAGTTTTGTTACTTAAATTTACATATAATGTTCTTATATTTTCCTGTTGAACCCAAGTAATCAAAGAAATTTATATTCATACATTAAGCAAACAAGTATACTGCAACAGAAAGTATAGTTAATTGTTGATTTTACAAACTATTCTATACATCCACATGTGGTGAAATTAAAAATATTTGTGGCAGAGGAGTAGCATCTGCTTACTAGCTCATGAAATTCAAAAAAATGGAATGTGGTTGATAGACACACAAAACTAAAAATACAACAGAACATGATCAGTTTCAATGACTGCTTTACATCCTATGCCATCTGGATCCTTCTCTCAACCTCCAGTGTTTCTGAACTGTGCGAGTGGAAGTTTCCCTTGCAAGACGTCCTTCACCTTGTAACCCTCCTGGCCTCAATCACTGTTGGCTCAATGCCTCCATATCCTCCACTCAATCGTTTCCGCTTCCTGTGTCCTATCACCCCCTCCCAATTCATTTCTCCATGTCACCTTCATCGTGTGCTGCCTGCCCTCCACCGGTTCCGGTACATGTGCCCGTATGCCTAGCCTGTGTACTTGTCACCTCTCCCTCCTACACTCCTAGCCAACGAACTGGCTGTCTCCCTCCAAGCTGTTAGCAACCCACCCCAAGCCCTCTTCTTGCCCTCCAGTGTCTCTTCCGCACCAGCCACCCCACCCTTGTCCACTGTCAAACTGCAGTCCTGGCATTGTGGGCATGTACGGGGAACAGGTGTGTGTGTGTGTGTGTGTGTGTGTGTGTGTGTGTGTGTGTGTGTGTGTGTACTCTAGCTGAGGAAGGATTTACTCCAACTAGCTTGTGTGTTTGTGTGTGTGTGTGTGTGTGTGTGTGTGTGTGTGTGTGTGTGTGTGTGTGTACTCTAGCTGAGGAAGGAGTTTGTGTGTGTGTGTGTGTGTGTGTGTGTGTGTGTGTGTACTCTAGCTGAGGAAGGATTTACTCCAACTAGCTAGTTTTATTTCTCTTTTGTGTCCCCCCATCAACGACTCAATGCATCTCCTTTTAGGTGAGTGATATCCTTTACTCCTAAATTATTTACATTCTACCAGAACTTTGCTAATATAATGACTTCACCTATTTTGCAGTTATTATCACCTGTCATTTCAATTTTCTAACAGAAATTTTTTTTTCATTCTTCAGTCCACAGTTTTCTCACTTTCAATGTGCCAGTATCACTTAATAGTTCTTCAATAATTTTTCCTTGAAAATTCATGGTGGATGCAAGTTTCATGTTTTTGTCCTGCATACTGTGTGGCATGACCACTGAACACTGTCACAAATATTAGGCATACTTTTGCACATTTTTCATTCAGCCAGAAGCTGCAGTTTTCATTTCATATACATATTCCTTTTACTACCCATTTCAGACACTTTTTACATGATGCACCATTAAACTGCTGCTTTGTTACTAATCTTGACTTACTGCACTTTTGTGTAGTCAATATCTTATATCATGAAGTGCTCTAAATACATTCATCAATTATTTTCATGAATTTGGTGATAATTTGTTCAAATCTATATTCAGTATGTTGGTTACCCATTATTCTGGTCTTGCTGAAAATGATTTTGAGGCATATTTTCAGCCTTGTTCCATTAAGTTCTTCCATCAGATTTTTAAAGTTATCTATACTATCTGCCTATTGTGCTATATCCACTTCTATGCCTGATTAAAATATGGACTGCAACAGTTTCCTATGTTATATTTCCTAGCAGAATGAAAACTGACGTGAAACCTCCTCCCAAAATGGATGGTGCAAATGTGAACAACTGCAGATTATTTTCCTTTTCGACTATTATCAATGCTGTTGAATAATTATGGCATGCAACAGTAGTCAAACATCTTGACCCCTTTGAAATTATTACTAAAAGGAATTCAAAAGAAAGTATCAACTGAAGTACAATCTTAACATACACTATGTGATCAAAAGTATCCAGACACGCCCAAAAACATATGTTTTTCATATTAGGTGCATTGTGCTGCCACCTACTGCCAGGTTCTCGATATCAGTGACCTCAGTAGAATTAGACATTGTGAGAGAGCAGAATGGGGCAATCCGTGTAACTCATAGACTGCGAACGTGGTCAGGTGATTGGGTGTCACTTGTGTCATACGTAAGTATGTGAGATTTCCACATTCCTAAACAACCCTAGGTTCATTGTTTCTGATGTGATAGTGAAGTGGAAATGTGAAGGGACACACAAAGCACAAAAGTGTACAGGCCGACCTCGTCTGTTGACTGACAGACCCCCAACAGTTGAGCAATGTCGTAATGTGTAATAGGCAGACATCTAACCAGACCATCACACAGGAATTTCAAACTGCACCAGGATCCACTATAAGTACTATGATAGTTAGGCAGGAGGTGGGGGAACTTGGATTTCATGGTTGAGCAGCTGCTCATTGGATTTCATGATCGAGCAGCTGCTCATAAGTCACATATCACGCCAGTAAATGCCAAATGATGCCTCGCTTGGTGTAAGGAGGATAAACATTGAACCATTTAACAGTGTAAAAATGTTTGTGGAGTGACGAGTGACGGTACACAATGTGGTGATCCGATGGCAGGGTATGTGTAAGGCGACTGCCCAGTGAATGTCATCTGGCAGTGTGTGTAGTGCCAACAGTAAAATTTGGAGGCTGTGATGTCATGTGTTTCATGGTGGAGGCTTGCTCCCCTTGTTGTATTGCGTGTCACTATCACAGCACAGGTGTACATTGATGTTCTAAGCACCTTCTTGCTTCCAACTGTTGAAGAGCAATTTGGGGATGGTGATTGCATCTTTTATCATGATTGAGCATCAGTTCGTAATACACAGCCTGCGGTGGAGTGGTTACATGATAGTAACATCCCTGTAATGGACTGGCCTGCACAGAGACCTGATCTGAATCCTATAGAACACCTTTGGGATGTTTTGGAATGCCGACTTTGTGCCAGGCCTCACCGACTGACACATTGATACCTCTCCTCAGTGCAGCACTCTGTGAAGAATGGTTGCCATTCCCCAAGAAACCTTCCAGCACCCTGGTTGAATGTATGCCTGTGAGAGTGGAAGCTGTCATCAAGGATAAGGGTGGGCCAACACCATATTGAATTCCAGCATTACTGACAGAGGGCACCACAGACTTGTAAGTCATTTTCAGCCAGACGGCCGGATACTTTTAATC
This sequence comes from Schistocerca gregaria, assembly GCF_023897955.1. NCBI lineage: Eukaryota > Metazoa > Arthropoda > Insecta > Orthoptera > Acrididae > Schistocerca > Schistocerca gregaria. Next base: position 307,360,781 of record NC_064931.1, read on the forward strand.
ACATAGTCTAAATGAATGATGTAAAGTTTGCCATTGATTATATCCTGTTAGTGGACTTGAATGTATTATTTCACAGTTCGTCCCCTTAATTAAAACTGACAAATGGGGTCAGATGTGGTGATGCTGACACTGAAACCCATTGTCATTATGGCAGATGTAGCATGCTGCATCCATCTCCATAGCACTAAGGCCACTGTAGCCACTGCAGTGTGAGGTGTAGTCTTACGATGTAGTGCCATATCTGCAAGGATGTCGGCATAGGCAGTGGCCACTATGGCCTAAGCCAGCTGGTGAGGTACTGATGTAGTTATCATGAATCCTGGCCAGCTTCAATGACACCACTTTCTTTGACAGGAGCCCCAACCGAAGCTGATTCTCCTGCTGCATTAGTTAATCCTAAATATTGGGCTGTGACAACTTGAAAAAGTTGGTGCCTCTAGTGGTTAAGACAACATGCTATTTGTCCACTCAGTGGTCCAGCTGAAGAAGCGAGCCCAGTGTTGAGAACCCAGGAAACAATAAGGTTTTGTGTGTGGGCTGCAACCTGATGGTTTTATGCATAGCAGGGTGAAGATAGCATAAGGCCTGCTTCTATGAAAAATTTTGGCTTGCTAGATTCAGTCAGGGCTTCATCTGATGATGACAACACTATTACCTTTAATGCATGTGATTTTAAAGCTTTGGCCAACTGCTTTGCCTCAATGTTCAGTGCTAGATGATTAGATGTTTAATCCCATTATGCTGCCAGAATTCGTTAAATGCGGACAAGATAAATTGGGGACCATTGTTAAAAACTACTGTGTAGAGAGCACCCTCAGTAGCAAAGATGTGGCTAGGGCAAGGATTGCATTTCTTGCTGAGGTCGTAGCCATTTGCCCCATGTATGGAAAATTTTGAAGTTTAAACCTATCAATAAAAATGACACTGCTCTCTTGAATGGCTTGTCAGTATAGGAAATGTGTTGTGAGCATATAACAACACAACTTTTATATGCAATTTTTTAACTGATTACTGAAGCAACATATATGCTAGAGATGTCTCATGTCACCATCTAGTTGATTGGGTCCAACTATTATGTATTCACTGGAGATGCAGTGGGAAATGCTTAAAATCTGAATACTGAATGCAGTAAATATAGCTATTATTGTGTACTTTTTAAGCTGTTTATCCTGTTCTTAGCATGGTTTTAGACTTTATTCTCAATGAACTGGCTTCTTTTAATCATTAAGTTTGCCTCTGCCAACTAAAAGTTGCATTTTGTGAAGGAACTTGTGATTTAGTGCTAGTTGGTGAATAATTTAAAGTTGAGTGCTGTGTGGTTAGAGGCGCCGAGTCACGGATTGCACAACCCCTCCCGCTGGAGGTTCAAGCCCGCCCTTGGGCACAGGTATGGGTGTTGTTCTTAGCATAAATTAGTTTAAGTAGTGTGTAAGTCAAGGGACCGATGACCTCAGCAGTTTGGTCCCTTAGGAATTTACACACACACTCACAAACTGAGTAGTGATGTAACCATCTGGTTGTGCACCAGAAACTATAGAGATGTGATGACAACTCTTACAACGAACATGCATTGCAACCAGTAACAAATTTTGTTTGTTGTGGGGCTGTTCTTTAAAATTTATCTGTTTCTTTCTTTGGTCCAAAGTGAATAGTGAAATTATTGTTGAAAATTGAAGTAAGCTATTTTGTCAGCACCATTTGACTTTTTTTTACATTGGTCCACAATTTTAATTAAAAATTTGGAACTATTTTATAAAAGGAGAAATCACTCACCACATTGCAACATCTCTGTATCGTCCTGCATCAGATTCAGCAGAGCATGTAATATGCAAACTCAGAAGAGTTTTTTTGGACTTACTGCAAATAAAAGGTAGATATTGGATTAATAATTTGACAGATTTTGAAGGCATTATCAACAGTTTGCTCATAATAATATAGGTTTACCATTGTGTGTAGTTTGATGTGGTTAACAATGGTACTGACATATTCAAGGACATTATTAATTTTCCACCTTGGCAAAATCTTCTGGAATAGGAAAGTCAGTGTACAGTGCTACAACAAATAGATATTGATGCATTGGTTTGGAAGCTAGTGTATGATCAACTTGTGAGACAAGTTAAATACAGAGTGTAATATCATGTATTGATATGTTCCCATTTCAAGTCATCTATATGAAAGATGAAATTTAAAAAAATTCTACACTGGACTTTACAGGATCAGAAGCATTATTTACCAAAATGCTGTGGAACTGGAGCATTTAAACAGTGGTTAATACTTTGGAATCCATCATATGGAAAGCAATGAGTCTTATCATTATGGAGAGGACAAAAAAAAACAGTGTTTGATACAATAAACCCAGTTAATTTTTGTGTGTGTAACAAAGACTTGTCGAGCTTACTCCTTGCGATTTCATTAACAAATTGGGCTACATGTGTGTCTGATGGAGTTAAAGGACTGTGAGAGTGTACTTTGCATTTGACATGTATTTGTATGCTGAGCTAGTATTTCCACAGACATTGAAGGGGAACTGGGACATCACCAATGTAAAAATATTTAAATGGATGTATTTTTGCATGTGCATTACAGCTTATAATAGCAAAGTAATGCATGAAAGCTGCTGATGTAATAATTACAACAGAGCTTCTTTCACAGCTAATTCCCTCATTGCTGATCAAGACAATGACTGTGCTTCTCAACACTATGTTGGAAATGTGACCTACAAACGGCTACTCTGTTTGCCTGTTGCTCAGACCTTATAATCACACAATGAAGCCATCATTCTCTGTGCCTGCATTGTCCCACCTTTTTGGTGTAATAAAATGCTGTCATACTTCCAATCTGTCACAAGAGGAATCTGAGTACTTCATGATCAATTTGCGTGTGATGGTACAAAGTGTCATGTTATCTCTATTTACAGCAGAGTACCTGCTAGTATCTTATAGTGCAGGTATTTAACACTATGCTCAAAACCACTGTATTTGTCTAGCTGACAGTATAGATCATTGGACTGTAGTCTATCAAGAGGGTTTCTAAATTTTCTATTGTTGCTCCTGCATAGCACTCTTTATTATTATTATTATTATTATTATTATTATTATTATTATTATTATGTCATCTGAGTAGTTTGCATGCGGTGGGATCCTATGGATAACCTGTTTCAAATAGTGTCACTTACAACCCCAAATGGCAACCAATTATACCGACACATTCCATAAGGCATTTTTTATGACTAGATCTGCTAAGTTTTCTCCAGGAACTGTTAATTTGCAGTAAGCATTTACCAAATCTGTTTTTTTAGATTACCTACTTATAGCTGGTTTTATCAATAAATCTGGCCAGAGAATGGGGTAACAAGAAACCTTGCAAACTGCTTTAATGATGACTTTACATTGCCACATACTCATAGATGTATAGATCCACTACATTTCTTATTGACTGTCATGGGTTTTGTCAACTGACTAGATGTAATGGAGATAGTATCATCAATTTCAGCTATTTATTTAGTAATATTTTCATCACCTTATTGATAATGAATGAAACTTCGTAAGCTCTTCAGAAACAAGGCTAGCTAGACCACTTACTTTAAGGGCATATGAGCAAAACAATCTTTCACAATGCCCAGCAGAGGCTCTGGTAATTGTACATACTACCGACATAACATTTTTAGGGAATGGAACTAGAGACTATATTTACTTATTCATTGATCTTAAAATTCAAACAATAAAAAAGGTTCTAAGCTAAAACATTAAGTGCTACTGACAAAACCACAGCTAAAATATTAGTGTTCTACATACTTTTTGTATGTAGCTTGCATCACGACTTGGCCTTTAAGGGCTTAGTGTACATAACCACTTGCCACTGTGGTGCCTGGAGCAACAGAAAACTGGGGTGCCAGCATATGTCTCCAGTTATGAGTGGCACAGCAGCCCCAGGATGTACTTGAAACTCTGACATGCTGGCACTTATTACTAGCTTGCTTGTAGTTTGAATATTTGCTGTGAACACTTTCGTCATGTTACGAGATGGGGAAGACATGATGCATGAAGGGATGCAGGTGGTCTCCACTAATGTTTACATAATCCACTGCTGTCATTTTGCCTTTGATTATTACAACAGGTTCCTATTACAACAGGTCCCTTGGTGAATGACCCCCTATAAGATAGTACTGCCCCCACAGCCCTGCGTCTATAGTGAAGTGCACATTTTGAGCATGCTTGTGTCTGGACGATGGTGTTTCCGGACACTATGATCAACCTGGTGTAGCATAAAACATGATTCATCCAACTGTGCAAGAAATTTCCATTGATCCACTGTCCAGTTCTGATGGTCCCATGCCCACAGCAAGGTCATACATTAGAAAAGTTAAGTTAAATATTATATCCAAGCATCTTACTCAAGTAAAATTAATATGGGAAAAGGAGATGATGTTACATATACTAAGATGGCATAAAAATTCAAAAATGTTGAGACAAGCACATTTTGTTGTGATCAGCATATAGAAGTGCATGATTGGAATAAATACCAAAATATAGAGCACTTTTCACCATAACTGTATATAGATCCCTACTGGGAAATTTTGAATTGCTTATGAGGAATATGGAGTCCTTACTATGCTATATGTCAGATAGCTGCAAACAGTTGCAGAGGCAGTTACAGTAACAAGCAGTTAATAGTCTGTGCTGGTTTTGGGATATATTTTTGAAAGGATTCTTGTAAGAAAAGTGATCTGGAAACATTATCCTAATTGACAATGTTTTGTTATGAAGCTCAACGCAAGAAAATAACTGTACACCCAGCAACAAACCCTCTTGCTGATCATGATCCACATAGGATAAATAAATACTGTCTTACAGTATTGATACCCTTTAGTGGAAATCAATTAGAATAGTTAATAATTCCACAACAAATACTTTTAAGAATAGCTTACAGGAGATGACCTGTGATTAAATTTATAATGAACAAAATGCAGGCATAACATTTAATCTGTTCAATGATAAATTCATATCATTATTAGAAAATAACTTTCCCCATGAGCTAATCAGAAAGAACACTAAACAGCCAGGTAAAAAACCATGGATCTCTAGCATAATTGAAGTATTTTGTGAAAAGAGAAGGGAGTTGTATCAGTTGGCAAGAATTGCGTGACATAAACAAAAGTTGATAGGCACATTTCTACACCTGAAAGACGGTGTCTATTCAAGTTTCATGCCAGTCACAGAAGAGTGACTCTAGTAGTTCCACTATGAGGGTGCAAATCAGGTTTGCTTTAAATACACACTGTAAAAATTGTGAGTGTTTGTTGCCTTTGAGATTGGATGAGGTGAGTCGATGTTAGTCAAGAATGCCTTTAAGAGGACAAAGGTGCCATTATTAATACATCATTGAGTTTCTGAACAAGGTCATGTAACAGGGCTACAAGAAGCTGGATTTTCCTTCTGTAGTACAGCAGAAAGACTTGGCAGGAATGTAGTCACTGTACATGATTGCTGGCAGTGGTGGTCATGGGAATGCACGGAGGGAAGAAGACCAGGCTCCAACAGCAACGAGGCAGTCCCGAGAGGGAAGACCATCGTGTTGAACACATGGCTGTAGCACATCATACAGTGTCTGCAACAGCAATTTGTGCACCAGTTGGCACCACAGTCAGACAATGAACTGTTACAAATTGGTTACTTCAAGGACAGCTTTCAGCCAGATGTCCTGTAGCATATATTTCACTGACTGCAAACTACTGCCATTTGTGACATCATTGGTGTCAAGTGATAGCAGTGTTTTCCATTGTGTTTTATGATGAAAGCTGGTTCTGCCTCGGTGCCAATGATGGCCATATATTAGTTAGAAAGAGGCTAGTTGAGGGTTTGCAACCTATCTGTCTGTGTGCTACACACACTGGACCTACACCTGGAGGTATGCTCTGGGATTCAATTTGCTATGGCAGCAGGAGCACTCTCATGGTTATCTGATGCACCCTGACTGTGAATCTGTACGTCAGACTGGTGATTCAATCTATTGTGCTGCCAGTTAGGTTAGGTTAGATTAGGTTAGGTTAAGGTTATAAACAGCATTCCATGGGGTGTTTTCCACCACACACTGCTGTTGTAACTCAACTTGCTGTAGTGAGTGTTGACATGTTGCCTTAGCCTGCTCGATCACCAGATCTGTCTCCAATCAAGCATGTATGGCATATCATCGGACGACAACTCCAGGGTTATTCACAACCAGCATACACCATCCCTGTATTGGCTGAGCAAGTGCAACAGGCATGGAACTCCATCCCACAAACTGACATCTGTCATCTGTACAGCACAATGCAGGCACATTTGCACGTTTGAATTCAATATTCTGATGGTTACACCTATTATTAATGTACCAGCATTTCATGTTTTCAGTGGCTTATCTTGCACTTACATTAGCCTGTGATCTAGCAATGTTAATCATTTAAATATGTTACCTAGACAAATGTATTTCCTAAATTTCATGACTGTGCATTAATTATTTTTTGATGTTGCGAGGTTTTTTTCATCAATGTATTTAAATGATCTTTCGTCTAATATACAAAAAGCAGAATTTGTTCATTTTGTGAATGATGCTAGTATTGTAATCAATCCAAACATAAATAAAGCAACATAAGAAATGGTAAACAATGTTCTTAAAAGTACCACAAACTTATTTTCTGCAGTTTTTCTCACTCTCAGTTTCAAAAAGACACAACATATGCAGTTGTGTACATCTAGGGCTGACCATGGCGTGCCAAACTTCCCTCATGCAGCATGTGTGCGCCATGTGGAGCCAAGGCCCAGCCTGGTTCTCAACTATGTTCAGTCCTTCTTGGAAGTACCCAGAACAGCATGACATTTTATTGAGCATTGGGGTGTGGCACGTTTTGGTTGGCAAAACTCTGAGTTAGGCAGTATTGTAGCATCATTGCTGTTTATCTTTCTCTAGTTTTTGGTTTGAAGTACATTTACAGGTCCAGTGGATATTTGCATAGAAAGCAATCTATTGTCACAATTTTGTAAAACTAGTGAGAATGGCAGAAGAGAGGATTGGCAATTCTCAGTTGGCATAAGTAACAGGTGCTGCCTATTTGCTATGAAATCACACTACAATACCGTGCAGAAAGAATGTAAAGGTTTAGTTGACAATGAAAGAGCAAAAGATTACAATGATTGACAAACTGGATTCATTGTTTTGCACATCAAGAAGCACTTTGTGCAAAATTTGCAGGCATGGAGCACGTGAAGAAACTGATTGTATTAACAGTAACATTTCTGAAATCTCATGCATTATTTCATTGTCATTTGCAACAGTATTGAGACTTCATATATTACTGCAAAGTATGTTGCTTAAGTCAAAGGGCATGTGTGGAATGATTTTTGTTCAAAAACCCATTATTGTTGAATTTATGAAGGGAAAAGGAGGGCATGAACAAAAAATTAGAGCATCTAGAATGGATTGCGGACTTTGCATTTTAAGTATACTTAACTGCACACTGTCCACAATAAGAGATTGCGAGGTAATTTCTTTGTGATTGGATGGGGATACATTTAAAAAGTAAATTGTGTAGTAGAAGGGACACATTCTGACAAAGACAGTCCAGTTCCCTAAGCTCACCAGCATTAAAGAAGAATTCGTTGTGGCCTTGAAAGAAGTAAAAGGATAGTTTTATAAAAGTTTTGAGGACATTGTCAATATTGGATCTGTTTTCGAGATCATTTGCTGTCTGAGTTGAAAGTACCTCTATGCATGTGCAGGTATAACTGATTGACATGCAAGGTAATTCCAGGTTTAATGACAAATATTTTTATAATAAGACTGTCCTGAAAGTCTACATTGCTTTCCTCAGATAGAGTTTCCAAGTCTCCATAATGAGGCTGCAAAAGTTTTACAATATTTTTTCAATTATGAAACTAAATAAGTCACAAGATGTGGCAAATTGAGTGCAAAGCTCTGTGAAATTGTCTACATCTGTCCATAAGCTGACAGTTTGTACCATATAAAAATATAGTCATAAGACACTACAGTTTGTTGTGTTTTGAAGTGCGCAGTTTTACATTTCTGGACATTTAAAGCACATTGCCAGTTTGATTAATTCTCAATTCTACAATATTTAACCAATGAGATGTTTCTCACAAGCATTAAATAGAATAATTTCACTGTTAATGTGTATGTAAAATGAACATAAAATATGTTATAAACCTTGATTACTGCAGTGAATATGCACTCTAAGATGACATCTCAAAAACAATAATTTAATATTAAGAAAATTATCAATTTGTGCAAAACTGCTAATGCATAGCTGCAAAACTATTTAATAGAACTATATAGTCCTGACAAGTAACTAAATAAATAATATGCATAATATGCCTCATTTTTGGAACTCATAAAATAATGTAGTTCAGCCACATTTGCAATAAAAATCTTTGCAAATCTAGGGGAGAGACAATCTTTAAGTTGATATATTTTGCACATTTCAATTCAATAATGTCATATGGAATAATGTTCTGGGGTAGCTCATCTTTAAGAAAGAAAGTCTTCATTGCTCAAAAACACGCTGTAAGAATAATACATGGTGCTTCCCCACAATCATCTTGTATACATCTGTTTAACAAGTTGGCTAATCTGACTACTGCTTCACAATATATTTATTCCCTCATGATGTTTGTTGTACATAATCCACCACAGTTCAAATGGAACAATGATGTAGTAGTAGTAGTAGTAGTAGTAGTAGTAGTAGTAGTAGTTTTATTCATCCGTAGATCTCTTTTTATAAGGATATAGGACATGTCAAAGTATTTACAAGCTTAGATCAATTTACAATAAGCTAATTCGTATACACATATATTTACAGACTTCTAGTTAGAGACAATCATTAGATTTTACTCCTGGTATACAATAATTTATTTACAAATAACTCATTAAATAATGTAATGCCACACTATTCACTCATATTTCACTATCAGTCACTGCACACACTATACACACATTGTTTCATAACACTTCACTCACTACATACACACACACACACACACACACACACACACACACACACACACACACACAGGTGATCCTTGGGCCATTTTCTGTACTGCAAGTTCCCAATTGCTATCCTGAAAAACTGAGTCAGCATCCCTTCATAATGAGTGAGATGTTGAGCTCAGAAAGAGGAAGAGGTGTTAGTATTGTGCTATGCATAGCTTGAGGGGAGAGTGTCTCTAGAAAGGAAAAAAGAAGAAAAATAATAAAGTGAAGGTGTTATGTGGAATATTGGATGTTTTATAATCATCATTATTATTATTTGTTTGTATAACATTTTTTTTTATCAAACCCCTACTCTGCTTTATCTAAGTAATCCTTCAATGTATAAAATGTATTGCATAACAGGTACTTTTTAGCTGCCTTCTTAAATAAGTGTATTTTTGAAATTTCTTTAATCTCTTTTGGTAATTTATTGTACAGTTTTATTCCTTGGTAGAAAATGCTGTTTTGAGTTTTATGTTTATTTTTTCTTGGTAAATGTAAGTTGAGTCTATCTCTTGTTGCATGGTCATGGACAGAGCTGTTTGTGCAGTAATTGCCAATGTTACTTTTGATGTGTACAACTGACTGGTAAATGTGTTCACATGGAGCAGTTAAAATTCCCAGTGTTTTGAACAGATCTTTACAATGAGCTCGACTACTATTTCTGGTTATTATTCTTATGGCTCTTTTCTGGAGTTTGAAAATTGTGTTCATATTTTGTGGATTTGTTCCCCAAAAAAGAATGCCATAGCTAAGAATTGAGTGTACATATGAATAATATGTAACTAAAAGACACTGCATGTTACACACAGATGATAGAATTCTAAGGGCATAACATGCTGATGACATTCTGTTTGCAAGTACCTTTGTGTGTTCGCACCACTTCAGCTGAGAGTCAATATTCATTCCTAGAAATTTTGCATTTGTTACACAGTCTATAGAGGTGCCATCTACATTTAATTTAACATTGTCATTTTTCCTCTTCAAACTGAAGTTCATGGCATTAGTTTTCTTTATGTTTAATGTCAATTTGTTGCTTATTGACCAATCGTAAACTTCCTTGAGAGTTTCATTTGCTTTCTCGGTAAGGAGTTCTCTTGTTCTCTCAGTGACTATAATATTGCTGTCATCAGCGAAGAGAATTTTCTCACCATGAGTAACACTACTGGGAAAGTCATTGATGTATATCAGGAATAGTATTGGTCCTAATATGCTACCTTGTGGAACTCCTATATTAATATGTTTTGGTTCTGATAAGTATTTTACTAAATGTTTAGATCTATTTGAAGTATGTGTTATCTCTACTCTTTGTACCCTATCTGTTAGGTATGATCGAAACCAGTCATTAGCTACCCCTCTTATTCCTAATGCTTCTAATTTATTTAATAGAATCTTGTGGTCGACTGTATCAAAAGCCTTAGAAAGATCCAAAAATATGCCTGTGACACACTCATCTTTATCAAGAGCATTAAGTACAACTTTTGTGAATTCTACTACGGCTGACTCCGTATTTTTGCCACTTCAAAAACCAAACTGTGATTTGCTTAAAAGATTGTATTTATTCAGATAATTCATTAATCTGTCTTTCATAATTGCTTCTATTATTTTTGTACATAATAACAACACCAGAAGGAAAAATGATGTTCATTACTCCATGTTTAAGTTGTGTTTAGCATAAAAAGGTGTGCACAATGCTGCAATTAATAATTTTGATCACTTACCCAGTGATACAAAATGTTTGACAGACAGCAAGGCAAAATTTGAAAACAAACTGAAAAATTTTCTTCTTGACAGTTTCTATTCAGTAGAAGAATTTCTATTGTAATGTGTAAAAGGTGGTGGGTAGGAATTACTAACTCACATCTGTGTGTTTCAAAATATATGTATGGCCAGCATGTAGCCATATTTACAAATTAATTTGTTATTTGAATGTAAAATGTATAGTTCCACATCATTATGATTTATCATGCAGATAATGCATGTAACATGAGACTAACCAACTAATTAATTACTTGATTGATTGATTTAGCAGGGAGATATAACAACAGTAATCTTAGCTCACTGTTGCCTCCACCAAAGCTGAGTTTATTGTGCTGCTTCTTTCCCTGTAATTCTAATAAAGACATTCAGTACCATTAAAGACTAGTAGGAAGCCTTTTACCAGTTTTTTATTAGACACAATTTCTTCAGGAGTTAATGACCCGATATTCTGTGTCTTTTGGCCTCCAACACTTTTTCTTGGAAGATTAAATGTGATGCACAGTTTCATGCCCCTCACCACATTGTCTGCTGTTATGGGCTTCTTTCTGTACCCCTTTTGTGTGTAGGTGTTTCTTTAAGTTCCCATGACCAGTTGTAAGTCCTACCATGAGTTTAATGTCTCTTGTTCAAGTTCAGGATTACCTACCTTCTCTTGTAACATGGCTTTAGCATAATTAGTTTGCCATGTGTCTGTTTTTGGATCTTAATCCAATATTCTGCATGCTGTCTCCTAATCTAGGTATGTAGTTTTATTCTTACCATCTACATCTACATCTACATGACTACTCTGCAATTCACATTTAAGTGCTTGGCAGAGGGTTCATCGAACCACAATCATACTATCTCTCTACTATTCCACTCCCGAACAGCGAGCGGGAAAAACGAACACCTAAACCTTTCTGTTCGAGCTCTGATTTCTCTTATTTTATTTTGATGATCATTCCTACCTATGTAGGTTGGGCTCAACAAAATATTTTCGCATTCGGAAGAGAAAGTTGGTGACTGAAATTTCGTAAAAAGGTGTCGCCGCGACGAAAAAGTCTATGCTGTAATGACTTCCATCCCAACTCGTGTATCATATCTGCCACACTCTCTCCCCTATAACGTGATAATACAAAACGAGCTGCCCTTTTTTGCACCCTTTCGATGTCCTCCGTCAATCCCACCTGGTAAGGATCCCACACCGCGCAGCAATATTCTAACAGAGGACGAACGAGTGTAGTGTAAGCTGTCTCTTTAGTGGACTTGTTGCATCTTCTAAGTGTCCTGCCAATGAAACGCAACCTTTGGCTCGCCTTCCCGACAATATTATCTATGTGGTCCTTCCAACTGAAGTTGTTCGTAATTTTAACACCCAGGTACTTAGTTGAATTGACAGCCTTGAGAATTGTACTATTTATCGAGTAATCGAATTCCAACGGAGTTCTTTTGGAACTCATGTGGATCATCTCACATTTTTCGTTATTTAGCGTCAACTGCCACCTGACACACCATACAGCAATCTTTTCTAAATCACTTTGCAGCTGATACTGGTCTTCGGATGACCTTACTAGACGGTAAATTACAGCATCATCTGCGAACAGTCTAAGAGAACTGCTCAGATTGTCACCCAGGTCATTTATATAGATGAGGAACAGTAGAGGTCCCAGGACGCTTCCCTGGGGAACACCTGATATCACTTCAGTTAGTGACAAGACAGGGTCCAGTCCAACAGATGAAGTCATTAAGTCACTGCACCTGTCCCGGCTGGCCCATCAGTTTGTCCATTGTGACTGACTTCTGAGTGACTGGGACAGCAGGTTTACCCTGTTGCTTCCCCCTAGCCTCACAATTTCTTGATGACATACTTTGATGATCTTTGATTTCCTCACAAGTGCTGATAGAGATTTCAGAGCTGCTTTGCTGTCTGAATGAATGTATATACCACAGCCTTGAAGCACCTACACAGAGTCTCCTCCACACCCAATCTGATAGCAGATATTTCCACCTGAAATACCATAGTCAGCTGCCCTGAAGCGATTTCTCTCTCTACTCTGTGCTGTTTTCCATATATCCCAGTCCCCAGCAACTTTGTTTTTCATTTATCAGTAAGTCAGATTATGTCTCCTGGGTGTTATCAAGGTTCATTCTTCCACTGCTCCCTACTTCCAATTATTACCTGGAAAGGTTTATTAAAGCAGCTGGAAGTTGTTGTATAGTCAATCAGCATTTCTCCAGTCATTTCTATATTTACCACATTCACTATGTTGCTGTGTTATTCTGGATTTCCCAAGGATTACCAGTTTTTAATCTGCATACCCTTGCTGCTGCCTCCATTGTAACCCAAAGATGTAATAGTGGCATCTCCAGCACGGTGTCCATTCCAGCTATAGGTGTGCTGCAAATTCCACCTGCTATGTCTAAGCAGGCTGATCTCTGCACTTTGTGAAACTCAGTATCCACTTTATGTCATACTTAATTCCTCCATACTATAGCCCCATAACTTACCCATAAGGCTTATTACAGTGGTTTGTATCCAGTACATCCTCCTGGGGCTTAGACCCCAGTTTTACCACAGGCTTTTCCATTGCACATAAGACCACAATTCACCTTGGAATGTATATTCTTAATGTGTGGAGTCTAAGATAGTTTCCCGTCCAGGATTACAATGGTACTATCACATTTCCCAAGAATTACTGTGACTAAATCATCTGCACGTCCTTGTCAAAAGTGACCTGTAGTATTAACACTTCAATGAGTTTATCAACCACTAGGTTCCACAGTACTGGAGACACAACCCCTCCTTGTGGACAATGTCTGGTGGTATTGATCACCATTTTTTCATTCAACATGGTGGCTCCTACCATATGCGTACTCAGCATGGTCATAATCCACCTACAAATATGCTCTTCTGAAGCTCTCACTGTGGATTCAGAGGTCATATTGCCACAAGGTCTTTTGGTGTCCAGGAAGGTGCAGAGAGAAATTTCCTGAATGTGTAGCATTTTTTACACCTTCTCAACAAGTTGGTGGAGTGCTGTGTCACATGATTTACCTGGTTGATATGCATGTTGGTTTACATGTAGAGAGACCACAGTTAACTTTCCTTCCCTGATATGCACAGCAACTAATTTTCAAATAACTTGGGAAAAAAAAGAAAAAAGAGGCAGGACAGGCTGATACATGTCATATCCTTAATATGATCAGTGCTGCCTGGCTTTGGAATGAAAACAACCTCCACTGTCCTCCAAACATTAGGAATGATTGTTGATGATAGGCTGTCTCTAAACAGCCTAGAGAGGAATGTAATTAATTTCTCTGCTGCTTCTTGCAGTAGAGCCAGAAAGATTCCATCAGGGCCTGGTGAAACGTTCCCAATGCCCAACTGTTTTCTTTTTCTTTTTTTATTCAGTGAAAGATTCTTAATTCTCCTTTTGGTTACCTGCAAGCCAATACATCCCAGTGACTGAGTCTTGGTATGTGTTATCTGCCAGAGTACATCGAGGAAAGCAGATCTTGAGGAGCACATCCTACATCTCACACACTGTTCTTGTTTACTCACGACCCTGTTTCCTAAGTGTACTTCATGGATTGGTTGGTAGTCTAGTGAGGATTCTATGATTTTTCACTTACTTAATCACAAGGTTGTGTTTGGCAAGGGCCTCCCAATATTTTGGTCCTCGCCTTTTCCTTCTTCCAGCATGAAGCAGTCTTATCACTTGCTTCCTTTGCAGTGCCAGGTTATTGCTCTGCCAAGGTACATCCCTGTTTGTGCATTTTATGGTGATAGGACAGTTTTGTAAGACCGAGGCCATAATGGCAGTCATCACTTTGTCTGCCATTTCCTTCAGATCTACTAGATTAGTTATTGATGTTCTGACATCAGATTGGCATGAGTTTAGGTCTTCCTATAAAACTCTTACGCTGTTTTCCTAGGATTCATATAGGTCATGGTCTGTTCAGAACCTATTTCAACCTCTAACTCGATATACATATTGTCGCATAAAGATGGCTCCAATCCCACATGCCATTTCTTGACATGACTATCCATTCAAGATCTGCAAGTTATTCTCAAATAAATATTCAAGAAGGTACTCACCTCTGCTGTTGGCTTTGCTGCTTACCCACACCAGATTGTGGGCACTGTCATCACAACCAACTGACAGTTGTTCATTCAGCTGTGAACAGTTATCTACCAGTCTCCTCACTTCCTGAGAAGGAGGAGCACTGTCCTCACGAGGCAGGTAAACTGAGGCCAGTACAGTTTAATGCTACCTTCCTTTTGCTGTTTCAGCCTGATGGTCACTAAGCCCCTGAAACAACAGGCTGCCATCAGGTTGAATAAAATTCCACTCTTGACCCATATGTGTTGGAGTTCTTTAGATTTCTAGTATAAATCAACTTACCTCCAGTTCCTCCAGGTCTCAAACTACCCCTTTCATATAAATAGTGTTCCTCAATCAGTTTCACATCTATCTCCTGTCTTCTCAGAAGATGACTCACAATATAAGTTGCCCCCTTACTGTTTAGCAGGTTTACCTGCAAAATTTGCAGCCACCAACTTGTCACCATAGTTCCTAGTCTTTGGTTATCCTGACACTAACCTCCATGAACCCTAAGTACAGTTTCAGATACTATTCTCAAATTTCCCTCAGGGATTTTTCACAGTTTGGCTGTCTGATACAACTTTTCAGTTGATTGCCATCCAATCCTTTGTCGGGACCTACTGGTTCTACACACATACTTTCTCAAACAGAGTCTTTGGAGGAGTATACTATTCAAGTTTTGGTACCCAGATTGGTATATTTACAGTGTTGAAGATCTCAACCACCATGCTTCCTCCCTTGGAGATATCATTGGCACTATCTCCTTAAGTTAATCAAATGTTCCCAACCCCTCACAGAAATCAGAGCACCTTTGTCTAGATAGACCCTCCTGAATGGGGCCTGGGCTTGTCTCCACCCCGTCTTCTCAAAGATAGCCATCTGAACTGGCTTATCTTAGAAAATAGATTAAGGAAAGGCAAACCTATGTTTCTAGCATTTGTAGACTTAGAGAAAGCTTTCAACGATGTTGACTGGAATGCTCTCTTTAAAATTCTGAAGGTGGCAGGTGTAAAATACAGGAGTGAAAGGCTATTTACAATTTGTACAGAAACCAGTTGGCAGTTATAAGAGTCGAGGGGCATGAAAGGGAAGCAGTGGTTGGGAAGGGAGTGAGACAGGGTTGTAGCCTCTCCCTGATGTTATTCAATCTGTATACTGAACAAGCAGTAAAGAAAACAAAAGAAAAATTTGGAGTAGGTATTAAAGTCCATGGATAAGAAATAAAAACTTTGAGGTTTGCCGATGACATTGTAATTCTGTCACAGACAGCAAAGGACTTCGAAGAGCAGGTGAACGGAATGTACAGTGTCTTGAAAGGAGGATATAAGATGAACATCAACAAAAACAAAATGAGGATAATGGAATGTAGTCGAATTAAGTCAGATGATGCTGAGGGTATTAGGTTAGAAAATGAGACAGGTAAGGTAGTAAGTGAGTTTTGCTATTTGGGGAGCAAAATAACTGATGATGGTCAAAGTAGAGAAGATGTAAAATGTGGACTGGCAATGGCAAGGAAAGCGTTTCTGAAGAAGAGAAATTTGTTGACATTGGGTATAGATTAAATAGTTTGGACAAGGGGAGAATAGAATCTTTCGAAATGTGGTGCTACAGAAGAATGCTGAAGATTAGATGGGTAGATTACATAACTAATGAGAAGGTATTGAATAGAGTTGGGGAGAAGAGAAATTTGTGGCACAACTTGACTAGAATAAGGGATTGGTTGGTAGGACATGTTCTGAGGCATCAAGGGATCGCCAGTTTAGTATTGGAGGGCAATGTGAAGGGTAAAAATCGTAGAGGGAGACCAAGAGATGAATACAGTAAGCAGATTCAGAAGGATGTAGGTTGCAGTAGGTACTGGGAGATGAAGAAGCTTGCACAGGATAGCATGGAGAGCTGCATCAAACCAGTTTCTGGACTGAAGACCACAGCAACAACAACAACAATACATAGTTTAAAACTTTATGCCCAAATGCCAGAGTATATGAGTTAAAAATTTTCAGTAAAATAAAAGGCAGTTATACATCTAAGATGGAGCTTCGTTCACTGAAAAGATTGCCCTTTACTCTTCTGGTGGAAAAATGTTATTATTCTGTTGAAGAATTCATTGAGAACAGCTTCATAGTCTGAACACAGGGATTGTATTACATGTATTATTTTATGTACTTATGTAACTTAGGAATGTAAAATACAATGTAAACATTTGCATTTCTCTTAAAAAAGAAAAAAAGTTTCTTTTTGCAACTCTTGACATGTCTTCTGTACATCAAATCAAATGATTTGAAAATTGTACATAATGAGATGAATAAATCACATATCACAATATAATCTACTGAAGACTTCACTATTCTTTGACTTCTTTCCATAGATACTCACAACAATGCCATGTGAACAATCAACAAGCTTCACTGTTCCCAGGATGCTTGTTTCCAGGCACTGAGCTATAACAATCTACCCTTTGTTGAAGTCGCGTATGTCGCTAGATTTCCCCATTTGCTGGCCATATCATTGCTAGAATGATACCCCATTTGTCTCTGATCTGCTTATATACTTTCCTTACTGTGTCACATGCCTGCAAAGTCACCAGGCATCATTTTACCTTGTGATGGGCAGCCATCAACATATATAGATATAATATAACAGACATTAGTAATTTCTAATAAGGTAACAAAACAAAACATTTGATAAAATAAGATAAACTACAAGTATCATAACTAAATGCCCACCTTAAATTAATGGTTACAATTTTCACAGGTTAATGTTTACTGGTTACTTCAGAAATGCTCAGTGCTTTTCAAACCCATACAAAATGTAACTATATCTATGTTATATCAAAACCTATTACTATTTTACCACTTTGTATGGTCCACACTGATATATGCATGCCTTGGAAATCATCAAGTCTATGGATTTCCATGAGAGTGCCCACTTTATGCAAATGATATTATTATTTTATTTCAAAACATATTTTGTAATTTCAGTCCCAGTTCCTACTGTACTGCTGTGGAAGTAACACTTGTTTATATCCTCCACAGTTAAACTGATTCATAGGACTTATTAAAGTCTTGTCGATACTCCAAGTGTTCTCTTGTCCTCAAATACCCCAAGGTGTGCAACTTCTTCTTTAAAATGCAATTTGCAGCAATGTTAATTTTAGCCCATTGATCTAGATTTTGCACAATCGCTTGCAAACTTCAATCCAATATTACATTCCCTTTCTTCCAGGAAATGGCAGCAACAAAGAATCATATGATCAGGAGAACCTTCTCAATCTTAAAATTGTATATGCCTGCATCTCAATCAACTGAGGTAACCCATGACCTGTACACTACTGCACCATATCTGAGTAAGGACAATATTGTGTTTGTTGTCCATGCATCACTGTTGCATTTACATGAGTACATCATTTGTTTTTTCTTGGGGCCTCACCCTGGAATCCACAGACATAACAATCCTTACAATAGTGTCTGCTGCATCTAAGAAATGTAAAAGGTGTTCCATATTGAGATCCCAGAACAAAGGACCACACGTTGAGATAATGGGTACTCAGCCCAGCAAATTAACAGGGCCTTCTCAACTAGAGCCAGGACCCGCTTAGTGGATAAAGAGGAGAACGTGCCAGCCAAGTCCCTAGCTTTTCTTCCCTTTGTTGAAAATATCTCCTTCAAGACAGTGAGGATTCTTAATAATTTTCATGTGAAAGTGGTTCTTTGTCTGCCTTCTAAGATTTCGGATTTGCTGGGATCGTTGAAAGATGATTTGTTACTGCGGAAGGCAGGAATTTACAAAATACTGTGTCAATGTGGTATGGCCTATATAGGACAGACAATGCGTACAGTGGAAGAGCATTGTACAGAACATCAATGTTGAACTCGCCTACTCCAACCCGGTAAGTCTGCAGTTGCGGAACATTGTATTTCTAACAGACATTCAATGGAGTACGGCAAAACTTTGATTTTGGCCACAGCAACAACTTTTTGGGACTCCATTATCAATGAATGCATTGAAATATGCATTGCTGGAAATCTAATGAACCATGACAGTGGTTACCAATTGAATAACGCATGGAATCCCGTCATCTCCAAAATTTGCTCGAGACAAAGATGCCAGAAGACTTCGATAGCTGCGGCCAGCAACAATACTGACGGCAGCTGAGTACTGCAGTGCCACCAGTGAGGGTGCTGTCACTGGATGGTGTGGCCCTTCTGTCTCCAAGACTGCAACGCATACGCAGCAGTACTATCTGGGCACTATATAAGACGGAGCTGAGATCATCTTCGTCAGTGCTCGTTCAGCCCACCAAAGATGGCTGGAAGTTTTCCAGCCGAAATATCGTGCAATGAAGTTTATGATGAGCAGCTGCAAGGCCGAAATCTTTTTGGACAGAGGTAACACCTGCTGTCTTGCCAATATGTAGCAACCATTTGCATTATACTTTACAAGCATGATGAGTATAATTCTGAACCAACAGAACTTCTTCCATGATATGTTAGGTCAGAGGTATAAACAGTATTATTAACAGTAATTCAATATATTGGTTGTTTTGCAATTACAAGGAAAATTGGCTTTAAGGGAGAAAGAGGTTAGCACCCTCTATATCTATAGCAGAATAGTCAAATTGTAATAACCATGCATCTGACTGATGTTTGTCGCCATCTATGAACTATTTAGTAAATATGATGAACAATATACTTATTATGTTTTAATAAAGTGAGATATAATACAAAAATAAATATATTTAAGCCATATCAACTAATAGGTGTTTAGTGCTTTATAAATTTTAAAAAATGTTTTAAAAAATTTAAAAAGCTTTACCCACTAGACGTAATTTAAATGTTTTAATAATAATAATGGACTCACAAGGAGTGAACATGGAAATTTTATTAATTGATGATGAATATGAAATAAGTCAGATGACAATTTAAGAATTTTACTTATGTTTCATTTTATGTAATTAAATCTGACGTGGTTTACTTCCCTTGAGGTTTATAAGCAGTTCACATAGATGGCACCATGTAACCAACTGATGTGTTCTCCATACAGCCCACCTTCCACAAACAATAGTATTCAATGAACTGTTGATGAAGCCTGACCAACAGGTATTACATGCATTGATCAAAAATGATAGTCATATGTAATAAACAAACCATATAAGCTAACCATTAATTGGAACTTTTTATGACATCATCTAACTATATACTTCTTGTATTCTTAGTTTTGAGAATGACTAGTTTCTACCTGAAATCTAGATCTGCCAATAAAATTTAAAAAGACAACTCAGAGCTGAAATCTATTATTTACAAGTAAACTTAAATTGTGCTCATAAAATTTCAGAACAACTCCCAGGAGTCAGTAGTTTCTGCAACATGTTATGGTATGGCGTCTTCTGACCATCCTCAGGTGTTCAGTATATCCCAGAAATCGGCCAGAGTGCTCTGTACCAGAATGTGTTGGTAGTAAGTTACTGACATATGTCTCCATCTGTTCTCTGCAAGACACTGTGATGAGAATGGCAGTGAGTACTTCCCAATGTTCTGTGTATTACAAGAGTTCCTTCCCATTCCATTCACATATGGAATGCAGGAATAATGATTGTTTAAATTGCCCTGTGGGTTCTGTAATGAGTCTAATCTTGTTGTCACAATATATAGGTGATTGTGACCTACTCGTAGTTTCCTCACTTATAGGGTGTCCAGAAATTATGTATCTATTTTGTAGAAATACATACTTATGAAGAGGTTGTATGTGGTAGATCATCGCTGGTAAATTTAATATACACTCCTGGAAATGGAAAAAAGAACACATTGACACCGGTGTGTCAGACCCACCATACTTGCTCCGGACACTGCGAGAGGGCTGTACAAGCAATGATCACACGTACGGCACAGCGGACACAACAGGACCCGCGGTGTTGGCCGTCGAATGGTGCTAGCTGCGCAGCATTTGTGCACCACCGCTGTCAGTGTCAGCCAGTTTGCCGTGGCATACGGAGCTCCATCGCAGTCTTTAACACTGGTAGCATGCTGCGACAGCGTGGATGTGAACCGTATGTGCAGTTGACGGACTTTGAGCGAGGGCGTATAGTGGGCATGCGGGAGGCCGGGTGGACGTACCGCCGAATTGCTCAACACGTGGGGCGTGAGGTCTCCACAGTACATCAGTGTTGTCGCCAGTGGTCGGCGGAAGGTGCATGTGCCCGTCGACCTGGGACTGGACCGCAGCGACGCACAGATGCACGCCAAGACCGTAGGATCCTACGCAGTGCCGTAGGGGACCGCACCGCCACTTCCCAGCAAATTAGGGACACTGTTGCTCCTGGGGTATTGGCGAGGACCATTCGCAACCGTCTCCATGAAGCTGGGCTACAGTCCCGCACACCATTAGGCCGTCTTCCGCTCACGCCCCAACATCGTGCAGCCCGCCTCCAGTGGTACGACCGAGGCACACAGGGCCAACACCCGGCATCATGGTGTGGGGAGCGATCTCCTACACTGGCCGTACACCTCTATGTGCCTGTGGTTCTGTCAGTGTGATCATGTGATGTATCTGACCCCAGGAATGTGTCAATAAAGTTTCCCCTTCCTGGGACAATGAATTCACGATGTTCTTATTTCAACTTCCAGGAGTGTAAGTCGCCACTTTGTGTCGATGGTTTGGCCAAGTTACCTATTGAACTCATACCTGGCAAACAGTTCACTTGGTCCTCCTACGTGACTGACGTCAAAGATCCAGTATTAGGCATTGACTTCCTTTTACACTTCGGACTGTCTCCAGATCTCCAGTAGGCCACATTATTGCACCACACCTCGTCCACTCATATTGCATGTTCAGTTGCCTCCTTGATCCCCCCTCCCCTCAGCCTCCCAACGACTTCAACACAGCGCCCATTGAGTGCTCTTCACTGGCAGACAGCCTCACAACTTCCTTTACCCAGCTCCAGCCCTAACGCCCTGCAGTTGACGATTTCCATGCTGACAATGCCGAACTCAACCATACTATATCATAGGCTACGCAAGCCCTATTTCCATGCTGACAACGCCGAACTCAACTATGCCATATCATAGGCTACGCAAGCCCTCACCGAGGAATGATGCCTCGAACAATGCCTGTCAACACTGCCACCATCCGACACTGGAGACGCACCTCGTGGAACTTTGTTGCCACCGACGCAGACTGTTTCCCCGGCACATCAGATTAGTGACTCTTGTGTGCTACCAATTCCTGTTCATGCCAGCCCCTGAGCGGCTATCCGTAACCACACTGCTGACCTTCCCCCACGTACGTTTTGGCAAATGGACTTAATTTGCCAATACACAACAGACATCTGTTACATTCGAGGTTC
Organism: Schistocerca gregaria; assembly: GCF_023897955.1. Taxonomy (NCBI): domain Eukaryota; kingdom Metazoa; phylum Arthropoda; class Insecta; order Orthoptera; family Acrididae; genus Schistocerca; species Schistocerca gregaria. The sequence goes on from NC_064931.1 coordinate 307,382,990, forward strand.
AGAAAATGTAGTGGTTGACTACCTATCATGTATCACTGCCATTTCGTCCAGCATTAATTTTGACGAATTGGCCCACTTACAGGACAGTGACACCGAATTGCACAACCTCCAACAGGACCCAGATACTTCCCTTCAGATCATTTCGTGCAACCTGCCGGGCTCGGCCAGGATACTGTGGTGTGATACATCCATGGGCACCACCCGGCCTATTGTTCCTCCTGTGCTGTGTCACCAAGTGTTCACTACGTTACACAACCTGGCACATCCTGGTGCTAAGGCTACTACGTGCCTGGTTACAGAATGGTTTGTGTGACCAGAGGTGAAGAGGGATTGTCGTACTTGGGCTCATGCTTGTTTACAGTGCCGGCGCAGCAAAGTCAGCAGGCACACACAACCCAGTCTAGGTAAATTCAACATTCCGAAAGGCCGCTTCCAACATGTACATGTGCACCTCGTAGGACCGTTACCCGTGTCTGATGGTTTCAGTTATATCCTGTCTGTCATTGACCGCGTTACACGTTGCATGGAGGCAATACCCCTGCAGGACATCACAGCAGATTCTGTAGCACGTGCATTTGTATCCTCCTGTATAGCTCGATTTGGCTGCCCTAGATCCATCACCACTGACCAGGGAAGACAGTTTGAATCCCTGCTGTTTAACAAACTCTGCATTCTCTGTGGGGTGGATATATTCCGCACTACGGCTTACCGCCCTCAGAGCAATGGACTGGTTGAGCGGTGGCACAGGATTCTGAAAGTGACACTCATGTGCCACGGTGGTGAGTGGTGTGATGCCCTTCCCTGGGTTATGCTAGGAATACACACGGCTTACAAGACAGACCTCCAGGCTTCATTTGCAGAGATCCTGTATGGCGACACCCCAGTTCTCCATGCAGAGTCCGTCAATGATGAAGCAATCGCCGACCTATCCGACCTCCCCACAGTAGTTGAGCGTGTCTGGACACACATAGCCACAATCCGCACACCTCCTCCATGACCACATACCCGTCCGCGGGTATTCCTGCATTCAGCACTGGACTCTTGTGAGTTCGTTATGTTACGGAATTACACAGTCAAACCGGCATTACAGCCACCTTTCACTGGCCCACATCAATCAGTGGCTTGCACAGGCAATACTATGGACATCATTGTCAGTGGCCGCCAGCAGACAGTTTCCCTCCAATACGTAAAACCAGCCTGGACGATCGAGGAACCTGTACCACACCCCCTCGAGTCGAATGTTCTTCCATCAGGTGACAACCCCAATCTCACACAGACTGCCCACTCTCCTGCGCCCCACCATGATCATATGTGCACTGAGCCTACACCTGTGGGCAACTCAGTAGTTGCTATGACTATACTCTACCCTCGTTTCACACAGGCTCTACGTGCGACAATCCACAATCTGTGGCACAACCACATGTTGAGTGTGACATTACCCTGTCCCGAGTGTTGGCACCCAGTACCCCCCACAGACTATTCCAGTGTGTCTCCTGAACTACCTGAACTATGTTACTCCCCCCCCCCCCCCCCCCCCCCCCAGTGCCGCCTACATCCACTGTCGATGAAATTTGCATCTCAATCAACGCCTCTGAGCTTTCCTTGCAGCTCCATGAGGGATCCATCTTCATCCTCCGCATAGGGGACACTTCACGTGGGTCCACACCCATGTCATATATCACCATCCTGCGCACAGTCCCTATCCCAAATGGGGTGGATACGGCTGCCATAGCTGCAACGTTCAGCACTGACGGGATGCTCAAGATTCGCATCCCCCTCTCTGCCTGTACTGCAATGATGACATCTTCTCTGCCAGTCCAGTTCACACGTGCAGGTCGACCAGTCCGACCCTGCTGGATGGTGGACTATACGAGCACTAGTCTACCCTGCACAGACAGTATGCTAACAACTAGCGAGCATCCCACAATGTCTCTACACATGATGGCCAGATGTGGGTTTGACCTGTCATCTTCATGAATGTGAGAGCAGTGTGCTAACCACTGTGCCACCTCACTTACTAGGTGAGATGGGCATTGAGGCTTCAAGAATACAACATCACAGTGGTATAGAAAAATGGATGCAAAAACAAGGACACTGACTGCATTTCAGGTAATCTTGTGATGGAACACAGCAGTGTGGATGAAATTTCAGTAATCACTGCACAAATGACATTGCTGCTTTTAACATGACAGAGTGAGATTACACGCTTGGAATGTACTGATACTATATTTATTTTAGGTCAACTAAGGTTTGTGATACCCACAACTGATATTGTATCCATTCATTACAGACATCTTACAGTGTTTTATATCAGCGCATTTATTACTGTATTAACATTTACATTGGCAATAACAATTATCTAAGTAATTTGTACTGGAATAGCAATGTGTTAATGTAATTAATAAATTTCAAAACATGTCAGTGCTGTCTATTTGTAAAGAAACACCAGCATTTATACTTCACAATCTATCAAATTAATGATCTTTAGTTCTATATAAATTCTCTATGTGATCTTGTTGAAAACATGTTAGCATCTGCAGAATCAGTACAATGTTGTTGTATATTTTGATATATGTCATTGGTTACATAATCAACACTGCATATTTACACATTGATGTAGTAACAGATTGGTAAAATTACTATCAAGTGTAAAACTCTAAGTCAAAACAATGCTTATTTCATTAATAAATTAATCAAATTAGCACAACTTTAATTGTAATTTTGTAGAAACCATCAAACTGACAATGTGAGAATACATTACGTATTATTGTTAAGCTACAGTACTTAAGCCACGTGGTCGAAGCCACATTAGGGCAATCTTGAGCATACTTTTTTGTTTTAAAATCTATGTTGACCTGATGTACAAGTTTTATGTTTTGATCTATATGAAGAAGTTCTATAAAATCAATGTGTTGTATACACTGCTTTAGTTAGAGCACCAATTTATTATTTTGATACTGCTTAAGAACTGACAGATGGAGTTAATTAAAATGTGAATTTCTGAAACTCTTTGTAGACCTGTCAACAGAGGAGCAACGAATTCCAGATGAAGTAAATGTGAAAGATTGGCACATTTAGTGCTGAACAGAAGGAAGATCCAGCATTGCTGAAAACCATAAAAGCTGTGAGGAGTGAGAAACCAATCAAATCAGAATTCAAGTTAATAAATGGCACATTGTAGAAGAGGAACTATGATGTGATAGAGGAGAAATAATTGCTCAGAATCCCACCTTATCTACAGCCTACTATCCTGAAGTTTTTCCATGATGCTCCTTCTGTTCACCTGAGAGTCATCAAGACTCTACACAGAATCAGACACAGTTACCCCTGGCCAGGTCTCTACTGATCTGTTACACACTATGTGAGCCACTGTAAGGATCACCAGTGACAGAAGCTTGTGCTACAATTAACTGTGGGAGATGTGGAAACAATTCTGCATGCAGCAGCACCATTGTACTGAACTGGAATGAATATTGGGGAGGTTACCAATGTTTACAAATGGTAATTGATTGATAATATTCTGCAGTAATCACTGCACCTGCTACATTGTCACCAAAGCTGTGCTGACTGCAAAAATTCTGGAAATTGAAAGGTTCCTTTTGAAGCACAGAGTATATCCTTGAGTCGTGATCTCTGATTCTGGAAGTTTTCCAGTCGAGACTAACATACAAGTATTCTCAACTTGGGGTCATGGATTTTAAAGCCCTTTTAGGTTAAGAAAGTATTCATTGTAAGTAAAGTAAAGTCCCCCCCCCCCCCTTTTGGCTGCCAATACCTAGCTGCCTCCAAGGAAAATCAGTTTGAATAACATGACATGAGTCATATACCCACACTGTTGCAAATGCTATTCCCAAAGTTATGCGGCTCATAAGATGAACACTTGATTACTAAGCTGGTAGTCCATGTTCAATTCCTCACCCAGACATTCTTTTTGTTTTCTTTGTTGTTTTTTTCTGTGCCTATCTGATGATGTATTATTCATTCTTTCATGATGTTGTTGCCTAATCTGTTGGCTGGAACACTATTAATCTTCATTATTTACAACTCTTTACGATAAAATTTTACAAAAATGTACAGTATATTTTGTTTGTGATGGTGTTATTACACACTGCCACTATACCATCATTTGGAGCATGGCCCCTATATTCTTGCAGATGGTACTTGTTGTAGAAGCATGTGAAACATACATTGTACCATGTGCATTATATAAATAAATAATAGGAAACTGTACGTCACTGACAAAAAATGCAGGTCCCTGTTCTGTCACATTTGTGGCAAACCAAGAATATCACAACATATTCTGACACATTGGTGTACTTAATTGATTTATAATCAAGGAATGTATCTTGTTAGAATTTTCATATGAGGTTATCTCCCTCTGGTCTTTTATTAAAACAGGGACATTTTGTAAATATTTCATCAAAAGTTTCGCATTTCAGTAGAAATATATGTGACAAGGTTGACAGATGGGTACCAAAAGAAGAGCATGGCAGTAAATGCTAATAAAATAAAACTATATAATTTATTATAATTTTACTATGTAATTATAATATTAGACAAAACATATGTTACTATTTATATTTTTATTGTGATACTATTGATACTTGACCAATGTTTCATTATAACCTTAAATTAACAGCTTTAAGAATATTTTCAGTAACTTAAAAACTTTATCATCAACTGGTATTTTCA